>NC_071507.1:142088494-142717453 GCF_027887155.1 Malaclemys terrapin pileata
TTTTACTACTTAAACAAAACAAACAGAAAACTGGACCCCGACACATCCTGGAAACTTTGATTTGGCACCTGTATCCTGCAAATTCAGCTGATTTTTGGCTGCATACTCCCCAGTTTTGCCATCTAAACTTGGTATCTATGTAGCTATTCCTAATCCTCCAGACAGGGCGTGTTTAGGTAGGAAATAATATCACTGGCAAAAACAACAGTTCAGTTGGAGGGTTGGCAGAGTGAGTGAGTGAAGGGTAAAGAGCAGAGACAGGACTCAGAGGCAGAAATGTGCTCAGCTGAAGTGAAATCAGTGGAAGTTGATTTGTATTTGAGAATATGACCCAATATTTTTTTAAAAATGTGTTCTAGCACAGGCAAAACAGGATTTCTAGGGTCAGTATATAAACCAGGCTAAAGCACCTAAACAACATTGCTAGACCCCTTCCTGGACTAGCATCTGCTATAATTTTTTAAAAGGTAGATAGGAAAGATCAAATTAATAAGAACATTAGGTAACATAGCTGTACTCATAATAGCTACCAAAGTAATAAGTTTTATAAGAAAATAACTTTGTATTCATCTTTAATAAGAATAAAAACTGTACCTGGAACAAAAATGCCCCTTTACTTTCTAATTGAACCAATGAGTAATGCTTGCTTTGTTTTACTCAGCATATTTTTTTGTGCCTATCCAGTTTTCTAAAAAATTATTTGGGGTTATTTTAATTTATTTTACGTCTGTTGTATTTGTAGTTTGATCAATTTCTTATTACTTTTATGTGTCTAGACATTTCAGCTTACCCTTGCTTACCCAGTGATTTTTCTACCATTCCATTACAGGACCTGTTTCAAGTTGATGTATCTGAATTTGTGATGAAATTATCATGTTTTGATGGATATAAAGGATTAAATTGTCAAAGTGTTTTATAACAACACTTTAGGACAGTAGTCAGCCGATGGTTACTCATGTGCAGTTCCTATTGAAGTCAGTGGGAGCAACATTTATGTAGCTATGGCCAGAATTTGTCCTTTGATAAACAGCCCAGGGTTCTACTTGTTCTGTTTCACAACCATATTGTCTGAAATTTAAACATATCTCAATGGTATACTGCCAAGTGAAGTCAGGGGGAAAGCTGAAACAGTGTTAGAGATGTTCTGCCCTTTATATACATAATAATGTTTGGAAACGTCATGCTTATTTCAAACAGAAGATATGAGACCATAGCCTTCTCTCCACCGTGAGGGATGGATGGGATGAAACTTGCTCAAATAATAGCCAAATAAGGCCAGTAAGCATGGAAGGGGTGGGAGAAGTAGTACCTCAGAGAAATCTGTGACAGTTACAGACCATGGGGATATCTGCGTCAAACTATGAACTCTGTTTTCTTCTGAGAATGCCATTTGGCAATTGGAATCTTCATTGCGCCTTCACTTATAACCTCCATGTGGGTTTAACGTACCCAGGCGGTGGTGAAAGCAAGTCCAATCCTGGTGAGGTCAGTCTCTGCTGGACACTCTGTGCTCCTGCTAGGGTGCCAGACACTCCACAGAGGGTAACAGTAAGCTAGCCTGGCTGCTCTAAGGGTCCATCTATATTGGAGCTTGGAGGTGCAATTCCCAGCTCAGGTAGGCATATGCATGCTAGCGCTGATTGAGCTAACATGCTAAAAGTAGAAATGTAGCCACAGCAGCAGGAGGTGCTAGCCACCCAAATATGTACCAAGGATTTCAGGCGGGATCCTCCTCGGGTGGCTAGACCCTCCTGCTCCTTGTACCACCATGGCTACACCGCTGTTTTGAGAGCTTTAGCTCCATTGGAGCTACCCCGGGTATGTCTGAGCAAGCTGAAAGTGTAGATGTACCTTTGAAGCTCTGTTCTCAGGGATCCAGAACAGAGGCAGGAAGGTAGCAGGTCCCCTTGTGATGGCTTTGGAGCGGCCTGTAATGGTAGATGGATACTGTAACTGGGTTCTTGTGGTGCTTACCATATGCCTCTGTTGAGTTAATTCAGGATTGCTAGGAAATGTGCCCAGGAAGAGAGAGCTGTAGTAGATCCTTTTAGACTCTTCTCAACAAGCAACCAGCAAGAAAATACAAGAATCGTTCACTTTTTGATGCCCTGGCTCAGCCCCCTGCTGGGCCTGCCAGTTTCCCCCAGTGTGACTTGGTCCTGGTGGGGAGGCAGTAAAAAAGACCCAGGAGGGTTTAAAGAGAGAGAGACACTCCCTCCAGGAGTCACACAGGGTTTTGGGCTAAGGAGACGCCAGAGCCTGCTGTGGGAATCTGGAGGGAAGCTAGGCCTATTGGGAGTCCCCCTCTGGAGGATGATTAGAATGTAGGTAAAACAGAGGTTTGTGTAGATGTATGGAGCTGGTTTGTACCCAGCCAATGAAGGACCCATTGCCACATCCAGAGTCTCTTTCCAGGCACAATTTTATTTTGGGCAAAGCAGATCAACAGTCCCTTAGCCCCCCCCTGGGCTATAGCTCCCAGAGGATTCTCCCCTTTTTGCTTTTCTCAGTCCCTCCTGCGTCAGGGCCTACTGAATGATTCTTCCTTGCTCTTTTCAGTGAGCACGACTTCCCAGGGCTTTCTCCCTGCACGCCCTTCCCCCAGCAGCTTCCCACTGACTCCCCCTCCCAGGGACCTCAAGCCACCTCTCCCTAGGAACTCCCTGCTGCTGCTGCTGCCCCTTCCTTACTGACTGTCTGGCTCTTTATATCCCCAGGTGCTGCCCTGCCTTCTTAACTGGCCAAACTGGAACACCTGTTCTGGAACGAGTATTAGGGGTAGCCGTGTTAGTCTGTATCCACAAAAACTTCAGATGCCTCTGAAGAAGTGAGGTTTTTTACCCACGAAAGCTTATGCCCAAATAAATCTGTTAGTCTTTAAGGTGCCACCGGACTCCTTGTTGTTCTAGCACAGGGGAGTTGGACCTGCTTCATGTAAAGGGGCCATCCCTCCTCTGACAGCAAACCTTTTATTTTAAAATCCTTTTTTCTTGTGCTGGGTTTTGTTACTCTAGTTAAATAAACAATACTTTTGTTTTAAGAAGGCTGCTTTGGGTCTTGGTAATGCCCCGGTCACAGATTCCCAAAGGGAAGACTTGCAGATATTGAACCCAGTCAGACCTGAAGGGTAAGAACGGTTGATACACAGGGTACTGTAGCCTAGGGTGCAGTCCCAGAGTGGGAGAATTGTGGGATTCCACCCGGAGAGGTGAAGGTGTGAGACCTGAGGGAGTGCACCAGAGCCTATGGATGGGGTCAGACCCCACTGGGGACCCTCAGCAGGAATATTCCGCCCCCCCAGCACATACTAAAAAAGTGAATAAGGGGGCTCTTGAGCTGCTTCGGGCCCTAAGCAATAGTCTGCTTATGTCTAGCGCCAGCTCTGTCAGAGATGCAGTTATCCCTGCGACCGCAGCACTCCTAACTGCCTGAGCTCCAAGCCATAGCCTGAGAACTGGTTCCTTTCTTTCACTGAGCACCTCTTTAAATAAACAACTCACAAATAAGCTAGCATCCAACTCAGGTGCCTTTTCTTCCTGTGACACCAAGTGGGGAGCAGAGAAGCAAATCCCATTATGCAATTTGTTTTCATTAAACTGGAAAATATTCTTTAGCATTCTTTATATTATTAGCAACATAGCTTGTGAGGTTAACATTCAGACTTTTCAGAGCACTTTCTGTCTTGTATACTTATATTGTAAACTTTTGGGGATTAGGAGTGTTTCATATTATGTTCTTTCATAGTGCATAGCACCTGGGGACCTAGTTTAAGTTGGGGCCTTTAGCTCTACCTAAATACAAATAATAATCTATTTAAAGGTAATATTTATTTAGATACTCATTAGGCTGAGTGAGACATCTTGTCATATAACTATATAATACCATCTCTCCCAAGTAGTGATTACTGCATCCTACCCTCGCTCCCAAGCCATACTTCAAGTACAGCTACAATAAATGATTTCCACCCAATTCAGTCTAACTACTTTAGAGGATAGTATGTGGATTCATCCATCATTTACTTATTGAGAGCCTTCAAGCCAAACTTCTCAAAGTGCTGGATGATAAAAATATAGTTATAATATAATTTAGAACTTACTTGATTGTGAAAGAGCAATATTAAACAAATAAAGTATTCAAGGAAGCATTGTACTCAGACAATGGAATCTCAGTGAAAGGAACAAATATCAAGTCACTCAGAGCTGTATGGGTAAGAGCTTCTCACAGCTATGGTGGAGTGGCTGTCAAGAAAACATCATTAACTAATTAAGTCTTGTAATTATCTTTTCTTAATTTTAAAGATTAAATGAATTTCAGTTGTTATGAAAGGTGCTGGAAAGACAGCTATAGTTACTGAAATCAGGTGTCCATTCTCATCACATGTATACAGAAGAAGAATGGACTTCTTAGTGGTTAAGATGTTGGGCTGGGACATCTGAGACCCGAGTTTGATGCTCTTGTTCTGCCACAGATTTCCTGTGTGATGTTGGACAAACTGCTCAGTCTGTGTGCGTCAGTTCTCTAGCTGTAAAATAGGGATAATAGCACTTCCCTACCACAATTAGTTGTTGTGAGAATGAAGACATTATCATGAGGCAGTCAGATACTAGAGTAATGGGGGCCACATGTTAGATGGGCAGTATTGGCAAACCATTCCCACATAGCTCTAGCAATGTACCCGTACCCTAATCTGTGCACATTCAATCCTTGGCAGGGTGAATTTGTACATGGGTGCTGGACAGTGTGGTGAAATGGAGTGACCTTCTTTTAGATGCACTGTAAAGTGTTTCTCACTATGAAGGGAAATCTCCTTGTCAGATAAGATTGCTTGGATTCAGGCATTCATTCAGTCATAGATTGCCTGGAGGCCTCCACCAGGGCAGATCCATGTCAGACAGGAGGGGGATGGAAAATGTGATGTCTTTTTTACTTGGGTTTCTGCTAATCTTGTTCACTGAGGTTCTGGAGCTTCAGGCTACAACCTCCGATTTAGATCCATCTCATTCTCAGCTGGTAAAATCTAGCAAAGAGACAATGGCTCTAGTTTACACATGTGCGCTTGCTCACACACACACACACACACACACACACACACTCTCTCTCTCTCTCTCTCTCTCTCTTTTTCTAGTTTTTCAGTGTTCCTTTCCCATCCAACTCCCTTCTTCTGTGTTCATGGTTGCTGCTGCTTCTCCAGCAAGTCATTGTACCTAAACTGCAACTAAAAGGGACAACTTCCAGGGGCAAGAGGCTAGTCTGTTCTCCATACTCATTCAGTCCTTTGACTCTACGAACAAGGGTTAAATGTGATGTTCTACTATAAACAGCACTGAGACAACCAGCTCATTTCTACCAAACAGTTTATTTCGGTGGCGAGCACATTGTGGGCACTACTAGAAACAAATAAAATAGCAATATAGACATAACCTTTAACTGAAAACCTAATATTCCTCATCCAAGTACCAATCTCCTGACTCATCCAGCCTTCTTTTTCTTGTTGGCCTTTATTAATTTCTTAATATATGTTCGCAGATTAACATACTGTAGTTCAAAGGTCATTCGATTAATCTATGGGAACCTCCTTGTAACTAATTGCTTTAGTCACTAGCTATTAAAGATTATTAGATTCCAGTGGAACTTTACTGCATATCAAATAAGTCAGTAACTTAGCAACAAAACTGAACCCCTTTACAATTTCCAAGTGAATAAGAATAATGTTGAGCTAGCAAGTTAAACCAAAATTCTGAAAGAAGACACTCGCTGAAGAAGGGATAAAGAAATAATGTACAAAAAAATCTAGCGTTTTCAATGTAATATGCATGTGCACATGATCACGTACATATAATATGCATGCATATAGTACATATACTATGTGCTCCCCAAAGGTTTACTCTCTTACTCAGAGTCTTATTCTTCAGCAGTAGGAGATTAACTCAAATGTCTACTTCAGGGTATCTTGCACCTTCCCCAGAAGCATCTGGTGTCATCTACAGTCAGACACAGAATACTGAACTAGGCGGACCTTAGATGTCACTCAGTTTGGCAGTTCTTATGTTCCTGTATAGTCACATCTTCTTAATCAGAATGATCCCAGGATTCAGTTCAGTTTTCTGTGTTAGGAGAAGTTCTCTGTTATCTAATGTAAAAGAATGATCTAGAAATAGTGTCAAGTATCAGAGGGGTAGCTGTGTTAGTCTGAATCTGTAAAAAGCAACAGAGGGTCCTGTGGCACCTTTAAGACTAACAGAAGTATTGGGAGCATAAGCTTTCGTGGGTAAGAACCTCGCTTGCATCTGAAGAAGTGAGGTTCTTACCCACGAAAGCTTATGCTCCCAATACTTCTGTTAGTTTTAAAGGTGCCACAGGACCCTCTGTTGCTAGAAATAGTGAACCCTCAGCATTCAATAATTTACTCTCCACCACTCACTGCTCCACAAGCCAATTAACAAAACAGCATCCTTCATTGTATTTGGAGCAGTAGGCATTGATCATGCTTACTATAGTTAAAGCTGCATGAATATATGTAAGATTCCAGTATAATATCCAGTATTCACAAGCCCGTGCCTTTCAGAAACGCTCACTTTTGGCTGACATTTTCCATGTGGAGGTCTCTGACAAAGATGGTTTTATTTTTGAGATATGGGATACTGGGAAAAAAAGAATGTTAGTTTTACAGTGGGAAAAGTGTTTTTTTAAAATGGTGTTATAGCAAAAGCAGCTGAAATTTGAAACTTGTCAGGAATGTGGCACTTGATGGGAAGTCAGTGTTCTTGTAAATAGTTTGACACTCTTGATAGATCTGATTACAAGCAGCATGGTTAAGTTGTGTCCACACATCAGCTTTTTTCACAAGACAATAACAGATGAACAATTAGCGATTATCTTTGGTTATGGCTGCACTAGCAACCGTTCATGTATTCATGCATAAGGTTGTGCCATAACCTCTCTATTGGCCACATACAAACCCCAGAAGCACATGTCTGAAGGCGAGTAGAAGGTGAATAAATTAGCATGCCAGAGGAGTGCGGGTAAATACATGCCTCAGGCTGTGGCATGGCCCTATACCAGCATTCCCAGCCATGGGGAGCTGCAGGGTCCCCCTGCCACAGTGGATGACAGGGCTGAATTCAAAGAGGTCACTGGATCTCTGTGAAAAAATCTGCGATCTCTGTGAAAAAATCATAGCCTTAGTTATAATGGATCGTAAATTGAATATGAGTCAACAATATGATGCAGGTGTAAAAAAAAGGCTAATATCATTCTGGAGTATATTAACTGGAGTGTCGTAAGTTAGACATGGGCGGTAATTGTTCCATTCTAATCGTCTCTGGTGAGGTTTCAGCTGGAGTACTGTGTCCAGTTTTAGGCACCACACTTTAGGAAAGATGTGGATAAATTGGAGAGAGTCCAGAGGAGAGCAACAAAATGATAAATTTCAGAGTAGCAGCCGTGTTAGTCTGTATCCGCAAAAAGAACAGGAGTACTTGTGGCACCTTAGTGACTAACAAATTTATTAGAGCATAAGCTTTCGTGGACTACAGCCCACTTCTTCGGATGCATACAGAGCGGATAAAAAGTTTAGAAAACCTATGAGGAAAGGTTAAAAACAAACTCGGCCTGTTTAGTATTGAGAAAATAAGACCAAGGGGGGAACCAATAATAATCTTCAAATATGTTAAGGAATGTTATAAAGAGGACGGTGATCAATTGTTCTCCATTTCCACTGAAGGTAGGATTTAATGGGCTTAATCTGCAGCAAAGGGGATTTAGTTGAGTTATTAGGAAAAACTTTCTAACTGTAAGGATAGTTAAGTACTGGAATAGGTTACCAAGAGAGGTTGTGGAATCCCTATCTTTGGAGGTTTTTTAGGAACAGGTTAGACCAGTGGTTCCCAAAATTATTCCGCCGCTTGTACAGGGAAAGCCCCTGGTGGGCTGGGCCAGTTTGTTTACCTGCCGCGTCCGCAGGTTCAGCCGATCGTGGCTCCCAGTGGCCGCAGTTCGCTGCTCCAGGCCAATGGGAGCTGCTGGAAGCAATGCGGGCTGAGTGACATACTGGCTGCCGCTTCCAGCAGCTCTCATTGGCCTGGAGCAGTGAACTGCAGCCACTGGGAACCACGATCGGCCAAACCTGCGGACGCGGCAGGTAAACAAACCGGCCTGGCCTGCCAGGGACTTTTCCTGCACAAGCGGCGGAACAAGTTTGGGAACCACTGGGTTAGACAAACATCTGTGTGGGAGAAAATTAAGCCAGCCCTATTAGTTTAAGCCTTGGATCAATATAGGCCTGCCCTGCAGGCCATAAGCCTGAACCAAGCTAAGTGTTGTACTCACTAACAGTGACAGCCAAGGGTTATGACCAGAGGAGGGATGGGGGCCGGGGAAAAGAGGGATGAAAAGCCGCACCAGCAGGAATAATCATGTGTATGTGCCTATGACTGTTAAAATATAATAACCGCTTGTGTGAAGCAATAAGCATAAAGCAATCAGCTAAAATGTCTAATAATGCCGCCCCTTACCCCTTTTGTGTAACCATGCCTCCCCCTACTCCAATTGCATAAGCCCCCCATTATGTAACTGTACCCTGTCTGGAACATTTGTGTAATGGGCACTCCATATAAGGCAAAGTAATGACATTGTTGGAAACCACCAAGAAGCCCTTCACTCAATTTGCACCCTATTCTGGGACGATTGCAAAAGAGTGCTGGAAATTATGGAAAGACCCTAACTCTCCTATTCCTAATATGGTTATCTCTGCAAAAATGGTGTGTAATTTGTTTGCGGTTTTTTGCTTTAAAAAAGCTCTGCGTACTTTGTATCGGGGGCGCAGTATCTAGCTGCTATCCCTAATGCGTTGGTATGCATTCAATAAACGGGCCTCAGGCTTGAGTCTCTGATCAAAGTGATGCATGTGTGACTTTTCCCACAACACCTGTCAGAGATATCCTAGGATATACTTGAACAGCAAGGCGAAGAGGGTGGTGGTGGTGGTGGTGGTGGTGGAGTAGATGACCTCTCAAAGTTCTTTCTAGCCCTACATTTCTATGATTCTATTTGTCAATCATATTTTTGCATTCACAACTACCATGCTAGGCACAGCTGTATCAGTGCATATCTTGGAAATTTGGACATTCAGCCTTTCTGCCTCAGTGGGGGATAGATGCCCAGAGGACATTATACGGGATGGCATTGTGCCTGAACAATGAACTCTGGAAAAAGAAGAACAGGAGTACTTGTGGCACCTTAGAGACTAACAAATTTATTAGAGCATAAGCTTTCGTGGACTACAGCCCACTTCTTCGGATGCATATAGAATGGAACATATATTGAGGAGATATATATACACACACATACAGAGAGCATAAACAGGTGGGAGTTGTCTTACTAACTCTGAGAGGCCAATTAATTAAGAGAAAAAAAAAAAAAAAAAAACTTTTGAAGTGATAATCAAGCTAGCCGAGTACAGACAGTGTGATAAGAAGTGTGAGAATACTTACAAGGGGAGATAGTCAACGTTTGTAATGGCTCAGCCATTCCCAGTCCTTATTCAAACCGGAGTTAATTGTGTCTAGTTTGCATATCAATTCTAGCTCTGCAGTCTCTCTTTGGAGTCTGTTTTTGAAGTTTTTCTGTTGTAATATAGCCACCCGCAGGTCTGTCACTGAATGACCAGACAGGTTAAAGTGTTCTCCCACTGGTTTTTGAGTATTTTGATTCCTGATGTCAGATTTGTGTCCATTAATTCTTTTGCGTAGAGACTGTCCGGTTTGGCCAATGTACATGGCAGAGGGGCATTGCTGGCACATGATGGCATAGATCACATTGGTAGATGTGCAGGTGAACGAGCCCCTGATGGTATGGCTGATGTGATTAGGTCCTATGATGATGTCACTTGAATAGATATGTGGACAGAGTTGGCATGGGACATCCTAAACCATATTGGGTGTGTGAACACCATGTTTCGAATGAACCATGCCATTAACTAGTTACAAGGTTTATTGAAAGTTGTGTAGATGTACTCTAATTAGAATTATTAAATAATGTTATTAGGAAAATGATTTTTTTCTATAAAACAAGGAAATTAAATGCTTCTGGAACCACAGCATCTCCAATGCTCATTAAAATCCCTGGAAATGGAGTTCTGGGTATGTGGTAATTAGTAAAATGCCCCAGGCTTTGGGTTCTAGTGGAGTTTGTAGTGTTGTGTGTGGAGAAACTTCCAAGGGTCACTGGCACCGCGCAGGAAACTCCTTGCCTGAGAACCAATGAGTTTGGTGCATTAATCTGGATTTCTGTGTATGTAGGTGGAAAGAAACTTTCAACCTCAGTGGTCAAACCCTATTTCCTCACTGTTCACACCTGCAGTGAAGTCTGGGACTATACATTACTTTTGCCCACTTTCTTACATCCATCAATCCTTTATGGAACTTTATAAAAGTTCCAGGGAGCTGATGGAACACCTATATATTTTCCAGTTGCTTGTGTTTGAGGAGGGATGTGAGGAAGTGGCAATGTTAGAATTTCTGGGAGGCTTCAAGAATCCATGCACTGTTTGAAATCTCAGCAGCATCCATGCAATGTCTATAATCTCAGCAGGAGTCTACATGGACCTTTGGTCAAACTTTGCAAAATTCACTGGCCTTAATTGTTATGTACAATTAATTGTTATGTACAATTCTCTGAGAAAGAAAAAGAATGTTAATAGAAGAGAGGCCCAAGCGCTTCTGCTGTCTACTGTGTTGACTAATATATGCTGTCTAGCAAATAAATATATGTCATATTATTAATATGTATTATCCAGACCCTATCTATATATTAGGGCTGTCAATTAATCGCAGTTAACTCACGTGATTAACTCAAAAAATTAATCAATAGAATACCAATGAAATTTATTAAATATTTTGGATGTTTTTCTACATTTTCATATATTTTGTATTCTGTGTTGACATTGGAAATCAAAGTGTATATTATTATTTATTACAAATATTTGCACTGTAAAAATGATAAACAAAAGAAAAAGTATTTTTCAATTCACCTCATACAAATACTGTATTGCAATCTCTTTGTCGTGAAAGTGCAATTTACAAATGTCAATTTTGTTTTGTTACATAACTGCACTCAAAAGCAAAACATTATAAAATTTCAGAGCCTACAAGTCCACTCAGTCCTACTCCTTGTTCAGCCAATCACTAAGACTAACAAGTTTGTTTACATTTGTAGGAGATAATGCTGCCCTCTTCTTATTTACAGTGTCACCAGAAAGTGACAACAGGCATTTGCATGGCACTTTTGTAGCTGGCATTTCAAGGTATTTATGTGCCAGATATGCTAAACATTCATATGTCCCTTCATTCTTCAGCCACCATTCCAGAGGACATGCTTCCATGCTGATAATGCTCGTTAAAAAATAATGCATTAATTAAATTTGTGACTCAACTTGTTGGGGGAGAATTGTATGTCCCCTGCTCCATTTTACCTGCATTCTACCTTATATTTCATGTTATAGCAGACTCAGATGATGACCCAGGACATGTTGTTTGTTTTAAGAACACTTTCACTGCAGATTTCACAAAATGCAAAGAAGGTACCAATGTGAGATTTCTGAAGATAGCTACAGCACTCAACCCAAGGTTTAAGAATCTGAAGTGCCTTCTAAGATCTGAGAGGGACAGGTTATGGACCATGCTCACAGAAATCTTAAAAGAGAAACATTCCGATGCGGAAACTACAGAACCCGAACCACCAGAAAAGAAAATCAGCCTTCTACTGGTGGCATCTGACTCAGATGATGAAAATGAACATGCGTTGGTCTGCTTTGGATTGTTATTGACCAGAACCCGTCATCAGCATGGGCACATGTCCCCTGGAATGGTGGTTGAAACATGAAGGGACATATGAATCTTGAGTGCATCTGGCACATGAATATCTTGAGACGCTGGCTACAACAGTGCCATGAGAACATCTTTTCTCACTTTCAGGTGACATTGTAAACAAGAAGTGGGCAGCAATATCTCCTGTAAATGTAAACAAACTTGTTTGTCTGAGCGATTGTATGAACAAGAAGTAGGACTGAGTGGACTTGCAGGCTCTAAAATTTTATATTGTTTTATTTTTTTTGTACATAATTCTACATTTGTAAGTTCAACTTTCATGATAAAGAGACTGCACTACAGTACTTGTATGAGGTGAATTGAAAAATACTATTTCTTTTGTTTTTTACAGTGCAAATACGTGTAATAAAAACATACATATATATAGTAAGCACTGTACACTTTGTATTCTGTGTTGTAATTGAAATCAATATATTTGAAAATGTAGAAAACATCCAAAAATATTTAAATAAATGGTATTCTATTATTGTTTGAGTGCAATTAATTGCGATTAATTTTTTTAATCGCTTGACAGCCCTACTATATATGTTAGTATGCATTAAGCACCAACAATATTAAGCACAAATATTGTAGCAATGATCTGGCCTACACCATAATCCCGTTCACTTATCTTTGTATGGCACTAGTGTAAATTGTGCAGGGTATCAAATATAAACTTATCCTTGCTGATGGAAAAGAGATACTGGAAAGAAAATTCATTTTTAAAAAACCTGTGAAAATGAGCATTGTGCAAACTACAGACTTGCTAAATAAATATTTCAAAATTTATATTGAATTTATTCAATTACAGTGTATATTAGGAGCAGATTCTAATACATCAGTCAAAATGTCTGCCAGTATGCATAGGCAGACTATTTCACAAGGGAAAATAGATTTGTATTAAAATGTACATTGCAATCTATTCCAAAAAGATTAAAATGACAGATAGCTTTTAAGTGTCTATAAGTATTTTTTTAATAGTTTAGTGATGTTCTGAGAATGTAGCAGAAATTCTCTGAAGTGACTTTCACATGCACAGATAACAAATAGATGAATATCTAAAGAACAGTAGATTAAAACCTTATAATTCTAAATGTCTAAGTGTAATTTTTAAAATAATTTTAAAAAGCCGAAAACACTGAAGAAGTAGATGCTTTCTGTGATTGAATTTGACGCTTGAAAGCAACAGAAAATGTAGATGAAAGACAACTGGAATAGTAAAAAAGCAAGATCACTTTCACAGAGAGCTCAACGAGATACTCATGTGCATAACTTTATGCACATGAGTAAGTGTATGTAGGAACAAGGCCACAATTTGTTAACTCCTCTGGGATGGAAAGCACTATAGAACTGTATTTTTAAAATAACTTCTGCAAAACCTTGACTCATTTTGGTGACTTCCCACACCAATTTTGCCAGTTATAGCTACTTATATACCCATGAGATGCATGTAGAACTTGCTGACTCTACAACACGATGCATTCTGCTAATGTGGGTTGAGCATAATTCAAATGTCTTTCCGATAACATTTTTGGCCTAATGCTAATGAATTGGGAATGCCTGTTGCTTTTTCGAAAGGTTTTATTTGTTAACAGATCCATTTTATAACATAAATCTTATCAAACTTGTTTTACAACTTAAGTAGACATAAGCTTAGGGTACTTCTATACTTACCCGCTGGTTCGGCGGCAAGTAATCGATCTTCTGGGATCGATTTATCGCGTCTTGTCTAGACGCGATAAATCAATCCCGGAAGTGCTCGCCGTCAACAACGGTAATCCTGCTCCGCGAGAGGAATAGGCAGAGTCGACGGGGGAGCCTGCCTGCCGCATGTGGACCCGCGGTAAGTACCTTTAAGTTCGAACTAAGATACTTCGACTTCAGCTACGTTATTCACGTAGCTGAGGTTGCATATCTTAGTTCGAACTGGGGGCTTAGTGTGGACCAGCCCTTAGTATATATACAAATATGCAATTATAAATTGGCCTAAGAAAATTCCTAAAGCTGTATTGACAAGACCTACGACCAGTCACTCTCTTCAACTTTGTGATATTGATCACATACTGTGGTTGATGATTTTTTGCTTTTCCTCTTTTTCTGTCTTGTCAGTTCATCTCATATTTAGGTCCAAACTTCTGTTTTTCTTACATGTAGTTGTGTAACCTGTATTTTAGTTGTCCTATCAGAACTTTATGCAATTTCAAGCTTTTCTCCTTTTCTCTCCTATATATTTTCCTTATTTTAATATCTTAATTTTGAGTTTAATTCTGACTATTGTCAAAGGGATTTCTCCCCTCCTAACCATTCAAAAGAGTTCTCCAACTATGAGGTTTGGTGGAGTGTGATGACCTCTTCCAGCCAACACCAAAAAGTTCCACCAGACTTCTAAATAGTTACCTTTTTTTCCTTCTTTTCTGTAAAACACTGATTTGATGAGCTAATTTTTATAGTACCAGAGTTTCCCACTGTGACGGGTTCGGTCACAGAGACCCCCTTGGGACTGTCACCTGATGTGCTGAGACTAGATCTGAGCCCATTTTCTTTGCCAGTTTGGGCCTCCAGAACCCTGTCTTGTTGAGCCAGATATGCCAATCTGCTGCAACACAGTCCCGGGGTCTGACCAACGCCCCTAAAACTGCAGGTTTTAACTGAACACCACTCAGCAGGTACTCCTGTCTCCAGCACCCAGACGCCCAGCTCCCAATGAGATCCAAGCCCCAAATAAATCCGTTTTACTCTGTATAAAGCTTATACAGGGTAAACTCATAAATTGTCCGCCCTCTATAACACAGATAGTGAGATATGCACAGCTGTTTGCTCCCCCAGGTATTAATTACTTACTCTGGGTTAATTAATAAGCAAAAAGTGATTTTATTAAATATAAAAAGTAGGATTTAAGTGGTTCCAAGTAATAACAGACAGAACAAAGTAAGTTACCAAGCAAAATAAAACAAAACATACAAGTCTAAGTCTAATACAGTAGGAAACTGAATACAGATAAATCTCACCCTCAGAGATGTCCAAATAAGCTTCTTTCACAGACCAGTGTCCTTCCTAGTCTGGGCCCAATCCTTTTCAGACCAATATTGTAGTTTATGGCCGGGGTCCAGCAACCACTCACACCCCTGTAGTTACTGTCCTTTGTTCCAGTTTCTTTCAGGCATCTCTTTGAGGTGGAGAGGCTATCTCTTGATCCAGCTGAAGACAAAATGGAGAGGTTTCCAGGGCCTTTTATATTTTCTCTCTTGTGGGTGGAAACCCCTTTGTTTTTCTGTGCAAAGTCAAAGCAACAAGATGTAGTTTGTAGCCACCTGGGCAAGTCACATGTCCATGAATGATTCAGCTTTTTGCAGGCTGATGCCATTGTTTACATGTTACTTTGAACATTCCCAGGAAAGCTCAGATGTGGATTGGCATCTCCCAAAGTCCATTGTCAGTTAAGTGTTTCTTGATTGGGCACTTACTGAGAATAGTCCTTTCTCAAGAAGCTGACCAAATGCTTTACTGGGGCTACTTAGAATCAAACACATTGAGATACAAGTACATAGCCAATATTCATAACTCCAGATACAAAAATGATACACACATACAGACAGCATAATTATAACCAGCAAATTACATCCTTTCTATAGACACCTTACTTGACCTCCTTTGTAAAAGATTTAGTACAACTATAGGACCTTGGTTGCAACAATGATCTATACAGTCACAGTTCATGTCAATAATGTCACACTCACACTTTTTGATACCAGTCAATAGCTTTAGGGGAGTCATTCATCTTCCACCACCTTGCTATAGTAATTTTAGCAGCAACAAGGAGATGAGTGATCAGTTCTTTATGGCTTTTATAAGACAGTTTTCAGGACTATTTAATAAAAGTACTAAGGGTTATTTGATAGCTGATAACCTATCTCCCTTATGGAGTTTCAAATGGGTTTCCAAAATGTCTTAGACATGTTCACTATATATGGAGAAATCCTCCCATTTCGTTACATTCTCTGCAGCATTTTCCCATTTTTGTACCATAAATTCTTTTAAGGGAAGTTAAGTACCTCTGATAAAGAATTTTGTCAATTTTCTTTTTTTAATGAGGCCCTACCAAATTCACGGTCCATTTTGGTCAATTTCACAATTATAATTGCCTCTAATAATATCTCCTTCTCTAAAATCTTCTAATATTTGACAGAATTTTCTGAAAAAAGGCATTTGTCCTTGATTAGAGACATAAAAACTTCCTAACATTATTATTAAAGGTACAATTGACGATAGAATGCTAGACATTTGCCTTCATTATCTATATTTTTTTCTTTTAATTGGAAAGGTATATGTTTAGCAATAATGATTGGTACTCCTCTTTGATGTTCCTGGAGAAACATAAGGAGTGTGGAACCAGTTACCATTGATGTATTTATCATGGTCTTCCTTAAGGTCTGTTGTAGGAAGTATAAATCTGGACCTTCAACTTTGATAGATTAAAAAGCTTTTTTTCTTTTCTTTTTAAACTACTGTTGAGACATTGGTATTTATGGTATGGAATTAAACAGTATTAACCACAATCAAAGAGATGTAAATTGTTTGTTGATTGATAAATTTGGCTTTACTTTTTCTTTATTCAACTATCTAAAGCCCTAATTCTAATGATTGGATTTTTTACCTGTCTGATTTTTTTAGTTATATTTTTTAATTGAAAGTGCAGTTATGCAGCTAAAGTATTATTCAGCATGAAATATCCATTTGCATTCTTTAATCTAAAAATTTGTTTGGCTCTGTGATGAGGTGACACTCACCTCTCACGAGCGCCTCCTGTCTGAATATGTGTGCCAGTTTCCAGACTAGTCACTCTTACTTCCATTCCGCTGAGATCTGCCTTAATTTCATCCAATTAATTTGGACTGTATTAGGAAATGTTTCTACTGGCGGTGCCAAGTGGTTAAGTAGTGGTGTTTATTTAAATGCTAAATAGATATGTAATTCTAATGTATGTTCCTTTTATACAGAGGGGCCTAAATACAGACTTAAAAGAAGATTAAGTGAAGATGATATACAGTGAATAACATTTTTATTTCTGTACTCTCATTCAATACAATATTTAATTTCTTATAAGTCTTTCATACTAGTTTTTTATGGCTGTTATTAAAGCTTGATCCAACACCCAAGAACTCCCACAGATCCAATAGGCTTTGGATCAAAACCCTCCTGGCTATGAATAGGTTGTTTACTGGGCTGTCCTAGTTGATGGATTCTACTGTGTGTCTGCTCCTTCCAACAGGGAACAAATATTGAAATAACAGTTTTTAATACCATGAAGGCTAAGGTTCACAGAACAAATCCTGTTAGATATTTGCCTTTTTTTAGGGTGGTTTCTTACCACTATCAAGTCATGTGGCCATCCCAAACTCATGCCAAATAAATCTTCATGCCACCCCACAATGGCCTGTTGTCTGTTTATAATGTGTATGTAATTTATCTGTATAATATTCACAAATACATACACACATGATGTGCATGTGCTGACTCCCCTAGAAGAGCGGATATGCACCATTAGGAGTGTCACATGGTCGCTGCCTATTAGAAGTGGTGGAATACAAATTACAGGACTTTAGGCATGAGAAAGAGTAACCGGTGACAGACCTTAGTTCATCCAGGAGGATAGAAGATGGTTAATCCTCATGGTCAATGAATTTGAGACTGAGTTAGACACTGGATGAAGAGAGTGAAAAGCCTTTTGATGCAGACACCTAGAAGTCCTGGCAGAGAAGATGAGACTATACACTGGACTGTGCCCGGGGAGGCTAAGTGTGTGACCCTGACCACATTGCATACGACTTAGAAGGACTGGGTTTAGGATTTGTTTGCTGTGTTTTGTGTTATGTTAGGGTCCCTGAGTTTATGTGTAATGTGAAATGTTTTATGGAAGCTTGTGTTGTGTTAAATGAGTGCAGGGAATGTTTTGGTTGGATTGGGAAAATTTGGGGGTCTACTTTGGAGGTGGGACCCTGGAGTATTATAAGGAATGTTTGTGAAATATGACTGTGGGAAATGTATTTTTCCTTGGGAGGAGATGAGAAGCCCCAGGAGGTGTCCCACAAGTCAAAAGGGGGCAAAAAAATCAAGATTTTTCCTGAAAAGGGGCAAGGTGTATTACAGGGTAGCTGGTTCCTAAGAGTAGATGAAGCCCAGTGCCTCGTGTCAGAGTAGGTGAGCCCAGTCGAGCCAGTTAATGGAGATTTCCTAACTCCTAGAACTGGAAGGGACCTTGAAAGGTCATCGAGTCCAGCCCCCTGTCTTCACTAGCAGGACCAACTACTAATTTTGCCCCAGATCCCTAAGTGGCCCCCTCAAGGATTGAACTCACAACCCTGGGATTAGCAGGTCAATGCTCAAAATGGATCGGGGTTACATCTGGGGCTCTAAAGGCCTGTCAGAGGGCAGAAAGAAGGAGAGTGATTGTGGCAGGCAGTGTCTGGAAAGAGCAGCCACCAGAGGACTGGGACTAACTTCTGTGGTGGGGCCGTGGACTGAGGGGCCAGGTGCTTGGGAAGGTAGCTCTGGGGGCTGTGTTCCAGAAGGAGATGGGAGCTGGCTGAGAAGGGTGAGCTGAGGAACTGTCTGTGTTTGGTTTAAAAAGGAAACCTATTTAAAGAAGACTTGGTGGGGCGGTGTGTGTTTGGAAGTGGGGAGAGCCCTGCCCAGTGACAAGGAGTCTTTGCAATGTTCAAGGGTGATTTCCTCCCACTTATTGGTACAGTGCCAGTGGATTCTCTATTAAACAAAGCAGGCAGGATGTTTTTGCATGGATTTCCAAAGACTTATGAGCCCTGATCATTACCAGTTTTTTTTTTGTCTACTGTTATTCCTTTTAGTATGTAGTGCTTTACATAAAACAAGTGATCACCCACTGTTAGGAGTAATCTAAATGGAAATGGACTCTTGTGTGCAATCAGGCTAAACTGTATTGAAAGAATTCAAGCAAATTCAAGAAATGTGTATTATGAATATGTGCTACCTGATGCTGCTTCATATTTCCAATACCTCCTGCATCACTGCTTTTTTCTTCCCCAAGGGGTTTTCCCTGGCTCTTTTGGACTCAGAAATGAGAGAGAGCATTATTAGATTGCAGCATGCATTGACAGGATTGTATACTCACAGACCCTACAGTCTGGCATCCAGTGCTGCCACATATCTGTGAATATTTCCCATGCCATTAACTCTGTTAGACCCTAGAAATCCTGTATTTGAGATCTATAGGTGAAAAGTTTTACATAAATGCTACATATTGCCATTGTTACATTATAGCGACCACACTTCCTAGTAAGGAATAGAGGGGATTCCCTTCAGAACTCACCCGTGCCGTGCCTTAATTTGCTAGAAGTGATGCTATTAACAAGGGTAATGAGTGGTTCATTCTCCCCACCCCACCCTTGACTGCAGGATGCAGCCATACTTCACAGACTTCCACAATCTCCCACCTGCTGCTTTGTGGAGGCAGCATGTTCTAATGGACTTAGCCTGGTTCTGGAAGGCAAAAATGGAGGAATGAGTGCCCTAATTACAGTCCCCCTTCTGTCAACCAGCCTGGAAACTGTGGAGAAACTAAATCAGCCCAATGGAGCAATAAAATAAAAACTCTCATGCTTTAAGACACGAGCCAACTAACAGCTAGGGGTTTGAAGAAATGTCTCATGGGCTAGTTATTTTATAATTGTCCACTGCAGAGT
The DNA here is from genome assembly GCF_027887155.1 of Malaclemys terrapin pileata. Lineage (NCBI taxonomy): Eukaryota > Metazoa > Chordata > Testudines > Emydidae > Malaclemys > Malaclemys terrapin. The sequence continues at coordinate 142,108,077 of NC_071507.1, forward strand.
TTCTTGCACCTTCTCTGAAGCCACTATCAGAGCCAAGATACTGCGCTAGATAGTCTAATCCAGTATGGCTATTCCTATTGAAATGCCACTTCCCCTCCTTAAAGCTGAGCATTAAGGCCTGGTCTACACTAGAAAATTAAGCTGGCTTAACTATGTTGCTCAGGGGTATGAAAAATCCATGCCCCTCAGCGGTGTAGTTAAGTTGACCTAACCTCCCCTATACACAGTGCTAGGTCAGTATCTTCCACTGACTAGCTACTGCCTGTCGGGGAGGTAGATTACCTACACCGACGGGAGAATCCCTGCTGTCAGTGTAGATAGTCTCTATGCTGAAGCGCTATAGCAGCGCAGCTGTAGCATTTTAAGTTAGACATATCCTAAGGGGGGGAGCATTGAGGAGCTGCATTGGTACAGGAGTAAGGCAGGAGGAAGAGAAGAGAGTAAGTTGCTCCTTCCTTCCCCTGCACATATGCCTCCTGGGTTCTAGCAACCATGGGATCTGGATGGATTTTCTTGTATTCTCAGTGGTGGGAAAGTAATCCAGCTGGTGCCTCTTGTGACCCAATGCAGGCTCCTGGTTGAGAAGACCTGTGCTAGGATGATGATGAGCCAAGAGTTCAGTCTGTTTCAGGCAGTGGGCAGGACTTTGTCTGTGGTAGGGTCTTGCCTGTGCCTGTTTTCAGCTGTCAAAAATCCTTCCTCTTCTAGTTAGTTTGTTTTTTTGACCATCTAACTTCCTCTGTTTATTTTAATGCTGTATTGTTGGAGGTCGGAGAGAGCAGAGGGTGATGGGGCTGTAGCTTGGCCATAATCACTAAGCATGGAATTGCTTTTATGTTGCCATTTTCGTTACGGGGTGCTTTATACATCACTCAAATAGAATACTGTTTAAATAAATCAAGGTGACTTTTCTATGACCCGTGAGCCACATAAGGACACTGAGAACATAGGAAGGACAGGGGGGACGGACACAAGGAGGCCCGCAACATATAGTGCTGCTAATGGGAGACGGGCTAAACGACATACATTAGGGTGTTTATACACCAATGCCAGAAGCCTAGGTAACAAAATGGAGGAATTGGAGCTCTTGGTCCAGGAACTGAAACCGGATATCGTAGGAATAACGGAAACGTGGTGGAATGGCAGTCACGACTGGAACACAGGTATGGAGGGGTATGCGCTGTTTAGGAAAGACCGGAACAAGGGTAAAGGTGGGGGGGTGGCCTTGTATGTCAATAGTGAAATAAACTGTAAAGAAATAATAGTGGATGGATTAGATAACACAGAGTCTGTCTGGGCAATACTCACACTGGGTAATAGGACTACTAGAGCCTCTCCGGGGATAGTGCTTGGAGTGTGCCATAGACCGCCGGGATCGACCCAGGATATGGATAAGGAACTATTTAATGTGTTTAGAGAAGTAATTACTAACAGAAACTGTGTAATTATGGGGGACTTTAACTTCCCGGATATAGATTGGGGAACAAACGCTAGTAGCAATAACAGGGCTCAGATGTTCCTAGAAGTGCTTGCTGATCAATTCCTCCATCAAGTGGTAACTGAACCGACGAGGGGGGAGGCCATTTTAGATTTGATTCTAGCAAGTAGTGAGGACCTTGTTGAGGAAGTGGTAGTAGGGGACAATTTGGGCTCCAGTGATCATGAGCTAATTCGGTTTAAAATACATGGAAGGAGTAACAGAATTAAATCAAAGACTAGGGTTTATAATTTTAAAAAGGCCAATTTTAACAAACTAAGGGGACTGGTAAGGGAAGTGGATTGGGCAAACGTATTAATGGATTTAAAAGCAGAAGAAGCCTGGGATTACTTTAAGTTAAAGATGCATGAGCTGTCGGAGGCCTGTATTCCAAAAAAGGGAAAAAGATTACTAAGCAAGAGATTTAGACTGAGCTGGATGAACGACCGACTCAAAGGGGCGATTAGGAAAAAACAGAAAGCGTTTAAAGAGTGGAAGAGGGGAGGGATCAGTAAGGAAATGTACCTAAGTGAAGTCAGAGAATGTAGAGATAGAGTGAGAAAGGCCAAAGGCCGTGTAGAGTTGGACCTAGCGAGGGGAATTAAAAGCAATAGTAAGAGGTTTTACAGCCACATAAATAGGAAGAAAGCAAAGAAAGAAGAAGTGGGACCGCTGAAGTCTATTGCCGGAGAGGAGATTAAAGACAATCTAGGCATGGCGCAATATCTTAATGAATATTTTGCATCGGTGTTTAATGAGGCCAATGAAGGTATTAGGGATACTAGCACCACTATAGAGGGGCACTCGGGATGGGGGATTACTGTATCCGAGGTAGAAACAAAACTTGAACGCCTTAATGGGGCTAAGTCGGGAGGACCGGACGATCTACATCCGAGAATATTGAAGGAATTGGCGCGGGAAATAGCAGGCCCGTTAGCGATAATATTTAATGAATCTGTAAACTCGGGGGTGGTCCCATTAGACTGGAGAATAGCTAATGTGGTTCCTATTTTCAAGAAAGGGAAAAAAAGTGATCCGGGTAACTACAGGCCTGTTAGTCTAACATCTGTAGTGTGCAAGGTGTTAGAGAAAATTCTGAAAGAGAAACTAGTGGAGGACCTGGAGGGTAGTGGCAATTGCGATAAATTACAACATGGTTTTACGAAGGGCAGATCGTGCCAAACGAATCTGATCTCCTTCTTTGAGAAAGTAATGGATTTATTAGATAAGGGAAATGCGGTGGACCTAATATACCTGGATTTCAGTAAAGCGTTTGATACTGTACCCCATGAGGAATTATTGGTTAAACTGAAAAACATGGGGATCGATATGAAAATCCAGAAGTGGATAAGGAATTGGTTACTGGGGAGAATGCAGCGGGTTGTATTAAAGGGTGAACTGTCAGGTTGGAGGGAGGTTACTAGTGGAGTGCCTCAAGGTTCGGTTTTGGGACCCATTTTATTTAATCTATTTATAACTGACCTCAGAACCGATTGCAGGAGTGGGCTGATAAAATTTGCGGATGATACGAAGGTGGGAGGCGTTGTAAATTCGGAGGAGGACAGGGATATCCTGCAGGGAGACTTGAATGAGCTTGTGAATTGGAGTATCAGAAATAAGATGAAATTTAATAGTGAAAAGTGTAAGGTGATGCATTTGGGGATGACTAATAACAATTTTAGTTACAAGATGGGGACGCATTGGTTAGAAGTTACTGAAGAGGAGAAGGACCTAGGGGTTCTTGTAGACCGCAGGATGACTATGAGTCGACAATGTGACGTGGCGGTGAAAAAAGCCAATGCTGTCTTGGGATGCATTAGGCGAGGTATATCTAGTAGGGATAAGGAGGTCCTGCTTCCGTTGTACAAGGCGCTGGTGAGACCTCATTTGGAGTACTGTGTGCAGTTCTGGTCTCCCATGTTTAAAAAAGATGAACTCAAACTGGAACGGGTGCAGAGAAGGGCCACTAGGATGATCAGAGGAATGGAAAAGCTGTCATACGAAAGGAGACTAGAGGAGCTTGGGTTGTTTAGTCTGACAAAGCGAAGGCTGAGAGGGGATATGATTGCTATCTTTAAATATATTAGAGGGATTAATACAAGGGAGGGAGAAGAATTATTCCAGCTTAGTACTAACGTGGATACCAGAACGAATGGATACAAACTGGCCGTGGGGAAGTTCAGACTTGAAATTAGACGAAGGTTTCTGACCGTCAGAGGGGTGAAATATTGGAACGGCCTACTGAGGGAAACGGTGGGGGCGACGGACCTGTCTGGTTTTAAGATAAAGTTAGATAAGTTTATGGAGGGAATGGTTTAATGGTAAAACATAGTAGTCAAGGAAAGCCAAGCAATGGTGGGTAAATAGTATAATGGCTAACGGGGTCGGGCTGGAGACTCTTGCCTATATGCTCGGGGTCTTACTGATCGCCACATTTGGGGTCGGGAAGGAATTTTCCTCCAGGGCAGATTGGCTGAGCCTCTGGAGGTTTTTCGCCTTCCTCCGCAGCATGGGGCAGGGATCTCTAGCAGGAGGGTCTCTGCCGATTGAAGTCACTAAAAACAGGATTGGGGACTTCAACAGCAGAGTCCAGGGAAGGGGTAGGGATGGTTTTATGGCCTGCAGCATGCAGGGGGTCAGACCAGATGATCATAATGGTCCCTTCTGACCTTAAAGTCTATGAGTCTATGAGAACCAACAAGCCTTATGAGAACAAATTTCTTTTGTTTTAATCTTCACCTTTACCCCTTGAGTTCTGAATGAGGCACTGGAGCAGGTGTGTTCATGAAACACAGTCCACAAATGGAGCTGGATGCACCACATCACAGCCTGCCACTTCATTATTTTTTGACTAGAGATACTGAAGGAAGCAGCAGCTGAAATTTGTGCACATTGCAGCGGAGGTGAAAGGTATTAACAGTGGAATCACCTCCTCTCACACCTCAGATTCCTTCCTGCTGAATCCCATCTATAGCTTTGATAAAAAAACATACACAACATTTAAAAAAATAGTTAATAATATTTAAAGGGCTTTTAACCCTTCTCCCCATTGCCTTTTTCATCAGGCAGAGATCAGCTGAAATAGCTAAGCAGCCGTGCCAAAAACTCAGACATGATTACTCTACAGAGGACTAGGGCCGTGGTTTTCAACCTTTTTGCATTTGTGGACCCTTAAAGCTTTTTGAAAGGAGGTGCGGACCCCTTTGGAAATCTTAGACATGGTCTGCAGACCCCTGAGGGTTGAAAAACACAGGTTGAAAAACACTGTTCTAAGAAATCTGGAATATTTAACTATGTTGATCTCCCATGAAACTGGATAGGCTGAGTCATATGAATTACCCAATCTGGGTGCAGCAGATAGGCAATGTATGGATAAATAGAGACTGAGAAGCCTAATTTGAGACTACAAATTTTAGCCATAGACACCTAAATAGAGTGTATTGTATTTTATAGAGCAGGTCATAATACCCACTGCTTAAATCATATTTTAACTTCTGAAGTCCAGAGGAGATTTATGATGCTGCATATAGCACAGCGACTAATTATTTCCTTTTACGTTTCAGCAGCAGTTTGACTGACAGCCCTTTAAACATTTTTCATAGTTCAGTTATATAAACCGCACATTAATTATCTTACTTTTAGATAAGAGATGCCCTATTACAACCCATGTTGTGGCTCTGCTCTTTCATTTAAGACAGAGGCTTCACCTCATTTAATATCTATTTATTTTTCAGTATTCAGTTAGTTGGCATTCAGCTATGTACAGGATGATATTTAGGTATCAGCAAGCAGGTGACTCTCTATATATTGTAGGCAGCACTGGTAGTGCTACCTATTAAGATTGCCTGACATTTCCCATTATCTGTCCCTGTATTCACTTGCTTATAACTTTGTCAGTCTTTAACCGTTTGGGCTGAAATTTTCTATACTGGGTGTCTACCTCATCTTGAATGTTTTGGAAAAGTTCAGCCCAAATGCTTCTAAGGACAAGGCTAGGGGAAAAATACATTTTACCCATGTTACATTCTGGTGAGATTTTCTTGAAGCTCTAACTCACTGATGTTGTGGATCAAGGACTTGAAATTTGGCAGACTGGTGGCCTTTGGGTCAGGGATGTACCTTTTGCTGTCCCTGTGAAAATCCATCCAAATTTGGTCAAGTTATATGCCTTTGAAAAATTGCAGTTTGCATGTGTCTCAATATGATTTTAGCAGCCGAAGTCCCCAAAAAGTCTGTCTGCACTGAGCATGCTCCAGTCTGGGAATGAGCAAGACCTTCCCTGAAATTGCCACCTCTGCTGGGATGGGCCATATTAAGCAACTGAAAGCAGAGACTCTGTGCTCCCACTGACCTCCCTGCTGGGCCCAGGTAGCATGGAGAAAGAAGCTGCCTGATTCAAAGGCAGAGGGGACAAGAGCCAAATCTAGAGGTAGGTGGGAGGGCAGAGTAGGTGCAGGAGGAGAGACTAGAGGCTGGCAGTGCGGGCAGAGGGATACTGGGAGTTGAGCTGGGCAAGGAGATTGGGACTTAAAGGAGAAGCCAAGGCATCTATTTTATTCTCCTGCACCCCTGTGCAGCATTCAACACTGTTGACCATGAGATATTGCTGACTTGTCTGAGAGAGGTGCCAGAATTAGGGGGATGCCCTAAAACGATTTGAGTTCTTCCTGGAGGGACTCACCCAAAACACAGTGGTGAGAAAATGCATCTCCACCACTAGACCCCTCACCTGTGGGATTCCACAAGGATCAAATCTCTCATCGGTCCTCATCAACATCTGCATGCAACCACTAGGTGAACTGGTCAGATGACATGTACTCAAGTGCCAGCAATATGCAGATGACACATAGCACTACCTATCCTTCACCATATACAACCACACCACTGCCACCAAGATTGGTCTATGGATTAAGAACAGGCGACTGAAGCTGAACCTGAGCAAGACAAAAGTGATGCTGATAGGCAGAGGAAAATATTTGGAGGAGTCTGTAGCCATACGCAAAGTGCACTTCTTTGACTTTGCTTTCTCTAATATAAACACACTGCAAAAGGTATATGTAATAAATAAAAACTGATAAACCCCTGCCAAAACAAGACAAGCCACTACACATGCTTCTCCCTCTGGGGAGACAATGAGAGAACCAGGGCCGGCTCCAGGCACTAGCTTACCAAGCAGGTGCTTGGGGCGGCCACTTCGGAGAGGGGCGGCACGTCCAGCTGTTCGGCGGCAATTCGGCGGATGGTCCTTCACTCCTGCTCGGAGCGAAGGACCTCCGCCGAATTGCCGCCGCAGATCACGATCATGATCACAAAATCCTGGAGCCGGCCCTGGAGAGAACAAACATGTGACAGACATGGAGTTAGACTGCTTAATGCATTACTGGAAGATGCTTAAATACTACAGAGATAAGTGTGGTATAAAAACTTCTATAGTATAGAGATTGGGACTGGCTAGGTGAGAACTGGGAAGGGGGACAGAGGGCAAGGCTCTGCGGTGTCAGAGCTGGGAACAGACCACTGGGAAATGAGGCTCTGAGGCTTCAGAGTTATGGTATACATGCTTGCTGGAAACTAACTGCAATAAACATTGCATTGCCTGCACTTCGGACTTCTGGTCTTCTGCTTTCTGTCTGCGTGACAAGAACCAGGGGAGAGAGTGAAGGGAAAGCCCTCTAACATACATTCTTTTATATAGCAGCATTGAGACAGATTTTCAAAATCTACAATTTTTTTTCAAGGATAATAATAACATTTATACATATTACACATTCTTTAGAAACTACTTGCAGCTTTCAAACCATGCAATAGCACAGGGGTGGGCAAACATTTTGGCCTAAGGGCCACATTGGGGTTCAGAAACTGTATGGAGGGCCAGGTAGGGAAGGCTGTGCCTCCCCAAACAGTCTGGCCCCTGCCCCCTCCCACTTTCCACCCCCAACTGCCCCCATCAGAACCCCTGAGCCATCCAACTCCCCCTGCTCCTTGTCCCCTGAGGTGGGGACCTGTTCACGTCCAGGCAGAAAAGAAAGTGCCGTGTGTTTTGTTCCATTCACGGTCTGGACAGAGGTTCCCTTTCGGATGCCTTTTTCATTCCATGGTCAGGAGCACTGATGTATGCCTTCCCGCAAGTGTCGTTAATTCACAGGGTCCTCATGAAAGTCAAGCAGGACAGAGTGCCGGTTATCCTGCTAACCCCCTCATGGCCCCATCAGCACTGGTTTGGCAAGTTGCTGAGCCTTTTGGCAGCCGCCCCTCTTCCACTGCCTCTTTGGCCAGATCTGCTGTCCAAGAGCCATGGCAATCTGCTGCACTTGACAGCCTGGCTACTGTGTGGCTAAGCATGGACGAGTGGGCGTGCTTGACCTGTGTTTAACAGGTCTTGCTGGGTAGCAGGAAACCCTCCACCAGGGCAATTTACCTGGCTAACTGGAAGAGGTTTGTGTGGTCGGCCTCGGAGCAGCGTCTCTGGGCCAAACAGGCCTTGCTGCAGGACATATTGGATTATCTGCTGCACCTCAAACTCCAAGGGCTGTCCCTCTCTTCGATCAAGGACCACCTGGCTGCCATTTGGCGTTGCATCCTCCATTCTAAGGCAGGTCTCCCTTCACCCATCCTATGATGGCATGGTTTTTGAAGGCTCCAGAGCCTCTCTATCCGCATGTCTGGGACCTGGTCCCCCCCGGGACCTGAATCTTGTGCTGTCGAGGCTCATGGGGTCTCCCTTTGAGCCTCTGGCTTCCTGCTCCCTTCTGCTTCTCTCCTAGAAGATTTTGTTCCTGGTCGCCATAATGTCGGCCTGCAGGGTGTCTGAGATCAGGGCATTCACCTTGGAGCCGCCCTATATGGTCTTCTACAAGGACAAGGTCCAGCTGTGCCTGCACCCGGCATATCTGCCCAAGGTCATTTCTCAGTTTCCTACTGGCCAGGACATATATTTACCAGTCTTCTGTCCAAAGCCCCATGCATAGGACGAGGAATGCATTCTTCACACCCTGGATGTCAGGAGAGCGCTGGCATTCTACATAGATAGGATGAAGCCATTCTGTAAGGCAATGCAGTTGTTCGTTGTGGTGGCAGAAAGGATGAAAGGTCACCCAGTGTTTGCTCAGAGGATTTCGTCCTGGATCATGGCCTGCATCCGCTACTGTTATGAGCTGGCAAGTATGATCGCGATGGCACACTCAACTAGGGCACAGGCATCATCGGCAGCCTTCCTGGCAGAGGTGCCGATCCAAGAAATCTGTTGGACTGCTACCTGGTCGTCCGGCCACACGTTCGTGTTGCATTATGTGTGACCCAGCAAGCTCAAGACGACGCTGGCTTTGGCAGAGCTGTGCTGCAAGACTGTGAACTCCAAGCCCACCTCTGCTGATATTGCTTGTGAGTCACCTAGAATGGAATTGACATGAGCAACTCATCTCGAAGAACAACAGTTACAAAATGGTGGGTAACTGTTTTAGTTGTTGTTTTTCTAGATGTATTGCTAATGTCCATTCCATTACCCGCCCTCCTGACCCTCTCTCTATCAGCAAGAAGGTACAAGAGGGAGGGATAGCTCAGTGGTTTAAGCATTGGCCTGCTAAATCCAGAGTTGTAAGTTCAATCCTTGAGGGGACCACTTAGGGATCTGGGGCAAAAATCAGTACTTAGTCCTGCTAGTGAAGGCAGGGGGCTGGACTTGGTGACCTCCTGAGGTCCCTTCTAACCCTGATATTCTATGAGGACATAAGGCCAGCAGCACCTGATATACCAGTGAATGGGCACCACAGCCAGCCCTACAAATACCACTATGGCAAAAATCTCTGACTGGACACGTGCATGAATATAATAGAATAGACATGAGCAACACATTTCAAAGAACCATGGTTATGAAAAGGTGGGTAACCGTTTTTGCCTCTAGATCGGATTAAGAGGATCACCAATTTAGTCCTGAATCTCTCAGGCTAGGATGTAGCAATATTCTTAAAGGTGGTTACAATGAATTATTTTCACCACATCTATACTGATGTTAGAATTTTAGCAAAAAAATGTTTACTAAAAATGTTAGCTGCAAATGAATGGAATGAAAATACTGTACACAGGGTACTTCATATTCACAAAATACAAGCAGAGCACTGTAGTTTATTTTAAAATGACATTTAATATATTATAAACTCAGTTGTTACTATACTGATCTTCCTGTAAGGAATAGACTGATACTCTAAACAGGATACTAAATCCATGGCAACATGAGAGTTTCTTTTATATGAGTCTATGTTCACAGTTTATAACTGCAATAAAGAGAGCCCTAGGTCAGGCATTTCTTGGCAGCTAGTGAGCCAGTGAGCTGTAGGTCCAAAGGTGAAGTCCGACAGGTGGTCATAATTACTAAAGTATGGCTGCAATCCTCAGCTAGTGTAAATTGATGGAGCTCCATTGAAATTAATGAAGATCCTCCAATTTACACTAGCTGAGGAATAGTGATTTTATAACTTGGCAACAAGAGGCCTAATTCTCCTCTGGCTTCTACCAGTGTATCTCAGGAAAAGTGATTCAAAATATTAATAGGTAATTTCTGGAGAAATGCTAAGGAAGCAGTAACACCAAACAGATTTGACAGTGGACAGCAAATTATATCACACCATGAGCTTGCAGTGGGGTAAAAATGGGAGGAGGCAGCGGGGGCACCATTTTGGTGGAGAGGGGGGCAACTTTAACTGTGCTTCCAGAGGCTACATGGGCACTCAAAAACTCTTTTTTTTTTAATTGCAGATTACTTAGAAACAGTGGTCCTGTCAGATAATAATTTCTAATTCCTATATAAAGAAATAAAATTAAATTAATATTAGACCCACTCAGCTCTAATACTAACACGTTCTGACATCTAATTTTAATGTATATTCTTACTTTGTTACTATCTCTTGAATACAACAATTGAAACCATTGTAGAAAAATCTACATTACCCTCTATCACTTTTTTGCAGTTCATCAAGCTTGGAATAGATCATTTAACTTTTGGAAACATCCTAATAGGCAAAACCCCATGAGTTTATACGGAACCTATCTGTGACTCTAGGGGTATTACCCCACTACAAGTAATAGACTAGAAACTGACTTTAAACGGAAGTGAAACTGATACTTTCAAGTTTCAGAGTAACAGCCTTGTTAGTCTGTATCAGCAAAAAGAAGAACAGGAGTACTTGTGGCACCTTAGAGACTAACAAATTTATTAGAGCATAAGCTTTCGTGGACTACAGCCCACTTCTTCGGATGCATATAGAATGGAACATATAATGAGGAGATATATATACACACATACAGAGAGCATAAACAGGTGGGAGTTGTCTTACCAACTCTGAGAGGCCAATTAATTAAGAGAAAAAAAAAAAAAAAAAAAAAAAAAAAAACTTTTGAAGTGATAATCAAGCTAGCCGAGTACAGACAGTGTGATAAGAAGTGTGAGAGTACTTACAAGGGGAGATAGTCAACGTTTGTAATGGCTCAGCCATTCCCAGTCCTTATTCAAACCGGAGTTGATTGTGTCTAGTTTGCATATCAATTCTAGCTCTGCAGTCTCTCTTTGGAGTCTGTCAAATCACTTTCATAGAATTGCCAACCCAAAATGTTCAAAAATCATGAATCAGGCTCACCAAAAATCATGACATTGGCTTTAAAATCATGAGATTACATAAAAATAATAGATTTGGTATTCTTTTTATTTACATTCTGCTTTTTGAGCCTTTAGGATGCACTGGAGTCACATTTTGAAGCTTTCTCCACAACCACAAGGGCTAGAAACTTCATTGAAATCATCACATATCCACTTGACTCCAGGAGCCCCCCCCCACACCCCCTCTCTAACTGGCACCTCTGGGAGGCAGTGCAATTCTTGCTGCATCAATGGAGGCATCACACTATGAAGCTATGAAACTATAGTTTCTGGACCCAGTTCAGTCCCTGGATTGCATCATTGGCAGTCCTACTGGTGGTAATGCTGTCAAGAGCAAGGGCACAATGGTGCAATCCCTGTCGTCCAGGATGTAGGCCTGGCTTGACATGAGTAATGGGACCTGGTTGAGGCTTCATTTCTTGGGAGACAGGATTAGGGAGGCAAATGGATCAGCAGTCTGGAAACAAATGTCTGTACTAGCTAAGAGAAGGGGAACACCCAGAGAACCATCTACAGTGGACAAGATAACAATAGATAAGGTAAGTTGGGAATGTAAAGATCAGGTAAAGTGTAAATCGTACATGGACAGTGCGTGGACTGAGCATGCTGTAGAGGGATTGGTTCCTACAATGTAAACAAACCAATCCCAAAACGTGTGATTCAATCTATAGTAAATGCAATATAATGTGTATAAAGGAAGAGGTTTGCTATGTAACTGTGGATGTGTGGTACGTCCTATACCCACCCCCTGTACTTGAGCCTGATCAACTAGTATAGCTTTGCTGTTTGCCAGATAAAGGATGAGACTGGAGTCAAACTGAGTTCTTGGGGAACCGAGTGGAAGAGGTCTCATGGGAACACCAACCTAGGGCAGCTAGAGGCACAGTCCAGGAAGTAGAAAGTGCCAGCCTGGGAAGGGGCAAGCCAGGTCAGCTGTGGCAGGGACAGAAGCATCCTTCTATACAGCATTGACTAAAATAAAGCTGCCCTCCCTGGGGAGAGAATGGAACACCAGTATTGCCATCTGCTCTCACCTTGTGGAAGTGCCTCAGCCAATAAAGCTGCTTTTGCAGGTACACAGGAGTAATCCGGCCAAGATTAAATTAGTCCCCTTTCTGTTTGATTCTGGTGGCACCTAAAATACTGCATTCAGTTCTGTGCATCTCGTTACCAGACAGAGGTAGAGAAATAGAAGGGGTTCAGAAAAAACCCCAATAAAAATTAAGGGTCTGAATGAATTGAGTTGAGGCTAGATTAAAAGGACTAAAGATGTATTATTGCTAGGATAAATGAGGACTAAAGGAGATGTACTAACTGTTTCATACACTAAAGAGTGCAAAATTCTTTAAGGTGAGCGAACAGTAATGGGTGAGAGAGAGCAAAGGGAAATTTAGGTTAGAAATCAGAAATGTTTTCTAGCAATGAGATCCATTAGACTTGAATCATCTCCCTTGGCAAGTGGCTCCTTTGCTCTGAATATTTAAATTTAGACTAAACAAACTAAACAAGAACATATCATAGGGAGAATACTTATATTGGCAGGAATGGACTAGAGGATGTATCTGTTCCTTTAACCTCTTTCAAGAAGCATCAATTCGTGTTTCTCTGCTATCATCTTTTATTTCCCCATCTATTATAATACATTTATTTGATTCCATGAACAAGAGGAAGACTGCAGAAATTTCTTTAGCCTCTTCTAGAGACTTCTCTGAGTGCTCAGTGGAAGAGGCAAGGAGACTTTTATTTTAATGAATCATTGCAAACTGATTCCTATGGGCCAAAGAAATGCTTCATATGGTCTCTATTACAGACTTTCAATTTATTTTAATATATTTTTCAAAGTACATTCAGCTAAGAGAGGGACTCACAGGTGCAGAAGCTTATGGCTGAATTTTTGGCAATACCACCTTTGACAGAAGCCAGGGGAGTTCCTTCGCTGTCATAGTGGTAGTGTCATGGTATTGGGGTCCTGTTGTTGTGGGCACTGTGCAAGCACACCATGAAAGACCAGTTTCCGTTCTGAAGAACTTTCAACCTTATTTAATACAACATTCCATACTGGATGTGGGAAACAATTGGTAAGAATTGGGGGAGGGACAATGAATGGGGAGGTGCAAGTAATAAGAACATGTTTTCATAGGCCAACTAGGCACAAGGTTGGATGGTTTAGAGCCAGTTAATTTACACACACGCAGATATAAATGAATAGAGGATACCTCGGCTCTAGGTTTTTTGCCGCCCCAAGCAAAAAAAATTTTGGCTGCCCCCCCCACGCCAGCCCTGGGATCTCTCCCCCCCCCCACCTACACCTCCTGCCGCCCCAGCCCTGGGCTCCCTCCTCCCCAAACTTGACCTCCTCGTTCATCACAGCAATCCCTGTTTACACTTGCAGTTGGAATCAAACCGTTTCTCCTATTTTTATTTCACTTTAGTATAAATCTCTCCCCCCATCCCCCGCAACCCCATCTTTAGTGCTCCAAATGCACATGGAAGGTATAGGGACTAACCCTCAAACCTTGTATCCCGAAAAGGATGGGGATCTAGTAAAGAGGGTTCAGGCAGAGGAGCGGGTGTGCGGGTGCTTGGGGGCTGTACACTGGCAGAGAAGCAGGGTGTGATGTACTTGCAGAGGAGGGTGGAGGAGGAGAGGGGGTATCAGGAGGATTGTGGGAGAAGAGGTGCAGGGGGAGGTGTGGGAGGGCTGGGGGAGGGTACAAGGGGAGAGGTGCAGGTGAAGGGAGTACAAGGGGAAGGGGTGCGGTGAAGGAATGATGGGGGGAGGTACAAGTGGAGGGGCTGCGAGCGGGATGGGGGGTACAAGAGATGAGAGGGGCAGGTGCTGACAGCTGCTTCCCTAGCCCCATGCAGGCAGAGCTGAGAGGACAGAAACTGACCCCCTCCAGGTGCCCAAGCCGCGGGGGTCCGCAGGGCAGGCAGCACAGGGCTGAGGCGGGGGAGGTGTGTGGCGGGCTGGATCTGGGGGCAGGAGGGGGCGGTGGCAGCTCCCTGGCAGCTCAGGCTGCCCAGCTGATAGCCCTGTCAGCGCGCGAGCTGGGATCCTCGCCCCCTGCCCAGCCCGGCGGCGCCCTGCACAGCCCCCTCGGGCGGGGAAAAGCCACGCCGCCCTGGGGAGACTCAGAGCAGCAGTGGTAGCAGGACCTCCCCTCCCTCCCTGCATCCCAGGCCCTGCTTCCCTCACTCCCTGGCTCCTCACACCCAGGCTGGACTGCAGTTCAGGCTGCCTGGCCACTGGAGAGCCAGAGCATCATCCCCCAGAGCTGAGCCCCTCTCACCACCGCAGCCCGGGCTCAGCTCCGGGGCATGACGCTCTGGCTCTCCAGTAGCAGGACAGCCTGAACTGCAGTCCAGCCTGTGCGACTCAGACTGCCATGAGCGCCATCTAGCGACTGAAGCCAGAACTGCAGTGCCAGTTCCAGCTCAGCCTGAAAGTCTCAGCTGACAGGGAACATCTTGGTTCAGGGCCGGCTCCCGGCTTTTTGCGCCCCAAGCGGGGGGGAGGGGCTGGAGTGCCGCCCCTTGGAAAGTGCCGCCCCAAGCACATGCTTGGAGCGCTGGTGCCTGGAGCCGGCCCTGCCTCTGCTGGCCATTATCAGTGGACACTTAACTGGTATAACTGAGTTCAGAAATTGGCCATAAATAATTATAGAATGGTGTAATTGTATAGTTTAACACAGAATAGATCCTTTTTAAAAATAACCTACAAATGGAACCTTCAGGAACCTCCCTTTCTTCCCTTTATTGCTGTGATGGGGCACCCACCCACTTCCCGGAACCCAACAGGACTGGACTCTAAGGGGTTAATAGAGCCCTAGGAAGGCTGTGCAGGAAGCAGCCAATCAGAGAAGGGCTGAGAGGAGCCGCCAATCAGGGCCCGGCAAGCTCCTATAAGAAGAGCTGCAGGGGAGAGTAGCTTCAGTCATTCCTTGGAGCTTGAGGAGGGAGGAAGGCTGGCCGCCCAGCTAGCACCCTGGACAGAGCAGTGCTGCAGGGGGAAACCTGGGGAGATAAGGCAGCTCTTTGCAGGCTACAGGAATCTGTAGACTGAGGCCCAGAAACAAAGGCAGAGAGGGTGCTGATGCCATGGCAAAGTGGCCCAGGGAAATCTACTGTGGAGTCGGAGGGGGCACCGCAAGCAGTGGCCATCTACAGGGTCCCTGGGCCGGGACCCAGGCTAGTTGGTGGGCCCAGGTCCCCCCCACTCACCACTATGCAAGTGGCTAGACAGTAGACTGCAGTCTGAAGTGGCTGGACAGGGAATGCAGAGATGTCCCCTGGAAGGGAGCAGCACAGAGTGTAGCATGGCCCGAGGGCTGTGTCACTAAAGAGGACACCGCAGTCTTTGGAGTGATGTGGGTCCAGGAGCAGAAGAGGTGACTGGTAGAGCACCACCAGACTAGGGCACACTGGCTACTGGAACTAATTCCTGTATTGGCCACAAGGAGGCGCCAGAGTGGTGAGTGAACCTGGTTACAACTGGATATATCCTGCAGTGACTTTTTCTCCAGCTAGGCAGTGTCATGGCAGGGTGCTACAGATTGGCATGAAAAGGTTCTGTGAGCAAAGTGAGGGGTCTCTGCTTCCCCAAGGGCTAAGCATGCTAGCTGGAGTCTCAGCTGTTGCTGTCTGAGAGTGAGGAACTAGCACCAGGTTCCAGTCTTGTGTGCCCCATGTGTATATCTTGGTTTGAATGTTGCAGGCTGGTTCAGATCTTGGTTTTTGGTCTTGCAGTTGGGAATTAAAAGGAGGAGCAGTGTGTGACCCCCCTATATTTCCCCTCCAGCACCTTTTGTGGGGACTGGGGTTCAGCACTGCAAAGGGGAAAAGTGGAGAGAAGAAGGAATGTATCCTGAACTATGGTGCATGTTTAGGGGAGTAATGGAAAGTGATTTCCTTTTAAACAGGAGGAGGAGGAAACCAGGGCTGAGATTGATGAGCTCCCTGGGGAACAGAGATAATCTTCCCTTTTCAAACCATCGATTCTACAGAGCTTGTACTCCAAAGCACACAGCTGTTTGTACCCCACACTGAATTGCACACACAATAAACATCACCCTAGTGCTGTAACCCTGTCATTAGCAGGATGGGCCCTTCCTGACATCTCGTGGCTACAAGTTTGGAAGCTAATCAGCCAAAACCAGCCTTGGAACTCTGATGACTTAACAAAATGTCAGTGTTTGAGAGAGACATTTTTTTTATTTCCAACATGCCCAAATTTTGGTAATTAAAAAGTAATTTGGTTAAAAAAGTATGGATTGGATGAATGGACTATAAGGTGGATAGAAAGCTGGCTAGACTGTCGGCCTCAGCAGGTAGTGATCAACGGCTTGATGTCTAGCTGGCAGCCAGTATCAGGGGGTCAGTCCTGGGGCCGGTTTTGTTCAACATCTTTATTAATGATCTGGATAATGGGATTAATTGCACCCTCAGCAAGTTCGCAGATGACACTAAGCTGGAGGGTAGAGATAGGGTCCAGAGTGACCTAGAAAAATTGGAGGATTGGGCCAAAAGAAATCTGATGAGGTTCAACAAAGACAAGTGCAGAGTCCTGCACTTAGGAAGAAAGAATCCCATGCACTGCTACAGGCTGGGGACCGACTGGCTAAGTGGCAGTTCTGCAGAAAAGGACCTGGGGATTACAGTGGATGAGAAGCTGGATATGAGTCAGCAGTGTGTCCTTGTTGCCAAGAAGGCCAATGGCATATTGGGCTGTTTTAGTAGGAGCAGTGCCAGCAGATCAAGGGAAGTGATTATTCCCCTCTATTTGGCACTGGTGAGGCCACACCTGGAGTACTGCGTCCAGTTTTGGTTCCCCCACTACAGAAGGGATGTGGACAAATTGGAGAGAGTCCAGCGGAGGGCAATGAAAATGATTAGGGGGCTGGGGCAGATGACTTACGAGGAGAGGCTGAGGGAACTGGGGTTATTTAGTCTGCAGAAGAAAAGAGTGAGGGGGGATTTGATAACCTTCAACTACCTGAAGCGGGGTTCCAAAGAGGATGGAGCTCAGCTGTTCTCGGTGGCAGATGACAAAACAAGGAGCGGTGGTTTCAAGTTGCAGTGGGGGAGGTCTAGGTTGGCTATTAGGAAACACTATTTCACTAGGAGGGTGGTGAAGCACTGGAACGGGTTACCTTGGGAAGTGGTGGAATCGCCATCCTTAGAGGTTTTCAAGGCCTGACTTGACAAAGCCCTGGCTGGGATGATTTAGTTGGTGTTGGTCCTGCTTTGAGCAGGGGGTTGGACTAGACCTCCTGAGGTCTCTTCCAACCCTAATATTCTGCTTCTATGATTCTATAATTAAACCACTTATGTGTGCAATTGCATTTCCCTGCACCGCTAAGCAAATCATGGAGTGGGATGCCTGCCTTCCCAATGTATTTCTGTGTAAGTTTTGGACTTGCACATGCACATTTTATAGCTAGACGAGCAAAATTAAAAGCCTGTTTTTGAAAATGTATCCCTCAGGGCCAGTTTTTTTTAAAAACTGAACTCTCAAATCTGCCTGCAAACAATTGCAGATACATTTATTTACAATTACAGTTAATGTCATGTGTCTTTCTGATTGTGAGCATGTATTGGGTATGTTGTTAGAGGTCTAAACTACTTCAATAGCATCTACAATTTGTGGGTGTAAAAAAATGTATAAAGCAAACCTCTGCTATAGAATATTGTGCAGATGCCTTAGTAGAGAAAAAGTTGAGATTTTTGCTATCTTTTCAGAGGTAAAACAAAATAAAATACATATATACATATTTTTTTAAAATCTAGTGTTTGCTTAGAACACTTCTCAGGCACAGCCTTTACTCCTATTTTTAGTTTTAAAAGGCTTTCTGCTGAATCTGTAGCCTATTGCTCATAGCTGCCCTGTTTGAACACTATTCCTACCGACTAAAAGAAGTTTCTTTGACTTACCACTCATGATCAGATCATGTAAACAATTCTACTCTGCTCCCTCACTGAGTCAGTGCTTGTCAGCAAGAGCCCTGTCAAAGAAGGAGGGAAATTGGGGACATCACATTAAGATAGACATACAAAGTGTGGTTGGTGTTCAGATCATTTAATAGCTATGGTTACAGGCAAAACAGCCATCTCTCTCCTCATTAGTATTAATGTGCTGCTTGGTTTTATTCTCCCAGTAAAATGACAGCCTGCATCAGGAGGGTCTAGCTGAGTGGGAGAAATATGTCAAGACTTCTATCAAACAGGAGGAAAAAGGAGGAGGAAAAAAATCCCCAAACATTAGTTCCGATTTCTTTCCCTTAGTAAATGTGTGTTTGGCATCTACATTTCTGACGTGGCCTCAAGTGGTTTTATGCTGTATGATCCCCTATGTTCTCCTGTTTAAAGAACTTAAAGTGCCTCTCCAGGTTTCCCCTTTGTTGTGACAGCATTTAATCTGTGCACCTGTGGTGCTAAACTCTAGTAATGGAAAATAATTTTAATTGGTTTGTTACCGTAGAATCAGGCATTGGCTGTATTCACTGTGTTCGGACAGTGCAGGAGAGAATTCAGATTTTCTTTGACCTTTGGATTCGGTACAGACACCCTAAATTTACAACTGATCTTAGGCTCTACACAGCATTTTGGAGCATGTGGGAGCAAGCATCCCAGCCCAGGTTGACAGGGTCTGAAGCCAAGGGAGAGGGGTTGGCAGGTGGGCATCAGAGCCTGAGTTGCAGCCTGAGGCACAACTTCAAAGTGCTGTCTACAACAGCAGTTATTTTTAGAGTAGGCCCCACTCACCTGAGTCTGTTGACCCAGGCTGGGAGGCTTCTGGCCACTTGCTCCAAATGCTGTGCGGACATATCCTTTGACTAAGTCTACACTCAGAGCTGGGGGTGTGACTCCCAGCTAGTGTATTGACACGTATGCTAGCTCTCATCATAGTAGTGTAGCCATGGTGGCATACACAGAGACGAGCAGCGGCACAGGTTACCCACCTCGAGTACATACCCATTGGGTCCTTTTGGGTTTGTATTGGGGACTAGCTCAATGAGCTAAGTAGCTAACACATGTCAAGGGAGCATTGCTGACTAGAGACCTGGATTTATGGCTTATTACAACAATCTATAACCCACTAACCACCCCTCCCAGCTTTTTTCCTTTTATGACTGGACGGGTGTTGACAGGCCACTTCACCTTGAATGGCTCCTTGAAATATTGGCCCCTTGTATTTAGCTGTGACTGAGTACCTTTCCCAGAGCTGAAGAAGAGCTCTGTGTAGATTTGAAAGCTTGTCTCACCAACAAAAGTTGTTCCAGTAAAAGATATTACCACACTCTCACCTTGTCTGTCTTACAGTACTTGGCATAACAGGGCCCCAATCTCCGTTGTGAACTCTGGTAGAAAATACAAATTCATAACATGACAAGATTTTGAGTGTGGGTGGAAGAGCAAGGAGGTGACAGGTACATGAGACATCTCTGCTCTTTTAGTCCCAGTTTTTATTTTTCACAATGAGGAGTAAATAAACAGGCTAAAGATGCAAGAAAAACATGCACACACAAGATAAAACAGACTGTAGCACAGCCATGACAAGGTAAATGGCTAATGCAAAAGGATCCTACAGTAGCAACCTACAACATTTCACTTTTTAAAAAGATGGGGATAAATTTGTTTTTTCAATGTAAAATTTTCTAAACTGTCAAATACATAAACAGACTAAGACAAAATGTCAAGCTCTAATTCAATGCAGATGGTTACTGAGAATTTATAAATCCATGATCAACTACAGTCTATTTATACGACAAATGCTGATAGATTTTTAGCTGTAGTAATGCGGGTGATGCCACTAATTAGAATTTGTCAATAGGCATATTCAGATTTTAATCAAAATATTTCCCCCTGTATTTCCAATTTCTGGCTCCATTCAGTTTTGTATATAGTGGACCAGAAATTAATTATTTCAACTGGAGCTTAAAATTCCATCAATACTGATAATCAAAGGACTTTTCTATAAATATTTGGTTTAACTATTCTGATATCAGTTTATTATGACCTAGTCCAGTTCTGGATTTAGAATGCATAAATGAATACTAATAAGTAGCACTTAACAATCAGTGCTTTGCAGGGGTTTGCTAAAATGGCAAGACATCTTGGAGGCTGTAAGTCAATGATATAATGAGGTGATTTAAACATTCTGAATGTGAGAAGTGCTTTAGTTAGTGTACATTATTTATCTTCATATGTAATAAGATAACATGCACCCACAAAATAAATTGAAGAGGGAGAAAACAAATTCTCTCCCTCTCTCTATCAAGAGGATAGGACTAAGTTAAGGAATTAGCAGCTGCCAGACCTTATGTTGGTAGGTGTTGCCAAGCTGGAAAGGAAGAGATCTGGGCAGTGCTGTGAAGCAGGATGGCAACCTAAACACATGACCCAGGCTGCCTCCTTGATGTGAATAGTCGGTCAGCTGAAGGGATATGAAGGCAAAGATAAAGACTCAGGATAAAAATTTCAAAAGCATCTGTGACCTAGAAGCCTGAGAAACATTTGAAAGTTGGACTTAGAAGCCTAAATCTAAAGTCAGTGGGACTGAGGGCCAGGGGCAACCCATTAGGCGACCTAGGTGGTCGCCTAGGGTGCTGCGATTTGGGGGTGGCAACCGTGGCGGTATTTCCGCGGTGGGACCTTCCGCCACCTCTGTGGGGGGTCAGCATTTCGGGGCAGGACCTTCCACCTCCTAGGGCAGTGGAAAAGCTGGTGGCGCTCCTGCTGAGGGCTTGTCTACATGTGCTGCTGTAGTGCTTAAGTGAAGACGCATCGACACCAATGGGAGAGTGATATAGTTTATACCGATATAGGTCTGGTGTAGACCTGGCCTTAGGTTCTTAAAAGCTACATTTTTAAAGGTATTTAGGTGTCCAGTGGACTTTTCAAAAGTGCCTGGGTGCCTAGCTCCCAAAGGGAGTTAGGCTCTTAGGCCAGGTCTACACTATAAATTGACATTGGTAAAACGACGTCTCTCAGAGTGAAAAATCTACACCTCTGAGTGATGCAGTTATACTGAGCTAACCCCTGGTGTCAACAGCGCTATGTCAATGAGACGGCTTCTCCTGTTGACACAGCTACTGCCTCTCGTGGCGGTGGATTAACCATGCGGACGGGAGAAGCTCCCCTGTCTTCACTGAAGCGCTACAGCGGTGCAGCTGCAACATTTTAAGTGTAGACCTGCCTGATGTGTGACTTTCCAGAGTGCCTATCTGCATCTCTCGGTGCCTAAATACTTTTAAAATGTTGTCCCTGCTGGCTTAACTCACTTTTGAAAATGGAACTTAGTATCCCAAGCCAATGAGACACTTTTAAAGATGTGTTAGCATCTGGGGGTAACAGGAATGGGAAAATGAGAGCAAGCTGCATTAGTTCTGTGCCCCAGCCAAAGCACATCTCTGTAGCTGTTGTGACTTGTTGCAGCACAGCAAAAGATTTAAAACCTGTAACCCTCACATATTTGAGTGTGACAACAACACTCATTTAAACCTGTTTAACCAGGCGGGTTGCTAGTAAGTGCAGGGAGTCGGTTAGTCTTTTCCACCATTACTATTGTGAAATATTGTTTGGTGGCCAAATCTGCCTAAAATGAATAGTTTCATTTAACAGAAAAAGGCAATAATCATGAGCATCACACTAACATAGAAATGGTTAAAAATCAGGGAGATAAATCTTTATCTTAAGCCTGCAGAGAGGAGTAAACTGTATAACTGCAAGGTAGAAAATGATAAGCACGGTAGAAAATGCCAGTCCTGCATTAAAGAATTCATAGACACCAAGTTACTCTTGCTGCACAGGAGGCTTGAGACACAGATAAGTCCTTTATTAGCCCGATGACTATAGTTAAACCCGTGTCTCCAGACATACCCAGTCTACATCTCACTTGAGTTGGTCATAACCTTTGCTTACATCTGAGTTGGAGTGAGAGTATCTTGGACTCAGTGCTGCTCACTGTACAGTGACTTGCAGGATCAAAGACATCATTCAAACGTTAAAGTTTTTTTTCTTTCATATTTCCACTCACTGTTTCCTTTCCCTGATGCTGCCTTCCCCTGTTTTGTTTCTCTTTTCACTGCTTTGTCTTTTTTTAAATTTGGTGTTAGCTTGTTGAGTAACAGGAGATTAGACACTAACTTAGAAGCTAAAGAAAACAGCCTCCGTTGTCACCCGTCCTCATCTTGGATCCTTCTGTCAGGTTTTAGGCCACAGCATGGTACAGAGACAGTCCTTTCTACTCTAGTGGATGACCTCCTTTTTTCCATAGACATGAAACGTGTATTCATCCTCCTCCTGCTGGGCCTCTCTGTGGCACTTGGTGCCAGATGCAGAGGTGGGCAACAATAATTGAGATAATTCTTGAATAGAGGGGAGGGGAATTTCTCTGAACTTCGGGCTGAGTCAGATTTCATTCTGGAGGAAGAGGAAAAGAGATTGAGGAATAGGGGAAAGGGAAGCAAAGATTGGGGTCAGTTTTCTTTTTACTCTGTTTGGTTCATCCCAGTGATTCTCTTGATATTTGTAAATCTGCCAGCTTCTCATGTTTTCCTATCTAAGAACAGAGAAGGTCAACAAAGGTGATTAGGGGTATGGAACATCTTCCATAAGAGGAAAGATTAAAAAGCCTGGGACTCTTCAGCTTGGAAAAGAGATGACTAGGGTGGAGATGACTGAGGTCTATAAAATTGTGAATGGTGTGGAGAAAGTGAATAAGGAAATGTTATTTACACCCTCCCATCAGACAACAACAAAGGGTCACCAGATGAAATTCATAAGCAGAAGGTTTAAACAAACAAAGTACTACTTCACACAATGCACAGGCAACCTGTGGAACTCGTTGCCAGGGGATGTTGTGAAGGTCAAAACAATGAGGCTAAAAAAAAAAAAAAATATGGATGATAGGTCCTGCGATGGCTATTAACCAACATGGTCCGGGATGCAGCCCTCTGCTCTGGCTGTCCCTAGCCTCTGGCTGCCAGAAGTTGGGAGTGGACGACAGGTGTGAATCATTTGATGATTGCCTATTCTGTTCATTCCCTTTGAAGCACCTGGTATTGGCACTGTTGGAAGACAGGATACTGGGCTAGATGGACCATTAGCCTGACCAGATATGGCTGTTCTTATGTTCCTCTAATTACTAAAGCTAATAAAAAAATTTCTGATGGAACAGTTTGCTGTCAGAAAATAGTTTAGTCTAAATCTAAACATTCGGGGGCATGTGTTGATTTTTGATAAAATGTGATGTTTTGTTTTGACTGCTTTCATTTCATTTTGACTTGTATTAAAATTAATATTTTAACATAGTATAATTATACATATATTCTAGCATGCTTTATTATATTAAATGTATTTATTTTATATTGTTTTGATATTATTGAAACAGTGTTTTTTGCCTTATCAGCATGAAACATTTCGATAATCATGAATCAAAATTTTTCAGAATCTTTCATTCTGAGAATTTTTGAAATTTTCTTTTGGTTCGGAACAAAACATAATTAAATGTCAGAATTTGCCATGGAATGAAATTTCCATTTTTAACCAATTTATTATATTTGATAGGTACAATATTTCTTGGTAAGTTTCAGAAAATGGCAGGTGTAAGTAATCATCTTCAGTATAAGTAAGGGGGAAAAAAAATCCAAATAATTCAGCTTCTCTTAGCGCTAGCCAAAGCTGATACGATACTATCTAGAGTGACCAGATAGCAAGTGTGAAAAATTGGAACAGGGGGTGGAGGGTAACAGGAACCCATGGAAAAAAAAGCCCAAAATATCGGGACTATCCCTATAAAATCAGAACATATGGTCACCCTACCACTATCAGTCTCTTTTTCTCTCTCTGTTAGATTTAACATTCTGGCAGTGGTTTTTGAATTTTCATGCTACCAGATAATAAGTCTCCTACCATTGCTAATACTGAAATCAAAACTAAGATAAAACATCACTTGCTTTCTGTAACCCACTGACGTATGCATTTCCAGCTATTCTGAAAAGGAGTAAGAGTAATACAAAAAGACTTTCTCTAAATAAGTAGCCCTTAAAGATCCCTGAAAGGCTTAAAAAGTGGAAAATAGCTGCAGGAAATCATTAAATGCAAACAGTTATAGCAATAATTGAATTTCAAATACTTCTGAACTACTTGGTGTAGCAATACAGTAGGTAACCCTTTGATCTTGCAAAAGGGAAGTCAATGGGAGATTTGACATTGATTTTAATGGGCACAGGATCAGATCCTAAAGAGAACCAGGACAAGGAGTCAGAGAGGTGAGGATAAGACTGTTTGTGGAGTGGAAAATTTTCCAGAAATATCTGTCATGCACCAGGAAAGTGTATTGAAAACTTTCTCTTACAACAGATACCAGTATGACTTTAAAAACTAACTAACAGTACCCATCACAATACAAGTTTTATCTAAACTTCTTCCCCCCCTCCCCCACCCACACACATTAGGAATGGGTTTAAAACTGTCTTTTTGACAAATAACAATGTGCTTTACTATTCCCATTAAATGTTCCTCACACGTTAGAGTTCCTGTCATATCTTCCTTCCCTCTTGAAAGCTGGTTGTCACCGACCAGGTCAAGCTCCCCTTGCTGGACATTCACAAGGTTGCTATATTTCGATCCAACACTGGATCCTGTGTGCTTCTTAGCTGATTGAGTCCGAGCAGTGTCCAGGCAGTGCCACTGTCTGCTCAGGCTCACTCTCTTGTCTGGTACCCTCTGTCAGAAGTGAGGCCTCATGGTCCAGCTGCCCTACACCCAAGATCAATAGTGGAACCCCCTTGTCTGCCTCAACTCTCTCCAGTAGCTTAAGCACACTGGTGTATTGAAAATTACTACAATTGCAAGCTATTACTTTAAATGGAAGGGGTTTCCTGGTCCTGCTTGCAGGCTACGTGGCTCTGCAGGGAAGCATGCAATCTGGGCCTGGAGTAGTCAGTCTGAAAAAAGCTAGCCTAGAATAAGGTGAGGTGAATTGTATGTCTCTACCTTAGGGAGCAGCCTGCTTTGTGTCTCCTTTTTTTGATTCTTGTGTAGTAAGATTTTGGATTTTAAGAAATTTAGTGTTACATTGCACCTTTCTAGAAAGAACATCTTGGGTTTTTATTTAAATTCTCTGTTTGTATGCTATGGACATACCAATTCCCTTTCCCAGTGCTCTTCCCTCATGGGTACTCCAGTTTACAGTTTAACTATTGGTCATGTGGCAGATACAGCAAGGAACTCTGAGACTTTGCAAAGTAACTTCCTAAACTTACCCACACTTCAGTCATAGAGAGAATCCTAGAGAGTCAAAGATCCATACAAAAACACCACAACCAGCACAAAAACCCTTCCGTCTAGTCTCCTTACCTCTCTGAGTGTGCATTGAGTTTTTGGTCAGTACTTTCAGGGTCTCCAAATCCTTCTCCTGCTCAGCCTTTAGGTTCACTCCCTCTGTCCCTGCAACAAGTTCACCATAACTTCCTCAGGTCCAGTGGTCCAAAGATTCTCTTAGTTAAGAAAGTGTGTGTCACTTTATCAGAAGCTTCTACCAACTCTTTGTGCTCCTTTTCAGCTGGGGGAATTCCACTGCTGTAAACGCATCCCCTCCTGCAGACAACCTGCGTTAACAACCAGTTTCCTTCAGCTTGGCCAGCCTCTTTAGCAGATTCATTGTATTGCAGGGCGAAGACATGTTAACTGCTTCTCTGATTGTCCTGTAGCGGCTTCCAGACAGGGTGTAATATACATGACATGGCCTTTGTCAGCAAATGTCTGAGTTAATACACAGTGTTTGATTGTATGAACTCTATGTACAACTCTATCAGATTTCATAAATTGCACATAGACAGATTCCCCAACCATCACACTGTAAAAATAAAAAATGCTGTGGAGACTACAAAATAATTGTTAAATATAAAAATGACTTATTGAATGCAAAAACTCTCAATACAACACGAAGCCTGAGAAATAAAACATGCAGGAAAGAAAACACTAGGAGTAAGTGTGAAAAACCTATTCATTTTGTGACCATGGGCAGTTTTAAGCAGTTAAGGGTGCCTCAAAGCTAATGCAGTTCAGGGGACGCCCAGGGTCTGAAATGTTTAATTGATGCATCGACGTGCAGCTGGCTGTCTGCACAGGGCAGTTGAGTTTCACCCACCCAAGAACATTCCGTTCTATGTATTCATAACTTCAAAAATGCTAAACATGTTTTCCTCACACTTGGGTTGTTTGCTTCCTCCGTGAGGAGTATAAAACAAGATATACTAGAACGTTTCTAGCTTTAGCCATATTTGGGTGGTGGGTGCAACATTTCAACCAGACAGTATTGGATAAATCTTTCATATACACCACTCAAAAATGGCTGACCTTAATTAATGGCTGACCTAAATAATTCAACTGTAATGAATTTGCTGAGCAGTCCCAGTTTGGGTTATAGCTCACCAGGAAGGGAAGGTGCTGTAGCAATTGGAAGGGCAATGTGTGAGGAGTGGGTCAGGAAGGAAAAGGTAGTATCTGGAGCCCTGGAAGTAGTGTGACAGTTGGAGGCAGTTGGTGGAGTGTTATGACTCTCTAGGTGCTAGAGCCTGGCATGAGAAGCACCTACATAATTTGCCTGAGTCGATACACAAACCTTACTACTAGAGCTGGCTGGTGAATTTGGATTTGTTCTTCAAAACTTTTCAGGGGAAAAATCCCCCTCTGAAAATTTTCCATCAGGAAATTCCAGTTTTCCCAGTAGTGTTTTTGTTTGTTTGTTTTTAAGTGGGAGACTGTTTTCCCCTACCACCTCTTAGGGCACGTCTACGCTGGCAAAGTTGCAGCATCGGCAGATACAGCGCTGCGCAGAGAGCACTGAAGGAAAACCGCTGTTGTGTGTTCACACTGACAGCTGCCTGCGCAATAGCATGTTCACACTTGCGGCACTATATAGCTGCCCAGAGTGCTGCTCTATCCCACAGAGCACCTCTTTCTCTTTTGTCACTAAGACTTGTGGGAAGGAGAGAGGGGTCGCAGGGCATCCTGGGTCCTATTCCCAATGCCCCGTGATGCATTGCTTCGCATCCCAGCAATCCCTGTGCTTCCATCCGCATTTGGCGCCATCTTTCAACAGTTTGTGTACTGTGTGTCCTGCCCTGCCTCTTTCGGGCTGCAGGAATGGATCTCAAGCTGTTGACCAGTATGCTGCTTGCACTGACCAACACGTCATGAGTGGCAGTGGAGTTATCCCTTAAACTACAAAGGCAAGAGGAATGCAACATTGATCTCACCACACGTAGTAGCTACAACACGAGATTGCTTGTGGCATTCACAGAGGTGCTGACCACAGTGGAACTCCGCTTTTGGGCTTGGGAAACAAGCACTGAGTGGTGGATCACATCATCATGCATGTCTGGGATGACGAGTAGTGGCTGCAGAACTTTTGCATGAGGAAAGCCATATTGATGGGACTGTGTGAGCTCGCCCCAGCCCTGCAACGCAAGGACACGAGAATGAGAGCTGCCCTGCCAGTGGAGAAGCATGTGGCGATTGCACTGTGGAAGCTGGCTACTCCAAACTGCTACCGATTGGTCGCTAACCAGTTCAGAATGGGAAAGTCGACCGTTGGAGTCTTGTTGATGGAAGTGTGCAGGGCCATTAATAGCATCCTGCTCCAAAAAACCGTGACTCTGGGCAATGTGCGTAACATTGTGGATGGCTTTGCACAAATGGGCTTCCCTAACTGCAGAGGGGTGATCGATGGCATGCACATTCCAATTCTGGCACCAGACCACCTAGCCACTGAGTACATAAATCGCAAGGGTTATTTCTCAATGGTTCTCCAGGCGCTTGTGGATCACCGTAGGCATTTCACAGACATTAACGGAGGCTAGTCCGGAAAGATGCATGACGCACAGATCTTTTGGAACACTGGTCTGTTCAAGAAGCTGCAAGCAGGGACTTTCTTCCCTGACCAGAAGATCATCATAGGGGAAGTCGAAATGCCCATTGTGATCCTGAGACCCCCGCCTACTCCTTAATGCCCCATGTATGGCTTCATGAGCCACGGCAACTTGACAGCAGCAAGGAGTGGTTCAACAGGCTGAGCAAGTGCAGAATGGAGTGTGCATTTGGCAGTTTAAAAGCCTGCTGGCAATGCCTGTATGGGAAGCTGGACATGGCCAATGACAATATTCCTATGCTTATAGCCACGTGCTGTACACTCCATAATATTTGTGAAGGGAAGGGTGAGGGAATATTTGTGAAGGCTTCATTCAGGAAATCAAGGGAGGGTCTTCTCCAAGCCTGCAGCTTCCACCCTGGTGGCTAGCCTACGTGCAATGGTCCCTGTCCTCCCTGTAACGGCACAGTGGCACGGGAAAGTTACCGTTAATGGGGCAAGAAACAAAGCAGCTCTGCCGAGGAAACTGCAGGAGCGGATTGCCCACTATCTCCACAAGAGTTTCCTGGAAATCTGAGGGAGATTCCCGTGAAGTGAGGGAGTATCAACAGCCTGTTCCGCCGCTCAGGCTAGGCATGAGGTGGGAGACAAGCCTGCTTTCTGCAACCCTCCTGCCCACAACAACTTGCTTCAGCAATTCCCAAAATCAGGTCCCCTTACCAAGGGCCTCCTCTCCTGTTTGCACTTCGCCAAGCTCCAACTGCTGTGACTGGCTAGGCTCCTCCGGGGTAGAAAAGAGCTCCTGACTGCATGCATCTCTGGCCTCAGAGTCATCCTCCGCCTCTGGGTCCCACTCCCCTTCTTCATCCAAGATTGCCTCCTCCTGGCTCAGTCCACTCTCGACTGGCATGCAAGCCAACGAAGTATCCACAGTGTCCTTTGAAGTGAAGGTGGGGTCACCACAGAGTATCGTGTCCAGCTCTTTGTAGAACTGGCAGCTTGTGGGTGCAGCACCAGAGCAGAGGTTTGCCTCCCGCGTCTTGTGGTAGGTGTTCTACAGCTCCTTCACTTTGACACTGCACTGCAATGTGTCCCAGTCATGGCCCCTTCTATCATGCATCTACAAATCTGTCTGTAAGTATCATAATTCCTACGGCTAAAGCACAGCTGTGACTACACAATCACCTCTCCCGAAATGCCGATGAGGTCCAGCAGCTCGGCATTGCTCCAAGCGGGGGATCGCCTGGTGCATGGAGCAGGCATGGCCACCTGGAGAGATGCGCTGAGACCACAGCACACATCACCGAGCAAACAGAAAGGGGACTTTCAAATTTTCAAAGGAATGTACAGGATGGGGCTGACAGTTGGTCACTTGTGGACAGGGCAGTAGAGTTCAAACCAATGGCCAGAGAGGTGAGAACAGAGATTGTGGGACATGGAGGAGGGATAGCTCAGTGGTTTAAGCATTGACCTGCTAAACCCAGGGTTGTGAGTTCAATCCTTGAAGGGGCCACTTAGGGATCTAGAGCAAAATCAGTACTTGGTCCTGCTAGTGAGGGCAGGGGGCTGGACTTGATGACTTATCATCAAGGTCCGTTCTAGGAGATAGGATATCTCCATTATTTTTTTTTTAAATTAACCTCCCAGAGGCCAATTGCAGCACTGTAATCACCATGGTGTCTACACTGGCACCACAGCGCTATAGCCCTGGCACAGAAAGCTGTACGCCTCTTGTCAGGGTGGTTTTTTAGAGTGCTGCATCTGTGCAGTTTCTGCGCACTAAGTGGCTTGGTGTGTGTACACCTCGGGAGTTCCAGCGCTCAAAGCTGCTTTACTGTGCACAAACTTGCCAGTGTAGATGGGCCTTACTTTGTGTTTGCCAACTGGACTGAGTTGGCAAACAATAGGGAAGTATGAAAAGTACTGTTAAAGTACTGAATGTGTTATTTTGTATACTGACAGTTACTTTCCCCAACTAGAAAAAGTTGGGAAACAGTAAGAAACTGGGAAAATGCATATGTACTGGAGAGGGGGGGAGACCCACAATTTCGAAATTCTTTTTTTGTTTTTGCTTTCTTTACCAAAAAATTTCATTCTGAAAAACTTCAGAAACTAAAAATTCTACCCAGAAGAAAAAACATTTTTTGACAACTCAATTTTCTGATGAAAATTTTCAGATGGCAAGTTCTCAACCAGGTCCACCCACCTCCAAAGACTGTTTCGTGACAAAAGCTGCTCCCCACAGCATTCCACAGACCCCCTCAGGAGGCAACAATCATACCACCTTGGACTGAAACAAACTCTAGAAAGTTTCAGCCCAAAAATAATTTACTGGAGAGACTATGAAGGCTTGGAAGAAAGGCTTTAGAATAGAAACCTTGGGCCATCTTAATTATAGCATATATTCCTGAAAATACAATGTATAGACTTCTCATACTTTCTCTGTTCCAGGGGCATGACCTCTATGCTTTTTTCTTCCAGTCCTACTGTGTTTTGTTTTAAGTAAAAGGGTGTTTCTAGCCCTTGTTTGTAGAGATCCTCAAACGTAAACTGAGCATAAACTGATGCTTGCCTGAATCTGCAGATAGCTGGAACGGCTCTAAGATGTGATCTGTACCATTACCTCAACTAAATCACTGTGGACTGGGATTCTGTGTCCATGAAATCTGGCATTTTTCCCATGCTGCCACAAAATGGAACAGCTTAGCCATGAAATTCACCATTTTTCTGCAGCCAGGCATGATATATTTTTTCTGTCTCCCATCCCTGATGGGGCCATTCGATAGCTGCTTTTTGCTTTCCCCTCAAGGTGAAGGTAACTGGATTATGATGCATGGTCCTGGCATTGTTTCATGTGTTGTATGCTGAGTAATAACATGAAGACTTGTAACGGGGTTGGGACTCACCACCGCAGCACCTCCTACTGGTTGTTCCAGGAATTAGCTCAGTCCAGTGGAGCGCTCCCTCCTGGTGGTGTCCCGTCTGTCATCTCGCCCTCGGTTAGCGTGTCTGAGCCCACGTCGCTCACCAACTCACAGCATCCTCTTCGGGACCACTGCCCTCCGGCAGTGCCCCTCAGTCCTTCCACACCCCCTTCCGGGGGGGGCTTCAGTCAGCAGTCTCCTTCCAGCCGCTGTGGTCAACCACACCCCCCAAAGTCTAATCCCTCCCGTCAGGGATCTGGCGTGGTCTGTACTGGCCGCTCCCTACGGCCAATGGCTAGATGTACTGCAAGGGGATAGGGAAGAACCCAGGCCTGTCCTCTACTCTGGGTCCCGACCCAGGGACCCTCTGGCGGCAGCCTCGCTGTCCTCCTACTCTCCCCTCATCTGTCCGCTTCCCTGGACCACTTCCCCTACGGCTCCTTGCACCCGCTAGGCCCTTCCACTCAGGGCCTGCAGCCTGGCAGGCCTCAGGCTAGAGCTCCCCTCTGCTCCCTGAGCCTGGCCAGCACTGTGCTGTCCGCGGTGCTAGTCTCACAGTTTGGAAATAGACCTTCCCCTCTCGAAGGCCTGGGACAGACTGACTGCTCTCTCCCTATGCAGTCTTTTATAGGGCTGAGCCTAGCCCTGATTGGCTGTCTCCAACCTGGGCCCTGATTGGCTCCCAATAAGCCCTTCTCTCATTGGCTGTGTGTCTGCGCAGGCCCACTGGCCTGCCGCAGCCCATACTCTCAGGGAGTGGGGCAGCTGCCCCACTACAGGACTCCATGTTTCTAAATGAAACTGGCTCTTTACTAAGGAACTATTTACAGAGAACCTGCAATTGTAGCTAGCATTCAAGCCATGTGCACACAGACTGGCTTCCTGGTGCCTGCTCCAAATTCTTCCCTCCTGCAACCTGTGCTCCTCCCTTCAAGTTCCATGCAGGCTGCTACACATTGTACTATGTAGCCAGGCAATATGGCTGTTCTGAGCACTTGCCCTTTCTTCCGTATTTTATGGATCTGCCACTTGCAGCCTGACTTTCCTCTGTGATGTGCTCAGATCAAAGCATGTACTAGACTGCTTGTCATCTACCATGGTATTTCAAAGGAGTTCTCTCAGTGGCAAGCAAAGGCTTCTGGAGCCTACATATAACCACTAAAAGGATGGAGCACTCAGCCTGTTGGAGACCAATCATCCATTTTGTCAAAAGAACCCCCCAGAATTCATCAAGCCAAACTTGCATGTTTACAAAATCTTGTTCGTTCATTGCTTTAGTAGTGGTAAAGCTGTAAAACATGGAAGTCCTCTGAGCATCATATTTGGTGCCATGGCACATAGTGAAAGCTGCCAAGCCTCATATAATTGAGGAACCATTGATTGCAAATGTGTCTTGAATGTCATTAATGTTATGTTGGTCCCAGTTCCCTGCTCCAGTGTTGCAGTCAGCTGATGATGAGTTCATGACAGGGCTGCAGAGGTCTGGGAACAGTGGTTTAGAAGAATGCAGGAGAGCCAGTACTTCTCGATACAATTGAAAAAGATAGCTGTGAAAGTTGTGAATTTATTAAAGGAAAGATAAAATGGGATGCAGGGGTTGGTGGGTGGGGGAAGGAGCTAGGGGTATAGGGACAGAAAGATACAAAACTACGAGCCAACTCCCTTACAGAATCTAGAACTGATCTCGAAGGTACTCAATCTCCACATTGCTCTGCTAACAGTAAATAGCTGTTATTCACTGGCAAAGTGAATGTCTCATCACCCCTCTCAAGTGGCAGAAGTGTGTGCTATGGATCTAAAGGTCTACACTCTACTAATTCAAGCTGGGATTTAAGATGGTGCCACATGATTGTTTTTTTTTTTCCCCTCTTTAATTGTTTTTGAAAAAATGATTAGGTTGTAAAATTTTATAAAATCTATTAAAAGAATATTATTTAGGTTGTAAAGTCAATCACTGAGAAGCTAGGAAATGCCAGAGTTAAGGTTGATTGTGCAATGTTGATTCAGCCCTTTTGTGCATATGTATTATGACACAATCTCTATTAGACCATGTCTACACTTACAAGCATAGTGTGGCACAGCTGTACTGATTGAGCACTGCTGTAAGAGCACTCGTGTAGCTGTGTTATGCTGACGGGAGAGAGCTCTCCCATTGACATAATAAAACCAGCTCAACGAGCGGCGGTAGCTATGTCGGCAGGAGAGCATTTCCCACTGATATAGTGCTGTGCACGAGTGCTTATGTTGGCAAAACTTATTGTGACGGTCTGTACCCCTGTATTCACCCCTTGCACACTATTGTGGTAATCTTTGTACAAAGTATGCCTTGTGAGGTATCATTTGAAAACTCATAATGTCCTGATCATTGTCCTAGTAAAATGTGTGGCAACATTGTATATAAAGTTATAACATTCCACTGTATGGTGTTATTAAAACATGTTCCAAGTCTGAGGAGTGGCCAAAGCAGTTCTTCAGAGACAAAGGACAAGCTGATGCCTCAGCCAGGTGTAAACAAGGTCAAATGGGCTATCACTTGATAAGTGGCTATTCATTGGCAGGAAAAGGGACATGGGCAAAAAAATCTACATCTTAGCAAAGAAACAGCATGGAGTTCCCATCCACAAAGTCTGCCTTTCACCATGTTCCCAGGCTGGAGATACTTCTCAAAGGAGGAAGAGGACTATAAAAAGGAGGGGCAGAGACCCCAAAGGATCCCTCCCTTTTTCTCTGCCCACAGCATTCACAACATCTGAAGAACAAAAGCATTCTTTCCCCATTTGTGTGTGTTTGTCTTGTTTTGTCTTCTAGGAAACAGAATCAGACTTTAACACCACCCAGCCCATCTCAGCTAACTTTTTTCTCTTTTTTCCCCAAAAAAGAGACCATCTTTGATACCATCTACAAGACTGTCAAATGGGGGTTGCTTTAAAATCTCTCTCCAGCAAGAGGAAGAGGGAACAAGGAGTGTTGTTAAAATGAAAGCCTTACTTAATACACTTCAAATGCTTAAACATTTTACCCTTCTTTTCTGTATCTTTAAGTTCAAGCCATGGTACTAAGCAGGCTGAGGTCTCTGCATACCAAAACTCCAAACCTTACTTTAAACTGTTTAATATTGGACAGTGACAGGGTCATGTGAAGTGTGATATTGACTTTTGACTCTCTGCGCACATATATTCCTTCTAAATACAGCCTCTTACATTTTCAAGTAGTTTGATAAAGTGGCTAATTTTCAATCTCTGCCATTCTGTATAGATTTTGCTTCAGTCACTATTACCTGGGTTTATTTGTTCCATAAAATCTTGCTAGTGACTCCAGCCATGCGAAAAACCCAGCATTGTTGTCATTCTTATAAAACTAGAAAAGACATCCCATCAAATTATCAACCAGAAAATCAGATCTTATCCTCTCACAAGTGATCCTGGTACATACTTTATTTTCTGTTATATGGTCTGTTGATTAATGAAGTGGCTATAGTATCGATCATAAACTCTTTCGAGGAGAGGATCTCTTTTAATTATGTGAGTGCACAATGTCTGGCACAATAGTGGCCCCAATCGGAATGAGTGTCCTAAGCACTACAATAATAAAAGCTTAGTTGTACACATAGCACAGTTAGGATAGTACATGTATTTTTATGGGCAAGAAGTCACTAACTAATGTGTAGTTAAAGCTTTACTCTGTGTTTTTTGGGGACATCTGATATTGTGGGTTATTTACAGTTGTGCTTCTATTTTCAACTAGACTAGTCCTTTTAAAGGCCTTTCATTAAAATCTTTCTATTTATTTTTCCTATATAATTGCATCTTACTACACGAGTAAACTGTATTGTTTCAAAAATTAGCTCTTTTGCTTTTCTCCAGAAGCTACTACATCAGATACATACATGAAAGACTGCCCTTACCTCACTGTCCACCATTTAGACCTACCCACAGCCAGTTCTAACAATCTCTATTAATCGTCCTCACCATGTCACATTACTAGAAAGTCGAAGGGCAGGTCTACACTACCCGCCTGAATCGGCAGGTAGAAATCGATCTCTCGGGGATCGAGTTATCGCATCTCGTCGGGACGCGACAATCGATCCCCGAATCAACGCTTGTACTCCACCAGCGGAGGTAGGAGTAAGCGCCGTCGACGGGGGAGCCGCGGAGGTCGGTTTGCCGCCGTCCTCACAGCGGGGTAAGTCGGCTCTGATACGTCGAATTCAGCTACGCTATTTGCGTAGCTGAATTTGCGTATCTTAAATTGACCCTTCCCCCCCCTCCCACCATAGTGAGGACGTAGCCGAAGAGTAAATCAGCATAGCATTGCAAAGCACTAAGGGAATAAATAGTTATATTTTCTTTTGGTGCACATTTGTAAAATATTTTTCTTTCTTGAGCTAAACCTACTGTCCAAGCATAAATACTCTTCATTTGGCTTACTCTTGCATTTACCAAACTATTAAATTCATCCATCCATTTCAGTCAGGGTCTGTCTAAAAAGATTTGCCAACTTTCTTTCTTTATTTTGTACCCTCACATTAAAAATGATGTGTTATGTTTGAAAACTGTTTGGTGGGTGACAAATCTCTGTAACTGCCCATTTAGTCTCAAACAATATTATTTTAGTTATAGTAATATCATTATTTCTTTTGCCCTTGTTTATAATACAGCTCCAAAGTCCTTAAAACATTTCATGTAGTTTTTACACTAGCTTTCAGTAAAGTTAACTTCCATCACTTTTTTTCAGTCTCCTTTCGTCTGTTTATATCGAACCTGGCACTGAAAGGCTACATCTGACAAAAAAAGTGAGAAGCAGATTTCCCCCCCAATGCATGTTGTTATAGCTAGAGTGGTAGGGCTGCTAGAGAGCGAAGTGATTAATTTTACCTCATGTTCCCCAACTGCATTAAGGATTTGACTGTGCAAGGTTCTAAGCACTCCCATTGAAGTCCCCTCAGCACCTCAGAGGAGTGCAGGATTGAGACAAAGAGCAAAAGTGTAAAGAAGGGCTTAACAATACTTTAGTTTAGCACAGTGGGTCTTTGAAACCCTACTATTTCACAGAAAGCTGCAGA
Source organism: Malaclemys terrapin pileata (assembly GCF_027887155.1). Lineage (NCBI taxonomy): Eukaryota > Metazoa > Chordata > Testudines > Emydidae > Malaclemys > Malaclemys terrapin. The sequence continues at coordinate 142,144,068 of NC_071507.1, forward strand.
GACAGAGTTGCAAAGGAGCTGGCTGCAAAGCCTCTTGTTAGAAAAGAACGCCACGTCAGTTTTACAATTACTATAATTTTCTAAAATAGCAAGAGAACAGGCAAAGGCTATAGGAAAATCAAACTGTCTAGAACAGGGGTAGGCAACCTATGGCATGTGTGCCGAAGGCGGCACGCGAGCTGATTTTCAGTGGCACTCACACTGCCCGGGTCCTGGCCACTGGTCTGGAGGGCTCTGCATTTTAATTTTAAATGAAGCTTCTTAAACATTTTAAAAACCTTATTTACTTTACATACAACAATAGTTTAGTTATATATTAAAGACTTATAGAAAGAGACCTTCTAAAAATGTTAATGTATTACTGGCATGCAAAACCTTAAATTAGCGTGAATAAATGGAGACTCGGCACACCACTTCTGAAAGGTTGCTGACCCCTGGTCTAGAAGTATGGTCCCTTGAGGTCCAATTATTGAAATCTTTGAGCAAAATTTCAGTAGCTAACATCATACAATCTCTGGCTTCAATAACGTTTTAAAGAAATTCTACTAAGAAATCTGTCAGAATCAGGTTGAAGTATTGGGACCCAACCAGTTCAGAGATAGCATTTGAGCCTTTACAGAAAATGTGTTTGCTATTTAAAGACTATTTAAAATAATGTGTATATAGTGCTATAAATTTACATTGCAATCTAAATATGATAATCATAAAATAGGACAACAGATAGTATAAGGGAGGATGTGGGGATTACTGAAGGAGAGAGAGAAGGGGTTAGACAGATGACAACAGGGAGAGTGCTCCAATCATAGGGGCAGAATAATAAATCAAATCCAAAGAGAAAAAAGGAGCAGTTAATTGAGAGGATTGGAAATATTTTAGGGAGTTGGAAAGCCTGGGGAAATGTGAGCAGATAATGGGGGGAAGATTATATAGGGCTAATGCAGAGTGTGATTTTGATACGTAGAGACATAGCCAAAATACCCAAGGAGGGAATCTTCTTTCGTATGGTAACTTGAAAAGCAACATTAAAAGTTGACATCCAAGTTTGTCATCCACTCTAAGGCTCTGGTGACATGGAATGAATCAAGCCTGTCCCTCTGGAGAAGGATTGTTGAGGCCAGTGATTGACTGGAAGTTCCTTGGTTTGAATGTCTTTTCTACATTTACATGTCAGGCTGTCCTTTGTTTTCCATTTGTGTAGTATTTAATCACAATGCCCGTGTGAGGTTCTGATGTGGCTTGCTGTGATCCATATCTTATGTGGCCTGGTGAAGTCAGGTGGTTGGTCCATAGGATCTGTGATCAGTCTTGATGCTTGACCCTGGTGTTTCCCCAGAGTCTCTACTGCGTATCTTTTTGGGGATTGTCTCAAAGGGATGATGTGATCAGAATGGTGGGAGAGAAAGAAAACTTTAATCATTGCATTGTGGACAAACTCGGTGAGGGAAATGTGATTGGCAAAAAGGCTAGATAGGAGAAAGTTGCAGGAATCAGCATAGGAATTGCCATTAGAGTTGAGCAAAAATTTTTTTTTTTTTTTAAATTCGGAGGCTGAGCTGAAAACTCCTCCCTGCAAAAAAAGTTCAGATAGTTTTGAACCGCTATGTGTGCTCTCCAATGTGAGCAATCAGGAAAATGTGTTTCAAAAATAGGCAGTATGTTTTTAAGGAGGATGATGGCATCCTGTCTCTGTGACCCCTGGGCAGCAGTTCACAATTGAAAGGAATGGGGCATTGTGGGATAGCTGCTGGAAGACTGTTAGGGTTGACACAGGTCATGGAACATGATTCGCACTGCATAAGTCTCAGTAGGTTGACTATGGCTGTTTGGGGATGTGATTTTACTATGTTACCATAACGGGGTGCTTACATTGTCCAGAGACAAATTGGAGTGTAGACACATGCATAAATAGGTCAATGCAAGGCAACTTACATCAACATACCTTTGTTGGGTAGACCAGGCCTTATAAAAGAGCCTGCGCAAGACTTTAGGTGCAAAACAATTATGAATACATTCAAAAACTCAGCCTGTCAAAGTGAACTCAGCCTGCCAAAACAGCTATCCCCATTCCTTCACTTGCTTCCAACAGTGTTCAGTTCCTAACTCCTTTTCTGGAAAAGCCTGAGTAAAAGGAAGTATTTCTTGACGCAATTCAGTCAACCTGTGGAACTCATTGCCAGGGGATGTTATGAAGGCCATAAGTATAACTGGGTTCAAAAAAGAATTAGATAAGTTCCTGGAGGATACGTCCATCAATGACGATTAGCTAAGGTGGTCAGGGATGTAATCCCATGCTCTGAATGTACCTAAACTTCTGAATGCTAGAAGCGGGGACTGGACAACAGGGGGTGGATCACTCAGTAGATTGCCCATTTCTGTTCATTCCCTGTGTAGCATCTGGCATGGGCCACTGTTGGAAGCCAGGAGGCTGGGCTAGATGGACCATTGGCCTGATTTAGTATATCCATTCTTTATGTTCTTATGTAAGTAAGCCAGGCAGTATTACTATTTTTAAGTGCTGAAGTGTTAAGTGTCTTTCAGAAAAAGAAAAGTCATAGGCCCTGCTCTGAAGAGTTTATAATGAGTCCAAAGCCCTAATCCTGCAAAGACTTAGTTTTGCGCATAACGCTGGCTACATGAGTTGTCCCAATGTCCCTCCTTTGGTTGTCTGAAATTGGAACCTTATCTTATGGAAACTTAAGCACATGCATAACCATGGTTCACACATGGCACAGCAAGCCAGGATTATAGACCAGGGGTCGACAACCTTTCAGAAGTGGTGTGCCGAGTCTTCATTTATTCACGCTAATTTTAAGGTTTTGTTTGCCAGTAATACATTTTAACCTTTTTAGAAGGTCTCTTTCTATAAGTCTACAATATATAACTAAACTATTGTTGTATGTAAAGTAAATAAGGTTTTTAAAATGTTTAAGAAGCTTAATTTAAAATCAAATTAAAATGCGGTGGCCAGGACCTGGGCAGTGTGAGTGCCACTGAAAATCAGCTCGCCTGCTGCCTTCGGCATGCGTGCCATAGGTTGCCTACCCCTGTTATAGACAGACAAAAATTGGGCTATTAGAAATGGAAGGACTAGGGTTACAATGCTAAGATGACATAGCTACGCAGTAAGGCATGTATACCTCTTAAATGTTTCATTACTTTAATTATTTCAGTTTGTTTATTACTAAGCATCTAATTCATCATAGGTGACATTACAGTAGTGTGCAGTGTTTTGTCGCCGTATCAGTCCCAGATATTAGAGAGACAAGGTGGGTGAGGTAATATCATTTATTGGATTTCACCCACCTTGTCTCTCTCTAATATAGCAGTGAGTTTTTCATGAGATCTGAATGCTGTACATTTCTTTGACCTGCCTGAAGTAAGCCATGCATTATATTTGTTTTGAGGCTAACTCTGAAGGGAATCCAAAGTAACACTTTTTTGCTTCCTAGAATCTTCTTTTCTTTACAACTAAAAAAAACCCCACCATCCAAGTGTTTGAAGACTGTCCAGTCATGAGAAGCCTTCTTTGGTCAACCCAGCTTGGACTAGCCTGTCACACAAATTGTACTCTCTCCATATGGGGACATTTTGTGTCAATCTCTTAAGAGAGGAGGTTGCCTAAGTGCCCTATTGTGCAAGTTTCGCTGTATATGAAAATGAACATATTTACCAAAGGATATCACAGTTTACTGAATCAAATGCTTTTGCTATGTGATATGCAAATGGATGACTTCATATCTTGTTTTTTGTTACACATGAAGGTCATTTGTCTACTTGAGAAATGCTGAATTAGTTGAATGACATGACATTAATCCAAGTTAATGTATCGTAAGTTTGTTATTAACTGCCTGGAAATTTACAGGACACATCTTTCATTCTTTTCAGTGGCAGACTTGGTGATTTGGGTATTTTACTGGTTTAGAGGATGTAGTACTTTACCTTCTGATTGATTTATCAAGGGTATCATTGTTTCACGACAATAAAAATCTAAATAGATCTTAACAGCAGACACTCATTGCTTATTACAACATTTACCCAACTTGATCCACAAGAATTTCAAATGTATCTGAGTGAAATCCGACAGATGGAACTTAACACAGTGCATGAAATATGACTGCTCTCTGTAGTCTGTCACATTTTAACATCTGGTAGACTTTCAAGTGCAGTGATGATGAAGATATCACATATCCTTGGTAACAAGCTCATTTAATATGAAGCTTGCATATCAAGATGATGGTCAATATTTTCAGCTCCAAAAATTCCTCCTTTTAATATTTAAGTCTGTAATAGAGCATGGGGAATACAACAAAAGTATGTGAATGCTCTTAGAAAGAATATCCACTGATTTGCTTCACTGGTATTCCAATCCTTTCGAATTGCTTATTGGCATACATTCAGATGAGCAAATTTTTATGGAAAGCAGACCACATGAATTCTAGCATGGATTATATTTGAGAGAGTCAAAGCTGGACTGACAAGTTGAAATGCTCTGACACAACATTATGAGCAGCCCTCAGAATTCCACCTAAAGAAATGACTGAAAGACTGAGTGTTTCAGTGTGTGCACACATATATATATATACACACACTGTGACGTTGCACTCCATATGATTTTATGAAAATATGCTAATGAGTGTAAATATAATGTAACTGGAATATGCTTTATGCAAAAGGTCTCTTGTAAGGTATCATTACAAAGCTTATAATCTACTGAGTGTGGTCATCCTATTTGTATAAATGTATCATTCTTGTATCTGAAACTAGAAATATGAAATATAATTCTGAGGTCCTATTGTAATTATGCAAAGTGTGGGCCATTAATGGTGGTTTAGAATATTGAATCCCATCAACTAGGACAGTTGACTAGATGGCTTTGTTTACTTGCAAGCCTTCCTGTGAGTCAGGCTGGGAAGAATGAAGGCTTGGGGTCTCACAGAACATGGGACCATGTCACCTGGTACTGGAATCCATCTTAAACCTGGGGCTTTTCCATTTAGAAGGAAGGGTGGGGACTCAAAGAGACAAACAATTCCCGCCTTGTGCCAAAGGTATATAAGGGGATGGAACAGAACAAAGGGGGCTGCAGTCATAAGAAATCCCCTGGCTACCACCTGAGCTGAAACAAGGACTGTACCAGGGGAAAGGATTGGGCCCAGACTAGAAAGGAGTCTACTCTGTGAAAGAAGCTTATTCGAACATCTGAGGGTGAGATTTTATCTGTAATCAGTTTCTTAATGTATTAGACTTAGACTTTGCGTGTTTTTGTTTTATTTTGCTTGGTAACTTACTTTGTTCTGTCTATTATTACTTGGAACCATTTAAATCCTACTTTTTATATTTAATAAAATCACTTTTGCTTATTATTGAACCCAGAGTTAGTGATTAATTCCTGGGGAAGCAAACAGCTGTGCATATCTCTATATCCGTGTAATAGAGGGCAGACAATTTATGAGTTTACCCTGTATAAGCTTTATACAGAGTAATATGGATTTATTTAGGGTTTGGATCCCATTGGGAACTGGGTATCTGGGTACTAGAGACAGGAGCACTTCTCAAGCTGTTTTCCGTTAAAGCCTGCAGCTTTGGGGGTTGTGGTTCAGACCTGGGTCTGTGTTTGCAGCAGGCTAGTGTGTCTGGCTCAGCAAGACAGGGTACTGAAGTCCCAAGCTGGCAGAGAAAACAAGCTCAGAGGTACTCTCAGCACATCAGGTGGCAGCCCCAAGGGGCTTTCTGTGACCCAACCCGTCACACACACAACCCCTCCTCTCTTTTCCATACTTGCTCCCTATCTACACACTCCCCATACAGACCCTCCCTGCTATAAAATTCAATTGAATGGTTACCAATTCAAATCACGCTCATTAAACGAGCATGCACATTCAGTGCATGCACCTTAGATATGCACTTACCATGCAGACTCATGAGTCATATATAAATAATTATATACGAACTATATATGCCTTCATAGATTACAATGGCAGCAGGGACCATTGTAATTATGTAGTCTAACCTCCTGCATAACACAGGCCGTAGGACTTCCTTGAATTAATTCTTGTTTCAAATCCAATAGCTCTGCTTGAACTAGAGCATATCTTTTAGAAAAACTTCCTTTTTTGATTTAAAAATGTCCAGTGATGGAGAATCCACCACAACCCTTGGTAAATTGTTCCAGAGGTTAATTACTCTCATTGTTAAAAAAAATTGCACCTTGTTTCTAGTCTAAATTTGTCTAGCTTCAACTTCCAGCCATTGGATCTTGTTATATCTTTGTCTGCTAGATTGAAGTGCTCTCTATTATCAAATTTTTGTTCCTCATGTAGGTACTTATAAACTTCTCTCTTATAAACAAGTCACTTCTTAACCTTCTCTTTGTTAAGCTAAACCAATTGAGTTCCTTGAGTCTATCACTGTAAGGCATGTTTTCTAATCCTTTAATCATTCTCATGGCTCTTCTCTGAACCTTTTCCAATTTATCAACAGCCTTCTTAAATTGTGGACACCAGAACTGGACATGGTGTTCCAGTAGTGGTTGCACCAGTGCCAAATGCAGAGATAAAATAACCTCTCTAATTCTACTCAAGATTCCGCTTGTTACACAACCCAGGATCGTATTAGCCCTTGGGGCCACAATGTCACATTGTCAGCTCATGTTCCAGCTGATTATCCACCATGACCCCCAAATCTTTTTCAGAGTCATATTCATAATAAATTCTCCTTGCACATACATCCTTACTCCTCCACTATATGCATGCTTGGACAAACAGCTATGAGTTTTCCCCCATAGACTATTGGCCTGATCTGAGATGTAGATGCTTAGCACCTTTGAAAATGAAGCTATGCAAAAAGTCAGGCTCCTCTAATGAATCTACAGGGAGGACCCATCATCTGTGGTAAAAACTGCCACTTTAACTCCCCAATGCACATGCTCACCTCCCTCTCCACACTGGCTCCTCCTAGTCCCACCTTCTAGGCCTGAGTGAAGTCCCTGTGCTTGAGGCTGGTGTGTATAAAACTTATGGTAATGCCCCCATTCTAAACCTAGGAAGGAGTGAAGATCCTGGTGCTCTCCTCCCCTTCACTGCATCACTTGGTCTCTCTCCAGTAGAATTTTCTTCTGAAACATACAAGCAAAGGAAGCATTTTTCTGGTGAAAATGCCAGAAGATCAGCTGTTCACACTCTATTTTCAATCATATATTGAGGAAACATCTTGTTCTCACAATATTTTACATGCTGGCCAGCCAAAGGGATAAATTAATGTAGGAACAGGCAGGGAGTGAAGAGAACAAAGCTGGAAGGAAAATGAGGAGCTAGAAGAGCAAAGGAAGGGGAGATAGGACAGAGAAAATGGCAGACGAGAAAAAGGACATTGAACAGAAACCCACTATTCCAACTAGAGGAAAAAATAATGCGTGGGGAAAATATAAAATGAGCGAAGTGCATGCACAACACACAGTCCTGGGTCCCCATACAGGGGGAAGTTTGGACACACTCTTTTCAGCTTTGAGATGCAAAGCATAAATGTGGTTATTAGTACATAACATGTCTATCTTAGGTGCATTATATTTTCTACCTTATCATGAACACTCCCATCTCCTCATCCAGAAACTGGATTAGAGTCAATGGAATGCTGTACAATCAGCAGATGGGAATACTTGTTGAAATTCCAACCAGCTGTTCAATCTCCATGGCGAATCTAGAAACCTTTAGCCTTTTTCATATTCTAAGCACTTTAATTAGCCAATTAAATAGCCAATTAATCTTCACAACATCCCTGTCATGTAAGCGTTCATTCCCCATTTTACAGCTGGGGAAATGAAAGGAGATCAAATTTCTTGCTGAAAGCCATATAGAAAGTCACTGGAAGAGCCGGATTAGATACCAGGTCTCCAATCTGCCTAGTCTTTTGCTTTATCCATCAGACCATCCTGCCTGTTTATTTTTAGCAATTCTCCCATTGTTGGTTTAATGCCAGTGCTGCTCCACATGTGCAAGCAGTGATGGGAGCACTAGTGTATATGAGGCATAGACATGTTTACCCATCATCTGACACTGCTCATGATCAGATGACACAGAGATAAAAAACATCCATGCCCAAACTGCACTAGCCATTCCACCATTGCTAGCACAAGTGCAGTTGCATTGACTTCAGGCCAACAGTAGGAGAATTGTTTAAACTTCAAGACCTAAAAGAAAGGCACATATCCAGTGCATCTGCTACATACTCAGTCCAAGGTACAGTAAAGTCTGAATCAGACTTAAGAATGTCTTCATAACTATATGGTTAAGCTTTTTAAAAAAGCTTTAAAACAACATTACTAAAACTTCCCTCCCAACTCGTCAGACCTACACACACTTGCAAGAAGAAAGTTTCAAAGTATGTCTGCTGGCCAAACAGAGCCTTCAGATGGAATGGGGGTGGTAAGTAGAAGCGACCAAAATAGAGGCACATAAATGATCTGCCAAACTTGTGTCTAATAGAGCTTCTGGAATCTGTGCTGTTTATTTGGCTACATTGCACTGCTTTATGATGGACCCAAATATAATTCTAGGTAACTAAACATGAAAGCACTGCACTGCACTGCATGCACTGCATGCTCATAAATGATAATTCCTTGCAGGAACAAGAATGGGAAAGATAATGTGCAGAGGTGAACCAAGTATGTGGGGGTGAACTTTCTTTTTGGTGACATTTTGTGAAAATTCCAGGATTTTTTTTCAGTTTTTCCTTTTTTCGCTGTTTCTGTTTATCCAAATTTTACTTGCCCAGTTTCAGGTATCTCCCAGATTTTAGAGTATATCTAAACTCTGGGTCTTTACAGTACAGTTCCACTCTACAAATGGATTTTGTAAAAACTTTATGGATGGTTCCTGTTTGGTCTCTTGGGCTTGTACATCTATGTACAGAGTAAAATTCAGGGGAGAGGAGATTCAGATCCTGTGTTCAATTTTGTCACATGTCTAGTTATAGACAATTAAGGTGCACAGTACCTTAAGAATAGCAACAACTGTGATTAAATATGAAGAATAAACAGATGTATTGATCCTGACTGCAGGTAGCATACGTTTTTCAGAATCTGATTCCTCTGATGTAACATGGAAGCATGAGAATCTTGCTGTTCTGACTTATTGAATCTTTATTGTCCTCTCACTGTATCCTGTGAAACCTGGAAGGCAAGGAGACAGCAAGAAGAAAGTTCATTCAAGTCCTTCAATAACATATTGAGGTTGAGAAAATTAGACCAATAGTTCTTAGCTTGAATTTAGCTGGACTTGAAGTGTTCAATAAATATTTCTGTTCTGTATTTGGGAAGATGCCAGATGCAGTCATATCATATGATGAAGAAACACTTTCCATTCTAACAGTAACCTGGGAGAATGTCAAACAGAAGCTACTGAAGCTAGATAATTTATACATCCATGGATCTGGATAATGTGCACCCAACAGTTTTAAAAGAGCTGTCTGAGGAACTCTCTGTACTGATAATGTCGATTTTCAGTGTCTCAGAACACTGGGAAAATTTCTGAAGACTGGAAGAAAGTTGGGCCAATATTTTAAAAGGGCAAACAATGTGAGCTGGGAAATTATAGGCCTGTCAGCCTGACATAGATCCTGGACAAAAAAGTAGAATGGATGATACGGGACTGGATTAATACAAAAATAAAGGAGGGTAAAGTGACACTGCGCTCCATATGTTCATGATGGTATGAGTCTGACATAATTATGATGCAGTTTATACTAGAAAGGTCATGTAAGGTGTCATTGGAAAAAGTTATGATTTGCTGAATATGATTATCCTATTTGTATGCATGTATCATTTTTGTATCTGAAGGTATGAATATTGACTATGTATCTGTATTTTAAATGTGCTTACTCTGGAAAACACTCACGGCTAGTCTTTCAGGAACAACAATGAAGAAGCTAGACAGTGCTGATGGCCCATCGGCAAAGACAATAGACTATGGAAGAGCTTAGCCTTCCTGTAAATGTTTCAGCCAACCTGTAAGTAATGGCTGCTATTACTCAACAAGGGCATGTGACCAGACCACATGATACTGAACTCCATTTTGCGTACCTGTATTTTTGCACAAAGTGGGTCTGGGAGCTGAGTTTGGAACAAAGGGTTCCTGCCATATGGGAAAGCTATATAAGGCAGGGAATGACATCACCTAGGGGCCCCACTCCTCAGAAAAGACACTTCTGGAAACACCTGAAGAGCAAAGACTGAACTAGGGGAAGTGCTGGTACCTGGCTAAAGGGATTTCTAGCCTGTGTATGGAAACTTGGTATATTCGGGTAGTTTGTGGTTTTATTTATCTACTAGGCAATCTGCTTTGATCTGTTTGCTATCACTTAATCTATTTTTTGTAGTTAATAAATTTGTTTTTTGCTCTATCTAAACCAGTGTGCCTTTGAGTGAAGTGCCTGGAAAAATCTTAGCTTGCTTAACACAGACTTGTTGCATATCCTTCCTACATTGAGGGGAAGGTGAACTTTATTAATGTGCTTACCTTGTACAGATCCCTGTGCAGTGTAAGACTGCATAATACAGGGTTTATAGCCCTGCAGGGGTGCAAGATGGGGGAACTGGGATGTCCTGTATGACCTTTAGTGGCTTAGGTACAGCACTCAGGTAGCTCAGTTTGGGTGTGTGGTGCCACGTGCTGTCGTGTTGGGTGATAACAGGGCCTGGTAAGGCTGGCTGTGTCACCAACCAAGTAGTGAGAGAAAAGGGCCAGCCCAGCTATGTGGCTTACAGGGGCACAGCGGTTCCCTCAGCTCCCAGACTGCGCTCCAGGGGGGACAGCCCATCACAGGTAATATAATTAATGCAAATTAACATGGGCTTATGGAAAATAAATCCCATCAGACTAACTTGGTTATCTTATTTTGTTGAGATTACAAATTTAGTTGATAAAGGTAATAGTGTTGATGTAATTGGACTTGGTATCACCCAATATTTTGATTAAGAAACTAGAACAATACAAAATTAGCATGGCACACATTAAACTGATTACAAACTGGCTAATAGGCTTCAAAATATAACTCTAAACAGGGAATCATATTCTAGTGAGTGTGTTTCTAGTGGGGTTTCTTCAGGCACCAGTTTTGGGGATTTTTTAAAACACTTTTTTCAAGGATCTAGAACAAAAATAAAATCATCACTGATAAAGTTTGCAGATGACACAAAGATTGAGTGAGCGGTTAATGAGGAGGGCAGCTCGCTGATACTGGGTGACCTGGATCTCTTGGTAACTTGGCTGTAAGCAAATAATGTGTTTTAATATGGCCAAATATAAAGTCATACATTCAGGAACAAAGAATGTATGACATACTTGTAGGATGGGGGCCTTTGTCCTGGGAAGCAATAACTCTGTAAAGGCCTTAGGACTCATGATTCATAGATGTGTAGATTATAAAACCAGAAAGGGCCCCTGTGATCATCTAGTCTGACCTCCTGTATTACATAGGCCATAGGACTTCCCTGAATTAATTCCTGTTTGAACTAAAGTATATCTTTTAGTTACAGAGACTAATCAGTTGAAGATCAGCTCCCAGTACGAAGCTGTGTCCAAAAGGGCTAATGTGATCCTTGAACGAATAAACAGGGGAATCTTGAGTAGGAGTAGAGATGTCATTTTACCTGTGTATTTGGCACTGGTGCAACCACTGCTGGAACACTATGTCCAGTTATGGTGTCCGCAATGCAAGAAGGATGTTGCTAAATTGGAGAGGGCTCAGAGAAGAGCCAGGAGAATTATTAAAGAATTAGAAAACATGCCTTATAGTGATAAACACAAGGAGCTCAATGTGTTTAGTTTATCAAAGAGAAGGTTAAAAGCTGACTATAAATACCTACATGGAGAGCAACTATTTGATAATGGGATCTTTGATCCAGAAGATAGGTAAAAGAAGATCATGTAGCTGGAAGTTGAAGCTAGACAAAGTTAGATTAAAAACAAAGTTCACATTTTTAACAGTGAGAGTAATTAACTATTGAACCAATTTACCAAGGAGTTGAGGTGGATTCTCCATCACTGGAAATTTTAAAATCAAGATTGGATGTTTTTCTAAAAGAGATACTTTTTAGTTAAAGCAGAGTTACTGGACTTGAAATAGGAATTAATTCAGGAAGTCCTATGGCCTGTATTATGCAGGAGATTAGACTAGATGGCTACAGTGATCTCTTCTAGCATTATAATCTATGAATCTATAAAAACATACTATACTTTTGAAAATACAGGTAAAGTGTTCTGTCTACTTAGATCTATGTACCAACTCATCACCATAATACATAAGGGCTTATTTCTGGACAATAGGAGTGAGTTTTTCAGAATAGGACAGAAATTCTGATAGCTTTAGTGCATTCAAAATGTTGTTAAAATAAACACTAACTTAGGTGGTGCTTAATGGAGGCTAGGGAAAGCTAAGCCTCCTCAAACCTTGCACCATGGGGGGGGGCAGTGGTGGATTTGGGCCCCCCAGAAAAATCTCCCCCTGCCACAGCAGCCCTGGGGCCATGGCAAGGGTACAGAGCTTTACTGGTCATGAGGCCACAGCAGGGGGAGGGGGCAGTGAAGGAGTGAGCAGGTGGAGAGGCTGCAGGGGAAGGAGGAGGACAGGGCCATGGGTGGATAGGGGGCAGGGCCATGGGGGAAGGGGTGGAACGGGGACAGGTGGAATGGGGGCAGTGCCGTGGGGGAAGGGGTGGAACGGGGACAGGTGGAATGGGGGCAGTGCCGTGGGGGAAGGGGTGGAACGGGGACAGGTGGAATGGGGGCAGTGCCGTGGGGGAAGGGGTGGAACGGGGACAGGGCTGTGGGTGGAATGGGGGCAGTGCCGTGGGGGAAGGGGTGGAACGGGGACAGGGCTGTGGGTGGAATGGGGGCAGGGCCGTGGGGGAAGGGGTGCAACGGGAACGGGGCTGTGGGTGGAATGGGGGCAGGGCCGTGGGGGAAGGGGTGCAACGGGAATGGAGCTGTGGGTGGAATGGGGGTGGGGCCACGGGGGATGGTGTGGAACGGGGACAGGGCCATGGGAGATGGGGCTGTGGGTGGAATGGGGGCGAGGCCGTGGGCGGAATGGGGGCAAGGCCATGGGGTAAGGGGTGGAACGGGGACAGGACTGTGGGTGGAATGGGGGAGGGGCTCAAGGCTTGGAGCTCCAGCCAGGGTGGAGAGCTCTGCCTTGGTCCCATCCGAGCTCTCGGCCCCCCGCAGTGGTCCCATCCGAGCTCTCGGCCCCACCCCCAGCCAGGGCCATTGTGGGAGAGACCAAGCTCTCGGCCCCACTCCACCTCGGCCGGGGCCATGGGGGGCTGTGAGCAGTGAGTGTGGATGTGGCCTGAGCGGAAAGGGGCTTTGGCTGAAAGAGGTGGGGCAGGGGGCTAGCCTCCCCTAAGGGGAGCTTCACCCACTGCCCATGAACACTAATTACTTAAGAGTCATAAAACTTCTTTCATCCCAGAACAATCTGCAGTAAGAGGCAGGGTTTAATTTGAAAAAAAAAAATCCCTCCCCCACTACCCTGAGCATAATATGCAACCTTGTGCTCTGACTTGTTTTATACTGATAAAAAAGCATTCCAAAAGAGAACTAAAAACTATTGAGACAGTTGAATATTCAAGAAATTATCAGCCTAAATTACTGCACTTTCCCAATAACGTGTTCTAGGTAAAAGGCCATTGTTCAATGATTATACTATTACCTTGTACTTACATAGCGCTTTATTTGTTCAATGCATGGCAGTGGGTGAGCCACAGGCTCGGGGAGGCTAGACCCTGGCCCAGTTCTCCTCTTCCACCTGAGCCCCATCCCTCCCTCTCCCCCTTCCCTTGTGGAAGCCCAGAGCTGCCAGCCCTCCGCAGTCCCAGGCTGCTGGAGCACCTCCAGCCTCAGAGCGCTTGGTGGGCAGCACATGCCCCTCCCCCCAGCCCCGGACCACCAAGCAGGTGGGCAGGCAGCATGCGGCCCCTCCTCCCAGCCCTGGAGCACTGGGCGGCGTGGCCCTAGCCACCCCAAGTCCCAGTCACCCTAGCCTCAGCCCCAGAAGGCTTCCTGGAAGAGGAGCAGCCTGCCTGGGCGAGGGCCAGCTAGTGGAGGGGTCCTTGGGGTGGAGCGTGGGCAGGGCCATATGGGGCTCTTTGGGGAGGTACAGCCTTCCCCTGCTATGATATCCACCGCCCATGGTTCAAAGCATTTCTAAAAATGTTAGGTAATCCTCACCTCAGCCCTGTGAGTTAATATTATCACCATTTTATACATGGGGAAACTGAGTCCAAGAAATGAAGTAACTGAAAATTAGGGCTGGGATAAGAATTTAGAATTTTCCTGCCTCCCGACCCTCATGCTCATTCCTCCAGATCATGCTAAAATTAATGACGAACTGGGAGGAATTAATTGCCTGCGGAACATCCAAGACCTAGTCACTAACCCTCACAAATGCTTTGTCCCATGGACTTTATTGCTACTATAAGATGAATATGAAAGACAGCATTACTGAGGTGTCTACATGACCTATCGCTCTGAAAGTCTGAAAGAGAACAAGTAAAAATGAGGTTTTGCTAGCTCAAAAGAGCTGAAGTATCTGAGGTAAAGAAAAACAGTGCTTTATTCTGTGTAGTAGTTTCTGAAAAATATATACAGTAATGTCTGCTGAGTTCCCTATTTTATTTCTATATCTAATCTATATCTATGTAGGAGGTAAAGGAAATTGTTGCCATGACTAATGCAATATCTAGTTTGCCTTTGCTTACTAAATATCCTTTGTCCAGTGCCAGTGTGTTGGAATTTCTGATATACAATTCCATTGTATAAAAGGCTGTATTTTGTTGTCAAGGAGACTAGCTTTAACCTCAGCTGAGGCTTTCAAAGTGAAGGACATATCAGAAAAAACTACATATTTTTGATGTTCAAAATATCCCTCCTTGAATTCTCTAGGAAAACTGTGTTTCCATCCCTGCTCACTTGTATTCAATTAGGATTTTAGTAATTTTCAATAAATTTGCACCAGGCCTACATTCTAACTAAAGTCAAAAGGGAAATTCTGTCAGGTGAATCCTTTGCTGGTGTAGATAATTAAGCATTCATTAGAACAGAGGGACTGGAGCCTGGGTCTCTTACTTCATAGGTGAGCATTATAATACTGCCTGCAGAGACTTAAGAGCATGAATACCAACCTCAGGGCAGATTGTCAGGAAATAAAGCACAAACCACAAATTGGTTGTAAGTTCTATGTTTAGATTTCACCAACCAATTATCAAGTGTAAACTCCTTAGGCACTATGGTCTCACAGACAGTCCCCTTGGGTACGTGGATCTATCTTGCCATGCTGGTGAGCATACCTTTGTAATAGATTGTCCCTTACAGCAAGACATAGCAATATTCAGGTTACTCCCAGTCCAAAAGGACCAGTCACTTACCCCAGGTCAATTGCACCTCAGATCTCACACCAAGGATAATGCTTCTAGCCAATCCTATAATAAACTATATTAAGATTTATTAAGGAAAAGGAAATTACAGAGTTATTACAAGGTTAAATCAGGTAAACATATACACAAATGAGTTATAATCTTAATTTTCAAAAGGTAATAGATGCTTCTACAGTAAAATAAGCTCTATATGTCCTTTAGGGCTGACCCAGGCTAAGCAGCAGGGGATCTCTCTTGCTGATGCCTAGAAACCTTGCCCCCTAGAGTCCAAGCAACAGAGAGATAATATGTTCCTTTTGTTTGGGATTTTTATCCCCTTCCTGCCATGTGCTCTGAGCTGTAAACTCATCTGATGAGAGTAATTCACTTGCATGACTCATCTGCCTGAGATGATGGGAGCAGATCAATGGCTTTTGTCCTCGTTAGCATCTCATAATTGTCCAACTGGTGTCGTTGGCTTTTCCTGTTGGGCAGGATGTAACACCTTCTGTTGTAGATCAGCACTTCCCACTAATTAACGTATCTCTCCTGTCTGGTGATTTACATAGTCACAGAGGCTCACAATACAGCCACTCAAATATTACTTTATAATATTTGATACAGATGTTATAAGTCAAATTAATGCATGCAGCAACTCACAAACATTCAATAAAGTCTAACACTTCTAATACTTATTTTAACAATACTAACACACATGTGATCCAGACCGATTCCAGCTATGTATTTGAGCCATGGCAACCTTGGTATGAGCTGGCGCCTGGTCTACCAGCATCACAAGCATGTTAACCATCATGGTTACAAAGTCATTCTCACAGTCTTTTTGTCTCAGTGACTATGTAAGTAGTTATACACAGTGGAGCAGCTTCAACAGGAGAGACTGAGAGAGTCCTGCCCCAGAATATCCCATAGTTCCATGGCTAGAGCATGTTGATGGGAGACCTGTGTTCAAATCCCTTCTCGAAGTTAGACAGTGGAGGAATTTGAACTTGTGTCCCTCATCATGGGTGATGCTGTAACATGGCACAAAAAGGGACAGCACCACCTCCTCTGGCATCTGTTGTGCCCATTAGGCATGCCATGAGCACACCTACCACATCAGGCCCTGAAGACAAGCTAGGTGGGGCACACCTGGTTTGTGAATGCCACTGAGGCTTAGGCATGGAATGCCAAGTTTCTGAGCAGTGTCAGGACTTAGGCAGCTAAGAACATGCACAGCTGCTGAAATGTAGGCACCTTAGGGGCTTTAACAATGAAACTTAGGTGCTTAGGAACTTTAGGTGCCTACAGGGTTAGGCGAGAGCTGAACAGGGGTTTTGTGAATGGCAGTGATGCCTAAATGTTGTACATAAGCACCTAAGTCTCTCTTGTGTATCCCACCCTTAATGTCCTACATTACTTTGTGGAAGACCTTCTTTGTAGTTCTCTGACAGCCTGCATCCAAGTCTGCAGATGGTTTTACTTCCTCCTGATTTCTTAGTCTTTATTGTTTATCATTCCAGTGCTTATCTATTTCTTCCTTTTGGTAATATGCCTTCTTATCTTAGGTTATTTTTTAAGATCCCTGTTCCCTTGTAGCTTTCTAACTACCTCAATACCTTGTGGTAAATCATTGTTTATTCTCTTTTTTGGGATAATGTTAGCCGTTGTACCTCTTGCAGGCATTTTGTGGTTAATATTACTAAAATACCTGTTGCACAAATTTCAATATATGTGGTAGGTTACTGCTTAGTAAAATTCCACTCCTCAAAGTTAGCTTAACTCAAAAGCATCATCAGACTCTTGCTCCCAGGTAAGCATTAGTTTCTTTCTTTGATCTCTTTTAAGTGTCAACTGACTGTTAGAAGTTCTCTCTCTTCACCCTCCCTGCCCCTGACTTCATCTATTGGCACTTTTTCACTAATTTCAAACTCATTAGAATAACGTAGCTTTGAAATTTCCCAGTGGAGCTGAGCCTTCTGAAATTGGAATTCCATTGATTGCGCTCTCATTCTCTTTTCTGGTGGAAGGGAAGGCAGGAAATTTTAATGACCATTTACTCATCCTCTTCCCTTTCATCCCCTCCCCCCACCTTACTATTCTATTGCCTGTTGCAGAATTGAAAGGATGATCCAAAGGA
Organism: Malaclemys terrapin pileata; assembly: GCF_027887155.1. Lineage (NCBI taxonomy): Eukaryota > Metazoa > Chordata > Testudines > Emydidae > Malaclemys > Malaclemys terrapin. The sequence goes on from NC_071507.1 coordinate 142,161,614, forward strand.
TGTGTCAGGAATGTTATCAAAGCTCAACCTCACCATCATCTGACCCATCTTTCCCTAGTATGTCAGAAAACCCTGGTATGCAGAAACGAACACAACAATTAGTAGTAGTATTTATTATTTGTATTATAAATACGTAGACCCCAATTGGATAGGACACCTGTTTTGCTGGAACTATACAATTAAATAGTAAGATACAGTCCTGTCCACAAAAGCTTACAATGTACATTAAGACATGACACAAAAAGTTGGACAGAGAGAATGTGGGAGAGAGAACAAGGATTACTGTGACTGGAAGGCTTGGTGGTGACCAGGATGGGGCACACTGAGAATGCCACACTCCGGGCAGACTGCAAGACATAGGCCAGGCAATCCCCCCCAAACTGGTGGTTTATTATATAATTAGAGTCATCAAGACAATAACAAAAGAGCTTCTGCAGTACTACATTGGTTAACCAGAAGCCAAACACAATCCCCTTTGGGCATTCCAGCCCTTGGCTCCCATCCAGTCAATCCAGTCTAATATAGGGAGAAGTTATTGAAACCCCATTTCACCATATGTGAGGGTCTTCCTAATCCCAATGGATCAGACACATATCCCCAGGTCACTATGAATCTCAGATCTTACCCAAATATCACGTTGTCAGCCAATCCTTAGTAAACTAACTACAGATTTATTAATAAAAGAAAAGAGAAGAGTTATAAATGATTAATAAATCATACACATACAAATGATTGCCAATTCCTTATATCAGGTGTGTAGCAGTGATGGAATAAAAGTCTCTCTGGTCACTTCCAAAAGATTGGAAGGTCCTCAGTCCATAGCTCAAAATGCCCCTTTTAGTTGTAAATCCACAGTCCAGAGAATTAGAGCAGGAAAGAGGCAACATGGAGATGTCTCATGTGTCTTTTTATATCCCCTGCCATGTACATTGAAATTTACTGTCCCAAACAAAGCCCACAGCCCCTATGTATGGAAAGTTATTGGCCCAAGATGGAGCCCAGGGTCATATGAGTATATCACATGTCCTTACATGTTTTGCTGAATCACAGGGAGTGGCCATTGGCTCCTTACTGTCTGAGGCATCCTCAGGAAAGGCCATCAGGATGGGATGAGTTTCTTCAATGTCCCATTGTGAGAGTAGAGTGTCCTTGACAGGCCACCAACACACAGCTGTCTAGCCATAATGTAAATTTTATCTGGGGCGTATCACCCAGGAATACGACGCCTGTGTAAGACATAGCCAATCTTCATAACTTCAGATACAAAGATGATACATGCATGTAAACAAGATGATCATACTTAGCAAATTATGACTTTTCCATTGACACCTTACATGATACACTTTGTATAGGATTTGTTTCAATTGTATAACAGTGGTACCAACAGTGATATGAAGTGGCATCTTTCTTATACACAGCATCACAATGGTTACATAGACTGGTTGCATGTACTGTTTGCAGGTTTTTTTTTTTTTAAGATACTAGCCAACAAATGATATTTTTGATAATGTCATTGTCCTGGCTGGTCACCAGCCTAACCAGTAGCAGTTGGCAATTTACTGTAGGCATCACAGTAGAAGTGGTTCTTGAGGAGGGAATTGCTTTACAGATTAGTTTGGGGAAGCCCTTCCATGCATAAAGGGCAGCAGGAAAGAGAGTGTGAAAGTCATTTGTGGGAGACTAACAAAAGCTGGCATCACTACTAGAGTGGGGAGGGTATCAGAACCTGGGGGACTAGAACCTAGGAATATAAGGAGGTGGGGCTACAGATGCTTCTACGTTGCCAATGGAAGCTTGGACTGGGTGTCTGCTGGAGGACCCTGTGAAGATAGGCACTGCAGGATGTAATGCCCAGCAGGGCCTGAGTGGCAGCCCCTCTCAGCCCACTGATTGGCTGATTCTACATTTAAACTGGGAAGCCATCATAGTCTGAGAAACAATACAGGTTGTCTTGCTTCTGTTCAAGACCTTGCATGTTGTAGGTCTACACTCTGACTTGTTTGTTGTGTAGGAATAGTCACCAAAGTCATGTGGTGTTTTCTGTTCCCTGACTGGATAACTGAAATTTTATAAACATGAAAACAACAAGTAACAAATAGTGAATAACAAATATAAAATACCTTTAATTGTACACAAACATCTTTGTTTGCCTGATAGTACAGATATTCACATAGTACAGACTAAAACCTGTTTGCAGGAATAGTGAATAAAAAGAGGTATGAGCTTGGGTGAATTGAAAAACAGCTCACAATTTGAATGCTGTTCACAAACACTCTTTTCTGTACGGTTCAAGCAGCTCTTCCCATTATTCAAGTGGAAAAACTGAGGCTCAGCGGCCAAGTACCTGCCCAAAGTCAGACATTGCAAGGTAACAGCAAGACCACACTTTCCCCCATTTAGCTAATCTAAAATACCAAAGGGGTTGCAGCATTAAAGGATTATGCTGCATACATTGGGGCAAGTTTGTGTTCATGCCATGGTATGCATTTCACTTTACTATCATGGAAGCTGCAAATGCTACTCCCTTCTTTTGTAATTTACCTCTTGGTGACATTAAACAGAATCTGATAGATGGCTCTCACCACAACAGCAATAGTACATTTAATCCATTTGGGATAGGATATTTTTGGTAACAACTGTACAGGATAATCCATCATAGAATAATCAGGCCTGGTCTACACTAGGAGGTTACGTCGAATTTAGCAGCGTTAAATCGAATTAACCCTGCACCCGTCCACACAACGAAGCTATTTAGTTCGACATAGAGGTCTCTTTAAATCGATTTCTGTACTCCTCCGACGAGGGGAGTAGCGCTAAATTCAACATGGCCATGTCGAATTAGGGTAGGTGTGAATGGAATTCGACGCTAATAGCTCCGGGAGCTATCCCACAGTGCACCACTCTGTTGATGCTCTGGACAGCAGTCTGAGCTCGGATGCTCTGACCAGCCACACAGGAAAAGCCCTGGGAAAATTTGAATTCCTTTTCCTGTCTGGCCAGTTTGAATCTCATTTCCTGTTTGGACATCATGGTGAGCTCAGCAGCACTGGCAACGATGCAGAGCTCTCCAGCAGAGGTGACCATGCAATCGCAGAATAGAAAGAAGGCCCCAGCATGGACTGATCGGGAAGTCTTGGATCTGATCGCTGTGTGGGGTGATGAGTCTGTGCTTTCGGAGCTGCGATCGAAAAAATGGAATGCGAAGATCTACGAGAAGATCTCCAAAGCCATGACGGAGAGAGGATACAGCCGGGATGCAACGCAGTGCCGCGTGAAAATCAAGGGCCTGAGACAAGGGTACCAGAAGACCAAAGCGGCAAATGGACGCTCCAGATCCCAGCCCCAGACATGCCGTTTCTACGAGGCACTGCATTCCATTCTAGGTGCAGCCGCCACCACTACCCCGCCAGTGACCGTGGACTCTGACAATGGGGTATTGTTGATGGCCGCTTCCTCGGAGATGTTCGCGGATGGTGAAGATGAGGAAGGAGTTGAGGAGGACGAGGCAGTCGACAGCACATACAACACTGATTTCCCCGACAGCCAGGATCTCTTCATCACCCTCACGGAGATCCCTTACCAACCCTCCCAAGGCATTAACCCTGACCCTGAATCAGAGGAAACATCAGTTGGTAAGTGTTTTAAACATGTAAACATTTATTTTGATCAGAACAGGAATGGAATATTAACAATGGGTTTTTCATGATTACTTTGCCCTAGGCGCTTTACTTTTTAGTCCTTGCCAGTGCAGCTACTGGAAAATTCTGTCAATATGTCCGGGGATAGAGCAGAAATCCTCTTGGGACATCTCCACGAAGCTCTCCTGGAGGTAATTTGAAAGCCTTTGCATTAGGTTCCTGGGGAGAGCGACCTCATTGCGTCCTCCATGGTAGGAAACTTTTCCACGCCAGGCTAGCAGCAAGTACTTCGCGATCAGTGCCTCGCACAGCATGGCCGCATACGGCCCTGGTTTTTGCTGGCAATCACACAGCATGCGGTCTTTCTCTGTGTCCGAAATCCTCATCAGAGTGATATCACTCATGGAGACCTGCTTTAAATTAGGGGAATGTTAGTATTGGGACTGATTGCCTGTTCCTTTACATAACTGTAACCGGCGGTTTACAGCCACGCGGTGGAAGTAGGATAGGGGCAGCATACAGGGATCTTTCCCGGGGACAGCTGCGAGGGGAGTGGGACAGGGGCAGAGTTCATGCTGGCCGGATTGCCGGCAGCAGGAACTGGCCAACGCTAGGGGCATTGCTTTGAACGTGAAAGGAGGGCACTGCTATAAATTAAGCTTTCAGCAGCCAAAAGTCTACGGCTTACCATGTCCGCCTGCTACCCGAATTCCACTGTCCTGCCCCGCTTGTGTGATCTGTACTCCAACACCCCAGGCACTGAATGGAAAGGCCGAAAATTTGACCTTGTCCTGAGTTCGCATGTGATAGGTGCTGTGCATGGTCTTGTTCACAGAGAAAGACTATGTTCATTGTTCACAAAAATGTATCTTTGTGAGGAATTCACTCCCTTTTTCCCATCCCACAGCTGCGAGTGTCTCCCGACCTACCCCGGCATCCCCCTCCCAGAGGCTGGCGCAGATTAGGCGCCGAAAGAGAAGGACACGGGACGAGATGTTCTCTGAACTTATGGGCTGCTCCCGAGCTGAGGCGGTACAGCAGACCCAGTGGAGGGAGAACATGTCACAATACCAGCGATCACACAGCGAACGGGAGGACAGGTGGCGGCAGGAAGACCAGCAGGCGACTCAAACGCTGCTTGGACTAATGAGGGAGCAAACGGACATGCTCCGGCACCTTGTAGATGTTCTGCAGGACCGGAGGCAGGAGGACAGAGCCCCGCTGCAGTCTATCTCTAACCGCCCTCCCCCGCCACAAAGTCCTATCCACCCCTCACCCAAAGTCCCAAGAAGGAGGGGCGGCAGGGGCCATGAAAACAGTCACTCCACCCCTGCAGACTGTTCAAGTACCAGACGGCTCTCATTCCCAAAGTTTTGATAAGTCCTTTCCTTCACTCCAAAAGCACCTCACCCAAGCCCCCGTCCCAGTGTCATCCCTTAACTGTGTAGTTGTTAATAAAAAATACGTTTCTGTTAATTACTGTTTCCGTCAGGTTCTTTTAGAGGAGAGTGTGTTTGAAGGGGGGAAAGGAGGTTGGTAATTGGAGAGGACAGTCACCTTTACCAGGGTACAGACCTGGGGGCAGGTTCAGCAGAAGGTCACACACACATTGCAGTCACTAGGCACCCTGGTCAGTCTGGCAGGTGGTTTTCATGTTCTGTATGGGGGGGCTATGTGAGTCTGTGGTGGGGGAGGGCAGTTACAGATCTTATGCAGCGGTCCTTAGCCTGGATGACAGAGCCATGCAGCAGGGGATCTGTAACCATCCTCCACCGCCACAAAGTCACATAGCCCCCACACACAGAGTCCAGAAAAGGAGGGGTGGCAGGCTCCGTTGAAACAACCAGTCCACCACTGTGGACTGTTCTAGGAGCAGGAGCCTGTCATTCCTCGAGTTTAGAAGCGTCCTTTCCATCACTACACCCGCTCCCCAGCACAGTCTGCGTCCCAGTTTCAACCCTTTACCACGAAACCCTTAATAAAGAAAACGATGTTAATGAACAAAGTTCCATTTATTTTATTTTTAAATGTGTGTTGGAAGGGGGGCAGTGGGGTGAGGGGGGTATGTAACTGGAGAGGATAGTCAACATTAAGTGGGTAAAGAAACGGGGGCAGGTTCAGCTTCTCTTTAAACAAATTTAATAATCACAGGTTACCCTGCTCACTGTGGAACCTAGCTTTCAAAGCCTCCCGGATGCACAGCGCATCCCGCTGGGCTCTTCTAATCACCCGGCTGTCTGGCTGGGTGTAATCAGCAGCCAGGCGATGTGCCTCAACCTCCTACCCCACCATAAACGTCTCCCCCTTGCTCTCACAGAGATTGTGGAGCACACAGCAAGCTGCAATAACAATGGGGATATTGGTTTCGCTGAGATCAGAGCGAGTCAGTAAGATTCTCCATCTCCCCTTCAGAAGTCCAAAAGCACACTCCACCACCATTCTGCACTTGCTCAGCCGGTAGTTGAAGAGTTCTTTTTCACTGTCCAGGGCGCCTGTACAGGGCTTCATAAGCCAGGGCATTAGTGGGTAGGCTGAGTCCCCGAGGATCACTATAGGCATCTCCACATCCCCAACAGTTATTTTGTGTCCAGGAAGTAAATACCTTCCTGCAGCCGTCTAAACAGACCAGAGTTCCTGAAAACACGAGCATCATGAACCTCGCCCGGCCATCCAACATTGATGTTGGTAAAACATCCCCTATGGTCCACCAGTGCTTGCAGCACCATTGAAAAGTAGCCCTTTCAGTTAATGTACTGGCTGGCCTGGTGCTCCGGTCCCAGGATAGGGATGTGAGTTCCATCTATAGGCCCACCGCAGTTTGGGAATCCCATCGCGGCGAAGCCATCTATGATGACCTGCACGTTTCCCAGGGTCACTACCTTTGAGAGCAGTAGCTCAATGATTGCGTTGGCTACTTGCATCACAGCAACCCCCACGGTAGATTTCCCCACGCCAAAGTGATTCGCGACTGACCGGTAGCTGTCTGGCGTTGCAAGCTTCCAGAGGGCTATGGCCACTCGCTTCTGGACAGTCAGGGCTGCTCGCATCCGGGTGTCCTTGCACTTCAGGGCAGGGGACAGCAACTCACAAAGTTCCAGGAAAATTCCCTTCCGCATGCGAAAGTTTCGCAGCCACTGTGATTCATCCCAGACCTGCAGCACTATGCGGTCCCACCAGTCCATGCTTGTTTCCCGGTCCCAGAATCGCTGTTCCGCAGCATCAACATGACCCACTGCCACCATGATGTCCATGGCGCGGGGTCCCATGCTTTGCGAGAGGTCTGTGCCCCTCTCAGACTTAATGTCCTCACCGCGCTGCCGTAGCCTCCTCGCCCGATTTCTCAGCATCTGCTTCTGAAAAAGGTGGATGATAAGGTGCGAGGTGTTGACAACGGCCATAACTGCAGCGATGGTCGCAGCGGTCTCCATGCTCGCAGTGCTGTGGCGTCCGCGCTGTCACTCACCAGAAAAGTGCGCGAACTGATTGGCCGCCGGCGCTTTCAAGGAGGGAGGGTGGAAGTGACGGTTGAATGCCGACAGTTACCCAAATCCATCCTCGACACATTTTTTTCCCCAGCAGGCATTGGGGGCTCGACCCAGAATTCCAATGGGCAGCGGGGACTGCGGGAACTGTGGGATAGTTGCCCACAGTGCACCGCTTCCAATGTCGACGCTTGCCCCGTTAGTGTGGACTCACAAAGTTGAATTACTGTTCTTAGTGTTGATACACACGTTCGACTTTGTAATATCGGTTCCACTAATTCGCTTTAAGTAAAATCGAACTACTCTCGTAGTGTAGACATACTCTTAGAGAGGGATTCTGATGTTTCAGCAGAAATACAAATGTATTCAATTTACGTCATTCCCAGCTAAGAAGATGATATTATAGTTTCAAGTAACACTTTGACTAGAATACCTTACTTGGACTCAGTTGCCTCCTTTGTTTCTGTGCGTGGACTACACAGATACCATGGTGATGAGAGTGGTATAAGAACCTATACAGAAGAGAAGAGAATTAAGTTGGCCTGAGAGGTGTTGAGGGGAGGGGGACTCTCCATTTCCAAAGCATTGTCCCCTCCAGGCCCCAACCCTGTGGAGATACTTCGCTGTGCCTTGGAGATTATGTTTCCTGGATCAGGCGTGTCTGGGGATGGTCACTGTCAAATAATCCCATGGGGTTTATGGGCCAGATTTTTAAAGGCATAAGGTGTCTAAACATGCGTGTAGACTTTGAAAACCCAGTAGGCACCTAACTCCCTTTGTAAACATTTTGTCAGAATATTTTCGACCAGCTGTAGCACCTACCTACATCTTTAGGCGACTGAATAGCTTTAAAAATCTGGCCCTTGGTGCCTGCTCAAGTGGGCCCAGTCTTTAAAGTAGATTGAAACAGAAGGAGAAGCTTTGACTGCATCAGCCACAAAGGGGGAGCTCTCTCTCTCTGTGTTTTTAGCAGGGGATGGGAAACTGCACTCCTTCCCACTGCCTTTGCTCTAGCCCTGAGTAGCCTCCATCAGTATTTACAGTGTCCCCCTCCGTTGCATGAAACTCCCTGAGAGACAGTGGCCAGAAAGGAGGCCGTGGTAACATGGATGCTGCAGGAGCTGTGCTGTTATGAGTGCCAGCAGAGCAGGGAAGTATTGTAGTGCCCTGGACTACAGGTGTCACGAGCTGGGAGCATCTCATCAGGACAGCTGTGAATTTAGGGCGCTGATCTTCCAAAAAGAGAGAGTTGGAAACTCACAGTATTTCAGGTCCCTTATGCAAGTTTGTCCTATGTACAGTGCCTAGCACAGTGTGACACAATCTTGGCTGGGGCCTCTACATGCTACTGTAAGTAGCTAGAAGCTATTTATGATATATTTCTTTTGTGTGGGTCCAAAAGCTGTATGCAACCAGAGATGCCGCTTGGAAATACTTGTTTGTCAGAGAGCAGTTTGACAAGATTAGGCTGCTCTGAATATGTGCAGAGAGCTACTAAAAATCTAGATCTATGTAAAATAGTCTTTCACAGTACAAATTTGCACTATTTTCAGAGAGCAATGTTATCTTCTGTATTCATATACACTGAATTAATCCCCTTGCTGCAGTTTTGACAGGTAATCTGAACACTGTACCCATTTCTGAGATAGTTGTACATGTCTTTAAAAAAAAATTAACAATGATTTTCTTCATTCATTTGTTCTCCCTTCTTTCTCTACACTAAGGCCTTTGAATTAAAGAACGTATTGAATGAGAACATAAGGTCAACTGACAATTCTGCAGCACACAATTACACCTCCTTTAATTCCCTCTGGAGTGAGAAGAGTTTCTGGTTGACCGTTGATCTTTTGGATCATATAAACTGGCTAGAGACTACATCAGTGGCAGAGTTTTGCTAATATTATTTCCTCATGAAAGTTTATCTGATGTAGGCAGTATTGTTAATACAGATTTTCATGAATGGTTGAAGTCTGGTTGTGCTCCTAACATGACATGGATTATTACTGAGCATGAAAAAATGCCATTAGTAAAATCGAGTTCAGAAAAAGATGATATAGTTTCATATAATCAGGCAGAGATGAGTAAAAAAATAATATCAGTACAATTTATACAGTATCAAATGTTTACACTAAAAATACTTACATTTGAATATCATTAAAGTTATGAGATAAAATTATGGCAAGGAAAGGCAGAAATGTAATATGGTTACAATACCCTGGCGTAATGAATTGCATAAGCATAACTTTCAGGGACCATTATCAAGATAAGAGGCAGATTTATTTTTTTCTTAATCTGTCCCCACAGTATACATAACATCTTAGGGTCTGTCTACACTAGAAATGCGATAGCAGCACTGCTGCAGCTGTGACTCTGTGGCATAGACATGGACTACAGCCACAGAAGGAGTTCTTCTGTCATTGTAGAAAATCCATCTCTCTGAGAGGCAGTGCCTAGGTTGACAGAAAAATTCTCTCATCAGCCTGGCAGTGTCAATTCTGGGACTTAGGCTTGGTCTACACTACGAGTTTAGGTCGAATTTAGCAGCGTTAAATCGAATTAAGCCTGGACACGTCCACACGACAAAGCCCTTTCTTTCGACTTAAAGGGCCCTTTAAACCGGTTTCTTTACTCCACCTCCGACGAGGGGATTAGCACTAAAATCGGCCTTTGCGGGGCGGATTTGGGGTAGTGTGGATGGAATTCGACGTTATTGGCCTCTGGGAGCTATCCCACAGTGCTTCATTGTGATCGCTCTGGACAGCACTCTCAACTCAGATGCACTGACCAGGTAGACAGGAAAAGCCCCGCGAATTTTTGAATTTCATTTCCTGTTTGCCCAGCGTGGAGAGCACAGGTGACCACGCAGAGCTCATCAGCACAGGTAACCATGATAGAGTCCCAGGGTCGCAAAAGAGCTCCAGCATGGACAGAACGGGAGGTACGGGATCTGCTCACCATATGGGGAGACGAATCAGTGCTAGCTGAACTCCGTAGCAGTAAACGAAATGGCAAAATATTAGAAAAAGTCTCAAAGGCCATGAAGGACAGAGGCCATAACAGGGATGCACAGCAGTGTCGTGTGAAAATTAAGGAGCTAAGGCAAGCCTACCACAAAGCCAGAGAGGCAAACGGAAGGTCTGGGGCAGAGCCGCAAACATGCACTTCTACGCGGAGCTGCATGCAATGCTAGGGGGTGCAGCCACCACTACCCCAACCGTGTGCTTTGACTCCATCAATGGAGAATCATGCAACAGGGAAGCGGGTTCGGGGTACGAGGAAGATGATGATGAAGACAATGAAGATAGCTCACAGCAGCAAGGAAGCGGAGAAACCGGTTTCCCCAACAGCCAGGATATGTTTATCACCCTGGACCTGGAACCAGTAACCTCCGAACTCACCCAAGGCGTGCTCCCAGACCCTGAGGGCGCACAAGGGACCTCTGGTGAGTGTACCTTTGTAAATATTACACATGGTTTAAAAGCAAGCGTGTTTAATGATTAATGATTAATTTGTCCTGGCAATCGCGGCCAGTACAGCTATCTGGAAAAGTCTATTAACGTGTATGGGGATGGAATGGAAATCCTCCAGGGACATCTCCAGAAAGCTCTCCTTTATGTACTCCCAAAGCCTTTGCAAAAGGTTTCTGGGGAGGGCTGCCTTATCCCGTCTGCCATGGTAGGACACTTTACCATGCCAGGCCAGTAGCACGTAGTCTGGAATCATTGCATAACAAAGCATGGCAGCGTATGGTCCCGGTGTTTGCTGGTATGCAGACAACATCCATTCCTTATCTCTCTTTGTTATCCTCAGGAGAGTGATATCATTCATGGTCACCTGGTTGAAATGGGGTGATTTTATTAAGGGGACATTCAGTGGTGCCCGTTCCTGCTCGGCTGAACAGAAATGTTCCCCGCTGTTAGCCACGCGGTGGCGGGAAGGGGTGAAGTGATCATCCCAGAGAATTAGGTGTGTGTGTGTGTGGGGGGGGGGGGGGGGGGGGTTAGTTGGGTTTGTACTGCATGTTAACCCGGAAACCCCAGCCCCTCCTTTTACATTGCAAACCCATTTTAAATGGCCAACCCAATGGGTCCTTGGTATGGGAAATGAGTGCGCTACTGTTTGAAACCATTCCCACATGTTAAGAAGGTTAAAAAAGCCAAAAGACTGTGGCTTACCATGGCTGCCTACAAGCTGAAATCTGTTCCCTGGCACTGCGTGAGTGATCTCTCACACCAAACCGGCAGGCCCTCAATATAAGAGGAAAAATGCGACCTTGTAACGAAAGCACATGTGCTATGTAATGTGAACAGCAAAATTTAATGTGAAAGAGTGTACCCACTGTTCTCTAAAATGTGTCTTTTTTAACCACCTCTCCCTTCTCCTCCACCAGCTGCAAATGTTTCTCCTTCACAGAGGCTAGTGAAGATTAGAAGGAGAAAACGGCGGACTCGGGATGATATGTTCTCGGAGCTCTAGATGTCCTCCCACGCTGACAGAGCACAGCAGAATGCATGGAGGTAGTCAATGTCAGAGTGCAGAAAAGCACAATATGAACGAGAGGAGAGGTGGCGGGCTGTACAGTATATACGACCCTTGACTTGGGAATGGCGGAGAATACGTGAGTTATAAAGGGAAGGGATCTCAATTTAAACCAGAAATGACTAAAATACATCTTTGACTGGATCTATGAATAAATCTATGACTGGGTTTAGACAGTACTTGCTTTTTAGGCAAAACAATGAATGATGCAATCTGAAGCTGGTATTGCGTCATACATGATATGAATTGCATCATGTTATTCCTAGAAGTCATGTATGATGCAATCATAACGAAGCTTACATCACTCTGCTGAACAAATTGCCCTATATCAGCTCTAGAAATCATACAGTGTCGTGCTCTCTTATTTGTCAGTGTTTGATTTTGCAAAGGGACACATTTCTGTTTAGCCAAAGTGAGCAGAGATGCCTTGTACTTGTGTGAACAGTGCAGATAACTTCTGCTATGTTTGTGGTGAAGTGACTTTTGCATCATAAAAGTGCAATGTAACCACTATGGTTAAGAAAGCCTATCACCTTTATTTTGGCTACTGACTCAATAGCATATCTTGAAAACTAGAGCCAATCAACAATTTTAAGCATCATTTTCGTTCTCAGTGACCCAGAATTAGTAAAGTTTGACTACATTTATTTCAGAAGCATTTTGGCTATAGAGCAGTGTTATGAGCACTATGAACACCACGCGCATTGTCCTGGATTATATGCAGAGCCAGGACATGCCAAAGCAAAACCAGGACCAGCCGAGGAGGCGATTGCAGAGCGGTGATGAGAGTGATGAGGAAATTGACATGGACATAGACCTCTCACAAAGTTTGGGCCCCAGCAATGTGCAAATCATGGTGTTACTGGGGCAGGTTCATGGCGTGGAATGCCGATTCTGGGCCCGGGAAACAAGCACAGACTGGTGGGACCGCATCGTGTTGCAGGTGTGGGACAATTCCCGGTGGCTGCGAAACTTTCACATGCGTAAGGGCACTTTCATGGAACTTTGTGACTTGCTTTCCCCTGCCCTGAAGCGCCAGAATACCAGGATGAGAGCAGCCCTCACAGTTGAGAAGCGAGTGGCGATAACCCTGTGGAAGCTTGCAACGCCAGACAGCTACCGGTCAGTCGGGAATCAATTTAGAGTGGGCAAATCTACTGTGGGGGCTGCTGTGATCCAAGTAGACAACGCAATCAAAGACGTGCTGATATCAAGGGTAGTGATTCTGGGAAACATGCAGGCCATAGTGGATGGCTTTGCTGCAATGGGATTCCCAAACTGTGGTGGGGCGATAGATGGAACCCATATCCCTATCTTGTCACCGGAGCACCAAACCACCGAGTACATAAACCGCAAGGGGTACTTTTCAATGCTGCTGCAAGCCCTGGTGGATCACAAGGGACGTTTCACCAACATCAACGTGGGATGGCCAGGAAAGGTACATGATGCTCGCGTCTTCAGGCACTCTGGTCTGTTTCGAAAGCTGGAGGAAGGGACTTTCTTCCCGGACCAGAAAATAACTGTTGGGGATGTTGAAATGGCTATCATTATCCTTGGGAACCCAGCCTAACCCTTAATGCCATGGCTCATGAAGCCATACACAGGCAGCCTGGACAGTAGTCAGGACCTGTTCAACTATAGGCTGAGCAAGCGCCAAATGGTGGTGGAATGTGCATTTGGACGTTTAAAAGCGCGCTGGCGCAGCTTACTGACTCGGATAGACCTCAGCGAATCCAATATCCCCATTGTTATTGCTGCTTGCTGTGTGCGCCACAATATCTGTGAGAGTAAAGGGGAGACATTTATGGTGGGTTGGGAGGTTGAGGCAAATCACCTGGCCTCTGATTACGCGCAGCCAGACACCAGGGCGGTTAAAAGAGTACAGCAGGGTGCGGTGCACATCAGAGAAGCTTTGAAAACGAGTTTTGTGACTGGCCAGGCTATGGTGTGAAACTTCTGTTTGTTTCTCCTTGATGAACCCTCTGCCCCCTCCCCCCCCGGTTCACTCTACTTCCCTGTAAACCAACCCCCCCCCCTACACTCCCCCCCTTCGAGCACCGCTTGCAGAGGCAAAAAATCATTGTTACTTCACATTCATGCATTCTTTATTAATTCATCAAATGACTAGGGGGATAATTGCCAAGGTAGGCCCGGGATGGGTGGGGGAGGAGAGAAGGAAAAGGACACACTGCAGTTTAAAACTTTAAAACTTTAACTCTTATTGAAGGCCAGACTTCCGATGCTCGGGCAATCATCTGGGGTGGAGTGACTGGGTGGCCGGAGGCCCCCCCACCGTGTTGTTGGGCGTCTGGGTGAGGAGGCAATGGGACTTGGGGAGGAGGGCTGTTGGTTACACAGGGGCTGTAGCGGCGGTCTCTGCTCCTGCTGCCTTTCCTGCAGCTCAACCATACGCTGTAACATATCAGTTTAATGCTCCAGCAGCTGGAGCATCGACTCTTGCCTTCTGTCTGCAAGCTGACGCCACCTATTATCTTCAGACCGCCTCTTGCTCTGTTCAGCCCGCGATTCAGCCCGCCACCTCTCCTCTCATTCATATTGTGCTTTTTTGCACTCTGACATTGACTGCCTCCACGCATTCTGCTGTGCTCTTTCAGCGTGGAAGGACATCTGGAGCTCCGTGAACATATCATCCCGAGTCCGCTGTTTTCTCCTTCTAATCTTCGCTAGCCTCTCTGAAGGAGCAACATTTGCAGCTGCTGGAGGTAAAATGTCCTACCATGGCGGATGGGATAAGGCAGCCCTCCCCAGAAACCTTTTGCAAAGGCTTTGGGAGCACATGAAGAAGAGCTTTCTGGAGATGTCCCTGGAGGATTTCTGCTCCATCCCCACACACGTTAACAGACTTTTCCAGATAGCTGTACTGGCTGCGATTCCCAGGGCAAATTAATCATTAATCATTAAACACTCTTGCTTTTAAACCATGTGTAATATTTACAAAGGTACACTCACCAGAGGTCCCTTGTGTGCCCTCAGGGTCTGGGAGCACGCCTTGGGTGAGTTCGGGGGTTAATGGTTCCAGGTCCAAGGTGATAAACATATCCTGGCTGTTGGGGAAACCTGTTTCTCCGCTTCCTTGCTGTGAGCTATCTTCATTGTCTTCATCATCATCATCATCTTCCTCGTACCCCGAACTCGCTTCCCTGTTGCGTGTTTCTCCATTGACGGAGTCAAAGCACACGGTTGGGGTAGTGGTGGCTGCACCCCCTAGAATGGCATGCAGCTCGGTGTAGAAGTGGCATGTTTGCGGCTCTGCCCCAGACCTTCCGTTTGCCTCTCTGGCTTTGTGGTAGGCTTGCCTTAGCTCCTTAATTTTCACGCGACACTGCTGTGCGTCCCTGTTATGGCCTCTGTCCTTCATGGCCTTTGAGACTTTTTCTAATATTTTGCCATTTCGTTTACTGCTACGGAGTTCAGCTAGCACTGATTCGTCTCCCCATATGGTGAGCAGATCCCGTACATCCCGTTCTGACCATGCTGGAGCGATTTTGCGACCCTGGGACTCCATCATGGTTACCTGTGCTGATGATCTCTGCGTGGTCACCTGTGCTCTCCACGCTGGGCAAACAGGAAATGAAATTCAAAAATTCGCGGGGCTTTTCCTGTTTACCTGGTCAGTGCATCTGAGTTGAGAGTGCTGTCCAGAGCGGTCACAATGAAGCACTGTGGGATAGCTCCCGGAGGCCAATAATGTCGAATTCCGTCCACACTACCCCAAATCCAACCCGCAAAGGCCGATTTTAGCGCTAATCCCCTCGTCGGAGGTGGAGAAAAGAAACCGGTTTAAAGGGCCCTTTAAGTCAAAAGAAAGGGCTTTGTCGTGTGGACATGTCCAGGCTTAATTCGATTTAACGCTGCTAAAGTCGATCTAAACTCGTAGGGTAGACCAGGCCTAAGAGTCTACATAAGTGAGAAAAACAAGATATCAGAATGACCTATGTATAAACAAAATGCAGCTGTTGCTTTTAATTGTCTGTAACAAAAGGTATAAATGCTTGCTGTAATTGTTTACCTGTTGAGAGAGCTGCCTAGGAGGGGGAGACCCTGTGTCCTAGTGCACTCTCTCCCTCTATGCAATTGATAGAGAGTGAATAAAGTATCTGACTTAGCTGTACCTAACCAAAGAGTGAGAACTGTGTTTTTCTCCGACATACCTTAAGACTGAAAACATGGGAAGAGGGCCAGCTGTGTATCTTCTGCAACTAAGAGGACAAGGGCCTCCTCATCCCTGCTCTCTAGGAGAAGGCTCAAAGTGGTAGGGGCAGGGAGTCCATGACATGTGGGGAGACCCTGAGAAGGTCCTAGTGAGGTCCCTGACTGATATTTGGGTTTGACATTTGGATGAAGGAATCCAAATATTATCAGAATATTTAGACCTTGGAATCTGATTATCATCTTATTTTCCCTTCTCTAGTCACTACCAGCCTGAGTTGGAATTGACTGCTGACCGGTGGGTTGAAAAGTATTACCAGTCCATTGGACCATCCAGTCTCCCCAAACCATTTTTTTAATCAAGACATTGATCTGAATTTAAAAGAATTTAAGAAAATGTGTAGTAATCATTAAGTAACTTCACAGCAAGAAATATTAGCAAATTATGGGCTACATCCTGAGGCCTCTATCACTATGTACTCCATTTTTATTCAGTACTTACTCAAGTAAGCTACTTTAAGGTATACTTCTTCCTATGTAGGTGCTGGTAAAGTAATTCATGGTCTACTAGAGATTAATTACTAATGTCACAAATGATTTTTCCAGCAGATGGATTCTTGTAAGTCTTTTTCATGATACTCTATGTGTTCAATTAAGTCAGATGCTTCCAGTACTTTGAGAATCTCTTTGAATAATGGATATGATGTCGACATGGCTATAAAGCTTCAATCAATTACTGGTAATGCACTATTTAGAAAATGATAATGAAAGTATGTAATAGCAGTTAAATAAGTATTGATGTTTTCCTTAATGAGAGAGAAAAAAACACATTATTCATTTTAAAATCCCTTGAAAGAGGCGGTAAGGAGTACAATGTACCGCAGGAGGGCTATACAATATGTGATACAAGACAGATTTTATAAGTGTTGTACTCTCAAGAAATACTTTCTGAAACACAATGTAATGGATGAATAATTGTTAGATAATCCAAGAGAAAAACAGTAAGTACTGAGCACTGCATTCCCAAGAGAACTGCAGTTATTGTATTCCAGCATTTATTATTTGTTTGTGATAATACCCATGACATGTTAGACACTTGCTGTTCATTAAAGAAGGGATGGTCCCTGCCCCAAGATGCTCACAGTCTAAGAACGGACAGACAGAGGTTAGGGGAACAGGAATAATAAGTAGGCATATAGGTAATGCAAGTCAACTAGAATAAGTCCTCTGTAGGCCGCCCTGCAGGAGTGGGATTTTAAGGGTGACAGGGTAGATGTCTTGTCGATGAACTGTTTTGTTTTCTTTCTAGTGACTACATTACTGACACCGAAGATTATGTTTACATATGCATGTATTACAGATGATAGATATGACCTATGAGGGAAGATTTTAAAAATTGGGTTTGTTTAGTTTGGAGAAGAGAAGATTGACAGAGGACATGATAACAGTTTTCAAGTATATAAAAGGTTGTTACAAGGTACAGGGAGAAAAATTGTTCTCCTTGACTTCTGAGGATAGGACAAGAAGCAATTGGCTTAAATTGCAGCAGGGGCAGTTTAGGTTGGACATTAGGAAAAACTTCCTATCAGGGTGGTTAAGCATTGGAATAAATTGTCTAGGGAGTTGGTGGAATCTCCATAACTGGAGATTTTTAAGGGCAGGTTAGACATACACATGTCAGGAATGGTCTAGATAATCCTTAGTCCTGCCATGAGTGCAGGGGGCTGGACTAGATGACCTTTCAAAGTCCCTTCCAATCCTACGATTCTATGACTCTATGTTACACACTAATATTTTGCATATGTGATAAACTCAATTATATATACTCATTAGGGGTATTAACTTTTGAATAATAATTTTGTGCCCAACTCTGCTCTGCTTAGTTATGTGAGTAGTCCCATAGACTTCTGTAGGAGTATTCACATGAGTGAAGTTATATTCACATGAATATGGATGGCAGAATCGGGCCTGCATAAACACAAAGAAATTCTGATCAGCTAAATACTTGAATTATTATCATTATTTATTTGTATTATCAAATTTCTTGACTCTTCCTTGCTAAGTTTTCAAGCTTTACAGTGAGCTTTTGTGTGGGAAATCCTTTATATTTATAGTGCCATAAATTTCTATGGCGCCTAATTGACACAAAACAGGCTGAAATCCTGTCCCTCTTGAAGTCAATGATCATATTGACTTCCATGTGGGACCAGGATTTCACACACAGTTCCTGCCCTGAACTGCTTACAATTAAGCCATGGCTTGTGTTGATGTGCAAAGTGTGTAGGAGGGACAAAGAAGCCTCTCACTGATGCAGGAACCATCCAAAATTGTTATTTATTGAAGTATCGTTACTGAGTGTGGGACTGTATACATACAAAATATAAAGAGTAGGGAGTTTACACTCTAATAAGGCAAACAGAATACCTGTACAAAGGTCCCACTGGTGAGTCCTGAGATGGGAATGACCAGGATGGTTGCAGGTTTTTTGTTGTTAATAAAATTATAAGTAACACACTTGAAGGTATCAAACCGGAAACGAGTGTACAGGGGGGATTTGAATGAAGAGAGTTGGCAAATGTGAATAGAGAAGGAATTCCACATACATTATGTTGATCATGGGAGTGAAAAGCCTGGGTAGAAGAGATCAATGAAGCATTGAGGATGGATCATTATTTACCCTCCTCTAAATCTCATAGCACAAAGCACTGTGACAAAGTCCAAAATCATCATAATTTTGATGTCTCTTTGAATGGGTTTTTTTGTAGGTAATTAGAAATGGATAAGACATGCAAATGTAGAAGAAATGTAGTGATGCTTGTTCCTGTGCAAGGCACCTTTAAATATGAGACACCATGCCTGTTTCAGTGGAGGGCAGTGCTGTGAGTCAATCCAAGACAGTTACCAGAGTAACACATGGTCCCTCCCAGGAAGACCTTATTTTGTTTGTTTCATTTACCTCCATCTGAGCAATTTATTATAGGTTATATGGTTCCTTTTTGGGTATGGAAAACATTAATGGCTTAACAAAATAAACACAAATAAAAAGGGAGCAAGGAACTCTTCTTTATGCAAAGCAACCGTTACACACTTATTTATTGCACTCCCTGTAACTGCAGTTTCACCGGCTCAGCTTCGCCACACCTGACAGTAATACAATCTCCAGTGATGAACCCAATGAAAGGATTTATTACAAAAAGAAACCTGCAGCCATTACTCATAATAACTTAACTATTGACTGAAAAGAATACAATTCTATATCAAAAGAGAATTGGAAAACAAGTTTAAAAATAATTTTGTCATGATTTCAGTCTCCCCTTAACTCTGGATGGTCTCAGAGGAAGCTACTACTCCACTTATACTACCTAATTGGGACTACTGCCTGGTGGTACAACATAGGAATCAAGTAACAAAGCACTATTGACATGCCTGTGGAAGTAGGGGTGAGAGTTGTGTTCTAATAATTAAAGAAGAAGTCATGGAACTTGTCTTACGGTAACTTGGAAAGATCCTGGTTTCTCATGCAATCAAATGAGTTGGTTTTCCTGAGTTCTACTCTACTATCCATCAGACTGTCAGGATGTCAGCTTCCGATTTGATTAATACATTCTTCCTCCTAAAAAGAGTCTACTTGTAAGTGTGCTGTACCCTCTTGCTTGTTTGGCATGTTTCAACTATCAGCACTGTGTGTACCAACACTGCATGGTAAATATTAATAAAAAGGCACATCATTAACTGGAGATAGAATGCAAATCAATTGCTAATTATGCACTCTGTTTCCACCTAAATTCCATGTCACTCTCACAGCATACTATCTGATTCAAAACCAGCACTACAGTACTCCATTACAGAAACTAATTTTGCTTTGTGAACATTCATCTTGCTCAGAACTGGGACAGCAATTTGTATCTATTGCTCAAAGACAAATATAGGGAACTGAGAACAAGAGAGAACCTTTCTATTTTTTTCTGCTAGGAATCATGCTGCTACAGGATTATAATATTATTTATTTATATTGCAGGACCAGTCAGAGGCTTAATCAGGATAAGAGCCCTAGTGTGCTAGCTAATGAACACACACACAGGAAGACACTGGTACCTAGAAAAGTCAAGGCCATATGATGTTTTTTATCTATGTATGTAAAAGGAGAGGTCTGGTGACTCAAACTGTGTAATACAGTCCTGCATGAGACCTGGTTTTAGACTAACCTCAGAGTTCAACAGCTCTGGGGATGTCTACATTGCAGGTGTGAGTGCAGCAGGTGTAGACATACTTGAGCTAGCTTGATCTACCTAACTCAAATAACAATAGCAGCAAACAGGGTCAGTTCTAAAGTCCTATTATTGTGAGGCAAGTGCGTATTTTGTGGCCCCTGAATGTCACTATTTAAAATACAAACAACACTCCAGGAGTTCAGGGGCTAGTTAGATCCCTGGAAAATCTTTGGTTGAGAGTTTTAAAAAAGTAAAATTTGGCTACTGTCAATATTTTGCTGTGATTTAAAATTTAGTTAAATGATGAAGACTCTCCATCCTGATCTATTCCGCTGCTTAGCATTTGATAACTTTGTACATATTTTGGCCTGACAATAATTCGGGCCCCTTTAATTTTGTTTTCAGGAGAGGACAAATGTCTGCTTTGTTATTTGACCTAGCTAGGTCAAAGGTAACTCAGGTATGTCTACATATGCTGCATTCACACCTTTGTTGACAGTACTCTGATGACGATGTAGACAGACCCTTTGACAAGAGCAGGTGCTGGGAGACATCAGAGCTACTTTCTATCTCAAGTGCATTGTTCATATCAATGTTACATAACTCATGCACACCTCCTTAATCAACAGTTTAGAATCCCAATCTCAGATTCAATTATCTTTTTAAAATCTTTAAAATTATTTGGGATCATTGTCATAACTATAAAGGGAAGGGTAACAGCCCTCCTGTGTACAGTACTATAAAATCCCTCCTGGCCAGAGACTCCAAAATCCTTTTACCTGTAAAGGGTTAAGAAGCTCAGGTAACCTGGCTGACACCTGACCCAAAGGACCAATAAGGGGACAAGATACTTTCAAATCTTGGTGGGGGGAAGGCTTTTGTTTGTGCTCTTTGTTTTGGTGGTTGTTCGCTCTTGGGACTGAGAGGGACCAGACATCAATCCAGGTTCTCCAAATCTTTCTGAACAAGTCTCTCTGTAGTGGGTCCTAGCCGGGGCTCGACCCTTCCGGGCAGGAGGGGAGCCACACCGACTCACTACTCTGGGAATAAGCAGTCAGTTAGTCCTGAAACTCCGGCTCTTTGGTGCAGAGTCGGAGCAACCACAGTTAAAGCTCAGGAGCCCAGGCCCTGGATCAGGGCGGGGCAAACACAGTTAGCTCAGACCCTTGCTTGCTGGGCTGAGCGGGCAAATAGTTCAGAGCCCAGGCCCTGGATCAGGGCGGGGCAAACACAGTTAGGCTCAGGTCCTTATGGCAGGGGCTGAGCGGGTAAATAGTTCAAAGCCCAGGCCCTGGATCAGGGCGGGGCAAACACAGTTAGGCTCAGGCCCTTGTTGCAGGGGCTGAGCGAGCAAACAGTTCAAAGCCCAGGCCCTGGATCAGGGCGGGGCAAACACAGTTAAGCTCAGGCCCTTGTTTGCAGGGGCTGAGCGAGCAAATAGTTCAGAGGCCAGGCCCTGGATCAGGGCGGGGCAAACACAGTTAAGCTCAGGCCCTTGTTGCAGGGAGCTGAGCGAGCAAATAGTTCAGAGCCCAGGCCCTGGATCAGGGCGGGGCAAACACAGTTAGCTCAGGCCCTTGTTGCAGGGAGCTGAGCGAGCAAATAGTTCAGAGCCAGGCCCTGGATCAGGGCGGGGCAAACACAGTTAGGCTCAGGCCCTTGTTGCAGGGGCTGAGCGAGCAAATAGTTCAGAGCCCAGGCCCTGGATCAGGGCGGGGCAAACACAGTTAGCTCAGGCCCTTGTTGCAGGGAGCTGAGCGAGCAAATAGTTCAGAGCCAGGCCCTGGATCAGGGCGGGGCAAACACAGTTAGGCTCAGGCCCTTGTTGCAGGGGCTGAGCAGGCAAATAGTTCAAGGCCCAGGCTTCTGTAGCCGAGCGTTGGGTGAGGGGGAAGCCTGCCACCCGTACGGAGGGTGGCAGGGGGGAACGCAGGCCCACCCACTCCACTGCGTTCCAGCCCGGGGCCCTAACAGCGGTTGCTGCCGCTGCTGGTCAGTGGGGTATCCAGGCCGCAACACACTGACATAGGCTCACACTCAGTTGCAGCCGGACCGGGGTCGGCTATCCCCGGGCTACTTCCGTGATCCCCCTCACAGCCTACCTCGGTCGTTGCGCCGGGATCGGGCCAGTCCACCTGCATGGGCTCCTCTCTGCCCGGGCTCGGCGGCAAGTCTGGTAGCTCTGCCGGGAAGTCCGGCCAATGGTCCTCAGGCGGCTCCTCTGGATAGCAGCAGGGGCTGAGGGGTTCGGGTCCAGTCTCACCCTCAGGGTTAGCGGGGTTCGGTTCCCAGGGGTTCTCCCAGTGGCGGGCGTGAACGGGCTCCGGCGGCTCCGCCTCGTAGCGGGCCCGGGGTAGCTCAGGCCAGCTAGGGTCTTCGACGGTCTCCTGGCCGGGAGCTCCCGGCCGCACGTCTGCTCCCTGTGGTGGCTGGCCGCCAACTGAGCTCTGGCGGCCGGCCTTTATACTTCCTGTCCCGCCCCTTGACTTCCGGGGGGCGGGGACAGGCGGTGGTGGTCCCACCCACTCTGGTGCCGGCACGTGGGCTCCCTCTTCTGGGCAGGAGGGGAGCCACACCGACTCACTACACTCTCATATTTCCAACTTGTAAGTAAACAGCCAGGCAAGGTGTGTTAGTTTTTATCTTTGTTTTCTCAACTTGTAAATGTACCTTTTTGCTAGAGTGTTTATCTCTGTTTGCTGTAACTTTGAACCTAAGGCTAGAGGGGATTCCTCTGGGCTCTTTAAGTTTGATTACCCTGTAAAGTTAGTTTCCATCCTGATTTTACAGAGATGATTTTTACCTTTTTCTTTAATTAAAAGCCTTCTTTTTAAGAACCTGATTGATTTTTCCTTGTTTTTAGATCCAAGGGGGTTGGCTCTTGATCCACCAGGAGTTGGTGGGAGAAAGGAGGGGGGATGGTTAATTTCTCCTTGTTTTAAGATCCAAGGGGTTTGGATCTGTATTCACCAGGGAATTGGTGAAGAGTCTCTCAAGGCTACCCAGGGAAGGGAATTAGCACTTTGGGAGTGGTGGCAGTGGACCAGATCTAAGCTGGTAGTTAAGCTTAGAAGTTTCATGTAGGCCCCCACATTTGTACCCTAAAGTTCAGAGTGGGGAAGCAGCCTTGTCAATCATCAATTCACCCACAAATGCTGCGGTAACAGGGTTGTCGTTTACTAGTGCTCCCTCATGGCAAAAGGTGCCTCTGCCATACCCTATCTCTCTCTGCTCCCCCTCTTTGGGACCCCATAAGAACTCCCACAGTGTTTCTTGGGATCATTAGCAACCACTGCCTAGTATGGATTTAATAGCTGAAAGCAGTTCAAATTAGTTCTCAACATCCCAAACACAAAGTCCGTCATAGCAACACAATAGTTCATACTCCTCTCCAGTTCTTCTGACACAGCAGAGCTCTTATTCTGCACCAGACTGGTCTTCCCAGCATCGTCAATCCTGTCCTTCCCAGCAGATGCTCACAATCTGACTCTGGCTTCCTTCTCTCTGTTTTGAGTGAGAAGACAGCACATATATGCCCTCCTTTGGAGAGCTTCCCCCCAGTTGATTAGGAGAGAGAGGGGAACTCTGCCTCACCTTACGTGACAAGGATCCCGGGCCTTAAAGGGACAGTATCCTGGTTTTCCTGTCCAACTAATTCTCCAAGATGGCTTCTTCTCTTCCTGCTACAAGGCCATTTCTGGGTCTTTATTTATTTCAACATCCCCGGAACAGGGTCTTCTGGACCCCTTTAGTGTTAAAGGGCCAGTATACTCCATTATCTTCTCTGTAACTAAATGTTCTTATTATTGTTAACTTTGATCTCCCTGCTTTCCTCCCCATGATAGTTTGTTATACTGACTTGTTACATCTTGTCTTAAATTAGGTTGTTAGCTCTTCAGGACAGGAATTGGGTCTTCCTATGATTTGGAAATGTTTATGGTGGAAGCTTGGTCAGTAGTTACTGGGATTATGAAGATTATGACTTTTTATAAGAAACCCCAGAAATCCCATTTTTGAGATGAAAATAATAATGAAGCATAACTCTTCAAATCAGGTTGCTGATGTGAATCCTCACCATTATGGATTCAGAATTTGCTTTCTGCATCTATTCTATACCTTTTAGTTAGAACTCCATGTTGTGGCAACCGTTCCTGCCAGTACTCAAATTCACTAGACTATTCCCAAAACAGTGTGAGAGCCCAACTGAAGTGAAGAAAGAAAAAATTCACACAACTAGTCATGACAAGCTGTTTGCTTCCAGATCTAGTCATGTAGTTTGTGAGAATCCTCTCTGAATACAGCCTAGAGAGTGTCAAGTGATAGAAGGGAAAACACACTCTTAGATGCCTGGATTTGGCTGGTGCTGCAGTGGCAATAGGCAATGAACTGAATCACAGCAGTGTGAATCAGAGCTGAGGACATAAATTGGGTGGAGTCTCCTGCATGGGCATGTAGGGAGGCGTGATATTTCGCTCCCCAGTGGTATTGCCAAAAGGCTGTCTGAGTTCTGTGGGAACAGTGCCAGCAAGTTTTGGCTCTGCAGACCCAATCAGGCTTTTCAGGAGTAAGTGTGGAAATCTTTGGCAAGTCTTCAGGGCCAAAACTGCAGCAGAGGTGCATCCAAGTATTAGAAGGAACAGACCCCGGCAGCTGGCAAATGGATATTCCAAAGCCACGGTCATGAGATTCGAACAGAACATGAAACAACATTTTAGTTGCTGGCAAATAAACCGTAACAGGTTGTGTATGAACAGTGGTTCTGTCTCTTTGAATGACACAGCTGTCACTACAGCATCTGTAGTGGGAGCCCAAGATTATTAGTTACACTGAAAAAGTAAAGGTGAGGGACAAAAACATCCAGTTTAATGCCACAGCAAAGGGCACAGCTGTAACAGGCTGATCAGGCAAACCCGGCTGCAGCTCAGGCTGGCTAGTGCTTGCTACTCGTGGGAGCATGGGCACACACACACAGACCGGCCTGCGGGCTAGCCACACCCCTTTAGCTGCTTGTGTTAGATAGGCTATTGGGATGCTGTGCCCTCCCCCATGTTAAACACCAGCATTTGGGGTTGAATTCTCAACTGCCGACAGTAAGCACTGGGTGCAGCTGGGGGGCAGCCACAAAGGAGCTGTTTACAGCTCTCTGATCCTGGGCCTGATTTTCTGCTGGTCCAATTGCCTGTGTAGTTTAGAGCAGCCTTAGAGCTGCTTCCTTGTAATGGTTCCCAACAGGCCATGCTCTATCTGATGCTGGGGTGGGTATGCCCCAGCTGCACACTAGCTGTGGGTTCACTCCTTGCCAAAATAAAATGGTAGTTTTTAACACCCACATTACATTCACTTTGCACAAACTCACAATGGCATGAGCTTGCAAGCCCATAATCTCTGCAGGAATTAAAATGTGTTATGTCTACCAGGATGATTGGATCACATTTAAACACAGATTTTTGTATGTAGAACATTTGTGTATTTGCCAATAAACAACCATCGATCTGACTCTTACCTTTGGTATCAACCTCCAACCTTCAGGCATTCAGGCACAATGGAAGACTGGTCCTTATCAGGATGATTAACCATTGGAACAAATGACAACGGGAAGTGTTGGCTTCTCCATCTCTTGATGTCTCCAGATTACAACTGGGGGCCTCTCTGGAAGAGATGCTTTAGCCAAACAGAAGTTATGCTTTAAGCTAACCATCCCTTCTGGCCTTAACCTCTATGAATCATCCTTATGTAACCCTTATGCCAGGAGGTGTTGGCAGTAGCAAGGCCTGAGTTTAATATCTAGGGTTTCCTCTTAATATTACAAAACGGGCTTGAGTACCCAGCCAGAAATCTGGGTAAAGCGAATACCACTTCTGGGCACCTCTAGTACGCAATAGTTCCCTATTCGCTAGCACTGAACCTGTGTATAATAAAAGAAAACTTTTAGTAGGGGAGAGGAAACACTGCATTGATTTGGGAAAACACTTTTAATGACTCAAATACACAAACAATAAGTAAACACCTGCCCCATAGTATCTTGGGCAGTGTCCTTTGCTTCACTTTCCACCTTGCAGTGTGAAAGTCCAGTGGATGAATGTCCTTTTAACACACCACTCCCCCTTTCCCTCCACTGAAGCTCAGTCACAGTGGGTTGTCCCAGCAATGCCCTAGAGTCCAGGGCTGCATTCAGGTGTGGTCACTTCCAGCTGAGGAGGTGGGAGGGGAAGGTGTGGGAGGCAATTGATGCATTTGTTGCTGCTGTTGCTGCTATGTTGTCACTGCTACCTCTGCCATTTCTACCTCCACTTGCTGCTCGCCTCTGCCTGTTGCTCATGCCTCTGCTGCTTAGCTGTGTCATTGGTCTGATCTGGTCCTATAACACCATGACCACCTTAGTAATCACAGCTGTAAGATTTGCTGATTGTTTTTTAAACCAGAGAGTATATTAATTTGTGTTCTACCTTGTGAAGCATACTGGTTTCTGTTTCAATTACAGTAATTGTAGTCCTTCAGAGTATCAAATGAGAACATACACACAAAAGGCATTCAAAGACTTATCTTGTACACTTCATAAGAGCTGTGTGGAAGTTTACAGAAACTGCAGAATGCCTGTAGAACTGAACAAGAGATATAGACAATATGCTTCCTGTTATTGTTTGTTTCTAATACTGTGCTGTAATCTGGTACTTCAGAAGAAAATTCAAGCAGCAATCGCTCTTTCAAACTTTGGGTTTTGCAGCTAGCAAGGCAAAGGAAAAAAATATTCAGCCAAATTTCTTTTATAACGTCTCATCCCTCAAAAGAGAAAAACAAAACTAAGCTGACCTGGTAATTCAAATGAAGTCTCATGTTTTTTCTCAAGCCGGATCGAAATGACATTTTTCTTCTCACATAACTTTCTGAATGTAAATAGTTTTAAAAGAGAACGAATGAATTGTGAGCAATATTAACCCCCCAACCCTGATAATCTTTCATTGTCCAACCCGAACGATACAAATTTTGCCTGATTTCATGTTTACCAATCATGCTTCACTTTAGCCTTATTTCATATCTGCAAATTTTTAAGATGAAACATTTTGCTCTATCTAGAGAGTCATTAAGCTTTGAGAGACTGGGTTTTGATAGCTCTTTTCTGCCTTGATTTTAGGTTTATTGAGTATCATTTAAATTTTGGTTTATTGGTGTCGGTCACGTGATAGGTCTTGTGGGTGCCTTATTGGCTAAGCCTATTCCATGTGATTGGGCAGCCAGTAATACTCCCTTAGCAGTTGCATATTGCTGGAGAGAAGAGGTGTTCACTTGAGCTCTGTAATTCCAGTTTACAAGAAGACACTAAGGAATTTCAGATACAAATGGTGTACATACTGTTTATAATATCTGTTTCATAAAACTTTCTTATCTCCCCCTCACCTCCAAAACAAGAAATTCAGCATGAGAAATAGACCTTTCATGCACAAAAGCGCCCGAAACAAACACATCATACATGTGAGTAATTTTACTTGTTTAGGATTGAAATTCAGGAATACTTTAATTAGAACCGGGCAGCTTTCTGCAAGGGATTGGAGCCCAATCCTAAGGTAGAGGTGCAGCAAAATAGTGGCAGACAGAAGCTTATAATTTTCTTTCGCCCACTGAGTAAGAGGCAGTGTGTAGCCATGCCATAACAGGAGGAGGCCAAGGAAAGAATTGCTACTGTCAGGCCATGTGTACCCTACAAACGTTGACCGATGCAAGTTATGTTGGCATAAAACCACTGCAGTTAGTATATCACTTATGCACGTGAATACTTGGGTCCTTGTGTTGGCGCTGCGTGTACTCACCAGGAGTGCTTGTGTCAATGCATGTTGCAGTAGGCATCTCTCTCTGCAACTCCCTACTCTCCAGAGCCCTGTCTTTTGGGAAGTTTTGGCAATGCATCATGAGGCAGAAACAAGTTGTGCAGGGGTGACCGGGAGTAAAGGGTCAAGTTCCCAGCATGAAACTTTCTCTCTCCCATAATGTTAGCCACAGCTCATAAATTTTGTGCCTTTTTAAAAAATCCCATGAACCTGTGCAGCCCTTATGGCTGTCCACCATCTTTGACAGAACCATGGATCCCGCACAGCTCTGCACTATTGTCATGAGCATTGCACAATCCTCTGGTATTTACAGAGCCACAAGAAGACCCACATCAGTGGAGAACATGAAAATTTTGTGGAAGACAGATTGTTGTGGGATGTAGTGAAAACCAGTTGAAGGTTGTTGTTGGCATTCACGGCACAGCTGCAGACGTTGCACTGTTTCTAGGCCCAAGAATTGAGCACTGACTGATGGGATTGCATTGTAATGCAAGTTTGGGACAATGAGCAGTAGCTGCAGAACATTTGCATGTG
Organism: Malaclemys terrapin pileata; assembly: GCF_027887155.1. Taxonomy (NCBI): domain Eukaryota; kingdom Metazoa; phylum Chordata; order Testudines; family Emydidae; genus Malaclemys; species Malaclemys terrapin. The sequence continues at coordinate 142,190,011 of NC_071507.1, forward strand.
AAAGCCTACATTCATGGACCTCTACGCTGAGCTTGCCCAGCCCTCCACTGCATGGACACTTGAGTGAGGGCTGACAGTGGCGAAGTGATAGGCGATCGCACTATGGAAACTTGCAATGCTAGATGGCTACCAGTCAGTGGGAAATCATTTTGGAGATAGAAATCCACTGTGGGAACTATTGTCTTGCAAGTGTGCATAGCTATTAATTGTCTCCTGCTATGCAGGACAGTGACTCTGGGGAATGTGCAGGACATAGATGGATTTGCAGCAATGGGGATCCCGAACACTGGTGGAGCAATAGATGGAACACCTATCCCTATTTTAACACTAGCCCTCCTCGTCCTGAGTATATCAACAGAGAGGCTACTTTTACTCATAGACTCATAGACTCTAAGGTCAGAAGGGACCATTATGATCATCTAGTCTGTCCTCCCGCATGATGCGGGCCACAAAAGCTGACCCTCCCACTCCTGGAAGAATTCTCTCCCTTGACTCAGCTGTTGAAGTCTCCAAATCATTATTTAAAGACTTCAAGTCGCTGAGAATCCTCCAGCAAGTGACCCCTGCAAGTGACCCCTGCCCCATGCTGCGAGGAAGGCGAAAAATCTCCAGGGCCTCTGCCAATCTACCCTGGAGGAAAATTCCTTCCCGACCCCAAATATGGCGATCAGCTGAACCCCGAGCATGCGGGCAAGATTCTCTAGCCAGACCTTCTGGAAAAGTTCTCTGTACTAACTTTTAATATCCCATCATTGACCATTGTTATTGACTAAAATCACTGTATCCCATCAAACCATCCCCTCCATAAACTTATAAAGCTTAATCTTAAAGCCAGAGAGGTCTTTCGCCCCCACTGTTTCCCTCGGAAGGCTGTTCCAAAACTTCACTCCTCTGATGGTTAGAAACCTTTGTCTAATTTCAAGCCTAAACTTCCCGACGGCCAGTTTATATCCATTCATTCTAGTGTCCACATTAGTACTGAGCTGAAATAATTCCTCTCCCTCTCTGGTATTTATCCCTCTGATATATTTAAAGAGAGCAATCATATCCCCCCTCAGCCTTCTCTTGGTTAAGGTAAACAAACCGAGCTCCTCGATTCTCCTTTCGTACGACAGATTTTCTATTCCTCGGATCATCCTAGTGGCCCTTCTCTGTACCCGTTCCAGTTTGATTTCATCCTTCCTAAACATGGGAGACCAGAACTGCACACAGTACTCCAAATGAGGTCTCACCAGTGCCTTGTATAACGGAACCAGCACCTCCTTATCCCTACTAGAAATATCTTGCCTAATGCATCCCAAGACCGCATTAGCTTTTTTCACGGCCACGTCACATTGCCGACTCATAGTCATCCTGCGATCAACCAGGACTCTGAGGTCCTTCTCCTCTTCCGTTACTTCCAACCGATGCATCCCCAGCTTATAACTAAAATTCTTGTTATTTATCCCTAAATGCATAACCTTACACTTCTCACTATTAAATTTCATTCTGTTACTATTACTCCGGTTTACAAGGTCATCCAAATCTCCCTGCAGGATATCCCGATCCTTCTCCGAATTGGCAATACCTCCCAACTTTGTGTCATCCGCAAACTTTATCAGCCCACTCCTACATTTGGTTCCGAAGTCAGTAATGAATAGATTAAATAAAATTGGACCCAAAACCAAACCTTGAGGAACTCCACTGGTAACCTCCCTCCAACCTGACAGTTCACCTTTTAGTACGACCCGCTGCAGTCTCCCCTTTAACCAGTTCCTTATCCACCTCTGGATTTTCATATTGATCCCCATCTTTTCCAATTTAACCAATAATTCCTCATGCGGTACCGTATCAAACGCTTTACTGAAATCGAGGTATATTAGATTCACCGCATTTCCTTTATCTAAAAAATCTGTTACTTTCTCAAAGAAGGAGATCAGGTTGGTTTGGCACGATCTACCTTTCGTAAAACCGTGTTGTAATTTGTCCCATTTGGCATTGACCTCAAGGTCCTTAACTACTTTCTCCTTCAAAAATTTTTCCAAGACCTTGCATATTACAGATGTTAGACTAACAGGCCTGTAGTTACCCGGGTCACTTTTTTCCCCTTCTTGAAAATAGGAACCACATTAGCTATTCTCCAGTCAAACGGTACCACCCCCGAGTTTACAGATTCATTAAAAATTATCGCTAACGGGCTTGCAATTTCCCGCGCCAGTTCTTTTAATATTCTTGGATGAAAATCATCCGGTCCGCCCGATTTAGTCCTGTTAAGCTGTTCAAGTTTGGCTTCTACCTCGGATACGGTAATGTCAATCCCCACTCCATTATTCCCATCCATCTCGCTTCCACTGTTCCTCAGCCTTTCATTAGCCTCATTAAATACCGATGCAAAATATTCATTTAGATATTGTGCCATGCCTAGATTATCCTTAATCTCCACTCCATCTACAGTCTTAAGCGGTCCCACTTCTTCTTTCTTTGTTTTCTTCCTATTTATATGTCTATAAAAGCTATTACTATTGGTTTTAATTCCCCCCGCAAGGTCCAACTCTACTCGGTTTTTGGCTTTTCTCACTCCATCTCTACATGCTCTGACCTCAATAAGGTAGGTTTCTTTGCTGTTCCCCCCCATCTTCCACTCCCTGTACGCTTTCTGTTTTTTCTTAATGACCCCTCTGAGATGCTTGCTCATCCAGCTCGGTCTAAATCTGCTGCCTATGAACCATTTTCCCTTTCTTGGGATACAGGCCTCTGACAGCTCCTGCAACTTCAACTTGAAATAATCCCAGGCGCCTTCCTCCTTCAGATCCCTAAATATGTTAGTCCAATCCACTTCCCTAACCAGTCCCCTTAATTTATTAAAGTTAGCCCTTTTGAAATCGTAAACCTTAGTCTCCGATTTAATTCTGTTAATCTTTCCATTTAGTTTAAACAGAATTAGCTCATGATCACTCGAGCCAAGGTTGTCCCCTACAGCCATTTCCTCAACGAGGTCCTCACTACTCACCAGAACCAAATCTAAAATGGCATCCCCCCTCGTCGGTTCAGCAACTACTTGATGAAGGAATTCATAAGCTATCACGTCTAGGAAAATCTGAGCCCTATTATTGTTACTAGCATTTGTTCCCCAATCTATATCCGGGAAGTTAAAATCTCCCATGATTACACAGTTCCTATTAGTATTTACTTCCCTAAAAACGTTAAAGAGTTCTCTGTCCATATCTAGGCTAGATCCCGGCGGTCTATAGCACACCCCAAGCACTATCCCAGGGGAGGCTCTAGTAGTTCTTTTACCCAATGTGAGTATTGCCCAGACAGACTACGTCTTATCCATTCCATCAGTTATTATTTCTTTACAGTTTACCTCATTATTGATATACAATGCTACTCCCCCACCTTTACCTTTAATCCGGTCTTTCCTAAACAGCACATACCCTTCCATACCTGTACTCCAGTCATGACTACCGTTCCACCACATTTCAGTTATTCCTACGATATCCGGTTTCATTTCTCGGACCAGGAGCTCCAATTCCTCCATTTTGTTACCTAGGCTTCTCGCATTGGTGTAGAAACATCTTAATTTATGCCTTTTGGCCTTTTCTATGGTTATGCAAGTGTTATGCAAGTGTTGATGGGTCACCAGGGTCACCAGGGATGCTTCACCAACATCAGTGTGGGCTGGACAGAGAAGGTGCATGATCCCACATCTTTAACACAGCAGGACTGCTCAGAAAGCTTCAAGAAAGGACTTTCATTCCTGACCAGCGGATTACCACTGGTGATGTTGAAATGCCACTAGTGATCCTGAGGGACCTTGCCCCTTGCTCTCCTGGCTCATGAAGCCAAACAGCAGCCACCACAACAGCACCAAGGAAAGATACAGCTGCCATTCTGCTTTTGGTAGATTGAAGGGACAATGGCATTGTTCACTCACAAGAGTGGATCTCTGCGAGAGAAATATTTCAATCGTTATAGCTGCTGTATCCTGCATAATATCTGTGAGCCAAACGAGGAATATCTGCCACTGGGGTGGATGGCATAGGTGGAGCAGCTGTCTGCTTATTTTGAACAGCCAGACTAATATTAGGGCTATAAGAAGAGTAAAAGCGGAGCTATACAGCTGAGGGAAGCTCTGAAAGAGCACTATAACAGCAAGTTGCAGTAATGTGTTGTGGAGTACTGTGCCCAACCTGGCTCTGCAGTTTGGGGCCTGTTAGGAATTGTGCAGTGCTTGCTTTGCATCTATTGATTTTTGGGTGCTTCTTGTGCATTTATTATCATTAGACTGTGTTTGTCACTGACCGTATGAGTTGCGTCACTCTGCACAATAACATGTAAGTGGGCGCTTTCAGTACCACTAGGCACTCTGCAGCAAATGTTATGAAGTAATAAAGATTAGAATTTTATTGCGTAACAAAACCAGTGGAAAGAAAAACCTGTGCAATTTAAAAGCAAATACATTAAAAACGTAATAAACGAATGGAACAGAATTTAACAAGGGGAAGGAACATTCATGTCCATTTTGGCTACACATAGAAGAACTCTGGCTCTCACAGGTCAGTGTATATGAAGCTGTAGTTGTTCAGACTGTCTCTTGGTATGGAGTGGTAGGGGTGGGGATGTGACCCTGTGATGGGGGTACAAACCCCACACTGGGCAACAAGGGCTTATGGGCTCATTTTGAGCTGAGCCAGCCCAATCCTGCCACACCTGCAGCAAATGCTCCATCTGCTGGAGGAATTAAAAGGCAGCGAATTAGCTCAGTTAGGAAGCAGTGCTGAAGGTGAGCAGACCTGCAGCCCACAGCTTGAGCAGAGCAGAGTGAAATCTAGAGGCTCTGATGCAGCTGCTCTAAAGGGGTTTTCTATGAGGAAAGAGAGAACCCTCTGCAGAGACAAGCAGAGAGGGAAGTATCCTGTGGCCCTGGACAGTGGCGGCTTCCTTGTGATTTGGATTTTACCACCAGGCAAAGGCCTTGAACTGAGGTGACCCCAAGGGGGAAGATGAGAGGGGTATCACTGTCAGTGTAGTCACAATGGAAAGTGAAAATTAAGCTTCAAAACTTTCTTCCTTTTCTCCACTAAAGTTTTAAACAAAACATGCTTATTGACACTTCTGCTTCAGAGTGCTTCCACATGGCACCACTCACAGCACCCACCATGGTGAGTGTGGCTGCCTGGGGCAAGGGAAATGAGGAAGGAATTGTTCAGTTGCATGAAACTGTGAGTATAGGGCAATGGCATTGGATACTGGCACCATTTTCTACAGTTGATGATGATTTTAGCTGATCTCTCACTCCTGAGGGTAACAAAGGAACAGAAAGCACAACTGCTGCTGGTGTCCCAAAGCCTCTCTGCATGGGTGGTACATATAAGAAGCTTGAGGAGGGTTAGCCTAAGCCTCCCCAAAATAAAAAAGGCTGGCCATGCAGGGGACAAATGCCAGATGTGGGTCACCTCCCTTTGGAGGCATGCTGGCCCACTGCCCACACTGGGAGGAGGAGTGCCAGAAGCTCCCTAGAAGCTTCCCCCCATTCCACTTCTCCTCCCCCAAGGCCCTGTCCATGCTCAGCGCCGAGGCACTGCCCCTGCTTGGCCTATTCCCCTGAGGCCCCACCCTCACTCCACCTCTTCCTGCCCTCGCTCCGCCTCTTCCCCCAAAGCCCTGCCCACCGCTCACTCCTCTCAGCTTCCTTCCCTCTTCCCCCATCATTCGTCCTTCAGGCAGGAAAAATGTGGGCAGGCATACCCCTCCCACTTTTAAAAGTGATGGACCATTGCCCCATGATCCCTCCTGTTCCAGTGCCCCTGGCGATGGCCCCATCACTTTTAAAAGTGGGAGAGCTATGTCCTTCCACTTTTTTACTGCCTGAAGGCTGAGCGATGTGGGGGAGGGGCAGAGATAAGCAAGCAGCAGGTGGGGCCTCGGCAGAAGAGGTGGAGCATGGGCAGTGCTATGGGAGGCGGGGCCATGGGGCCATGGTCTGGGCACTAGTGGGCCCCCCCACTTCTAGGGAGCCTCCAACACTCCTGGAAATATCTTCCCCAAACAAAAAACCTCACGCCTATGCTTCCCAGGCCTATATATTGCTAACCTGCTTATTGCAGTGATGCCTACCAAAGTTATTGCTGTCTGGCATGGGGAAGTGTGCTACCGTGGAGGATGAAATAAGATAGCTATCCCTAGAAACCTTTGGGAGAGGACTGCAGAGTACCCCCTGAAAAGTTCACTGAAATCTTTTAGGAGGATTCAAGAGACATCCTTGTGTATATAAACAAACTGCTCCTTATGCTCCCCCCTGCCTAACTCTACAGGGAAATGAAAAGCAGATAACAACATTGCCTCTCTTTGTTATATAGCTACCTCTTCTAGTACGAGTAAAGCAATGAAAAATCAATAGCTGTGTGCATCATTGTAATGGGAAACACATTTATATATGTACCTGGTGTTCCTTCCCCTGCATCACGCTCGCCTGTGCTCAACTGCTGGGACTGTCTGGACTATAGTGGAATCTCAAACAAGTCCTGGCTTGCAGCATGGTAGACCTCATGATTGCATGTCCCCCAGCCTCCTCCTCTTCCTCCTCCTTGCTGTTCAAACCAAAGGCCTGCAACTCAGACTCCTCGGAGGTGATCACAGTGGTGTGTGGGGTGGTGGTGGTATCTCCACAAAGTTTGGCATGCAGCTCTTTGTAAAAGCAGCTGGTCTGCAACTCAGCACCAGATTGACTGTTGGCCTCCCTGGCCTTCTGTTATGCCTGCTGCTGTTACTTTGTTTTCGCATGGCACTGCTGCTGATCCTTCGCGTACCCCTTCTCCTGCATCCCCTTCTCCTGCGTCCACATTTCTTCAGCTTGTCCGTAGCTATGGTTGCACAGCCTCTTCTCCCCACAGGCTCAATCCAATATCTCTTGCCTACTCTAGGCTGGAGCGTGTCTGGAACTGTAGTTGACATGGTTGGCTGGGCAGTTACACACAACAGCTGCCAGGTGTGCTCACCAAGCTGGACAATCAGAAAAAGGCATTTCAAAAATGTGTGGAGTTTTAAAGAGGGCGGAGGGGGTGGTGGTGGTTCTGGTCTCTGTGATCCCTGGGCAGTGGAGTTCACAAATGTGACCAGAGTGGTCAAGGTTGGCCATTGTGGGAGAGGTGCTGGAGGATTGTTAGGTTTGACGTAGGTAATACAGTGTCTACAGTTGCACTGCGTCTACCTTAGTACATCGACCTTGGCTCAGTTCTCTTTTGGAAGATTGTGTTACTGCATCCCCATAATGGAGCACTTACATTGGTGGCAGACAAAGTGTAGACACATGCACAACTATGTCGATGGCAAGGTGACTTATGTTGACCAAACTTTGCAGTGTAGACCAGATCGTAGAGTGCCAATTCCCACCCTGGTTCCCTCTTGCTCCATGGAAGGGATATAATTTACACTGGATGGGGCTTGGCAGTGGAGGGAATGGTAAAATGACTAGAGAAGAGGCCAGATAGAAGCAGTGATTACCTATGCTTCATGGATGTGCTAATGATGTGCTTACCTCAGATTGAAGTCTGAACAGTGATTTTCTTTAAATGGAGAAAAGAGAGAAAGATCGTTTTGTCACTGTAAATAATAGTGCTTTAATAGAGACTTTATTAGCATAGGTAGGCAGCTAAACTGAAATATAAATGGGAACAAAGGACTAAATAAAAAAAAAAAACCTGGGCTACAAAGTAATTGATAAACCATTCTATAATTCACTGTTGCCATGTGTCGTGGCACTTCCTATAACAAAGGCCTCTATTGTTTGTGCAGAAACCCTGCCTGCTACTACAACAAAAAGAAAAGGTGCATTTACATAAAAATGCATTACAAAAGAATTCATGGGCCAAATTCATCTTGGGAGAAAGCTTCTTTGAAGTCACTGGAGATGCACCTGGAATTCTTTTGTCCTGAGGGGTCAGAATCTTAAAGATTGTAAATGTCTGGTTTTTTTGGCTGCCCTTCTGAAGATTAAAAAGCTGATTACAAAGTCAGTGTTAACAGTATGGACATTTAGTTCTCATTTGCGAATTTCAGTTAATCACTTTTCACCAAAATTTGACTTTACAGAAAATGTGACTTGATGAAGGGTTTCAAATAGAAACTGAACCTACAGTTCTGATTGAAACTGCCCAAGAATTTCTCGCGCAGATCTGATAGTGGAAAATTTTTTGCCCTGTAATTAGAATGAAAATAGGTTAACACAAGAAATGAAAGAGGAACATGTTGTTAGAAGAACACAGAGGGAATATTTCAAATATCCTTGCAGCCTTTCTTCAATAATATTGCAAAGTTTAAATAACTACCTTAAGAGATTGATTGTACATCAAAGGATAGCCATTAAATAAGAACGTTAACTGCCGTAGATTGGCAAATTCTGTTTCTCCTGGTAAACACTCCTCCCAAAAGAGCTCATGAAAAATATGTTCTTCTATTCTGTCCAGCAATAGACTTCCACATAGATTTCCACTCTTTGTTAGAAGTTTACTGTCTTTGGTTCAAAGTGCAGATAATGTTAGCAACATCTGGTTGGACTCAAATTTGGGATTGCAGCCAAAATATCCTTTGCAGCTTCTCCATTTCAGTTTGTTTGCTTATACTGCCATTTGTTTATTTGATACCAATATTGTTGATTGTCCTGCTTTACTTGTTTTTGTTTAACTAAATCACAAAGGTGTCATTCTCTGATAAACTTCCAGACCGCGACTGACTGATGATCCATCACTTGTTGGGGTGTGTGATGGGGCAGCTACGCCCCGCATTAGCCCCAGTGACGTCAGACCAGTAGCTCTGACAGAGGAAGTCCCGCCCCGTTCGAACTGGGCATGCTCCAGATGCTCACTGAGTATAAAAGGAGGGAACTCAGCTCAGTTGGAGCTGGCGGCCGCAAGGGAAGGACCTAACTGGGAAGCTCCTGCAGAGGACCAGCCGACGCTCTTGAAGCTGCCAGGAACAGAAGCTTCTACAGGCCGGCACGAACCCCTACTGCGGGAGGAACCAGAGGAGCCGACGGATCCTGAGAACCCTGGGATCCGTGGGGGACCCCAACTCCCCAGCTGGTAGGGAGCAACCCAGGGGAGGTGATGGACTGGTACCTTGACCCCGGTAAGCCTCAGCGTGTTTCGGTAGGACCCCCCCGCTGAGCCAGTAGTAAGGTCCTACGGCCCTGCAACCCGGGGCGCTTATATGGACTCTGGACTTTAGGCCGCGCCGCCCCGCAACCAGGGGCGCTCATATGGACTCTGGCCATTAGGCCGTGCTGCCCTGCAACTAGGGGCGCTTATATGGACAGGTTCTTTTTATTTTCTGACACCACAAGGTTTAGGGGAAGTATCACTAGGTGGGGGTGTGAGTCCTTTTATGCAGATGGAAAGTATCCTTTGGGTGTGACCAAGGGAATATTGTTATCACTTGAGCCCATCCTTTTCTACTGTTCAAAACACCTAACAAAAGATTTACCCGAAAAAAGGAGATTATCCAAATACTTCAGGAGTACAATGCTTCCCTCACATCCACCAGGATTAGTACTCATGAACTCCAAGACATGCGCTACAGCTATGTCTACACTGCCCTGCGCTTCGGGTTACAGGAGTGTGAATAGCAGTGGGCACCAAAGTGCTGAACTGCAACTCGCGTGTGTAGATGTTGCAGGTGTGAACTAAAAGGTTCCTAGTTTGCATTAATGTAGCCCTCTGAGAGGGCAAACTAGGAACCTTTAGTTCCCAGCCCTCTCAGAGGGCTACATTAATGCAAACTAGGAACCTTTTAGTTTACAGCCCACAGCATCCACGCAGGGGAGTTATGGCGCAGCACTTTGGTGCGCACTGCTATTCATGCCCCTGTAGTCTGGACTGTGGGGCAGTGGAGAAAAGCCCTAAGTCTCTCTATCCTTCGTAATATTTTTAAACTATTTTTATTTTTCCATGTGTAATTTCACATGGTCAGAGCAAAACTGGTTTACATGACCAGAGCTCACTCTCAGATGCAAAGGTGTGTTCCTGGAAAAGACTGATAGTACACACATGCATGCATTTACAGGAGCTGATTGAACAAGCTGAATCATGAAAGTCATTGTTCACCTCTATCGAGAACAGAATCTCAGCATCAAACAGTATCCTGTTCCCACTGAGGTCAGTGGAAGAAGACGTGTAAACTACTTTTGCTTTAAGACATCCAAAAATAACCTGCTTTAAAAATCAACATAACCAGTATGTGTAATATATAAGAAACAATGGATACATTGGGGAGTTTGTTACAGTGTGTTTTTCCTATCAGAATATTATGCATCGATCAGATAGTTAATATACACTAATACTAAAATAAACACCTCTGAACTTCTTAACTAAGCAAAATCTTATCTTTGATCTACTGAAGCAAACTTTATTCAAGTGCACTCCCAAGTTTGCTAATCAGTGAAATAGTTCATCATCTGCAGACAAATTTATTATTCCAAATGACTGCTTTAAATTGGAGGAGTCATTATTTATAGGTGACTTTAGAGTAATTTCTGAAATCACTTTGAAGTTTAGTTTCCCAAAGTTAATCCAAATTATTGTAGACCATGATTCACAGTGAAGTTATCATGACAGAATATTTTTACTTAGACCATCACACACTCATTAGAGAAAATAAAGTATATTTCTCACAATCTATCACATTAATATAGCTGCAGTTACAATAATTAGTCATTCATTTTTCCACTAAAATTTTCTTTGCTGCCACAAGATGGCTGCTACTAACTAAACCTGTCACATCTCTGCTCTTCCCTTTCAGACATAAGGACCCAATACACCACTATATCATCCTAGTGTTATGCTGGTGTAGCTCCATTCACTTCAGCAGAATTGTACCAGAATAAAACTGGAGCAAAACAGTAGTGAATCGAGGTCTAAGTCTTTAGAAACAATACACATCTTTTCCAGCCTTTTTACAAAAAGAAGAACAGGAGTACTTGTGGCACCTTAGAGACTAACAAATTTATTAGAGCATAAGCTTTCGTGGACTACAGCCCACTTCTTCGGATGCATATAGAATGGAACATATATTGAGGAGATATATATACACACATACAGAGAGCATAAACAGGTGGGAGTTGTCTTACCAACTCTGAGAGGCCAATTAATTAAGAGAAAAAAAAAACTTTTGAAGTGATAATCAAGATAGCCCAGTACAGACAGTTTGATAAGAAGTGTGAGCATACTTACAAGGGGAGATAGATTCAATGTTTGTAATGGCCCAGCCCTTATTCAAACCGGAGTTGATTGTGTCTAGTTTGCATATCAATTCCAGCTCAGCAGTCTCTCGTTGGAGTCTGTTTTTGAAGTTTTTCTGTTGTAATATAGCCACCCGCAGGTCTGTCACTGAATGACCAGACAGGTTAAAGTGTTCTCCCACTGGTTTTTGAGTATTTTGATTCCTGATGTCAGATTTGTGTCCATTAATTCTTTTGCGTAGAGACTGTCCGGTTTGGCCAATGTACATGGCAGAGGGGCATTGCTGGCACATGATGGCATATATCACATTGGTAGATGTGCAGGTGAATGAGCCCCTGATGGTATGGCTGATGTGATTAGGTCCTATGATGATGTCACTTGAATAGATATGTGGACAGAGTTGGCATCAGGGTTTGTTACAAGGATAGGTTCCTGGGTTAGTGGTTTTGTTCAGTGATGTGTGGTTGCTGGTGAGTATTTGCTTTAGGTTGGGGGGTTGTCTGTAAGCGAGGACAGGTCTGTCTCCCAAGATCTGTGAGAGTAAAGGATCATCTTTCAGGATAGGTTGTAGATCTCTGATGATGCGCTGGAGAGGTTTTAGTTGGGGGCTGAAGGTGACAGCTAGTGGTGTTCTGTTATTTTCTTTGTTGGGCCTGTCTTGTAGGAGGTGACTTCTGGGTACTCGTCTGGCTCTGTCAATCTGTTTTTTCACTTCAACAGGTGGGTATTGTAGTTTTAAGAATGCTTGATAGAGATCTTGTAGGTGCTTGTCTCGGATAGAGTGCCAGCAATGCCCCTCTGCCATGTACATTGGCCAAACCGGACAGTCTCTACGCAAAAGAATTAATGGACACAAATCTGACATCAGGAATCAAAATACTCAAAAACCAGTGGGAGAACACTTTAACCTGTCTGGTCATTCAGTGACAGACCTGCGGGTGGCTATATTACAACAGAAAAACTTCAAAAACAGACTCCAATGAGAGACTGCTGAGCTGGAATTGATATGCAAACTAGACACAATCAACTCCGGTTTGAATAAGGACTGGGAATGGCTGAGCCATTACAAACATTGAATCTATCTCCCCTTGTAAGTATGCTCACACTTCTTATCAAACTGTCTGTACTGGGCTATCTTGATTATCACTTCAAAAGTTTTTTTTCTCTTAATTAATTGGCCTCTCAGAGTTGGTAAGACAACTCCCACCTGTTTATGCTCTCTGTATGTGTGTATATGTATCTTCTCAATATATGTTCCATTCTATATGCATCCGAAGAAGTGGGCTGTAGTCCACGAAAGCTTATGCTCTAATAAATTTGTTAGTCTCTAAGGTGTCACAAGTACTCCTGTTCTTCTTTTTGCGGATACAGACTAACACGGCTGCTACTCTGAAACCAGCCTTTTTACAGTAATGAAATGCCCTTATTTGTATGGTCATCGACCAGTGATATTCTCTGGTGTGGCCATGATGCCATCTCTCCTCAGTAAACCCCATAGTGTATTTGGTAGTAGATAAGCCATGACATTCTTGATCACAGGGTAATTCATTGACGTTTCAGAGTCTTTACTCTCTTAGTTTCATGCCTGCTGTGCCTTTACAACTACTTTTTTTCTTGTGACTGGCTATAGATGACATTCTGTTGCAAGTTCTTTCTGCTGTGATACCCTCCAGGAATCAGTCCTTAGCTCCCTTTTCTTTTCTGACTCTCCTCCCTAAATTGCCACCTCTTTTGCTTATTGAACTTGGGTATCACTTCTGCACAGATGCTGCACAAATGTTTATATTTTGGTCCTTTCTATGCTTTCCATTACTTCTATTTTATCACCTCCTGGTTCTACAACCCTATTTCAACTCAGTTGTTTCCTGTTAACTGAGAAGAAGACCCTCCATCACACTCTATCACTAGTTTTTTTTCTACTAGACTCAAATCTCACCCTTCTTAGCAGGATGGAACCTTATTTGCCTTTCACTCTATCCCTTGTATCCCCTCTCCATCTCACACATTATGTTTACTCTTACATCACACAAGACTGTAAATCTGCCTTCTTACACTCATATTGGAGCCGTAACACTAGGGTGATCAGTCCTTTGCCAAAATTATTATTCATGCCTCAATTTCTTCTTGTTCCAGCTACTGAGTGTGATCCAAGGACCTCTTGATGAAAACTGGCAGAGGTCAGAGGGTTAAAGGGATCCCATAAGTTTACAAAAGAATGTCATATAAGGTCTGTAATGAAAGCCCATGCCTCATTGGTAATTATAGCCATTGAGAGATAAATGTGTGGAAAATATGTGAGGAGTTATGAATACATGCTGAAAATTATGTTTTCTGGCTTGTAGTTAAAAGCAGGTGACTCAAAGGTAGCGTGCCTTGAGCCAAACTTCCAGACTGGAGGTGGGAGACCCTTGTCTTCCTGGTGAACTATCATGTATTGTGAGTCTTACAATAGGGGGTTTGTTAGCATTCTGAGTCAAATGCCAATGAAGAGCTTGCAAAGACTTCAGAAGGAAATTCATAGGAAGAGCAACACAGTGGTGGGGGGTGTTCAGGTGAAGATCAGAGATCTTGTCTGGTATATCTGGGTCTCAGATAGACACCCTGCCATCCTTTAATCTGCAAAAACAAGCTGCTAGGAGGCTTAATCTCATGACGGGGGACCTCAGCCATCTTGGTTGAAAGTGCTGGGAAAAGGACTTGGGGGTACGTTAACCTGTAGAAAACTGGAATGTCTTGTGAGTTAAGCTGAGGCACTAGAAAGCATGTTATGGTTTTGTTTTATACATAACCATTTGTTTCCAATATTCTCACTAACTATCAATTGAATCTCTGTTCTTTGACAATAAATTTATTCTTGACTGCACTATAAATAAGTGCTATGTGTTAAGTGGAGTGGTTATCCTGAGTTAAAACTAGTAAGCTGGTGTCCCCTATTCTCTTTGGAGTAGTGGATCTGAGAGTTCTGTGCGTATGTAGTGGATCAGGGGCTGGGCACTACAGAGGGTCACTCCGAAGACTTGGGGGTTGGGAGTGTGCCTATCGCTTATGTGTACTGAGACAGCGAGGCCTGCGGAGGCCCAGAAGGGAGCGCTTGTGTTGCCAGAGACTGGTAGAGTCAGGGAGCTGATCCACAGCAGGTACAGACCAGGGTTCCTCATGCTAAGAACAGGTGGTAGGTGAGGTGCCTCACAACCCTGGATACCCCCAGGAAGTGTCACTCTAGGATTCCCGCCTCTTATCTGTCAACTCTCCAAACTTGAGTTTGTCCCAGATATAGTAGTTTATTCCCTTGTCTCTATGCTAAAGCAAAATTACATTAAGCTCCCACTTCAGAAACATTCAGTGCCTTCCTACCCATCCAGAATCTAATACAAAATCCTACTGTTTGACGTAATCCAGCTAGAATGCCTTGTCCACCCTATCTCGCCACTGCTTCTGATGTGATTATTTTCTGTTCTCCAGCTTTTGGTTATTATTAATTATTTGTACTGAAGCAGCATCTAGAAGTCCTGATTAGCGTACAGGGCTTTGCTGCACCAGACACTGGACACTTTTCTCTATGCTTTAAAGTACTACAATCCTTTCCACACCTAGAGTCCCCTCAGCCATCCCCTGAGCTCCAGCTGAACTGCACATGGTGCAACTTAGTGCTGCTCTGTGACGTTTAGAACAGACTAAGGCTATGTTGAACTATGTAGGGTAATGATGAGTCCAAGGTGCTGAAAGAGCAGCCAGAGATTCCCACCTACACACACTGATGCATCCTCTCCTCCTTCAAACCTCTCCGTAAAGCACCCCTCTTTTAAATGGTATATAAACTGTCCTCCCACTTAGATGGTAAGCTCTCGGCAGCAGAGATTGTCTCTTTGTTCTGTGTTGGTACAGTGCCTCGTGCAATGGGGTCCTGGTTCATGGCTGGGGCTGTCAGGTACTACTGCAATAAAAATAAGAAACCACCTCCACCCTCTTGGAGAAATGTTAACTATGGAATCTGAGGGAGAGCCCTCCAAATTTTAAAATTCCCCACTCATTTGCACTGCTTTTTAATTGCTTCACACCCTCTCCCTTCTTCCTTTGCTTTTTTTATTCTATTTATGTTATATTGATTGGTAGGTCTTTGGGCAGAGGCTTTCTCTTTGTACCTGTAAAGTGTATCGTCTGTAAAGTGCTTACCACACTGTTGGCACTAGTCAAAGAAATGCTAATAATTTGCCCCTGCAGAAGGATTCTCCCTCTAGAAATGTGTGTGCGCATGCAAGGTTAATAGATACAGAAAACTACAACTGACTGCACTGTCAGACATCTAGAGGGTTGGTGGGTTGTGTGTGTGGCAAATGTATCTGGAAATGAAGGGATTCAGGGAACCTATTAGGGGACAATTGCACTAGGGGACTGAAAAATCTCCAGGGCTTTGAGGATGATATTGTTTTTTAAAACAAGGTTGGGTGATACAAAGCGTCATTTTCATTAAGGGTACAAATAGAGGGACAAATAATGGCCCCACTAGTTCGATGCATCACAGAGAGCAGAATAGGAGAAGAAATGGGCTGTGCAGAGCCACACCCCCTCCTTGTGCAGGTGGTCAGAAGAGCAGTGGGTGGAGTCTCAGCTCCACCTCCCCCACCACCATGGTGCTCAGAGGTGCAGCTACACCAGTGTTGTGCTGTGTTGCATGTACAGGCTCATCATGGTTTACTTCCTCCTTGGACCATCGAGAGACCCTGAGTCACAACCTTGCTCTCGGGCTGCACCTGGGGCAATGCATCAACACCCTGCCCCTTACACTGGGCAGACTGTAATGTCACTATCTAGCCCAGAGTTTTCTTATTTATTTTCAGTGCATTTGATTATGTTCCCTGCAGATTTACCAATAATTTCTAGGGAATTGGAAGGAAAATAATTGGCAGCATTTTCTCCCATATAGCCTGTCACCCTAGTGGATACTGTAGATCACTGAGCAGCCATGAGATAGAAACAGCTTTCAGAGACTCATAGAAATGTAGGGATGGAAAGGACCTCAAGAAGTCACCAAGTTCTGCTCCCTGTGCTGAGGCAGGACCATGTAAACCTAGACCATCCCTGATGGGTGTTTGTCCAACCTGTTCTTAAAATCTTCCAATGATGGGGATTTCACAACCTCCACTGGAAGCCTATTCCAGAGCTTAACTACTCCTTCAGTTTGAAAGTTTTTCCTAATATCTAACCTAAATCTTCCCCACTGCAGATTAAGCCCATTACTTCTTGTCCTACCTTCAGCAGACATGGAGAACAATTGATCCCCATCCTCTTTGTAACAGCGCTTAATGTATTTGAAGCCTGTTCTCAGATCTTGCCTGAGCCTTCTTTTCTCAGACTAAACATGCCCAGTTTTTGTAATCCTTTCCTCATAGGTGAGGTTTTCTAAACCTTTTATCATTTTTGTTGCTCTCCTGTGAACGCTCTCCAATTTGTCCACATCTTTCCTAAAGTGTGCTGCCCTGAATTGGACTCAGTACTCTTGCTGAGGCCTCACCAGTGCTGAGTAGAGTAGGACAATTACCTCCTGTGTCTTACATACAACACTCTTATTCAGACATCTCAGAATGATATTAGTCTTTTCTGTAACTGTTGACTCCTATTCAATTGGTAATTTGCTGTAACCCCGAGATCCTTTTCAGCAATACTAGCATCTACCCAGTTATTCCCCATTTTGTATATGTGCATTGGATTCTTTCCTTCCTACCTTAGCCCTTGTCTTTAATTAATTTCATCTTGTTGGTTTCAGACCAATTCTCCAATTCTCAGTGACTACTGACCTTAGTTCAATTCCTATCCATGACCTAATAGTGAAAGGTTCCGCTATTCATTATCAGTCCCAAGCAGGAAGTCTTTCCCTTTTTATTTTCAAACAAATCAACACAACCTCTTCGTAGTCATTATAAGCATTACACTATCCAGCTCCAGGTCTGCTTAATGTGCTATATATAAAATGATCCCCCAGTCCATTTGAAAAATTACTGTATATTTTCTATCAGCACTTTCATATGGTGTGCACAGAACAATTAGGGAATCTCTTATGCAGGGGTGCTGGTACTAGGGTTCCTGGGGGGTGCTGCAGCATCCCCTGGCTTGAAGTGGGTTTCCATCATATACAGGGTTTACAGTTTTGTTCAATGATTTTCAGTATCCCCACTATAAAAAATGTTCCAACACAAGTGCTCTTATGTGATAGTCTAACTATAAATAACCCATAGGGTAACCATCTGGGGCAACTGAGGGCCAGATTTGTAAAGGTATTTGGGCACCTAACTATCAGAGTTAGGAGCCAAGATGCTTTTGAAAGTCCCATGAGGCACCTACCAGCATCTTTAGATGCCTGAATACCTTTAAAAAATTGGCCTTTAGCTACTGCACATACAACATGACTCTTGATTCTGCCAATGAATATTAGTGATTCTGCAACTGTTCAGAAGTTGCTTGTGCTATTTCCCTATCACTTTATGATTTACAGAACCTCTCTTATGAATTATACGATTGGGAGCCATATAATGCTATAAATAATGAACCATCACCATCATTAATTTTAATGAAAATGAATAAGCAATATAAATGATCTTCCTACCTTTTAATGGGATCATAAGGTTTGAAGGTTTATCTTGTGTGCACAGAATAAAACTGAACACTTTTTGGATTGTGTGAGTGTGTCACTGCTTCAAAAAATGCCAATTGCCTTGCAGGCAGATTCCATAGCTATTTAAGGATGCTGTCCACTGAAAATAGTTATAACATTTACCATTTCAACATTTTCTTCTGCTGACATGAGGACTTGCTACAATTTCTTGTGGGGTATAATGATATCTTAATAGATGCACTGGCAGAAGGGGGAGTGACTCCTTTAAGGGAGTTAAATGTAGCCCTACCTACCTCTCTTACCACTTGGGAAACAGCTAATTTATCAAAGATGGGGCTATGCACAACTTCATTAAAAGGGCCCACCCATCCTGTGACTTGCACTCTTTAAGGAGCAATTATCCCTCTAATATGTACCCGCATGGCCCCACAGTATGCCAACATTTTTATGGCTGACTTAGAACAACGCTTCCTCAACTCTCGTCCCCTAATGCCCCTACTCTACTTGCGCTACATTGATGACATCTTCATCATCTGGACCCATGGGAAGGAGGCCCTTGAGGAATTCCACCAGGATTTTAACAATTTCCACCCCACCATCAACCTCAGTCTGGACCAGTCCACACAAGAAATCCACTTCCTGGACACTACAGTGCAAATAAGCAATGGTCACATCAACACCACCCTATACTTGAAATCTGATGACCTCTATACTTACCTACATGCCTCCGGCTTTCATCCAGGCCGCATCACACGATCCCTTGTCTATAGACAAGCTCTAAGATATAACTGCATTTGCTCCAATCCCTCAGACAGAGATAAACACCTGCAGGATCTCTATCAAGCATTCTTAAAACTACAATACCCACCTGCTGAAGTAAAGAAACAGATTGACAGAGCCAGAAGGGTACCCAGAAGTCACCTACTACACGACAGGCCCAACAAAGAAAGTAACAGAATGCCATTAGCTGTCACTTCAGCCCCCAACTAAAACCTCTCCAGTGCATCATCAAGGATTTATAACCTATCCTGAAGGACAATCCCTCACTCTCATAGACCTTGGGAGGCAGGCCCGTCCTCGCTTACAGACAGCCCCCCCACCTGAAACAAATACTCACCAACAACTACGCACCACACAACAAAAACACTAACCCAGGAACCTATCCCTGCAACAAACCCCGTTGCTAACTCTGTCCACATATCTATTCAAGGGACACTAGGGTGACCAGATGTCCCGATTTTATAGGGACAGTCCTGATTTTTCAGTCTTTTTCTTATATAGGCTCCTATTACCCCCCACCTCCGTCCCGATTTTTCACATTTGCTGTCTGGTCACCCTAAGGGACACCATCATAGGACCTAATCACATCAGCCATACCATCAGGGGCTCGTTCACCTGCACATTTACCAATGTGATATATGCCATCATGTACAGCAATGCCCCTCTGCCATGTACATTGGTCAAACTGGTCAGTCTCTACACAAAAGAATAAATAGACACAAATCAGATGTCAAGAATTATAACATTCAAAACCAGTCGGAGAACACTTCAACCTCCCTGGACAGTCAATAACAGACTTAAAAGTGGCAATTCTGCAACAAAAAAACTTTAAAAACAGACTCCAATGAGAAATTGCAGAACTGGAATTGATTTGCAAATGGGACACCATCAAATTAGGCCTGAATAAAGACTAGGAGTGGATGGGTGTAGCGGGGTCGTCACCCTTTACTGCCTTAAAAGGCTTAAAACAGCCTGGGGAGAGGGCTGTGGCAGGGAAGGAAAAGCAGGGCTGATTGGGGAAAGCAACCTCAGCTGGGGGCCACACCCCAATCAGTCCGAGGCTGGCTTAATGAGGGCCCAGCTGGCCCTTATAAGAGGGCAGTGGGCCAGGAGCAAGCAGTCTCCCTCTAGCAGAGGAGGGAGACGGACCTAGCTGCCTGAGTGCTAAAGGGAACTGGAGTGAAGCAGGGCTGGGGAAAGGCCAGAGAAGCTGGGGAGCTCTGGACCTGCAACTCCCCAGGCTGCAGGGCCTTGTACAAGGCCCCTGGAGGTACTGGGCTGCAGGGAAAGGCAGCAGGTCAAAACCTCCCTTGCCTATGATGACTGGCTTACACAGACTGCAGTTAGCCCCAGTGAAAGGGGGCTAGATGGTGACTGGCAGTAGCCCATAGGCTGAGGCAAGGTGGGGATAGAGGGTGGGGGTTCCCCGGGGAGGGGAGACCCAGATCTGTGGGTAATGCCTAGAGGGGTAACACCCCAGGTAAAAGGGCACTGGGGTCCGGGAGGGACACAGGGGCCAGCGGCAAGCGGGACACTGCCTGCAGAGGGAGCTCCAGAGCTGGAAAAAAGGCTAATTCCCAGGACACCAGCAGGAGGCTCCGCAGGGGTGAGTCATGCACCGTTACATCGGGTTACTACAAAAACTAAAAACTAATTTCCCCATGCTAATTTCCCCCTGCTGTTACTCATACCTTCTTGTCAACTGTTTGAAATGGGCCACCCTAATTACCACTACAAAAGTGATTTTTCTTCCTGTTGATAATAGCTCACTTTAACTGAATTGTCTTGTTAGAACTGACCCCCACTTGGTAAGGCAACTCCCATCTTTTCATGTACTGTGATCTATATATCTTTCTACTGTATTTTCCACTCCAGGCATCTGATTAAGTGGGTTTTAACCCACGAAAGCTTATGCCCAAATAAATTTGTCAGTCTCTAAGGTGACACAAGGACTCCTTGTTGTTTTTGCTGATACAGACTAACACGGCTACCACTCTGAAACCACAGAAAATATAGTTTTCAATACATAAAATACTTCCTCTCCAAAATCCAAAATGCTTATAGCTATTGAAGTATTCTGTTGACAGCCATTTATTAAGTATTTACTCATTGCTTCCATTAACAAGTTTAAAATGCTGACTTAATTTCATTCCTAACCTGTAGTTTTTAATAGATTTTGGAAGGATCTTCAGTCGAGCTGGTCAAAAATTTTCTGATGAAACATTACGTGGTTGGAAAATGCCATTTTGTCAAAATTGAAACTCTGTGGGAATGTGTCAATTTCAACAAAATTTCATTTGGGAAAGAAATCAAAACAAAGCATTTGGATAAGGGGGAAACATTTCATTTTGAACTTCTCTGAATAGAAAATTTAAATTTTTTCTTTCAAAATGTATTTTATTTGATATTATAAATCATAACACAATTTTAAAATATCAGAATGAAACATGTTGGTTGATCCAAAATGATTTTTTCCCCTAAAATTCCATTTCATTGGAAATTTTGAAATTCTTTTTTTGGTTCAGGTTTAGGTTTTATTTTTTTTCCTTTCAAAATCATGGAATTTCTCACCAGCTCTACTGCTAAGGTGTTCCACGGTGTCTGTGTTATTCATAGTATTTAAAGAATGAAGGGCAAGGAAAAGAAACAGTAATGAAATGAAGAAGCAATACATCTTTCTCCTGAAACATTCAGGTGGCAAATCACAAAACAGAGAACAGAAAAGTCACTGGGAACGTCTTTAAATGCTGTAATCCACCTTTAATAAAATCCCCAACCCCGCCCCCCCAAAAAAAATTAAAAAAGGAAAAAAAGGTCAATTGAAAAATAGAAAGATCATCCAAAGGCCAAACTAACCTTCAAAAATGATATTTTTTTAATCTTAAATGACTGCAAACAGCAGAATGATTGAAATATCTGCCCATGTACATGGACACGTAGGAAATGAACTTTCTTCAAGGGTTGAATGTAAAGGTCGTGGCTGTACATTCTGTTGTCAATACCACATGCAGGTATTCTTGTTAGGTAAATGCTTAAAGATTATTTTTTTTTGCCATTTTTGAAGATGGATTATTATGTGGGTTTGGGTCCAAAGTGATTTGTGTCTCTGTAGTGTTGTTACTATGGCTACCTGTAGAAGTTTGTTAATTTGTTGAAGTTCAAAGCTACAGTATGTGACAAATGCATCATTTAATTTTTGGCTACTTATCTGGTGCTTTCTTTTTGTTTTACTCTTTCCCTTATTAAAACAGCATATTTAGATGCTTGACATTTTGGAGCATTTTTAGGACAGGTTTTCATGAGGAGGATTGCAATTTACAAAGGAGTTGTTAATCAGAGGTCAAAATGGAACTAAAGAGTAGTAATGGGACACTGTTACACTGTGTGTACCCACTGGGGCTGCCAGCATGAGATGCTGTTTGTAGTAGATTGTGCAGATCTTCATAAAACAATCGTCTCTCTTCTTCCTTGTGATCTTTGGTCAGCAGTGAAATAGTGCTATAAGCTTACCCGTAAATTTTCATTAGGCTTCATTGTCAATGCTCCATTGAGATTAATAGGAGCATGTCAGAGCTATTGTTTCAGGATGTCTGCAGTCTAAGACAATTTACACTTGGTTCAGAGGGTTTTCTTCTGGAACATAAGGGGTAGTGAGTTAATTTATATGTGTGTATATATGTGAAAGAGAGAGCAAGAGGTTGGATTTTAGAATACTAGCCTTAGAGGAAAAAATGCACACTGGTTCTCTGAACCGCTACTCAACAGTCCAGTCCAATCTCTGGCTGTACTACGGAGCCATAAAAGAGGGATCAGTAAGCAGCTTTTTGTTTGTTTGTATTTTTAAACAGATGGTTTCATAACGGAGAGGCAGTGTTTCTGTGTCTGGATCTTCTTCTTTTATATATTCTGACAAGTTATAAATGCCTTTAATTAAGATATTATTTTTTGACAATAAATATGCTGCAAATTGTTCACTTAGTATGTGAGGAAAGACTTGATTTGCTCATTTTTATGCTTACACTATGTGGGGTGGCATTTAAGAAACCTGTATAAAGAATGAGTAAACAGACTGTTTGGGATGGAAATCCATTGTCACCTGACTCGTGGGCAAGCTGTCAGGCTGCAGAGCTGTCACCTCCGACTTACATTCTAGCCTATGAGATGGATGAAGCCTGGTAGGCCCCAAATCTACAAAATTTACAATGCATGGGCAGATTGCTGCACCTGCAGAGAGCCACATTGTCACTGGGCCTCTATATGGCTCCAGTGGTTTGCCCCAAGTGTTATACATTGTAGACTCAGGTCCTTTGTGTACAAGACTTTTAAAGCTCCTCAGTGGAATCCCTAACTAGATTTTTTTAAATATATATATTTAGCTTCATAGTTATGCATGGCACTGCACAGAATAAAGAAAGACAGGCTGCCTAAGCAGAAGAGCTTGCAATCTGGGGCCCTGATCCTGCATGCTGGTCTATGTGGATGGAACCTCATTGACTTCAATACATTGGCTGCAAGCACCCAAGTAATCTTACTTGTATGTCTAGTTCCATTGGATTGAACTGAACCAGACATGTGTAAAGCTGATCACATGTGTAGAAATTTGCAGGTTCAGGGTCTAAGAAAAGACCAAGACAACAAGAGGAGATAATAAAGGGCTGGAATGGGAAAGCATCAGACGAAGACAAGAAAAACATTACACCCACAAGTAGGAGGGGAGCATACCCACTTGGTCATTACGAGGGTATTGTGAGTTATTAACTGTTTGGTTTTGAGCAATAGTTTACAGACAAGTTTGAAATAGTAAGTCTGAGATGGGACCTCTGAGAAGGAAGAGCTAGTTATTCTTTATGGCTCACTTTAGCATGGGGTCAAGGTTAGATCATCTATCTGACCTGTTAGCTGGATTTTGTTATGGGGATGAAGTTGAATGTGGATTTGGCTTTATAGTTTGTATTTTTGAATAAACAATGTATGAAAGTACGCAAGAGCCTGGGCCTGTTAGGTAGGTGTGTCCTCTGACAAATAAAACTAAATAAAATTAATGAATATATCTCTAAGGAATGTAATAAAATAAGTATAATAAAGTGGATAGTTAAAGAAAGTGGTTGAACCCCCATCATGTGACTCATTTTCAACTGGGTTCAGGTGGTGCTCCAGAATATACTATTATGAAGATATTTTTAAAGGCAAGAAGGACCTAATAGGTCTCTTCAATTTTTAACATATTGATTCTATGAGATAGTACCCTGGAGCTCAATTAAGGTCATAGGGGTTTTTAGTAATGGTTTGTCTCAATCAACAGTACTGAGCATGTGTCATAGAATTATGCACATTTCATATATATTATATCTATTTTGAGTTAAATGATATTTCTTTTAACTTGGTGCCATAATTGCTATATAGATGAAACCCTTCTAAATCAAGTTTATATCATGACATCTTATTTGAATAACTTGAGCTGAATCTGAAAATATTATATGCCTTACAAAGCATAGTTTAGAAATTAAAGCTTCTTTATATTTCAAATCCATCAAAATTAATTCTGAAAGGTAGACACAGAAGATATCCACAAAGGAAGCATATTTTCAGGTGCTCCTTACACAGCTCTACATAAATCTTCACTCAGCTTTATTAATATTCTGCATTTACTCATCTTTTCCTAGGCATACAACCAGAACTTATTTTACACATTTTCAGTACATAGGGTCTGCTTTTTCCACAACAACTGAAAGCGCCAGCAAAAGGGAGTTCATACTTCTCATAATAGTCTGCAGTGCTTATACAAGAGTTAAATGTTAGCTTTTTACATAGCACTTATGCTCTTTTGGTTTATAGTGTTGGGCGAAATCTCACCACGCTTGGAGACTTGGGTCAGCTATGCACCCATAAGTATGTGTACCACAAAGCTTATCCAAACTATTTCGACTGCCGGAGTCTACAAAATAGGGCTGCAAATCTCAGAGAAACAGACTCTGTATTTTGGCATTTCTGCTCCCACTTCTGAAAAGAAATTAAAAATAGGCAGGCATGGGGGGGAAGGGGCAGGAGGAATGAATTAATTACATTTTTTAAACTTCCAAAAATATTTAGGCAACAACTCAGTGCTCAGTGTGCTTCTTATTTTATCTCAACTAGCTTATCTATCTCTTATTTGCAAACTGCTCTTTTGTCTGCAAGAGGTGTAATATTTTCCTCCAAGCGACTAATTTTATGCAAGCTGTTGGAAGCACTGAGCAGGGCTTGAACAGGAAAACAAAAGTAGTGGTTCTCTAAAATGCTGTGTCCACAAGCAGTGCCAAAATGAGCAGGCATTCACTGTAGAGCATACAGATATTCAAATAGTCATCATGCAGGCATTTCACATCTGAGCACAGGTATAAATGACTACACAAGGGCCGAGGTAGTGGAGAGTCAGGCTCTTGTGATTCAGGAAAATATCTACACAGGTCCTTAAGTCCATTCCTTTTCAGGACAGTTCTTAAGCATGTGCTTGGCTTTAAGAATGACCTTCAGAATGTGTACACCTGTCCTGCATATGGATGCTTTCCCGGTCAGGGCCTAAAAGAGCAAACAACAAAAAATAGACTTTCAGAGCAATGCCCTCCTACTGGACCAGAAATCCACACAAATCTGAATTAGTGTAATTGGGCTTCTTGCTGTGGTCAGATACTTTGGGGCAGATTCAGTCCCTTGCTAAGGCCACTTATTGCTGGCAGACAAAATAGCACCGGAGAATTTCCCCCAGTTCAGGAGGGGCATCGGGTGTAGACAGCCCTCTGAAACCGCCTCACGGCCCCTGGCATAGGGGTTTGCGTGGGGAAGGGCTGGAGGCAGGAGGTAGTGTGTTGAGGGTGCAACTCCTCCACTTCCCACTCCTGACACACCTCCTTAGTCTTCTCCTATGCCATGGGCTGCAAAGGGGCAACCTAGGGGGCCTTACATAATAGACTGGGGCCATAGACTTTCCCTTGGGGCTGCTTTAATTTATATCAGGGACCACATCAGTCCCCTGAGCAATTCAGAATCTGGCAGGTGCTAAATTGGCTTAAAGTCAACTTTGCAGGCCCAGCCTCTTCCCTCATGGGCTACACCTTCTGTGCTGTGCATCCTGAACAGTGCAGCACAGAAACAAGCCTTTTCTACTGGAATGACTCCGTTCTTCAATACTTAGCTTTCCTCAGAAAATGTTATGAAACCACAAAAACTTAAAAAAAAATCCCTATATTTTAATGCTGTAATAATAAAAACTAGTTTGCGTGCTCCCTGAGGTGACTCTGTGGTGGCTTTCAGAAGAATGGATGCTGAAAAGCAGCTTTCTGACAATTTTATTTAAGGGCTTTTGTAAGGCAGGAACTACTTTAATAATCACCTATTCTTCCCAGCATTGCTGTTATGAAATATTTCTTTGTGGAGGCCGTCAGGAGACAATGGACGTGACACAAATATTAGAAAAACTTCTAGCAATGATAACACACACAGCCAAACTGGTGTGAGCTAGGGTATTGTTCTTTCATGTTTTAGGTTGTAGTGGTGTTATTAAACATTCAGCTGGTTAATTAAGGCAGAGCCAATGCTTTCTTCAACCTCTCCTAGGAGACACTGACCTCATCACAGTTCTCTATGCTTTTGTGACCTCTAGACCTGCTTACTGTAGTGTGCTCTACATGGGGCTACAGCTGGTTACCACTTAGAAGCTTTATTGAGTGTAGCATAGAACAGCCAGTTCACTTGGTGGTCTTGATCACATATTATCCCTGTGTTGCAGAGGCTAAAGTGACTTCCAATTAGTTTCTGGATGCCATGATATAAAGCCATTTTATATGCTGTGTATTGGGTATTTTAGGCCTCATTTCTACAGACACTTAACTTTATACATGTGAGTAGCCCCACTGAAATCAATAGAATTACCCACATGCACAAAGTTGAGTTTGAGGATTGGGACCATAGAAATGGCTTCTTTTTCCAGGCTATAATACAGCAATTGAGATTACCTGGAACACTTGGGCTAACTGTCTAATTTGTCCCTGTGATAGCTAGATTTGTATGACTAGAGAATGGGGACAGGGCATTCTCAGTGGAGGGCCCTTGACTCTGAAATCCTCCTACCCCCATTGCCCGACACATCCCAGATCTGTTTCAGGGCATGCAAGACTTTGGCCTAACTCCTCAGAAAGACACTTGGTAGATAACGAGGGGCGGTTTGCTTTTCATGCATACTTGTGTTTTAAATGTCACATTGTATGAATTAAAAACAAACCCACCATGTAAGCTGTGAAAAGCTACTAGTTAAAAGGATGGGGAGGGAGGGAGGGGATTTGTCCTTGATAAGTTCCATTGACACAAATAGGATTTCTGTGCATGGAAGTGAAGTCCATCCCAATGACTCTTCAGGGTCAGTCCATGGGGCCGTAAAGGAACTATTATTACCACAGGGAAGAACCAGGCTTCAAGAGATTCCCACACCTGCAGCCTCTGACTGGGCTTTGAAGAAAGAGAGAAGCAACTAAAGCTATTGAGGGAAAGTGGAGGACCAACAGGAAAGGGATTACATTGCCAAATTCCTGCTCTCTTGACTGATAGTGCTTCTATCCTACTTATCTGCTACCTCTTCCACATGTAGGAAGGCAGCCACTCATACAAGGCTGTAGCAGGGACTGGAACATCCACACAGGGCAGGTCTACACTTAACTTGCTGCGGCGGTACAGCTGCGCTGCTGTAGCACTTCAGTGAAGATGCTGCTACGCCGATGGCAGAGCTTCTCCCAGGGCTGGCCTTACCATGAGGCGAACTGAGGCGGCCACCTCAGGTGCCAGACTGTGGGGGAGAGGGAGCTCCACTAGGACCCTTCCACTGAGTGTTGAGAGCCACTATAGCTGGCACAGAACAGCAGTCATGAGTGAAAGAAGAAAACGCCCCTCTGGGGCAGCATTCAGAAAAAGAAAGAAAGCAAAGGAAGCTTTTCTATCTAAGCAGAAAGGAGCTCTTCTGAGATACATAGACACAAATGTTCACGGTGAGCCTTCTGGCCCCAGTGAGGATGTGAGTAGTGAGGAGATGCCTGATCTTCCAGTTAGTCAGAGTGCAGGTGACCTGGCAGCTACTGCAGCATCCGTATCTCCATCTCAAATGGATGTAACTATGCACATTCCTGAAGAAAAGTGTAGATCAGAGAAGAGTGTGGTGGAGGAGCAAGAAACAGCTCCTGCTGAGTTTAGTTCCTTAAGTCTAGATAATCCAGGACTGTGGACCCACTTGAGCAGTAGCCTGAGGGACTTCCTTGTACTGCATGAGCCACAGCAAGTGAAAAACTTCATGTTCCCCAATGACAATGAAAATAGAAGTTTCCATCCAACACATTACTGGCATGAAATCCCCAGTGGTGACAAAGTGGAGAGGCCATGGCTTATGTACTCAAAAAACCCAGAATGCTGCATACTGTTTTTGTTGCAAACTCTTCCAGTCTAATGTTCCAGACACATTAGATTCTACAGGAACAAAGGACTGGAAAACTCTGGCTAGAAATATGGCATGCCATGAGATGGCAGCAAATCACCAGAGAGCATTCCAGAGGTGGAAAGAGCTTGAGATGAGACTAAGGTTAAAGGCCACCCTAGATGATCAGCATCAAGAGAAGATTGCATCAGAGTCTCTTTACTGGCAAAATGTTCTGAAAAGGCTCATTGCCATTGTGAGAATGCTTGCTACCCAAAACCTAGCACTGCGTGGCACTTCAGATCAGCTGTATGTGCCAAACATTGGAAACTTCCTTAAAATTGTGAAGCTGATGGCTGAGTTTGATGCTGTACTCCAGATGCATCTAAGAAGAGTCACCACCCAAGAAATGTACATACACCACTACCTTGGAAAAACGATTCAAAATGAGATCATACAGTTACTGGCAACAAAAATCAAACAGAAGATTGTGGCAGATCTGAAGTCAGCAAGATATTACTCTGTTATTCTGGACTGCACACCTGACATCAGCCATATGGAACAAATGACTTTAATGGTGCGTTTTGTAACAACAGAACCTAGTGAAAATGTCCCTTCAATGGTGACTGTCAGAGCATTTTCTAGAATTTATTGACGTTGCTGATACAGGAGCTGGTATGACAAACGTGCTTCTTAAAAAGCTGGAAGATACGGGAATTGTGATAGCTGACATGAGAGGTCAGGGATACGATAATGGTGCTAACATGAGAGGAAAGAACAGAGGAGTGCAGACATGGATCCGAGAGTTAAACCCTCAAGGTTTTTTTTGTCCCATGCAGTTCTCATTCATTGAACTTGGTGGTCAGTGATGGAGCATCAGTTTCTAGTGAGGCTGCTGAATTTTTTAATGTAATTCAAAGCATCTATGTATTTTTCTCCGCATCAACTCATCAATGGCAAATTTTGAAGCAACATCTAGGAACATCCTCTTTGACACTGAAACCACTGAGTGCCACATGATGGAAAAGTCGAGTGGAGGCGATAAAGCCTATCAAACACCAAATTGGGAAGATAGATGATGCCATAGTTGCCATTATGGAGGATAATGCTATGACAGGAACTGTTCATGGGAGAACAGTGGCAGAGGGAAATAGAATCACAAGAAACATACATAACTTCAAATTTGTGTGGCTTAGTGTTGTGGCATGACATACTGTTTGAAATAAATGTTGTAAGCAAGAGACTCCAAGGTGTTGACCTTGATATATCTGGAGCAATGGAACAACTGGACAAAGAAAGTCATACCTACAGTCTTACCGGTCAGATGAGGGATTTCAAAACGTTCTGAAGCGTGTACAGAAGTTGGCAAAGGAACTTCACACTGAAGCTATTTTCCCACCCATTCAAGAATACAAGAGTCACCGAAGAAGAAGACATTTTGATTACAAGGCACAGGATAATCCCATAAGAGACCCCAAACAACAATTCAAAGTTGAATTCTTTAACCAGGTGCTAGATTGTGCAATACAGTCAGTTGAAGAACGTTTCATGCAGCTCAAGGAACACAGCAGTATATTTGGGATGTTGTATGATATTCCAAAACTCCTCACTATACCTGAAGAAGACCTACTCCAGCAAAGCAGGGCACTAGAGACAGTGCTGACACATGATGACATGCGCGATATTGATGCGAGTGATTTAGGCGATGAACTGAAAGCCCTTTCAAGATACATTTCAGCAGGATCAGCTCCAAAGGCTGTTCTGGAATATATGTGCACAAATGATGACCACCCTCTTTCCAAATGCTTTTGTTGCTCTGCGCATACTTCTAACATTTCCTGTAACAGTTGCCAGTGGAGAATGCAGCTTCTCCAAGCTGAAGTTAACAAAAACACATCTACACTCCACAATGACACAGGAGAGGCTGGTGGGCCTTGCAACCATCTCAATAGAGCATGAGCTGGCCCAGACTGTGGACCTTCAGCAGGAAGCAGTTCAAATCTTTGCAACCAAAAAGGCACCGAAAGCACCACTTTGATTATTCAAACAGATAAAAATGCCAGTGTTTACTTTGCAGACAAGAAAAGTTACATTTGCTGTTCAGGCATTTGAAAGTTAAGTGTTACTTAAAATTTTTGAACAAGGCATTTTAAGTTATTAGTTCTCCTTTATTGGGGTAGGTAGCAGAGCAGTACCATAAGAGGAGTAGAACAGGAAGGAGGCAGAATTGAGACCTTTAAAAGTTTTTGCCCAAGTGAGGGGGCATGGGGATGTCATTTGAGCTCCCCACCTCAGGTGCCAAAATGTTGTGGGCTGGCCCTGGCATCTCCCGTTGGAGTAGTTAGCTACCACCTCTCGCGGAGGTGGATTATCTCAACAGGAGAAACCTTCCCACCAGCATAGCGCTATCTATACTGGAGAGGTAGGTCAGTATAACTGCATCGCTCTGAGGGGTGGATTTTTCACACCCCTGAGCGACGTACTTGTAGCAGTGGAAGTTTGAGGTGTAGACCTGGCCACAGTGTAAGAACCGATAGCAGAGGTGGGGCAGGGTGGAGAGAATGACCGGCTCCATGACTGGGTGGGAGAGGAGAAGGTGAATAGAAAGGCAACAAAGAGTCTGGTGGCACCTTAAAGACTAACATCTGTTAGTCTTTAAGGTGCCACCAGACTCTTTGTTGTTTTTGTAGATACAGACTAACACGGCTACCCCCTGATAATAGAAAGGCAGAAACACTGGGGACTTAGAACATAAGAATGGCCATACTGGGTCAGACCAATGGTCCATCTAGCCCAGTATCCTGTCTTCTGACAGTGGCCAATACCAGGTGCCCCAGAGGGAATGAACAGAACAGGTAATCATCAATTGATCCATCCCCTGTCACCCATTCCCAGCTTCTGGCAAACAGAGACTAGGGACACCATCCCTGCCCATTCTGGCTTATAGCCATTGATGGACCTATCCTCCATAAACATATCTAGTTCTTTTTTGAACCCTAAACTTAGTGAGATAGTGGGAAGGTGAGAGGGGCAGAGCCAGCAGGGGCATGGTACAGTGAGTGACATCAAGGTAGTGTGGGGTATTTGGGGCATTTGGGGTAATAGGCAAAGGGATCAGGGCATAGGAAGGGGGGTCAATTCAAAGAATAGAGCACCCTCCCTGCCCTTTGAATTTATGCTTTGCACCCCATCAGAATATGTTATGCTGTGACTGAATCACGGTGTGATTAGAATCCCAAAGGAGGAACTAAGTTGTTGGGCCTGCTTTTGGAGGAGATCGAGGGGTTTGAAAGACAGTGCTGTAATAACACATGATGAACTTTCATTTCAAGCACTTTGCTACTGCATTCAGACAGTGCTGGTTTATATTAAGGGCTGTAAAACAGCCACTATACTTGGAGATGAGGGATGGGAGGGGTTGTTATAACTAACAATATACATAGTGTTAACATTTCATAAAGATATGAAGTTTAATTGCATAATGTGATGTATCAACATAACTGTGCTGCTTGATGTGCTGTCTTGCTGACAGGATAAATCTAAGAAATGCAAAACAGGGCATCACCACAAGTGCTGGTTGATATAATGATGTTTTCACTTAAACACAACTCCCACTTCAAAAATCTTTTTAAAACAACCAATGCGAACTTGGAAAAGTTTGACTTCAGATGTCAACAGCTTTTCCCAGTGTATCCAGATCACTAAGGCAGTGTAAAATAAAAGTAAAAAATAAGAGTAATCAATGGGAACTTGACTTTGTGGAGAATTATTCATTAGACAAATGGCAAATGTAGAGCACTGTACTTCCCTTGGTTAACACGCCCTCCCCCGCCCCAAAAGCAAACAAACAAAAAATAAAAATTACCTCCTATTGATGACAATGGGAGAGCTGCATGTGAACCAGAAATATTCTAGCCCTTATTGAGCAAAGCTAAAATACTTTGAGAGTTTGCTTCCTTTCCATTCAGGTAGATTAATCTCATTAAGATCTTATGGAAAAAAGGAAAGCATTACAGGGACATCAGTATACAGTACATGGGAACATAAAAGCAGGCTGGGAATTATATTCATGCCTTAAATGGAATATTTCTCTCTTAAAGCATTTGCATTATCTTTTAAAACATTTAACTCCCTTATGACAAATATGCCACACCAAGAGAGTACGAAAGAGAGAGATGTGTTGAATATATAGGTGCCAAGGAAATGGTTTCGCAGCAACAGCAACTGTGTGAAGACTGTGACAACTTGAAATGTGCCAAAAACCCTCTTTAGGAATGTCATGGTCCTTCGTAATATGCCAAGTATTTGTCTGGCCTGCTAGTTCAACACTATACATATCTTTTAAGTGGCTTCAGTTGCAAAACCCCTCATCTTAGTGTCAATATGGACAATTGTTTCCATTTCTTTTCTCTTTACATGAAGAAAAGAGATGAGGAATGCAGGGAAAAGGAAAGGAGAGATGCAGGAGCAGAGAATGAAAGGAAAGTAGTACATAAGAATGGCCATCCAGAGTCAGATCAGCAATCAATCTAGCCCAGTATCCTGTCTTCTGACAGGGGCCAATGCCTGATGCTTCAGAGGGAATGAACAGAACAGGGCAATTATCGAGTGATCCATCCCCTGTCTTCCAGTCCCAGCTTCTTGCAGTCAGAGATTTAGGGACACCCAGAGCATGGGGTTGCATCCCTGTCCATCTTGACTAATAGCCATTGATGAACCTATCCTCCAAGAACTTATCTAATTCTTTTTTGAACCCAGTTATATTTTTGGCCATCACAGTATCCCCTGGCAATGAGATCCACAGGTTGACTGTGTTGTGTGACGAAGTAATTCCTTACGTTAGTTTTAAATCTGCTGCCGATTAATTTAATTGGGTGACCCCCTGGTTCTTTTGTTTTGTGAAGGGATAAATAACACTTCCCTATTCACTTTCTCCACACCATTCATGATTTTATAAACCTGTCATATACCTTCCCTTAGTCTCTCTTTTTCAAGTTGAGCAGTCCCAGTCTTTTTAATCTCTCTGCATATGGAAGTTGTTCCATACTCCTATTATTTTTGTTGCACTTCTCTGTACCTTTTCCTAATGGTGCCTAACATTCTGTTAGCTTTTTTGACTCTTGCTGCACATTTAACAGATGTTTTTTTGAGAATTATCCATAATGACTCCAAAGTCTCTTTCTTGAGTGGTAGCAGCTAATTTAGACTTCATCATTTTGTGTGTATAGTTGGGATTATATTTTCCAATGTGCATTACTTTGTACTGACCTTACCTGAATTTTATTCACCATTTTGTTACTCAGCCACCCAGTTTTGTGAGATCCCTTTGTAACTCTTCGCAGTCTGCTTTGGACTTAATTATCTTGAGTAATTTTTGTAACATCTTCAATTTTTCAAAGTTCACCTCCTTGTTCTGATCATTTATGAACATGTTGAAGAGCACTGGTCCTGGTACAGATCCTTGGGCGACCCTACTATTTATCACTTAGAAATTTTCTCTCTGCATCCCATCCTGAGGTGACATATATATACCCAGGCAATATGGAGAGTTGAAATACTCCATTATTAGTGGGTTTTCTGTTTTTGCAGCCTCTCTCTCATGCCAGGGTACAAAATATATCGGAAGGACAGAACAGGTCATGCGGGGGGGGAGCGGCACTATATGTGAAAGAAAATGTAGAATCAAATGAAATAAAAATCTTCTTACGTGAATCCACATGTTCCATAGAATCTCTATGGATAGAAATTTCATGCTCTAATAAGAATATAACATTAGGGATCTATTATAGACCATCTGACCAGAACAGTGATAGTGATGATGAAATGCTAAGGGAAATTAGAGAGGCTATCAAAATTAAGAACCCAATAATAGTGGGGGATTTCAATTATCCCCATATTGACTGGGAACATTTCACTTCAGGACAAAATGCAGAGATAAAATTTCTCGATACTTTAAATGACTGCTTCATGGAGGGGAACCCACAAGGGGAGAGGCAACTTTAGATTTAGTCCTGAGTGGAGCGCAGGAGCTGGTCCAAGAGGTAACTATAACAGGACCGCTTGGAAATAGTGACCATAATACAATAGCATTCAACATCCCTGTGGTGAGAAGAACATCTCAACAGCCCAACACTGTGGCATTTAATTTCAAAAGGGGGAACTATGCAAAAATGAGGGGATTAGTTAAACAGAAGTTAAAAAGTACAGTGACTAAAGTGAAATCCCTGCAAGCTGCATGGGCGCTTTTTAAAGACACCATAATAGAGGCCCAACTTCAATGTATACCCCAAATTAAGAAACACAGTAAAAGACTAAAAAAGAGCCACCGTGGCTTAATAACCATGTAAAAGAAGCAGTGAGAGATAAAAAGACTTCCTTTAAAAAGTGGAAGTCAAATCCTAGTGAGGCAAATAGAAAGGAGCATAAACGCTGCCAGATTAAGTGCAAGAATGTAATAAGAAAAGCCAAAGAGGAGTTTGAAGAACGGCTAGCCAAAAACTCCAAAGGTAATAACAAAATGTTTAAGTATATCAGAA
The DNA here is from genome assembly GCF_027887155.1 of Malaclemys terrapin pileata. Classification (NCBI taxonomy): domain Eukaryota; kingdom Metazoa; phylum Chordata; order Testudines; family Emydidae; genus Malaclemys; species Malaclemys terrapin. The sequence continues at coordinate 142,224,586 of NC_071507.1, forward strand.
GCAGGAAGCCTGCTAACCAACCAGTGGGGCCCCTTGATGATTGAGATACAAAAGGAGCGCTTAAAGATGATAAAGTCATTGCGGAGAAACTAAATGGATTCTTTGCTTCAGTCTTCCTGGCTGAGGATGTTAGGGAGATTCCCAAACCTGAGACGGGTTTTGTAGGTGACAAATCTGAGGAACTGTCACAGACTGAAGTGTCACTAGAGGAGGTTTTGGAATTAATTGATAAACTTAACATTAACAAGTCCCTGGGTCCAGATGGCATTCACCCAAGAGTTCTGAAAGAACTCAAATGTGAAGTTGCGGAACTATTAACTAAGGTTTGTAACCTGTCCTTTAAATTGGCTTCTGTACCCAATGACTGGAAGTTAGCTAATGTAACGCCAATATTTAAAAAGGGCTCTAGAGGTGATCCCGGCAATTACAGACCGGTAAGTCTAACGTCGGTACCGGGCAAATTAGTCGAAACAATAGTTAAGAATAAAATTGTCAGACACATAGAAAAACATAAACTGTTGAGCAATAGTCAACATGGTTTCTGTAAAGGGAAATTGTGTCTTACTAATCTATTAGAGTTCTTTGAAGGGGTCAACAAACATGTGGACAAGGGGGATCCAGTGAACATAGTGTACTTAGATTTCCAGAAAGCCTTTGACAAGGTCCCTCACCAAAGACTCTTACGTAAATTAAGTTGTCAAGGGATAAAAGGGAAGGTCCTTTCATGGATTGAGAACTGGTTAAAAAAACGGGAACAAAGGATAGGAATTAATGGTAAATTCTCAGAATAGAGTGGGGTAACTAGTGGTGTTCCCCAAGGGTCAGTCCTCGGACCAATCCTATTCAACTTATTTATAAATGATCTGGAGAAAGGGGTAAACAGTGAGATGGTAAAGTTTGCAGATGATACTAAACTGCTCAAGATAGTTAAGACCAAAGGAGACTGTGATGAACTTCAAAAAGATCTCACAAAACTAAGTGATTGGGCAACAAAATGGCAAATGAAATTTAATGTGGATAAATGTAAAGTAATGCACATTGGAAAAAATAACCCCAACTATACATACAATATGATGGGGGCTAATTTAGCTACAACAAGTCAGGAAAAAGATCTTGGAGTCATCGTGGATAGTTCTCTGAAGATGTCCGCGCAGTGTGCAGAGGCGGTCAAAAAAGCAAACAGGATGTTAGGGATCATTACAAAGGGGATAGAGAATAAGACTGAGAATATATTATTGCCCTTATATAAATCGATGATACGCCCACATCTCGAATACTGCGTACAGATGTGGTCTCCTCATCTTAAAAAAGATCTACTGGCACTAGAAAAGGTTCAGAAAAGGGCAACTAAAATGATTAGGGGTTTAGAACGGGTCCCATATGAGGAGATATTAAAGAGGCTAGGACTCTTCAGCTTGGAAAAGAGGAGAGACTAAGAGGGGATATGATAGAGGTATATAAAATCATGAGTGATGTGGAGAAAGTGGATAAGGAAAAGTTATTTACTTATTCCCATAATACAAGAACTAGGGGTCACCAAATGAAATTAATAGGCAGCAGGTTTAAAACAAATACAAGGAAGTTCTTCTTCACGCAGTGCACAGTCAACTTGTGGAACTCCTTACCTGAGGAGGTTTTGAAGGCTAGGACTATAACAGCATTTAAAAGAGAACTGGATAAATTCATGGTGGTTAAGTCCATTAATGGCTATTAGCCAGGATGGGTAAGGAATGGTGTCCCTAGCCTCTGTTTGTCAGAGGATGGAGATGGATGGCAGGAGAGAGATCACTTGATCATTGCCTGTTGGTCCACTCCCTCTGGGGCGCCTGGCCTTGGGCACTGTCAGTAGACAGGATACTGGGCTAGATGGACCTTTGGTCTGACCCAGTACGGCCGTTCTTATGTTCTTATGTTCTTAACTAACACTGTTTATACAGGTTTGGCATATACCTGCAACACTAAGATAAACCTAAAAGTCATATGTGTAACTATAATATGCTCCCTACAGCCAACCCTCTATAAGAAGTCAGCTCATTGCATTGTGCACAAGCTGTAACTTGTGGGCTTCAAGGATAGTTCCATGTGAAATGCAATACAGTTATCCACTCTGGAGATCAAAAGGCATGGATAATGGTGGTGCAATACTTCTCCTTTGAGTGCAGAAATACTGGCAGGTTTATGATTTGGTTCTAATGAACTAATTGTGGTGAGGTCCACCTAGGAAAGAAATAATCACAATAGCTTAGCCAAGCACAGATGGATGGAGGAGCTTCTGGCCATCTCAACATCCAGAAGCAGAAGAGTGCAGATGTGGTTGCTCCATCTCAAAAAAGGTATATTGGAATTGGAAAAGGTTCAGAAAAGGGCAACAAAAATGATTAGGAATATGGAACAGCTGCCATATGAGGAGAGATTAATAAGACTGGGACTTTTCAGCTTGGAAAAGAGATGACTAAGGGGAGTTATGATAGAGGTCTACAAAATCATGACTGGTGTGGAAAAAGTAAATAAGGAAGTGTTATTTACTACTTCTCAAAACAAAAGGACTAGGGTCACTGAATGAAATTAATAGGCAGCAGGTTTTAAAAAAAACAAAAGGAAGTATTTTTTCACACAATGCACAGTCAACCTGTGGAACTCCTTGCTATAGGATGTTGTGAAGGGCTAAACTATAACAGGGTTAAAAAAAGAACTAGATAAATTCATGGAAGATAGGTCCATCAATGGCTATTACCTAGGATGGGCAGGGATGGTGTCCTTAGCCTCTGTTTGCCAGAAGCTGGGAATGGGCAACAGGGGATGGATCACTTGATGATTACCTGTTCTGTTCATTCCCTCTGGGGCACCTGGCATTGGCCACTGTTGGAAGACAGGATACTGGGCTGGATGGACCTTTGGTCTGCCCCAGTGTGACTGTTCTTATATGATACACAAGAATTCCATGATTGTGAACCTCCTTGATAAAGGGTGGACAAATCCTCTTAATAATGAGGCAGGCTCCACCACCATACCAGGCCTCCTACACTTACAGTTCCTGCTTCCCAGTATCAGTTTTGCCTTGCAGGGATTGAGCAGGAGTTAGTTCATTCTCACCCATGTTCATACCTCAAGCATTTGATTGCATAAATAGGCAAAATTTGAGTAGGACTAGAGAGGTTATTTTATGTCTGCATTTGGCACTGCTGCAACTGCTGCAGGAATACTACGTCCAGTTTGGGTATCCACAGTTCAAGAAAGACATTGATAAAGAACCATGAGAATTATTAAATGATTAGAAAACATGCTTTGTTGTGATAGACTTAAGGAGCTCAATCTATTTAACTTGACCAAAAAATCTTTAAGGGTTGACATGATCACAATCTGTAAGTACCTACACGAGGAACAAATATTTGATAATAGAGGGCTCTTCAATCTAGCAGCAAAGATATAACATGATCAAATTACTGGAGTTGTAGCTAGTCAAATTCAGACTGGACATAAGGTGTACATTTTTAACAGTGAGGATAGTTAACTACTGAACAATTTATCAATGGTAGTGCTAGATTCTCCATTGCTGGCAATTTTAAAATCACAAGGAATTATTTTGGGTAAGTTCTATTATACAGTTCTGTTATGCATAAGGTCAGACTACAATGGTCCCTTCTGGTCTTGGAATCTATAAATTTATGTGCAATAATGGTTCTTTTCCTTAGAGTGATCATGTACATTCAGTTCCCAGTAGTATCACTTGAATGTAAATATACATAGTGCGCTCACTGGTTTAATCAAGTTTTCTTCTGTTCTACTTGTCTTCGCAAGTATTTTCTGAGATTTACAACAAAACACTTTCTTTGGGAATTTAAAGTGTATTCATAAGCATTACTTAATGCCTAATTTCATTCTGCATATGTTCAGGTACTAGATAAAATCCTTGTTTCAAGCAGAGAGAAAAAAGATCCTTGTATCAGGAGAGTTTCTCTATTCGTGTCCAAAAGTCTTGTTAGATTCTTATCAAGTTGGCTTGTAAAGAACAGATTCAGGACATAATGACAAATAAATGTGCTTAAACCTTATGTAAAGAAACATTTTCTGTATTCCAGGAAAGCTACTAGAAAGGAGATTTGTGATCTGAACAATCATTAGTTGTGAATAAAGGATTAAAATGCTATTAAAATAAGATCTGAATATAAATTTGAGGTTATTGCTTATTTTAATAAAGCAGGACACCAATTTGAATGTGTTCTTGCAAATGTGCAATTGAAATTGCTGGCTTCACAGACTCTTGGGTTTGTTAATCAAGTGCCAGACAATTTAAGGACATAATGCCAGCCCAGACATTTATAGGAAAACAATTAGGGCTATCAAATGATTAAAAAAATTAATCACAATTAATTGCACTGTTAAAGAATAATAGAATACCACTTATTTAAATATTTTTGGATGTTTTCTACATTTTCAAATATATTGATTTCAATTACAACACAGGATACAAAGTGTACAGTGCTCACTTTATATTATTTTTATTACAAATATTTGCATAGTAAAAAACAAAAGAAATACTATTTTCAATTTACCCAATACAAATAAAGTAGTGCAATCTCTTTATCATGAAAGTTGAATTTACAAATGTAGAATTATGTACAAAAAATAATTGCACTCCAAAATAAAACAATGTAAAATTTTAGAGCCTGCATGTCCACTCAGTCCTACTTCTTGTTCAGCCAATCACTCAGACAAACAAGTTTGTTTACATTTGCAGGAGATAATGCTGCTCCCTTCTTGTTTACAATGTTACCTGAAAGCGACAACAGGTGTTTGCATGGCACAGTTGTAGCCGGCATCACAAGACATTTACGTGCCAGATGCTCTAAAGATTCATATGTCCCTTCATGCTTCAGCCACAATTCCACAGAACATGCATCCATGCTGATGATGGGTTCTGCTCGATAACTATTCAAAGCAGTGCAGAGCGACGCATATGCATTTTCATGATTTGAGTCAGATGTCACCAGAAGGTAGATTTTCTTTTTTGGTGCTTTGGGTTCTGTAGTTTCCACATAGGAGTGTTGCTCTTTTAAGATTTCTGAAAGCATGCTCCACACCTCGTACCTCTCAGATTTTGGTAGGCACTTCAGATTCTTAAATCTTGGGTTGAGTGCTGTAGCTATCTTTAGAAATCTCACATCGGTACCTTCTTTGCGTTTTGTCAAATCTGCAGTGAAAGTGTTCTTAAAATGAACAACATGTGGTGGGTCATCATCCGAGATTGCTATAATATGTAATATATGGCAGAATGCAGGTGAAATGGAGCAGGAGACATACAATACTCCCCCAAGGATAGCAGTCACAAATTTAATTAATGCATTTTTTTAAATGAGCATCATCAGCATGGAAGCATGTCCTCTGGAATGGTGGCTGAAGCATGAAGGGGCATATGAATGTTTAGCTTATCTGGCACGTAAATTCCTTGCAATGCCAGTTACAAATGTGCCATGTAAATGCCTGTTCTCACTTTCAGGTGACATTGTAAATAAGAAGCAGGCAATATTATGTCCCGTAAATGTAAACAAACTTGTTTGTTTTAGCGATTGGCTGAACAAGAAGTAGGACTGAGTTTTACATTGTTTTGTTTTTTTGAGTGCAGTTATGTAACAAAAAAAATCTACATTTGTAAGTTGCACTTTCACAATAAAAAGATTGCATTATGATTCTTGTCTGATGTGAACTGAAAAACACTATTTCTTTATCATTTTTACTGTGGAAATATTTGTAATAAAAAATAATATAAAGTGATCACTGTACACTTTGTATTCTGTGTTGTAATTGAAATCAGTATATTTGAAAATGTAGAAAAGCATCCAAAAATATTTAATAAATTCAAATTGGTATTCTATTTTTTAACAATGCAATTAATCACAATACATTTTTAAAATTGCGATTAATATTTTTGAGTTAATTGCATGAGTTAACTGCGATTAATCGATAGCCCTAAAAACAATGTAACTTTCTTTCATTGTGTAGTTTGCTTCTTTCCCAGTCAGTCTGGTTTATTCTATATCTGACCATTTCAACCAAAATATTGGTTGCTTGCTAGTTATTTGGATAATTCCATTTTAATACTTTAAATTCATCTTATTTAAGGAAAATTGAGTATCACTCACACACACTGATAGAAGAAAAACTTTTTGTTAACTCAAATTAACATTTAAGTATTCCTTGTGTTAGAATATGACTCTTAGAAGATTTTCTGCTTGTTATGATTGAAAACAAAGCAAACTTATGCTACAGGAAGCTGATTATTATCTGCTGAATCCAATTTTATTTAAATATCTTATTGTCAACAAGCACACTGTTGTCAGTATTACTGGTGTGGCTCTAGTTTCATATCCTTTTAAAAAAAATGAACAGAATTTTTGTTTTTCTACCAGGAAATCTGTCTATGGATTAAACTTCTACTGGCTTTCAATATGAGGGTCTGACATTAAGCAAAAACAAACTTCAATTATATTCTACAGTCAAAATCACAATCAACACTTACCACTGTTTTAATGCGCCCGTAATCTTTCCCCATAACTGTTACCATAAAACTGAGGTGTGGTAGCAAAATATCTGTAGCAAACAAGAACATTATAGGTGAAATCCTGGCTCTCTTGAAGTTGATGGCAAGACTCCTGTTGGCTTCAGTGAAGCCAAGATTTCACCTACAAGTATGAAGACTCCTGACCATGAAATACAAAGAGCCTGGTTTTCAGAAGTGCCTAGCACCCAAAAATTGAGTTGAAACCAAGAGGAGCTACAGGTACTCAGCACCTCTGAAAATTAGCCCCCAAACCACGTATTTGTGCTTAGCATTGTTAATAAAAGGGCACCACACAACACTTCGTAGCAGATTTGACCCAATAAGATTGCCCCCTTAAAGTTTATCTGATGCCTCCCTTTGGTAGAGACTCTACAATGTCCCTTCTTAACAGAAAAATGAGCAATAGTTAGGGCCAGATTTTTAAAGGTATTTAGGCACCTGACTCCCATTTACTCATTTGTGTACGACCTTAATGCATCTTTCTTGATAGCTTGTTCTGGCTATTCACACATGTTGTAGACCTGGATCCTTTGGCGTCCACAGGGGATTAGTCACTGTCTTCACTGGAACCAGACTGGTCTGTAAAGAATAATGAAAAACTGTAGTCCTGTCTGACTGAAACAGAAGTGAACAGCCAGGGCTGGCCTTTGGGGCCCACAAAGCCTGCAGTTGCAGGACACAGGATTTCAGCACCCTGTGAATTTTATACTAGCCTCAGCTTTCAATTAAAGTTTCTAGTCCTCTTTCTTCTGGCAAGTTAACCATCAACATGTACACTCCTCACTAGGGCTGAACTTTGACTCTGCCTAAGAGTGGTTTGTTATTCCAAGACCCCCCTATTGCCAGGCTGTGTGCATTTGGGCCCACTGAAACCCATGACTATGGATTCTCCAATTCTGAGGGAGAAACCTGCCCCATTTCAGCTGTAATATAGCCATCTTAGCTTCTGCCAATGGAACCAGATCTACTTCACGACCCCGCTCAGCTGCTGGCAGGCTGGCTGCTTGCAGCCGATCTAGCTCCTCCCCTGAGGGTTTACGTAGGATTTAAGTGGTACAGTGGCCTTACACAGCCCCACTGCACTGAAATGAATTTCACCCATTGCTTTTGGGAAGAGATTGGAAATTAATTCCAATGCATACTGAGGTAATGTGCAAAAGGTGGCAGAAACAGATGTAACTCAAATTACAGGTACTTAATCACTGACAGACTAATTAATAGTTACAGATGAACTGTCTCTCATGCAATTCCAGTTTGCCTGAGGAAGATCTGCATGCAGTAACAACTGTTTACATTCGAGACTCCCAGGCATAAAGTCCAGGTTTTAATTTCTCTTCTGAAAGTTGGAGAACCATTTTGCACAGAGGGAGATTGCTATTCATCAGCATTTCAGATAAGCTGGTTTTATTTTTCCACAATCAGCAGGACTATGCTAAATAAGAAATAAATGCTAATAAAACACAAATGAAGCACTACCTGTTTTTGATTCATCACAGGACCAAATCATCTCCAATTAAAGTTCCAATGGGGGTCTCCAAAAGTTGCCAGGAAGATTTATCAGAACCAAGTAAATCTCATCATGCATTTATTGGATCTGTTGTTTCCCCCCACAGTATATTTCCCTCATAGACCCTTTTGTTTCTCAACTACTATTACTACATTCACCTTACAGTGAGCTCTCCTACTCTATCATTCATATTTCTGCATTTGTTGACAATCAGGAATAATCAAAATGCAAGCAGAACCTTTCCATCAAAAGCAAGAGCATCATCTTTGCAAGCCTTCTGTTCTCCCACTGGCTCAGGCAAGGAACGAGAGCCCTAGAGCTACTTTCAAAACATTCTTTCCCAAATGGCTTCTGCGCCTCAGAGCCATTCATATTATTTGTCTGAAATAATAATTCATACCAAATGCCTTGCATTCCATTTTAGATCATTTATCATTATCCAGTGTGGTTTGCTTCTAGTGTTGATAATGTCTTGAACAAAGATGCACGGGGATAAAAATATCCATGTTCAGGAACATACAGTACTTTACCTCCTCTTGTAATGTGTTCTATATAAATAATAGATCTTGACTTGATTTGTCACATTGTGATTATATGTGGTGGAGATAGACTAGGATTTTTTCTGTTATTTTAAAAATGTGTTATTTTTAATAATGGCTTGTGAATTTTAGGAACTTGCATTTGAAACAGAGAAAGCCCTAAGCCATGTGTTTCAAATTACTGCATTGCAAACAGCCCTATGATCATTTTTGTTGCTCTTCAATGAATTTTCACATTGTCCATATCTTTCTGGGATAGAGGGGCCCAAATCCAGCAAAGCATGTGAAAAGTCCCATTGATTTCCTGAGAGGGGGTGGGCCTTAGGGCGGGGCCACACTCTGGGCACGCACAGCCTCCCCAAATGGAGAAGTCCCACACCACCCATGTGTGTAACCGTGTACAGTCCCAAGTGTAGACGCAGCTCTAGAGCGATATTATTTCATTCCACTTGATGTGGTTCTTTTGGTAATACTTCAGTTACTAATCTTATTGTTCTAAATGCAACAGTCTGCTGCTCTACCAACATGGCAGGCTATTGGTTTGCGAATACTTTTCAGGAAATACTAACACTGGATTCCAGCACAGCTAAAGCTTTGGTTTGGGAAAGACAGGGGTAATATTTTAACCAATACTACTACATTTTTCTCTCTCAGTACATTATGAAATAAAAATGGAAATATGAAACCGAGAGAAACTTCATAATGCATGTTAGGGGTGCCCAACCTACAGCCCACCAGAGCATTTCATAACGCCCGCAGCCTACTTCAACACAATATCCCAATGGCCGATTCGTTAGCATTGTGTCATGTTTACATCATTTTAGTTTACACAAGTGTGTAAATAGACAATACTATACATAGGTTGTTTCCATCTAAATACATATGAAACAAGCTGAACATTAATTTTAAGTCACCTGTCTTGATTTATAGTCTTATTAAAATATGTAGAATCTGTTTGGCCCATAAAAGGTTGTGCTTAGGTTAATGTGGCCTTCCTGTGTAATAAGGCTGGGCACCACTGATGTATGCAATTTCTTCATTGGAATTACAGGACTGTAATACCCCTGTGGTTTTAGTTTGGGGAATTGTTCTTACTAATGTGAGTGATGTGCCCAATTCCCAACAAAGCAATTGCAAATGTACCTCTTTGCACTGTGCTTTGTTACTAATAGAGAATGTCACTTCTCTTTGTTGTAGGCAGCGTTGTTGTAGCCATGTTGGTCCCAGTATATTAGAGAGACAAGGTGGGTGAAGTAATATCTTTTATTGGATCGACTTCTGTTGGTGAAAGAGACAAACTTTTGCGTTTACACAAGCTGGAAGAAGAGCTCTATGTAAATTTGAAAGTTTGTGTCTCACCAACAGCAATTGGTCCAATAAAAAATATTATCTCACCCACCTTGTCTCTTACTTCTCTTTGTTGTCATATACAAAGGCATTATCAGCCTTTTAGAAACATTTATAGCTAAGAACATGACAAAGGTACATCCCTGGGTCATGAATAAACTAATGCTGGAGTACCATAATTTTAATTTCAATGATGACCCAGTGGAGTTCAAAGTTTGCAGACTGAGACATTGTTTTCTAACCTGATTCAGAGGAGTATGTAGTTCAAATACAGAGTTTGCCTAGTGTCCTACAGGTCACTGTCAGGGCCACCGAGAGTGGGTTCGGGCCCTGGTGACAAAAAAATTTCGGGCCCCCAAGCAAGGGTGGAATCCCTTTCCGGAATTTTTTGGGCCCCCCAGAAAGGGGACCGGCTAAACAAGGCCGACAAGAGATGGGGAAGCCAGGGAAGCTGGGCCCCAGTAATTTGTACCGGCTTCCCCCCCCATCTCGTTGGCCCTGATCACTGTAGATCATTGTGTCAAGTATCAGAGGGGTAGATCATTGTGACTATTATAAGTCGACATATAGGTCTGCATCCAGTTCAGAACAAATGCTTTTGCTTTCTTAAACTCAGCACATCACATAGTACAGAGAAGTGGTGGCTCCTCTCCCTGACCTCTTTGGACACCCATTTATTAATTTAATTTTAAACTTGCTTACAAGGCAAAAATAAAAATGCTCAAGCTTTTTACCTTAATGGAGTCTCTTAATGTAAAAAAGTCAGATACTCGCTATAGGTCACAACACAGTTGGGGCAAAAATTGACTTTTGTTTTTAAAATGCAGATTTGGGTCAGTTGAAACTTTTTGTGTTGATTTCACTGAATTTTGGGGTCAACCCCCTCTGCCCCCCCAAAATACCTAACAATTTAAATGTTTCTTTTTGGCATTTACAAAATGAAATGTCTCAATTTTTTGATTCAAAACAACTTTTCATTTTGAAATTTCCTTTACATTTTAGTTTAAAAATTTTTAAACAAAAAATGCTCAAAATGAAAATGAAATGTTTTGTTTGATTTAAAACAAAACTTTGACATATCGATTCACCACCATTTCATTTTCAGGTTGATCAAAAATATTTTTTTGGAATTGCCAGTAAACCAAAAAAAATCCATTATTCACACACTGCTACTCAATAAAATTATATCCCCATACCTGCAAACATGGCATCACTGGTGGTAATGATAAATCGTATTTCCTAGAGGATAAAGTTCTACTTTTGTAATTGTGCCACTAGACAGGGCTTCTTTTTCTCTAATTAAGTGTAGCTGGAGATATTTCCCAGACACTATTGCAAGAAATCACTCAAGATCATCAGACTGAAGCTTTAGAAGTAGTACCAGAAAGCTATATTCATTGGCATGACCTCAGCCTTTTATTCTCAATCCCTACGTTAACCAGGGTTAACTAGCTAGGCAAACTTGGAACGCACAAGTATCAGAGGGGTAGCCGTGTTAGTCTGAATCTGTAAAAAGCAACAGAGGGTCCTGTGGCACCTTTGAGACTAACAGAAGTACTGGGAGCATAAGCTTTCTTGCATCTGAAGAAGTGAGGTTCTTACCCACGAAAGCTTATGCTCCCAGTACTTCTGTTAGTCTCAAAGGTGCCACAGGACCCTCTGTTGCTTGGAACGCACAACCACCCAGCTGTTCCAGGGAGATGACTTAAAGGACCAGAACGTAACAGAATAAAGGGATTGACTGGCAAAAACAGTACTGAACAAAACTTTTTAAATATCCTGATGCTGTTTACAAGAATGTTTCAAACCCTCTTTCACCAGAGTTCTGTACCAATGAAGGATGATGAATTTTGGTTTGTGTGTTTCCCTGAGGCCATTTAGTGGGATAACAAAATTAGCAGTTCAGCTCCCTGGATCCCCAATGCGTGAGATCTCATCACAACAGGAATAGAATCAGAAAAGCTGCTATCACTCTATGTGGCCTCCTCAATGCATTTATTGAACTCTTTGGGCTTCCTGTAAAAATGGGGGAAAAAATCATTCCTCCATACTTACTCTGCACAATTTAAATGATTTACAAGTTATAAATTGTAATTATTTTTAAAATTCATATTTCACTCCTAAAAGCTCAATTTCTGGGCTGCATGGTAGATACTAGCATTCTGACTCTATATATTGCCTAGATGCATAGATCTAGATACATAGGTGAAGGGAATAAGTTATCAATAAAGTCCTAAACGGTTTGAGACCTTCCTACTTAAGAAACCATGTCTGTTCTCTTGCGTTACTTGCACAGGTGTGATCAGCAGATGTGCTTGAGCTTGATCGCTTTTGATTTAGGAAAGTGGGGGCTGCAGGTAGGGAGTTTTCTATATGGGGTTCTCAGCTCTGGAACAATCTTCCCTTGTCTGAAATAGCCCTGGTCTATAGGTTTATAGTTCCTCTGTAGCCCTACCCTATCCTGAGGGCCGTGCAGTTTTACAGAGGACTGGAAAGATGCTTCCGATTAGCAAAGAAAGAGAGCCTCCAGTTGGAATCAAGCCACTGATGGTGCTGAGCCACCTGTCGGGACTGGATGTGATGGGGAGGAAATCCCCTCCTGCTGGCAGGGCCGGCTCCAGGCACCAGCTTAACAAGCAGGTGCTTGGGGCAGCCAAGGGAGAGGGGCGGCACCTGCGGCAATTCCTCTAGGAGCGAAGGACCTGCCGCTGAACTGCCATCACGGCTTTTTTTTTTTTCCCAATTGCCGCAGTTGCTTTTTTTTTTTTTTTTTTTTTTTGCTTGGGGCGGCAGAAATGCTGGAGTCCCTGCCTGCTGGAACCCCATTCCTTTCTGGAACTGGCTTTAAGTAAGCCTGATTCTCCCTTATGTTACTGTGATGCAAATCAGGAGTAAGTTCAATTAAGTCAATGGAGTTATAATGGTGTCATACCGGTTTAGCTCAGAGGAGAATATGGGCCAGTTGGCCTAACTTGTGAATTAAACAATGTGTGTCACAGTATTTCTCTCTCATGTGTTGACTATTTTTATGAATTGTTTTCTTTGTTTCCTATCTTATTTTTCCTGTACTAGGGAAAAGCATATGCTAAGGAAGGAATAGATAACACCATGCATACTTAAGTACTTAAGTATGTGAAGCATTTAATGTTTTGTTTATAAATCAATATAAGATAAAAAGAGACAAACTATATTTCTAGAAGAGCAACCTTTCTTCACTACTTGAATCAGTTACACACTGAAATTGCACAGAATATTTTTGGGATACAGATAATGATAACTGGATCAGAATAAAAAGTCAAATTATACTAAAAACACTACAAATATTGATTGAACACATTCTTTAACAGTGTGTTTATACAAAAACTGCAAAATTCATGGTCAGTAAGAGCAGTATTTTTTGTTTTGATTTTCAGATCGTTATGGATGAATATGAATAAGAAATTGTACTTGTTGTAGGTTAAACATATTTGTCATCACTAACTAGAAAGAATGTTAACTTAGTTTCCTGCTTAGAAGAAAATGGGAAAATCAAGAGATTTATTTTAATGGAGGACTACAACATGAAATGAAGATTTGAGTTTTGGAGAAGAGCCCTACATTTGGAAAATGTAAAAATAAAATTCACCTGTAGGATGTTATTTTTAAAATGACCATTGCTGGGTTGTTTTTTAAATGAATTAATTTGCAAACTGGACACCATTAAATTAGGCTTGAAGAAAGACTGGGAGTGAATGGGTCATTACACAAAGTAAAACCTATTTCCCCATGCTAATTTTCTTCCCCTACTGTACTCACACCTTCTTGTCCATTGTTGGAAATGGGCCATCCTGATTATCACTACAAAAGTTTTTTTTTCTCCTGCTGATAATAGTTCACCTTAACTGATTACTCTCGTTATAGTTAGTATGGCATCACCCATTTTTTCATGTCTTCTGTGTATATATATCTTCCTACTGTATCATCCACTGCACTTACAGGAGAGGAAAGTGATCAGGAACAGTCAGCATGTATTCACCAAGGGCAGGTCATGCCTGACTAACCTAATTGCCTTCTATGAGGAGGTAACTGGGTCTCTGGATGAGGGGAAAGCAGTGGATGTGTTATTCCTTGACTTTAGCAAAGCTTTTGTTACGGTCTCCCACAGTATTCTTGCCGGCAAGTTAAAGAAGTATGGGCTGGATGAATGGACTATAAGGTGGATAAAAAGCAGGGGGATCATCGGGCTCAATGGGTAGTGATCAACGGCTCTGTGTCTAGTTAGCAGCCAGTATCAAGCGGAGTGCCCCAAGAGTTGGTCCTGGGGACGGTTTTGTTCAATATCTTCATTAATGATCTGGAGGATGGCGTGGACTTCACTCTCAGCAAGTTTGCAGATGACACTAAACTGGGAGGAGTGGTAGATACGCTGGAGGATAGGGATAGGATACAGAGGGACCTAGACAAATTAGAGGATTGGGCCAAAAGAAACCTGATGAGGTTCAACAAGGACAAGTGCAGAGTCCTGTACTTAGGACGGAAGAATCCCATGCACTCCTACAGACTAGGGTCCCAATGGCTAGGCAGCAGTTCTGCAGAAAAGGGCCTGGGGTTACAGTGGATGAGAAGCTGGATATGAGTTGACAGTGTGCCCTTGTTGCCAAGAAGGCTAACAGCATTTTGGACTGTATAAGTAGGGGCATTGCCAGCAGATCACGGGACGTGATCATTCCCCTCTATTCGACATTGGTGAGGCCTCATCTGGAGTACTGTGTCCAGTTTTGGGCCCCACACTACAAAAAGGTTATGGAAAAATTGGAAAGAGTCCAGCAAAGGGCAACAAAAATGATTAGGGGTCTGGAGCACATGACTTATGCGGAGAGGCTGAGGGAACTGGGATTGTCAAGTCTCCAGAAGAGAAGAATGAGGGGGGATTTGATAGCTGCTTTCAACTACCTGAAAGGGGGTTCCATAGAGGATGGATCTAGACAGTGGTACCAGATGACAGAACAAGGAGTAATGGTCTAAGTTGCAATGGGGGAGGTTTAGTTTGGATATTAGGAAAAACTTTTTCGCTAGGAGAGTGGTGAAGCACTGGAATGGGTTACCGAGGGAGGTGGTGGAATCTCCTTCCTTAGAGGTTTTTAAGGTCAGGCTTGACAAAGCTCTGGCTGGGATGATTTAGCTGGGAATTGGTCCTGCTTTGAGCAGGGGACTGGACTAGTTGTCCTCCTGAGGTCCCTTCCAACCCTGATATTCTATGATTCTAAGTGGGTTTTAGCCCATGAAAGCTTATGCTCAAATACATTTGTTAGTCTCTAAGGTGCCATAAGTACTCCTTGTTCTTTTTACATATATTCATGTTACATTTGCTGCCAATATATCTTAGTTGTATTAATTTCCCACACTTTTAGATATGTCCAGTTCTTCTAAACTTTTCAGCAACTGAAATTCATTAGTAATTCATCCTTTGAATTGACTATTCAAACTAATCTCTGCATACAGTATTTGTATATATTTTAGCTCATCAGCAAAAACAGTTCTGTTGTCTGAGGAAGCTCCACATCTCCTGTCATTAAATAAAAACCAGTATCACTTTCTTGAAAACAAAAATCTTTTAGTCCTTCAGACATACATTCGGATACTGCTTGTTATGCAAAAGGAACTCATTTGAAGTTGTTTTTTTAGCAAGACTTCACATCTGTGTACAAGACCAGGACTTCTATATTAGTCCAATTCAGAAAGAACTATTTTCTGAATTGATCAGCACAGTAAATTGCTTTTATCTCATTTCTATGAACTTATTTCCTATTCTGAACATTTCGAGAAAAAAGTCTAGCCTAATGATTAGTTTAGAAGAATAAAAAGTGTTTAATGGTAGCAATTGCAGAACGGATTTCTGTCTCCGCTTGGCCACTGCAGCAAGTCCAGAATCATGCCAAGGAGGCAGAAAAAGTGTACCAGAAAAGACACCTAAGGAGGACCTCAGTGCACTCTGAAAGCAGAGATACCAACGTTTAGAGCCAGTATGGTCTGTAGCATATGCTGGAGTGTCCCATTCTTGTAAGATACTATAGGCATAGATGTCATTCTGTTTTTCAATTCACTTACATTATGAAAGTCCCAGCACATATCCGTGATCTTTAAACATTCCTGGTTCCTGCAACTTGGATTGATTGATTTATTTGTTGCCCCTTCAGCTTCTGAATACTTTTTATCATGGTAGTCTTTGGCATTTGGTGTGAACATCAATGGAGTTCAGTCTCGTACAGTTATGATGAGAAAAAATGACCCCCAAAAGGTATTTCTGTGGCAAAAGAACCTCTCCTTGCATTTATTCCTATTCATAGCTCCCTTCAGTGACATAAAATATGAGTTTAACTACTTTTTACTCCTGTTAGCACTCCAGAGCCCAGCCAGCACTGTGAGCATTAGTTGGATTCTATTCTGGCTTGCATGTCGTCTGAAATATTAATTAAATTCCATCTGCTGAATCTCACTCAAGGTGTTCACCTGAAAATAATGGGTGATGGATGTCCTAGAAATACCTCCAGTAGAGTTCAGTTGGATTAGGGATTCTGGTGGCTATGCATGAGAAGGCAGAAAGAAAACAGCTGGCCTCTAAAAATATAGGATGAGTTTTCAGGACCAACAGTGAGAAAAAATAAATAATAACAATATATTAGTATTTGTAAACTCAGCAGGTCAGATTCTGTGCCCTCAGAATCCAGAGGGCCACTTTTGTGAATATAAATCACTTTTAAGAATAGAATCATACTTTGAGACTTTTTTCAAAATCTTTTCATATCGAGTGAATTTCCAGGAAAACCTGTTTTTTGAGAATAGTGACAATAATAATCTTGACAATATTGTTTCAGGCAGCTATTTATTCTTTCGTTCAACATATTTCAGAGGAAGGTTCTGGCAGATTTGTCCCTTCCCATGCTATCAAACAAGAGGACATAAATCCTGTCGCATACAGATAATTGTGAGGATGTAAAAAGTTCTCTGCAAACATATTGTTTTGATTTATGTGTATGATAATTATGTAGCAGATGGAAAGAACGAAAGGCAGTTTCCTGAGACAGGATAATGCCAAGCAGGAATCAAAGTGAAGACTGCAAGCTAATGAATTTGTGAAGGATTTTTGTTAACAGTTAAATGATATCTGGCAAGAACCAGACAGCGTCTGATGGTACTTTGCATTTCAGTAATGTTTTTCATCTGAGCATCTCAAATCAATTTTACCAACGTTAACTAATTTAACCTCACAAAACTACTGGCCTTGTGAAGTAGGACATTTTTGATAAAATTTTCCACCATTGCTACCAGCTTATAGCTCCGCTGGTTGTGATCACAATGAGATCGTAAGTATATACAAGACACTGCTGGCTGTCAGCATTTTAAGCCCCATGACCTGCTTAAGATCTTTCCTTCTACTCACCACTGCCCAGAGTAGATCTTCATGACATTGTGCTTACAAGATCAGCAGCTGCCAGGAATTCTGTCTCCACTGTTTCTATCATCAGTGGAGCAGAAAAGATGGAACAGAAACTCCATAGTATGGACACAGACAGTGAGAGCTAAGTGAATAAGGCATAGACAGGACAAACCTGAACAATATCTGAAAACTTCAGGTAACAGGGGGACCAGTCCTTCTAGCTTTAAAGTCAGTACTCATAGTCAGAGAGCTCATCCAGTTATAAACATCCATCTACTTTCTCCCTTAGTAGCTCCTCAAAACTGAATTACATAAGAGTGCCAGCCATGCATTATTCCTAAGATATGGAGGAGCCGCTCCTGCAGAGTACCTAAGCTAAACAGAGCTCGAAATCTTTGTAGTTCATTCTGTGGAACTTAGGCCTGGTCTACACTAGGCATTTATGTCGAAGTTAGTGCCGTTACATCGAATTAACCCTGCACCCGTCCACACCGCGAAGCTATTTAGTTCGACATAGAGGTCTCTTAAATTCGACTTCTGTACTCCTCCCTGACGAAGGAAGTAGCGCTAAATTCGACATGGCCATGTCGAATTAGGCTAGGTGTGGATGGAAATCGACGCTAATAGCTCCGGGAGCTATCCCAGAGTGCACCACTCTGTTGACGCTCTGGACAGCAGTCCAAGGTCGGATGCTCTGACCAGCCACACAGGAAAAGCCCCGGGAAAATTTGAATTCCTTTTCCTGTCTGGGCAGTTTGAATCTCATTTCCTGTCTGGACATCGTGGCGAGCTCAGCAGCACTGGCAACGATGCAGAGCTCTCCAGCAGTGATGGCCGTGCACTCTCAGAATAGAAAGAGGGCCCCAGCATGGACTGATCGGGAAGTCTTGGATCTGATCGCTGTGTGGGGCGATGAGTCCATGCTTTCCGAGCTGCGCTCCAAGAAACGGAATGCAAAGATCTACGAGAAGATCTCTAAAGACATGTCAGAGAGAGGATACAGCTGGGATGCAACGCTGTGCCGCGTGAAAATCAAGGAGCTGAGACAAGGCTATCAGAAGACCAAAGAGGCAAACGGACGCTCCGGATCCCATCCCCAGACATCCCGTTTCTACGAGGCACTGCATTCCATCCTAGGTGCGGCCGCCACCACTACCCCACCACTGACCGTGGTCTCCGAGGATGGGATATTGTCCACGGCCGGTTCCTCGGACATGTTAGCGGACGGGGAAGATGAGGAAGGAGATGAGGAGGACGAGGCAGTCAACAGCGCTTACAACGCTGATTTCCCCGACAGCCAGGATCTCTTCATCACCCTTACAGAGATCCCCTACCAACCGTCCCCAGCCGTTAACCCGGACACAGAATCTGGGGAAGGATCAGCCAGTAAGTGTTTTAAACATCTAAACATTTATTTTTAACAGAACAGGAATATTAAGAATAACAACAATGGGTTTCTCATGATTAGTTTGCCCTAGGCGCTTAACGTTTCAGTCCTGGGCAGTGCAACTATTGAAAAAAAAATCTAACCATGTCCGGTTTAGCATGATTGTTCTGCCCAAGCCGCTCTACTGTTTAGTCCCTGCCAGTGCAGCTACAGTAAAATGCGGTCTGTATGTCCGGGGATAGAGCAGAAATCCTCCTGGGACATCTCGAGGAAGCTCTCCTGGAGGTAATTGGAAAGCCGTTGCATCAGGTTCCTGGGGAGAGCGGCCTTATTGGGTCCTCCGTAGTATGACACGTTTCCGCGCCACGAGACAATCAAGTACTCAGGGATCATTGCCCTGGAGAGCAGGGCGGCATACGGCCCTGGTCTTTGGAGGCTTTCCCGAAGCATTCTTTCTTTATCACTGTCTGAGATCCTCATCAGGGTGATGTTGCTCATGGTGACCTGCTTTGAATTAGGTAGGGGAATGTTAGTGTTGGGACTGCTTGCCCGTTCCTTTACAGAACTGTAACCGCTGGTTTGCAGCCACGCAGTGGAGGCGGGAGAGGGGCAGCATACAGGGATCGTTCCCGGGGACAGCCGCGAGGGGGTCGGACAGGGGCAGAGTTCCTGCTTGCCAGATTGCTGGCAGCAGGGACTGACATTGCTTTCAATGTGAAAGGAGGCCAGTGCTAATATTAAAGTTTTAAGCTGCCACAAGTCTACGGCTTACCATGTCTGCCTGCTACACAAATTCCGGTGTCCTGCCCCGCTTCTCAGATCTGCTGTGCAAGACCCCAGGCACTGAATGCGAAGGCCGAGAATTCGACCTTGTCCTGAGTGCGCATGTGATAGGTGCTGTGCATGGTCTTGTTCACAGAGAAAGACTATGTTCTTTGTTCACAACTACATTTATCTTTCTGAGGAATTCACTCCCTTTTTCCCATTCCCACAGCCACATCTGCGACTGTCTCACAACCTAGCCTGGCATCACACTCCCAGAGGCTAGCGCAGATTAGGCGTAGGAAGAAGAGGACACGGGAGGACATGTTCTCGGAGCTTATGGGCTGCTCCCGAGCCCAGGCAGCACAGCAGACCCAGTGGCGGGAGAACTTGTCCCAAATGCACCAAGCACACATGGAACGGGAGGAGAGGTGGCGGCAGGAAGACCAGCAGGCGACTCAAACGCTGCTTGGACTAATGAGGGAGCAAACGGACACGCTCCGGAGCCTTGTGGATGTTCTGCAGGAACGGAGGCAGGAGGACAGAGCCCCGCTGCAGTCTATCTGTAACCGCCCTCCCCCGCCACCAAGTCCCATACCCCCCTCACCCAAAGTGCAAAGAAGGAGCGGCGGCAGAGTCCGTGCAAACTCTCACTCCACCCCTGCAGACAGCTCTAGTAGTAGAAGGCTCTCATTCCCCAAAATTTGACAAGTTCTTTCCTTCCCGCCTCACACAAGCCCCCGTCCAAGTTTCACCTCCCAGTTCCATGTGTAGTTGCTAATAAAAAATACGTTTCTGTTAATTACTGTTTCCATCATGTTCTTTTGGAGGAGGGGGGGAAGGTAATTGGACAGGACAGTCACCTTTGGCAGGGTACATAGGCGGGGGCAGGTCCAGCAGCAGGGCACATACACAGTGCAGTCACTAGTTACCCTGGTCAGTCTGGGAGGTGGTTTTCATGTTCTGTGGTGGGGGGTGGGTTGCTCTGTGACTTTGTGGCGGGGGAGGGCAGTTACAGATGTTATGCGGCGGTCCTTATCCTGGATCACAGAGCCACGCAGCAGGGGATCTGTAACCGTCTTCCCCCTGCCACAAAGTCAAATAGCCCCCCCATACACACAGTCCCGATCAGGAGGGGCGACAGGCTCCGTTGAAACAACCAGTCCACCACAGCGGAGCCTGTCAATCCTGGAGTTTAGAAGCGTCATTTGCGTCACTACACTACACCCGCTCCCCACCACAGTCTGCGTCCCAGGTTTAAAACATTCCCGCGAAAACAGTAATAAAGAAAACGGTGTTCATTAACAAAGTAGAACTGATTTTATTTCTAAACGTGTGTTGGAAGGAGATGAAGGGGGTATGTAACTGGAGAGGATAGTCAACATTAACTGGGTAAAGAAACGGGGGCAGGTTCAGCTTCTCTGTACACTAACTTAAAAGTCACAGGTTACCCTGCTCACTCAGGAACCTAGCTTTCAAAGCCTCCTGGATGCACAGCGCGTCCTGCTGATCTCTTCTAATCGCCCGGCTGTCTGGCTGGGCGTAATCAGAAGCCAGGCTATTTGCCTCAACCTCCCACCCCGCCATAAAGGTCTCCCCCTTGCTTTCACAGAGATTGTGGAGCACACAGCAAGCTGCTATAACAATGGGGATATTGGTTTCGCTGAGATCACAGCGAGTCAGTAAGCTTCTCCATCTCCCCTTGAGACGGCCAAAAGCACACTCCACCACCATTCTGCACTTGCTCAGCCGGTAGTTGAAGAGTTCTTTTTCACTGTCCAGGGCGCCAGTATAGGGCTTCATGAGCCAGGGCATTAGTGGGTAGGCTGGGTCCCCGAGGATGACTATAGGCATCTCCACATCCCCAACAGTTATTTTGTGGTCCGGGAAGTAAATACCTTGCTGCAGCGTTCTAAACAAACCAGAGTTCCTGAAAACACGAGCGTCATGAACCTTGTCCAGCCATCCGATGTAGATGTTCGTAAAACGTCCCCTGTGGTCCACCAGTGCTTGCAGCACCATGGAAAAGTAGCCCTTTCTGTTAATGTACTGGCTGGCCTTGTGGTCCGGTGCCAGGATAGGGATGTGAGTTCCATCTATGGCCCCACCGCAGTTTGGGAATCCCATCGCTGCGAAGCCATCTATGATCACCTCCACGTTTCCCAGGGTCAGTACCTTTGACAGCAGTACATCAACGATTGCCTTGGCTACTTGCATCACAACAACCCCCATGGTAGATTTGCCCACGCCAAAGTGGTTCGCGACTGACCGGTAGCTGTCTGGCGTTGCAAGCTTCCAGAGGGCTATGGCCACTCGCTTCTGGACAGTCAGGGCTGCTCGCATCCGGGTGTCATTGCGCGTCAGGGCAGGGGACAGCAACTCACAAAGTTCAAGGAAAGTTCCCTTCCGCATGCGAAAGTTTCGCAGCCACTGGGATTCATCCCAGACCTGCAGCACTATGCGGTCCCACCACTCAGTGCTTGTTTCCCGGGCCCAGAATCGCAATTCCATGGCATCAGCATGACCCATTGCCACCGTGATGTCCTCGGCGCTGGGTCCCGTGCTTTCTGAGAGGTCTGTGCTACTCTCAGACTTCAGGCCCTCACCGCGGTGCCGTAGCCTCCTCGCCTGACTTATCTGCATCTGTCTCAGGGAAAGGTGGATGATAAGCTGCGAGGCGTTGAGAATGGCCACAACTGCAGCGATGGTCGCAGCGGGCTCTATGCTCGCAGTGCTGTGGCGTCCGCGCTGTCACTGACTAGAAAAGTGCGTGAACTGATTTCCTGCCGGCGCTTTCAGGGAGGGAGGGCGGGAGTGATGGACGGATGACAACAGTTACCCAAAAGCACCCTCGACACATTTTTTTTACCCAGAAGGCATTGGCGGCTCCACCCAGAATTCCAATGGGCAGCGGGGACTGCAGGAACTGTGGGATAGCTGCCCACAGTGCACCGCTTCCAATGTCGACGCTTTTCCCGTTGGTGTGGACTCACAAAGTCTAATTACTGTCCTTTGTGTGGACACACACGTTCGACTTTGCAATATCGATTCCAAGAATTCGATTTAAGTAAAATCGAACTACTCTCGTAGTGTAGACAAGGCCTTAGGAACAAAGTGACTTTCAAATAATCAAGATATCCAATGAACCAGGGTTCAGTTAATATAGGATTAACCATCACAAACATGTAACTAACCTATTAGATGAAATGCAGCAGCTGTTCTGAGTGCACAGCAATGCTACGCAACACTTTCACACAAGTAAGTGAAGAACAATATCAGATCCAACTGAAATTGCTGGGGGAATTCAGGTAGATAGAATGAAATTTCCAAATTTTGGTATTTGGGTTAAAATTTCTACCCTCATGTCCAAAAGCCAGGCAATCAGTTTTACAACTCCCTAAAAGATAGTAATTGCCACAGCACAATACCCCTAGTATGACACTAGGGTGTTTGTTCAGTACTGATTCAGAGGGAAGAGTTCTACCTTCTGACTCACTAGCACCACTTATGTATTCCTTATTGGTGTTCCATCTATGTATAGATGTAGCTCTGTTCTTCTGACCTGGTAAAAGTTGACAGGATCACACCACAAAGTGGTACAGTACAGATGCAGGACATCCGTTTAAAAAGTAATGTGGCAAAACACAAAATGTCCAGGAAGTTCTTGGAATGTATTAGGGACAACTTTTTGTTTCAGAAAAAGGAGGAAGTAATGGGGGGGGGGGGGGGGGAGAAGGGAGGAAGCCATTTTAGATCTGATTCTGACCAACGGGGAGGAATAGGTTGCGAATCTGAAGGTGGAAGGCAATTCAGGTGAAAATGATCATAGAACAATAGATTTAATCTCTCTGAGGAAAGGAAGGAGTGAGAGCAGCAGATTAAGGACAATGGATTTTAATAAAGCAGATTTTAACAAACTCAGAGAACTGGTAGATAAGGTCTCATGGGAAGAAAATCTAAGGGACAAAGGAGTTCATTTTATCCAGAAGACAATATTAAAGACAAAACAGCAAACTATGCTGAAGCAAAGGAAAGATAGAAAGAACAGTATGAGGTCAATATGGCTCCATCAGGAGCTCTTTAGTGACCTGAAAATCAAAACAGAATCCTACAAAACAGTGGAAACATAGACAAATTGCTGAGGAGGAGTACAAAAGAATAATATAAGCATGTAGACAAAAAACAGAAAGGCTAAAGGACAAATGAGTTACACCTACAAGGGACATAAAAAGCAAGAAGTTGTTCTATAAATACATGAGGAGGAAGAGGACGTTCAAGGAAAGATCCACTACATAGTGGGGAAGGAGGGCTAATAACATCAAGAAGCCTTATGTGTTTAATGCCTATTTTGCTTCAGTCTTCACTAAAAAAGTTAATGATGACCAGTTACTCAATACAATATTAATAACAAGGAGGAAGGAATGGAAACCAATATAGGGAAAGAACAGGTTAAAGAATATTTAGATAGCTAGATGTACTCAAGCTAGCAGGAACTGATGAAGTTCATCCTAGGGGTGCTTATGGAAGTAGCTGAAGCAAGCTTGGAACCTTTAGCCGTTATCTTCAAGAACTCATGGAGGACAGGTGAGTCCTGATGTCCGATTTGTGTCCATTTTGGGGACTGTCCGGTTTGGCCAATGTACATGGCAGAGGGGCAGTGGAGAGGCCTTAGCTAGAGTACTGTGTCCAATTTTTGATGCCACACTTTTGCAAAGATGTGGATAAATTGGAAAGTCAAGAGACAAGCAATAAAAAATGATAAAAGGTTTAGAAAACCTGACCAATGTGGTTAAAAAAACTGGGCATATTTAGTCTTGGGAAAAGCAGACTTAGAGGTTACCTAATAAGTCTTCAAATATGTTAAGGGTTGTTATAAAAGGGACTGTGATCAATTGTTCTCCATGCCCACTGACAGTAGGAGAGGTAGTAATGGGCTTAATCTGCAACAAGGGAAATTTAGTTTAGACATTAGGAAAAACTTGCTAACTGTAAGGATAGTTAACTACTGGAATAGGCTTCCAAGAGAAGTTGTGACATCCCCATCAATGAGGGTTTTTAAGAATAGGTTGGACAAACACCTGTCAGGGATGGTCTAGGTTTATTTGGTCCTGCCTCAGCACAGGGGCAGGCTCAAAATCCCCTCCAGCCCTACATTTCTATGATTGTATGATTCTATATAAAGTCAACTAGGTGGCTGTCATAGAAACCAGCTAGATTTGTTGCTTAGAGGAACACTTGAAGAGAGCATCAAATAGAACTGAATCATAGTGACAGGTGGAAATTGGTTTGTCAGTCTGAATGGTGTGAATCTAAACTGAACTGGTATTAAATTAATACTTGTGTGTCTACTTTGTTCCTACAGGGAAATGGAAATCAGTAGTAAACTGTTTGCGCAGGGGGGCAAGGGGGGGCTGTCTTGTTATGTGTTTGTACAATAGGACTGTTGCCTCTAGGACAGCACTTAAATTCAGCCACAGCTGTCCAGAGTGGAGCTCTTATAAATATTTTTCAAACCTTGACTCCAGTCTGATGGTGTTGTGTGGTGTAAACCAGCAGTTCTCAACTGGGGTCAATGGCCCTCTGGGGGGCCGTGAGACGGTTTCTGGGGGTCCATGGTGCACACCGTGGGGCTGAATCCCGGAGCCCCTTCTCCTTCCAGCTGGGCCCTGGAGTTTTTAATAGCATGTTGGCAGGAGGGAGGGGGGGAACCTCAGAAAGAAAAACAGTTGAGAACCCCTGGTGTAAATAAAAATAATCATGAGACAATTTATTTTTGTGAGTACTGTGTAATTTATTTTCGTGCTAATTATGACAAATTAACATATTTACATACTGTATATGGAGAGCAGCTGGAGCCCTAGCAGGCTGGCAGACCATGGATATGGGTGGCTGACACAGAATATAAACAAGCATGTTTTTCTAATGTAATAAACGAGGGTCAAGGTCACTGGGTGATCACACCTGATTTGTGTGTAGTTGATTTCTGTGTATAGTTTTCAGTTTCCCAACAAGTCAAAAAAATAAAATCACAATTTTTTTTTTCAAGAAAGAGGAAACTGATTCGGAGGACAGTGGGGACGTTAGTGGCACTGTTGGAAGCAGTGCAGAGCACCCTTGACGAGCAAGAACACAATGAAGAACTGCAATGTGGTGGGAGTGACTTACCGCTGTGTTGGTCAGACAGCCAACAAAAAACGATTTTTGCGAAAAAGTCCCATGGCTGAATGTTAGAAAATGGAAGCTGGGTTGCAGCATCTGCACTTGGTTGCTTTTGCTTGTGGTGGAGCTGCAGTCCTACTAGGTCAGAAAAGCAGAGTGGCTACTCTGATACAGCTGCATATTCCGAAGGTAGTCGTCTGGCCCTGCTCTGCTCACCGATTGAAACTCTATTCACAACGTCATGTGGGACATTTATGGAATCAACCACTTTAAAGTACTTATGGACAAACTCTACTCTCCTTACCATGCCTTCCCTAAAAACGCAAGGGAACGTCAAGAAAATTCAGCAACTTTGCATGTAGAAATCTTGAAAATTGGGTGCGGTCTGGGAACATGATGGGTTGCATTAAGTAGCAGTGCAGTGACAGCAGTCTTGAAGAATTACGGTGCTCTCTTTCTTCACTTCCAGCAGTCAATGGACGCACACGGTAAAGAAAATGACATGTTCAGTGGACTCCAGAAACACCTGACCTCTCCATATTTGTACTCAACCTGGCCATATTTTCTGACACTCAATAAGAGTTGGTGGAACTGTCACTTGAGCTACAGTCCAGGGAAATCAACACCCAAAGTGCACAAGACAAAGTTCTGAGTCAGATTTGTGTTTTTGAACAGAGAATGCAAGAAACGGGAGCAAGAGAGGCTTGCATGAGAAACCAAAGCTGCAATGCAGTTTCAGGGGATTGCCCTGAACACAAACACAAAAGGCATCACATCAATCAACCAATCCCAATTCTACAGAAGTTTGGCAAACCAGCTGCAGCATAGTCTCAGAGACAAAACTAACAAGCAACATGCTGCTGACGTCAAATTTCTATATCCTAGGAACTGGCTGCAGGATGCCGACATACTCCATGGAGAACACGAAGTCCAGGCTCTCTGCCAGAGGTTACAATTGGACAAGATAGCGGTAGTGCGTGGGTTCAGAGAGTACAAGGACAGTCACCAGAAGGCAATGCCAGCCCCCGTAAAATCTCTTGTAAATTATGTGTCAATATCATACTGATGACATCAAGCGAATGTGAACAGGGTTTCTCGCACATGAACATAATCATGATCCCTTTATGATCTATAAAAATGCAGACCATATCAACACTACTTATCATGAGCCTGTTAGGACCACTTCTCTTGATGTTCAATGCTGAGCCATATGTGAGACCTTGGATTGGGAAAGGAAGACATGCCGCAACTGATCTCAGGAGCAACATCAGGGAAGAAAAAAAAAAGTGAAAACATCATGATACAGCTGTGGAGCCTCCTCGAGTAGCTTTTTGTTTGTCTGGTAGGTGGAGAATGGTGTGTGTTGGGGGGGAACACGTGTGGGGCTCTAGGAAATACTCTATGAGAATTTAAGCCCTGCTCTAGGGACTACTGCAGTTCCAATAAAGAAGAAGAAGAATTAGGACAATGGATAGGGATAAGGATCAGAAGAATCCACTAAACCTTGGGCCAAACCCCACAAGTCCTTACTGATGCGAAACTCCCACTGAAATCCCATGGACTGAAATGAGGGCTCCAGGATTTGGCCACTTCTGTGAAAAAGATAGTGATATATCTTATCTATTCATGCATCCATCCTAGATACTTAAATTTCTGAATTTACAGAATCTCTTATTTTGTTTTCCTGGAAAATAGAGATCAGTTCAGATTCTTAAGCCAAGTTCAGGTGTCTTTCAACAAGCAGAAGGATGCAAATAGCACACTTAAAAAACATCTTCAGCTGTCCCTAAAATATTTCAGAGGAATGCAGTTAGTGATTTAAATTTCTTCAATTAAATTAATGGATGATACTATCAAGGCTGATTTATTCATGCAACATCTTGGACAATATAACAGAATATTAAGAGGTTTGGGCTTGATCCATCATAACTTACGTGAAGCACATGAGTACTATCTGTAATATTTTATGAATATTATGTGTTCCATTGTTATTGTGGTGTTTGCTATAGGATTACATGGGGTTAATTCAAGCAGGACTTCGTTGCAAGAAATAGCTTCAAGTAGCCCTCTATTTACTGATATTTAAAGGACAATGCAAAGAACCAATAGTTTTAAAGTTTAGCTCCCCCAACCCTATGAACCTGGCATTAGGTATGCATATGGCATGGGGATGGCACTGCTCTTATTGTTTGATCTCCACTCAGTGTCTGGACAAACAGTCATGTGGCCTTGCTGATGCTTTTAGGTCCATCATCAGACATTGATACCGCTGACCACCAGCTTGCAGTCTGTAGCTGGAGTAGATCGTTAATCAAGTTCCAGAGACACAGGGCAGACAGAGGACTTTGGTTGTACATATAAAGAGTTGCTTTGGTAGAGGGGGGAGCAAGGTTTTGGAGCTAGGGGGAACCCCAGTCACCAGAGGTTGGGCTTGCTGAGTAATCATAGGGAGTACATAAGGGACTGTATCCTGGGCCCAGTCTAAGAGTGGAAGAATCACAGGATTCTACCCCAGGACCGGTGAAGGCACAAAGTCTAACACCTCAAGGGGTGCACTCAGAGACCAAAGAAAAGGGTTACAGATGCAGCTGGCCCTGAGCTGTGACACCTTACACACCCAAAATTCCCACTGGCTTTGGATGGGCTACAAAAACAGGATTAAGATCACAGTTGTTTACTTAGGAAGCTTCTTTTTTATTTGATACAAGAGGATGCAAGGTTTACATTGGATTTTTGGCAGAACAATAAGAGCTGTGCTGTCTCCATGCCATATAAAGACCTAAAGCGGGGTTGAAAGGAAATCTGAAAACTTCAAAAGACATCAGATTTGCCTCTCCAGAAACATCTCAATAATCTTCCACAAAATATAGGAATAGAGATTACCAACATTAAGCAATAGTTTCTTCCATAAGGGCTTGTTCAAGGCAAACTGGCAAGTGACTCCCTGTAAGGTTGTGTTAATAATCTTAGCTGTCAGTGAAATAAATATTTCCTCACTTGCTTGTACACGCCATGTAGGACAAAGCCCCTACATCAGGGAAAATATCCTCTGGCTTTTTTACATGACAGTTTGAGGTTGCTTACGTACGGTACAGTACCAAAGAGCTATTATGACGGGAACTACAGTAACATAATGCCAAGAACTTCAACAGCTGCCCAGGACACTAAAGATAGTTGCTAAGTTTCAAAGGAACTAGTCACAATTCAGCAAACAATTTCAGGACAACAAATGACAATATACACTCCATCTTCCCACCTTCCACTTCATACTCTCTTGTGTGATAGCTTAGTAGTCTTAGTGGATACCTAGTCTCCTTGGAAGCAGACTCTCAGTGATTCAGCCTCTGGAGTATAAAACTTTAGCACACATAGTTTACTGTGTTGTGGGTTTTTCAGCTAAGCCTTTTAAAATGGAAATTCTCTCTGCTCTGCATGGACATTAAATATTTCATTGCACCTTTGAAAAGAGTAGAGCTTTTCCCTGTTGTGCAATATATTCCATGCCAGATGGCAGCAGTTCTCCATCCCATAAGGTGCTGTATTTCAATGGCATTGTTTGATTGTACAGCACAGTAATTTGTGACAGGGTTTAGAATCCTTCAGGATGAAAAATACTATATAAACTTGAATTAATGGTATAGTCTGTTGACACAGCCTCTCCCCTTGTTGAGGATACTAGCTGCCTTATTTCCAGTTGTGGGCAGAGAGAGAGAGAGGCCTGAAGCAGAATGCCCTTGGCCTTTGAAAGAAGTTTGGGTCTGGATCTGGATGTGAACTCCACAGCGCTGTCCCAGCTCTAAATAAATGAAGCTCTTCTGTGAGCATACACTTGGCTATTTGGAAATTCACTTTTATTTCCCCCTAGGCATGAATTCAGTGGGGACTTATATTTGCCACTGAGAACATGAACAAAAACAGTATATTCTTCTTCCCAGGTCTCTGCATATTCTCACTCTCAGGAATGGGGCCCGTGACACCAGAACTTTTGAAACCACCAGGAAGCTGCATCATTTAGGGCCTGGTGAGTGCCAAATTGTGGTACTGAATGTTCAGAGCCTGAGGTTACAAAAGGAAGTGCAGTCTTCAATGGCCTCAGGTCTTCCTCATCCTCTACAGTAGCCAGTAGAGGAACCTAGAGTCTGGCTATCAAATTCTTACACTACTGCTTTTTTATCCAAAATGCTTTTCTAGTTAGTTAGTTGTAGTGTTTTTACTACTGTTTTAGTGTAGTTTAGGATGGCTTAGTGTGAATCAAATACTAAGAGCCTCATTAGGCGTATATTTGTTCCAGAGACCTGGAGGGTTTATAAAGGTGCAGCTCCAGGTGCCTTCTTAGGGTATGTCTACATTGCAATTAGATACCCACGACTGGCCCAGGCCAACTGACTTGGACTTGCGGGGCTCAGGCTGCGGGGCTGTTTAATTGCAGTGTAGACTTCTGGGCTCAGGCTGCAGCTCGAGCTCTAGGACCCTGTGAAGTGGGAGGGTCCCAGAGTTCGGGCTGCAGCCTGAGCCTGGAAGTCTACACTGGAATTAAACAGCGCTGTGAGCCCAAGTCAGCTGGCATGGGCCAGCCATGGGCGTGTAATTGCAGTGTGGACATACTCTTAGAGGACAGTGCAGAAGCTGAAGCTAGAACCATCATCTCTTCATCCACTGGATGCTGGTTGTTTTGGTGCTGAGGAAATACAATGATGGTACTTCACAGAACCACATTCTGCATCACCCTCAGAGCTCCTGGATTTAGTCTTAAGGCCCTCACCCATAAGAAGGGCTTGAAGCAAATACACATCACACACCAGTGCAGTGAACAGGCCTCCTCAAGGCAAATCAGGCACCACACAGGGACATGACTCGAGCTCATTCCCAGAGTCACTGAGTAATATTGTGGCCAAGGCAAACAATCCATTATTACCATTACCAATAGCGAAAAGTCCATGCTGTCACACACGTGTGACAGTTGAGCCAAGTAATCAGTCACCTGAGTAGTCTTCCTTATACAGCCAATGAAATTGTTGTATGCAGATTAGCTGTAGAGTAAGCATGGTGATTGGCTGTTACCAGTTACCTTTGATCTAGAACTCTTGGCATGGCATAGATACATGCTACACTGCATGGGTGTAATTCGTAAAATCAAAATTTCGGAGACCTTAAAAACTGGATAATAACAGACCGAGAATCCCA
This sequence comes from Malaclemys terrapin pileata, assembly GCF_027887155.1. NCBI lineage: Eukaryota > Metazoa > Chordata > Testudines > Emydidae > Malaclemys > Malaclemys terrapin. The sequence continues at coordinate 142,255,447 of NC_071507.1, forward strand.
GTGATGATGAAACCCGGTGATATTCTAAACAGTAAGAGCTCTGAGCCACGCTTGTAGCTGTTTGCATCACTTCAAACTGACACATAGACAGAGTGATTATCCTGAAATTTCATTGTTTAGAGTATTTCTTATTTATATTGTGGCAGCACTAAGGAGAACCAGTAATTTTTTGTGGGTATCTTGGCAAGGTAGAGATTTTTAGGAAGGGATCTGAAGGACAATGAGGTAGCTTTGCAAAGGCTTGCAGGGAGTCTCTCCCAAGAGTGAAGAGCAGCTTAGGATAAGGCCAGAAGGTGCTTGTTTGAAAATATAACACGGGAGGGTGGAAGCTGGCATCGTTGGTCAATGATTACAGAATTAGAAAACATGCCTTATAGTGACAGACTCAAGGAGCTCAATCTATTTAGCCTAACAAAGAGAAAGATAAGAGGTACTTGATAAACAAATATTTAATAATGGGCTCTTCAGGCTAGCAAAGATTCAATGGCTTGAAGTTGAAGCTAGACAAATTCAGACTGGAAATAGGATGTACATTTTTAATGGTGAGAGTAATTGACCACTGGAATGATTTACCAAGGGTTGTGGTGGATTCTCCACCAAAGTGGATATTTTTTTCTTAAAGCTATGCTCTAGGAATTATTTGGGGGAACGTCTATGGCCTATGTTACACAGGAGGTCAGACTAGATCGCGGTTGTCAAACTTCATTGCTGTGCGACCCCATTCTGACAACAAAAATTACTACATGACCGGGGCGGGGACCCCACTGCCCTAGGCCACGGTGTATGTCAAAGCCAAAGCCCAGGTGCAGGGGAAGGAGAATGTGGGAGGAAGGGCTGTAACCTGAGCCCTGCCACCCAGGGCTAAAGCCCTCAGGCGGTGGGGCTCGGGCTTTGGCTTCGGCCCCATGCGGTGGGGCTGGGTGCCCAGAAAGTCTTACACCAGCCCTGGCGACCCTATTAAAATGGGGTCGTGACTCACTTTGGGGTCCCGACCCACAGTTTGAAACCTGCTGGACTAGATGATCACAGTGGTCCCTTCTGGCCTTAGAATCTGTGAATCTTTCTAGCCTTCCTAACTGTTGGAGGTGAATGAGACATCCTAGAACCTTTTCATTTGTCTAGAAGCAAGTTGACACCCCTCCCCCCAAGGAGAGCTAGCTGGAATTGGCAGAAAACTGAGCAGAGAAGAATTGATTTTTCAAACTACCAGGCTATTATGACCCTCCATCAATATCAATACTTTCTCTCCTCTACTATACTCTTAGATACTCTACCATACAAATGTAAGCTTTGTAAGAGCTAGTGGCTGAAGGCCTTTTAGTAGCAAACCAGTGCTTTGATGCAGTGTATATTACTAGTAGTTGTCAGGGAAGTTGTTAGGGGTCTGAACATTTCACTGAAATGAAGGAAATAGAAGAAGAAAACTCAGTTCCTTCCCTCTCCCACACAAATTACACTTATTTCTAAAAATTTTAAAAAGCAAGATCTGCAAATAAAATCTTCTTTGATAATTTGTTCATTATTACACGATGAAAAATGCCTACAAGATTTTAATAAATGATTCATTCGTTTCTTCTTCCATATATTAGCAGGCTTTTGTTATGCGCAAGTAAATAGTTGAGTTAATAGGCCTGCCTGAAACATCATTAATCTTCCACTAATTAGATTTCCCACTCTGGGGCTATTATATTTTAACAATACATTCAGACTGCCTTGACAAGTTAGTCTTCACTTTAGCTCTACCCTAAATAGTTTTTCAGATGAAATGATATAATAAAGGTTTAGCAAAAATAATCAAAAATGGAAAAATTGGATGAAAAATAAAAAAAAACCCTAAAATACCTGGGTCAGATTATTTGTCCTGCTTAGATTCAGTTTAATTTTGGCTGATCACATCACACAGAGTAGTCACATGTGCATTCCTAACTGCAAAGACTGTCGCCAGAGTCATACCTTTTTGCATTGTTTCAGTTGCACAAAGGCCAGAAAGCTGGCTCCCTGGCAATTCTCCTAGTGCAAGAGGATAGCCCATCTGCTGTAGGGCTGATTTAGTAGATCTCTGCCAATGCCCATACTGATCTTCGTATTAGGGCATAGCCAGAATGCTGCTATGCTCTAGGAGAGCGACTGGCTAAGCAGAAGTTCTGCAGGAAAGGACCTGGGGATTACAGAGGATGAGAAGCTGGATATGAGTCAGCAGTGCGCACTTGTTGCCAAGAAGGCTAGCGGCATATTGGGCTGCATTAGTAGCAGCATTGCCAGCAGATTGATGGAAGTGATTATTCCCCTCTATTTTGGCACTGGTGAGGCCACATCTGGAGTATTGTGTCCAGTTTTGGGCCCCCCCCCACTACAGAAAGGATGTGGACAAATTGGAGAGAGTCCAGCAGAGGCTGATGAAAATGATTAGGGCCTGGGGCATATGACTTATGAGGAGAGGCTGAGGAAACTGGGCTTGTTTAGTCTGCAGAAGGGAAGAGTGAGGGGGGATTTGATAGCAGTCTTCAACTACCTGAAGGGGGGTTCCAAAGATGATAAATCTAGACTGTTCTCAGTGGTGGCAGATGACAGAACAAGGAGCAATGGTCTCAAGTTACAGTGGGGAAGGTCTAGGTTGGATATTAGGAAACACTATTTCACTGGAATGGGTTACCTAGGGAGGTGGTGGGATCTCCATCCTTAGAGGTTTTTAAGGTCTAGCTTGACAAAGCCCTGGCTGGGATGATTTAGTTGATGCTTTGAGCAAGGGGTTGGACTAGATGACCTCCTGAGGTCTCTTCCAACCCTGATATTCTATGATGCTATGATTCTATCCTTGGCTGCCAGAACAACCTCATGGAGTCCTAGAAAGGATGATCTTGTGGTTAAGATGCAGGGGGCCTGATCAGGTTTGATTCAGCACAGCTTCACTGGGTTCATTGAAGTTATGCTGGTTTACAACAGCTAAGGATCTAGCCCCAGACTGGGACTCAGGAGGTCTGGGTTAATACAGACTTTCTAACACAGACTTTCTATGTGACCTTAGTTGAGTCACCTACCTCTCTGTGCTTCAGTTGCCTGTCTGCAAAATAGGGATAATAATACTTTATAGAATCATAGAAATGTAGGGCTAGAAGGGACTCAGAGAGGTCGTCTAGTCCAGCCCCCGGTGCGGCAGGCTAGTAAACCTAGACCATCCCTGACAGCCATTTGTCTTGCCTCCCATGATGGGGCTTCCACAACCTACTTTGGAAGTCTATTCCAGAGCTTAACTGCCCTAAATCTTATGTTTCATCTAGTTAGAGTGTGAGCATTTTGGGACTATCTCTTATTAAGGCCTGGTCCACACTAACCCCCCACTTCGAACTAAGTACGCAAATTCAGCTACGTTAATAATGTAGCTGAATTCCAAGTACCTTAGTTCGAACTTACCGCGGGTCCAGATGCGGCAGGCAGGCTCCCCCGTCGATGCCGCGTACTCCTCTAGCCGAGCTGGAGTACCGGCGTCGACGGCGATCCCAGAAGATCGATTGCTTACCGCCGGACCCGGAGGTAAGTGTAGACCTACCCTTAGTGCATGTACAGTGTCAAGCACAATGGAACTCTGATCTCGGCTGAGACTTGGAGGCACTACTGGAATCCAAACAATTAGAAATAATTAGCCCTGTCATGAATTGTGGCTCAGATTGCTCCCAGTGCCCCACCCCTTGCTAAAGGCAGCATGCAAATAGCATGGTCGATAGACTGTAAGTAATACACGTTTGCAAAGTGCTTTGAACAGATAGAGTGCTATGTAAATGCCAAGTACTGTTGTCATTATACAGGTTACTGATCTGTTAGTAATTGTAACATAGAACTTGTATTGAATAGTAACAGCCCCCAGTTTAATTCCTTTAAAAGCACTGTCTAAGGGAAGACAAAGGGAGGGAACTGCAACATTCTGTGACATGTGGTGTACTTCTCACCCAAGGGAAGGCATAATACACACTGGTTTTTCAGCTCATGAAGGCCTCCTACACTGTGGCATATCACAGCCAAAAAGCCAGCTTTCAATTTGTCTTTCACTGAATGCATGCCACATGTCACTGAATGCATCAGCGAGAGATAAGGGCCAGATCTCGTTTCAGAGTCTGATCCTGCTCCCACCCCACACATTCACCCAAGGCTTGATAGAGTTTGCCTCTTGTGATGAGAGGGTTCGGTCCTACTATTCTTTACCCCCCACCCTTTACTTTCCAGGAAATATCTCCTTCACAAAATATGTTACACTGGATTAACACTGGAAATCATTGGAGGGTTTTCCTCGCACATGGTGAGCTCAAGCAGTGAATTTGAAAATATGTTTAATTTAATTTAGTAACTTGTATTGAATTATCTCCAGATTATTAATGAAGGACCCAGTTCTGCATCCCTATTCACACTGAGTAGCACTTACCCTTATGAATAGTTCCCGTGAACTCAATGGACAATTTGCATGGATTAAGTACTACTCAGCATGGGTGGTGGTTATAGAATCAGATCTAAAATGAAGTATCCATAGTCAATCAACTTTTGCTATGGTTATTAAAACATATTGCCTCTCCCAAGTATTCAAAAACCATGACAGTTTCCAAAAAGTCATGAGACTGGTTTAAAATCATAAAAAAATAATACATTATAGGATCTTTTAATTTGTCTTCTGGTTTCTAAGTTTTTAGGGTGCACTCACTTCATGTATTCAAGCTTTTCTCTGCAGCCATGAGGACTATACACATAGCTTTCGCTTTTTAAAAAAAATAAGTAAGATTCTCCAAGTAATCCCTCACTTCAGCAATTGGCTTTAAGAAGACCATTGACTTTAATGGGGCCAGTATTTCACCCTAAATATTGCGAGACTCGTGAGAGTTGACAACACAGAATATTTATTTGTTAGAAAAATCCCATCCTGCAACTACCTTACATTCCTAATTCATTCCCCAGTTAAAGAGGAGAAAGATGAGACACATCTCAAGGTTAGTCAAGTCTCAGGTTATTCTGGGGAGAGGATGCGAGATCAAAAAAACTATTTTACTCCATTTCTTTGTTAATTTGGGTGTTTGGTAAGGTACGGTTGTAATGAAAGCCTCTTTCTTCTGGATAGGTTCAACTGCTTTCCTTGCTACCATGCCAACCATATTAGATAAATGTTTGCTCAAAGTAAGTGCACTTACACAACATAATTACATTTTTTAAGTCCAGTGATTGTAATGTTTTCCTTATATAGACCCTGATTTTTTCTTTTCTATTCAAATGCCAGAATGAAAACAGGACGAGTACATTTTTAGCATTTTAAATTAAGAAAGAAGTTTAGCACCTAGTGAATAATTTCCATCAAATAATTTACTCTTTAAATGTAGCCTGTTTTTTTGGTTTGCGGAATGTCCTTAGTGGATCTAGTTTGAGTTTTTTAATATTTGAATTTAAGGATTTTTTGCAAGATTTTTTTTTATTATCTAGATTGGTTATGTGTCGTTTTCATTACTCAGTATTTGAAATTTGAACTTCATTGGTTGTTTGTAATTCATGAGACAAGTCACATTCCTTGACAGTCATGGTCCAGACATCCCCAGGGGATAACAGAGGGTCTGAACCCCAAAGAGTAAGCAATTGAACCAACTGGTTGTATACAATATTATTGTGTATAAAAATATGTCTTGTAAGATCTTATATGAAAGCTTGTATAAGATATGTGCACAGACAGTGGTAATGAATCTATGTATTTATGTATACTGAATACTACGTTCATAACTTGTACTACAATTTCAAATACACATAGCTTCTCTCCGGTTAGTTGTTTATACAAAACCAACTTCAAGCACTCATCTGTGGTCCAGCTAGAGAGAGACAATGGTGGACCATTAAAGTTAATGGGGAAACACTGAAATAACTGGTTGAAACTGAAAAAAACCCCAAACCTTAGTATTGAAAAAAGAGGGAATTCTCCCCACCCTGAATAATGATGAGTCACCATGACAAGAGAGAAAACCTTTTAAAAACAGGCTTGAGTCTGGGATTTTTTATACAGAAACTGAGGGCAATACCTAAGCGGGCACTGTTTGTGAAACACCGGATTCTCTCTGTAACAGAGGGCATGCCAGGAAACTGTTCAGTAGCAATAGGTAACTTGTATTAGAAAAGGGAATTTAGTGATATGGACGTGCAAAGCTTGAGGTTGCATCGTTATGTTTATTTTCTGTGTAACTTGTATGTGTTTGCTTTTCTTTCCTATTTCATCTTTGAATCTTGTGATTTTTCTATTAAACTTTGTGTTTATTTTTACCCCAAGCAGGTCTCTGTTGTGCAAGCTGTGTGGCATCTGGAGGCCCAAATGGACTGATAACGGGGGGTGGGTTTCACACCTTTGGGGGCAATGAACCAGAGAGGAAGAGTCTGAGTGTCTGGTAGTTAAGAACTCAGGGTAGATGGATCTGAGACGACTCAGGACTGGGAAGGCTGTTTGTGTCATCCTGCAAGGAGTAACTATGCTGGTGGGTGCCAGGTTGAGACTTTGTTTTTAAGATTACTACTGGCATCAGAATGCTGAGCCGTAGCAGTATGGCATTAAGGCACCCAGGGTTGCAGGACTGAGTGGCAGAACCCCTTCCTGGTCTGGGTGATCCCCAAGATGTCACAATTGGATGAGCAGAACTCTTACAATAAGAAGGGGGGCTTGAAGCTTCCCCCGGAGTTTTTCATCTTTCAGGGAAAGTTATCAAATGTTAGTTTAACATTTTTTTCCTGGACAAGACAGGTCTCCCTGGGGCATCATTCCTAGAAATGAGCTTCCTGTAATATTTATTAGGTAGATGCAAAGTTTAATTTTCCCTGATCACATTCACTCTGAGTAATTGCATGTGTACTCCTCATTGTAAAGGTCGCTGTCAGATGCTTGCCTGGCTCCTTTAATTGCCTCCATCCAGGAATTTTGAGAAGGGTTTTAGGGAACCTATCCCTTTGCTGTGTCAAGAAGAGTCCAGTGACATATAAATTACATTGCAGTTTTTGAGCTATATTTTTTTGTGTCCTCACTGCAGACATTGGCACAACATAATTGTGTGTTCATCTGAGTCTTCGTTGCAAAGGGTACACCTGTCTGTCTCATTTAATTGCTTCTGTACCAGGGCTTTGGCTAGGGATTTTGGAAATTCAAGCAGTGTTCCATCCTATATGAAATGTACCACTTCTGGTGTGAATACCCAAGCTTAATATTAGATTTCCCTGAGCATTTATGTGATTAAAATGTGATTGCATGAATGACCACAGAAAGTGAACATCAAAGGAGTGGAAATGGTTTTGTTATATTCACCCACCTCTAAACAAAACATTTATGATTCTAAGGACTTCCACCAAGATGTGGGGGTAGAGTCCCATCCCCTGAATATTTCATTGTCACCAAGCACTTGGTTGTGCTTCCTCTGAACTCCATTAGAGTGGGGGTTGATTGCCCTTCACCGCCCTATGGAAGAAGGACAAGCAGCATTTTGAAATTCCACAACTCTCCTGAGATCTGCTCAGTAGTCCACTGGAGGCATGGGAACATCCAAGCAAAATCCCTGGCCCCAGAAGCCATGGAGCTAGGGAACCCCTCACAAGGCAGTGGCTCTGGCAAACCCCTTTAAGGGAGGGTCTTGTGTGTGCAGGTGCTCCATGCAAAAGTCACTTCTGGGGCTGTATGACCTTTTGCATGGATTTCCCCTGGGATGTGGGAGGGATGCTCCTACTCTGCTCTTCCTACCCCTGGCCTGACCTCTTCCCACATGAGGAGCCCTTTGTGAGGTCCTAGGAAGAAGGAGTGATGGTGTTTGGGGTTCAGCTGAGCCTCCATTCTGTGCAAGCTGATTGAGATCTGCATATGCCAGTTGCCTTTTATGCACAGATCATTTTATTCCAGAATGAGATGGAATCCCATCTGTGAAAGAGCCACCTGAATAGAATTTCTCCAGCCCAGGGAGGAGATGATTGCATTCTGTGCTATGCCGTTTATTTCTCCTTGCAAGTGAACGGCCTAGTTTATTGACGGAGACATGCCACGTACACTGTGGCATAGCACATCTGAAAAGCCAGCTGAACAGTATAGCACATAGCACTGACCCTAGCATCACAACATTACACTGTAGCCGAGACTACTTTAGAGTGTTTCCTGTTTATGCATTTCTTGGATGTGCTGCTTGAACTCTGCAGTGTCAGTCACAGTCCCTCCCTCCGCCCAAACACTGATCACAATTACTATTCTCATCTGTGCTCTGTTCAGTAAAGGCAGTCTGTTCTGAATTAGAGAGCCATAATAAGGCACATAAAAACAACGAGGAGTCCGGTGGCACCTTAAAGACTAACAGATTTATTGCAGCATAAGCTTTTGTGGATAAAAAACATTCTTGCATCTGAAGAAGTGGGTTTTTTACCCACGTAAGCTTATGCCCAAGTAAATCTGTTAGTCTTTAAGGTGCCACTGGACTCCTCGTTGTTTTTGTGGATACAGACTAACACGGCTACCACTCTGATACTTTGTACCAAATAAGACACATAGTGGGTAAAAGCATAGGAGTAGAAATCCATTTGTATTTTATATTTAGGCGAAACATCAACCATATTTCCAAGCTGCGTGGATAAAGAGACTGCTCACAGCAAACTCTAAGCGTACACACATGCAGACACACCAGCAAAAATCAGAGTAGTGGAGCGGGGCTATTATAATTTGTATTGTGGTACTGCCTTGGAGTCCCAGTCATGGACCAGAACTTCATTGTGCTTGGTGCTGTACCAAAACAGAATAAAAAGATGGTCCCTTCCCCAAAGACCTTGCAATCTAAATATAAGACAAGAACCAACAGATAGATACAGACAGGGAGACACAAGGAAACAGTTGGTCCGCACGTTAAGCAGTGGGCTCAGCAAGCCATTCTAACATTCTGGGAGCCACCTTTTTTCAGCTATTCAGTTCCACCCCAAAAAATAATGATCGCTAATGAATCTAAGAAAATGTATCTCCAAAGGAGCTTGGTAGTGGGAACTATTGCCCTGAAGCCATTCTAGAACTAGAGCCGGTCAGAACATTTTAATCAAAACATGTAGAAAAATGGCAACATTTCATAGAGGAAAAAATTGCAAAACTGAAATTTTTTTGAAATTCTGTTTTGTGGGAAAATTTGAAAATATTTGGTTTTGTTCCAAATTGTAACAAAAATTTTGAAATCTCAAAATAGCTCCCAAAGTGGAAATCCTGAGTTTTGAACTATGCTATATGGAGTTATTCAGCCTTCTCTGTTAAGGAGGACAGATCATAATCCTTCCCCTAACAGGCTTAGCTTCAGGCAACCTCTGTCATTTTTGACTGACACACGTCTCATTCTCTCAGAAAGCAGCCAACTCTGCAAGACTGCAACACTTCCAAGAAGTTCAGGCTTCACAGAGCACATGGAGTCAGTGCCACTGGGAAAAGGAAGGAAAGAGGAGTCAGGGAGACCCTCGCTTCTCTATTCTTCCTTACTCCTGCTTTCCACAATAGTCCCAGCCACCTGGTACATTCATGTACCTCCCAACATCCTCTAACAAAGACAAACAAACAAAAACACGGTAGCTTGCAAATAGGCATATATTTGCATAAATTCAGACACACATCGTGAAGAGAGGTTGACTTGCACAAAACCATTGTGGGGAAATATAGTAACTACATGCATTTGTGGGGCACCTGGAGAAGAACTGCCAGCTCCATTTATCACCTGTGAGAAATTCTCACCGATTTCCCCCCTCATAGCGTCCCTGAGCAAGGGGAGCCTGGGAAACTGGGAAGCCTGGGAAACTCAGTGGGGACCAATGTTTTACAGGGAGTTCCAAACAGCCTGGAGGGAAGGATAGTCTGGGACAGCTTGGAGGCAGGGGTTTGGAGATGGAGAGCACTTCTGGGGGCAAGGGAAGCCCAAAGTCTTATGGGTATTGTTTGGGGAGAACCTTGAGAGAGTTTGAGGACTCTGGAGTCGGATAGTTCAAGTGATGAGAGCTGTCACAGGAGCAGGAGGAGACTGTGACACACTTTAATGCTGGGGCTATTTCTTGACTCATATAACTCACTCTCTGATTTTACATGAAATCTCCTCCAGCTTTGAGCCCAGCATCCAGAAAAACAATAGCTTGCCTGAGTTTCTTTGTAGACATGGCCAGATACCAGTAATCTACAGAAAATAACTGACTTGGCAGATTGGCACTGGAAAAGCTGTTACGTGCTGTGTCATGTCTGGTGTGATCAGAGGAAGAGACGCAGAGAACCCTAACTATTCCTGAGTGAAATAAGAATAAAGGGACACCCTCCCCCACAACCCACACACACACTTCCTTTGAAAGAGGACTTAGGGATTCAATCTATTCTGTCCCAGCTGGAACAGACGTGTGTGAGTGTGTGTGTGTGTGCAAGAGAGAAAGACAGAGACAGACAGTGGGCAAGACAGAATATGCATCATCTTAGTAATCTGTTGCCAAGACCATCTCGTTGATGCAGCCCAGATCCTGTTTGTGTCCAGGCAGGCATGAATGTTTGTCTCCTGTTTACTGCTGGAGGAGGAGTTAGATGGGCTGAGGAGAGAAATTACAATAGCATCTCTAACTAAAAGTCCCCTGTGCAATGCAGCTGTACTCAAATGCACCAACAGTACCATTTTCTAGATGCAATTTTTTGCTTTGTTTAGGATGCAGACATCTTAATATCCAGCTGTGACTGAGAGGATGCCATTTCTGTTTAATAATCATTATTAATACATTTGTAAAGTGCTTGTCACCGTCATATCTGGGCACTCCTTAGAGATGTTCTCATATACAGGGATTATCCTCCATTTCCCCACACACACACTTGGAACCTCTAACCAAGACCCAGAGGAGTTGGGGGTGCTTCCACCACCCTATTATGAAATACCTTCACTAGGGGCACCTCTACACAGGGAAATTGGCTCATTCCCATAACACAAGAACCAGGGGTCACCCAATGAAATTAATAGGCAGCAGATTTAAAACCAACAAAAAAAAACAGGAAATATTTCTTCACACAATGCACAGTAAACCTGTGGAATTCCTTGCCAGGGGATGTTGTGAAGGCCAAAACTATAACTGGGTCCAAAAAAGAATTAAATAAGTTCACGGGGGATATGTCCCTCAATGGCTGTTAGCCAAGACAGTCAGAGATGCACCTCCCCATGCTCTGGGAGTTCCTAGGCCTCTGACTGCCAGATGCCATTCTGGACAACAGGGAATGAATCACTCAATAATTGCCCTGTTCTGTTCTTTCCTTCTGAAGCATCTGATATTGGCCACTGTCGGAAGACAGGATACTGAGCTACACAGACCCAGCAAGATGGTTCTAACAACTGGAATAGTTCCCTATGTGAACACTCTTATTCCAGAATAAAAGGGCCTTTTTCTGTTGCACATTTATTCTGGAAGAAGTGCGTCTACATGGGGAGATATTCTGAACAGCTTTAAATTCCCATCCTATTTTACTCTGGAATAATTTCTCTGTGTAGACAAGCTGAGTTTTGTATTATGTTACACAGGCTAGTTCTCAGTTCAGTGAATACAAGTTCCAGAACCATCAGCCCTCCAGTGAGAATGTTCTCTGTACAGACACTTCTAGGTGATCCCAAGGACTCCATCAGCCATATTATTGCTGATGATCACAGTGCACCTTTACTGTATCTCCACTCTGTGTGCAATTGTGTCTGAGTATGAATGACAGCCTGTTACTGATATTCATAGAATCACAGAATTGTAGAACTGGAAGAGACCTTGAGAGGTCATCTAGTCCAGTCCCCTGCACTCAAGGTGGGGCTAAATATTATCTAGACCATCCCTGGCAGGTGTTTGTGTAACCTGCTGTTTAAAATCTCCAATGATGGAGACTCCACAGCCTCCCTAGGCAATTTATTCCAGTGCTTAACTACCCTGATAGTAAGGAAGTTTTTCCTAATGTCCAACTTAAACTGCCCTTGTTGCACTTTAAGCCCATTGCTTCTTGTCCTATCCTCAGAGGTTAATAAGAACATTTTTTCTCCCTCCTCCTTGTAACAATCTTTTATGTACTTGAAAACTGTTATCATGTCCCCTCTCAGTCTTCTCTTCTCCAGACTAAACAAACCCAGTTTTTTCAATCTTCCCTCACAGGTCATGTTTTCTAGACTTTTAATCATTTTTGTTGCTCTTCTCTGGACTCTCTCCAATTTGTCCAAGTCCTTCCTGAAATGTGGCACCCAGAACTGGGCACAATACTCCAGTTGATGCCTAATCGGTGCAGAGTAGAGCGGAAGAATTACTTCTCATGTCTTGCTTACAACACTCCTGCTAATACATCCCAGAATGATATTTGCTTTTTTTGAAACCATGTTACGTTGTTGACTCATATTTAGCTTGTGATCCATGTAACCCCCAGATCCCTTTCCGCAATACTCCTTCCTAGGCAGTCATTTCCCATTTGTATGTGTGCAACTGATTGTTCCTTCCTAAGTGGAATACTTTGCATTTGTCCTTATTGAATTTCATTCTAGACTTCAGACCCTCTCTCCAGTTTGTCCAGATCATTTTGAATTTTAATCCTGTCCTCCAAATCACTTGCAACCCCTCCAAGCTTGGTATTGTCCGCAAACTTTCTAAGTGTACTCTCTATGCCATTATCTAAACCATTGATGAAGATATTGAACAGAACCTCATTCAGAACTGATCCCCACTTGATATGCCCTTCTAGCTTGACAGTGAACCACTGTTTTCCTATTGTGCAGTAGGTGTATTGAGTGAGGTCTCAGCCTCAGATTTAATTACAAACGGATTCAGTATCCATTACTTGTTGAGGTGGGAAGCACTTATGGCCTGCCTCAAAGCCTACTGAAGTCAATAGAAAGATGTCTTGTCCCACAAGAATCATATCGTGCCACAAAGTTTGAGAATGAATTTGGCAGCTTTTACAGAGTCCTTCGTAAGGACTTGAGCCACGGTGTCAACTCTGAAGAGCATCACTTTCCTTACAATATTACATTCAAAAGCATGGGCAGGTGTCAGAGCCTGCTCCCAAAAGATCTTGCAGCGTGGGCATATCCTGGTCATATCTCTGTTGATTTTCATTCCTGTAGTGTGCCCTGTCCACAGTCTGACCATAGTGGATGTTATTTTCCAAGATGTTTTGATATACATCAGTGGATCTTTTATCATTCAGCCATTTATTTCAGCTAATATTTTCCTGGATACGGCATCAATATCCGTGACCGTTGTCATTCCTATCTGAGTTTCTGACCTTCCAGCTTTGGCCAGATCATCAGCCACCTCACTCCCATTTATATTAACATGGGATGGAATCCATTGAAAACTCAATTCACTGTCTTGCTCTCTGATCTAGTGAGCCCCCTTATGAAATTGCTTTGATGACAGCTTTCTGGTTTCTTCTATAGGAACCGAGGATTTGCCATCTGCCAGTCAACGAACATCACAACATCCACATCTATTTCTACTCTGTTTATTTCTTGCAGTGCAATGAGAATAGCTTTCATTTCAGCCATATAATTTGAGCTGATATATCCGAACTAAATGCTCTTTCTTGTACTCTCTCCATTAAGCCACCAGATAAAGTCACCACAACCACTATTCTTCAAGGAGTTGCTTGACAAACCATCAGCATAGACCCCTATTAACTACAGTGGCCTTTGGAGAAGGCCCTGAATTACTAAGCCAGGTTTTTTACAAAATTGCCCTCGAGCATAGCCAAGTGATTATAGATAAATGTCTCTATGTGGGAGCTTAAGCCATTTTGTTTTGGCACCTGAATCTCATTTGCCTAAAACACCTGACAGAATGCTACATTTTATACATTACAATTCACCTTTTATGTGTAATGTATAAAGGAAAACAGATCCAAACGGTACAAAATCAATAGCATTTCAAAGTATTTCATGTTTATTTTGTGCCATTGAAACAAAACATTCCAGACCAGTTAGTGTAGCAAGCTGGTTAACTTTTACTAATACACATTTACTCTTTCAAGTGATCACATGGTATTCAAAAAGCATCTGTATGGTCTGATTGCAGCATGTTTCATTTTGATAGCAGTTGGAGTTTGCTTTTGTGAAAAATGTGTATGTCTACACAAATTGTACTAACACCTGTGATTTCAATAGCTTTGAGAATCATTTAAAAAGTAATTACATTTCTCTTTTGTTTACAGTGACAATGGATCGTTGCTGGAAAAACTGAGCCTTGTAATTACTTTTAAGGTAAGTATTACATTTTACCAGTGATTTATGCCTGCAAACAAACTTTTAGTTTTTTTTAAGTTGTGAGATAATAGGTGTTTTTCTGAGACACAATGGTGTCTGTTAAGTCTTTGTGCTGGAATGAATTAGGTGCTGGTTACACATTGCTGTCAGCTCTCACACATGTCCCACACCTTCAAATTGTGGGAATGGATCCTAGGAAGTCTGCAAAGTGTACCACAAAACACTTACATAAATCTGCAGGACTCATAAGCCTCTCTTGCTCCAAAACCTCGAAGAGGATCCTGCAAACTCTCACAAAATGCATGGCAGGACACGACACTCGTTAGCCAGTCAAATTTCTAAATGTGTGGTACCCACACAATATTCTCTGTTGGTAAATAGAGGCAGACATTATCTTAGTTCCCACATTTGTAGATGTATTTCTTTGGGAAGATGACTGTACTTTTTAGATTGTCATTCAAATTGATGGTCTCCATCCGTTTGGAATTAAGTTAGATCATTGATTCAAAATCAAAAGGAAATAAGTCCCTGTCCCAAAGAACTTACAATTTAAGAGGAAAAACAGATGGAGAAAAAGGGAAAGGAACATCAATCTATAAATGAAATGAGTATGGTGACGTCAGGCACCTGTCTTGTTAATTTCTTACTTTATTTATACGCACATTTTACATATACATATTACACACAAAAACTGACATTAAAAGAATGTTATGAAGGTTGCAAAGTCAAGCACTCACAATTTAGGAAATGCCGGAATTAAGTTGCCCGTGCAACTTTAATTTGGCCTCTTTATGTGTGTGCCTCATGATACAGTCTGTAATGATTTGATCACATACTATGCCACACATTTTGCCAGTACATTTCACAATCCCTCCAATCTGTCCCTGCCCCAGTCCTGTCTCTTCCCTATCCCTGACTCCTTGTCCTGTCGCATTCTCTTCACCTTTCTAGTCTCACTCTCCTTGCCCAGCCAGTCCCAGTTCCCCCACTCCCAGGTCCTCACTCAATCTGCCTCTCTCCTTCCAGCCCATGTTCCTCTGTCTCCACTGGCTCCCAGTCCCAATCTCCCTGCTCAGGTTCCTCATCTAACCTCAGTGTGTCCCTCTGCCCCTTGGCATCTTGTCCCAGTCTCTTTGTACAGCCAGTCCCTGTTCTCCCCCAGCATTCTGGCTCCACATCAGAGCTGTCTCCCCTCCATCTTTGCTTACTTTCCCGCACCCCACTGCTTTTCACCTTGCCCAGGCAGACCTGGTCTTTCCCCACCCTAACTCCCAGTTTCTTTCTTCCCCTCTCTGCCAGCTCTGGTCACCATTTCTGCCCCCTGTCCCCTCCAGCAAGGCTCCCCATTCTACTCTCCCCACGGGTCCAGTTCTTGTTCTTTCTGTATTCAAAGCAATCAGCTTCCTCCTCCATGTTGCCTGGGCCCAGCAAGGGGTTCACTGAGAGCAGAGTAGATCCAATCTCCCTGCTCTCATTTCCAGTGTCTGGACCCAGTAGATCTCTCAGCAATCCAGAGCTGCAATTTCAGAGAAAGTCTTGCTCAGTCCCAGGCTGTAGCACCTTAGTGCAGATGGAATCATAAGGAATTTACCTGCTAAATCTAAGAAATCTTCTAGATTTCTCTGAGCATGTGTGAACTGTGATTTTTCAAAGGCTTATAACTTGGCCAAATTTGGGTGGAATTTCATAGGGATAGCAAAAGGCACCTCTCTGACACTTCTCTGACACAAAGACCACCCCCTTCCCAATTTTAAGTCCCTGCTCCAAAGCATAGGGGCAATAGATCTTGTCAATGAAAAGGTCACCAGAATCTCTTTAACATGGACAAATCAATGTAATGTCCCCATGCCTCATTTTGGAAATAACTGAACTATTTTGGCTGATATTTGAAATAAGAAAGTCAGCCTGACGCAGAGACCCATGATGGAAAATTTCAGCCCATGTGGTTAAAGTTTGGCGAAGTTATTAGCAACTCTATATAAATGTCATGATCAGGGCAACAGGGCCAATATTCCCCCATAGTAGTCCTTAGGGCATCCCCTCTAGGCTCCAGGCCTCTCAGCCATCACCTCTCTTGGGTAGAGACCCATATCCCTCTCCCTCCTGACTGGCTTTTTCCCAGGCTGCACAGTTCCCTGCTTACACTGTGATATCCCCAGCAAGCCAGACTAGCTAAGGAGGCCAGCGTCTAAGCTTTGCATTCTTTTCAAAGGCTAGGATCAGCTGTAATTGCCAGCAGTTTTAAGTTACCACACAGCCCTTTCTAAGCAAGCACCTGTATTCTTAAAGTGAAAATATTACAGAGAAAACATTAAAAAGCAATAAAATTTCCTATATGCATTCTGAGAGCTTATTGGCTGGTCCATTAATTCGTAAGCCTCGTTGATCATGGCAACCCCACAACCATTTCCCCATTTTCTCAGTTAGACCCTACTTTGAGTTGAAAGCTCAGTATAGGTCATGTTCCCTATTTTCAGAGCTCCCCAAAACCTTCTGCTATACGTTTCAAGGTTCCCTTTAAACTTTTAGAACAAAGCTTGTTACATCGCTCATGATCTTTATAGTCCTCTTTGTCCATATAGGTGAAAATATCAAGCTTTTGTCCCTGACAGTAGTGGAGCCAGATACTGTACCATGTCCTTCTGCCCCACCTTGTTCAATTTACCCGCCATTTCAAAACATTTAGAAATACATCCACGTCATCCCCTCCCTAAAGTGAGGAAGTAATCTGGAGTCTCTGCCGGGATAGGTACATGGGGTCTGGCTTCACCTACTGGACTACGGTTCTGTTGGTGCAGTTTCTCCATCTTGAGTTGGTATTGACATTCCTTGTCCTACTCGTCTCCTTCATGCTGGCACTGACACTAACACTCCTGGTCTGCTCTTTCTTGCTCCCCGTCTGCTAGCTGCTGGATTTCCAGAGGCAGTTAGTCCCTCTCCAGCTGTATCCTCTCTTGATCTACCTGTAGATCTGCCCTGGATCCCAAAGGAACATGGTTGCTGCCTCTGTCAGCTTTTCTCCAGCCTCCTTCCAGGGATTTGCCACTGGGCTGAATGTTCCCTTTGAACCTGGACCATCATTCCTTTTCTTCTCATCAGAATACAGCAAGTCTACAAGCTGTGTGTTTGTCCGGTTCTCAGTGTTGAGCTGCCATTCTCTGCATAGCTCAACCAGATGACCCTTTTTTCAGCTGTGCATAACTCAGTTCATAACCTCTTTTTGCTATTCCTTTCCATAAATTCTGTGCTTCTCCTTTCTACAGTACTTGCTTTCACTGCTATTGGCACTTATGGTAATTCATACTGTTATATCCCACTCACACTGCTACCATATATGCCACAGATTGGGGCAACTGCACCTGTATTCTTCCTCTATGCTCCACCAACGGCTCCCACCAGGCCTCTCAACCATCACCTCTTTTGGGTACAGTTCCGCATCTCTCTCTCTCTCCTGACCAGGCTTTTTCTAAGCTACACAGTTCCCTGCTTACACTGTGTTCCAAGTATTCCAAGCTGCCTAAACAGGTCAGCACCTGAGCATTGCTTTCTCCTCAGAGGCCATGAACAGCTGTAATTGCCAGCAGTTACAAGTTACTACACAGCCCTTTCTAAGCAAGCACCTGTATTCTTAAGGTGAAAGTATTACAGAGAAAATATGAAAACCAATAAAAAGCCTACAAACATGCTAATAAGCTTACTAGAGATCATCCCCAATTCCAACGAGGATTCTGATTGGTGACAAGGCTGTTAAACCCCACCCAGGGGGGGGTTATGTGGTTCCAAGTTCATAACAGCTGTTAGCTTAGAACAAGCACCCCCAAGAATTGTTTATTCTTTCCTTCATACAGTTTGGGTCTTTGGTCTGGTCCTCATGTAACAGGTGATCAGCAGACAAAGGTCCCCTTCTCAGGGAGAAGCTTCAAAAGGCTGAGTTCTTACATAACTGGAAGGGGTAAATTTGCATACACCTCCCCTCAGAGGTTTCCTCGAAAATCCTTTTTAACTTTGTCCCAAAATTTAATTATTGTTTGGCTCATAACACTTCCTAGGGTCACGTTTCCCCCTATAAACATTACAATTCCATAACAGTACATAAACTTTGCATTTTTAATACAATAGCCTCCAAAGCTACTTAAACTGAATTCAATAAGTTTTTTAAAGGATATTGCAGAAAATTGCCATATCTGTCATGGTCCCCAATTTTTCTTAATTCCTGGAGGAGCTATGCTCACCCTCCCCCATGGATTTGCATACAATCCCTGACCCACAATGCACATAACTTAATAAAGTAAGATTGCCCCAGAGAGAAATTGCCATAGCTGCCACAACAAGGGCTTATAAAAGGAAGTGTCAGGCAACCTTAAAAATAGGCATTTCTACTAGCCTCGTCCAAAAATATGCACACACACACACACACACAAATACATTAGAAAGCATGCTCCTCCTCACCTCTCATGTGTCCTTGTGTCCCAAAATGTCCACTCCCATCTTGCTACTTCTGCTACCTAAATTCATAGCTTTGTAGGCCAAAAGGAATCATTATAGTCATCTAGTCTGATCTCTAGCATAACACAGGCCAGAGAACGTCACCAAGTGTTTCCTGCATCCAGTCCATATCTTCTAGTCAAGCTAGAGCATATCTTTTAGAAAGACATCTTGGCCTATGTAGACAACAAGGCAAAGGAAACCAGATAGATGTCTGGCTATGTACAATCAGCGTCTGATTTAGGGGCAAATGATGGGATGCTGGGCTTGGGGAGCACCATGCTCAGTATGCTGTTTACCAACCAAAGATCTTTGCGCTGAATCCTCTTGGTGCCTTGTGGCTGCTATTCCCTCAACATGTTTGTGTCAGATGCAGCAGCGTCTTCTTTAGATTCAGTATCTCTCTTCACAGTACTGCAAAGGATATACATCCTGTTTTCAGCAGCAGCCATCAGGTGGAAGATCCTCATGGACAACGTTACAAATATGACCGTGAAGCCGCTACATGACACTCACTGGGACAGCTGTCACTCACATTGACAGCATAAGGCCAGTGAGATACCAAGTGACTGAGGTTTATGGATGGAACTGGTGCAGTCGAGTAAAGCCAAGGCTGGAATCCAACATGAGGTGCAAAACCTGGCAAACCATATTATAGACTTCAGATTTCTGGTCTCAGTTGTGGTTTGGCACGATAGCCTGTTCCAAGTAAACGTTGTAAGCAAGGCATTACAAACTCAGTCGATGGACATCATGACCGCTACTACTTTGATGAGAAGCTGCCTTGATTTCGTTGTGGCCTACAGAGACAATGGAGTTGAAGATGCCATCACTGCTGCCAAAGAAATGGCAGAAAACTTAGGTGTTGAGCCTGTCTCCAAGGAAACATCCTATTCATCATAAGAAGAGACGGTTTGGTTATGAGGACAGAAATGAGGTGATGAGAAGGTCAGAAGAAAAAAATCAGGAGAGAGAGTTTTTTGCTTGCTCATTGACACTGCTCAAGTGTCCATCGAATAAAGGTTTGGACAAATGAAGCACCATGAAAAGACCTGGGGGAGAGGGGGGTTGTATGACCTTAGTAAACTGCCAGAAGATAGGAAAACACTCTTGAACAATTTTACGTGGACTTTCACTGGATGCTGACACATGGGGGATGTTTGCACATCAATGATAAAGACCTCTATGTCATATTGGACAACATCTGTCACGTTTTGACACACAGGAAGCACTCTCGACTCCAAGTTCTCCAATTAATTCATGATGCGGAGCTGAAGGACACATTTGCTAATGTGTGAATAGCTTTGAGGATTCTGTTCATGCTGCCAGTCACAGTCGCAAGTGGTAAGCCCAGCTTTTTGAAGCTCAGGCTCATTAAAACATATCTTATCAATGATGGACAATGAGACACTGACATCACTTGCTATTTTATTGCTTGAAAATGCCATTGGCCAGTCTTTGGATCTCTCTGATGCTGTGCTTCAGTTTGCGAGGGCAAAGGTGACAAAAGTGACCGTTTGAATGAAAGGACAAGGGTTAATGTTCTAAGGCTGTCACCTACTGTAACACTATTTAATACTGGTCCACCCAATGTTGGTGCACAGTTGAATTTCTTAATGTTAGTACATTTCAGTTATTCTTAAAATTAAAATGTTTCTATAAACTTAGAGGAAATGAATTTTTTTATTTACTTATATATGGCATGAATAAATACAGATTTACAGATCCTAGTGTGCAAATTTATCATCTTGTATGACAGGGATAAATCATGCATTCAAATCGTGCATCAAAGTCATGAAATGGGCTACAAATGCAATAAAAAATAAGGCATTAAAAAGTTTAACAAATGGAGAGGGGGAGGTGCTGAAGACTCTCCTTGCCTGGGGCGCCATTCAGTCTATGGCTGGCCCTGGATTTACTAGCGAAATGCAGGTCTCCCTAGTAAAATAGACTAGGGAGGATGGATAGTGACTGAACAGAGCTAGCCAAACAGTAACTCCAAGGCCATAAGAAGCAGATGAGTAAGAATAAGACAACTGTTGTAAGAAATAATGAAATACATGAAAGCAATGAAAAGACAGCTGGATTGAGTAAGGAGGAGGATCATAGAATCATAGAATCATAGAATATCAGAGTTGGAAGGGACCTCAAGAGGTCATCTAGTCCAACCCCCTGCTCAAAGCAGGACCAATTCCCAGCTAAATCATCCCAGCCAGGGCTTTGTCAAGCCGGGCCTTAAAAACCTCCAAGGAAGGAGACTCCACCACCTCCCTAGGTAACGCATTCCAGTGTTTCACCACCCTCCTAGTGAAATAGTTTTTCCTGATATCCAACCTGGACCTCCCCCACTGCAACTTGAGACCATTGCTCCTTGTTCTGTCATCTGCCACCACTGAGAACAGCCGAGCTCCATCCTCTTTGGAACCCCCCTTCAGGTAGTTGAAGGCTGCTATCAAATCCCCCCTCATTCTTCTCTTCTGGAGACTAAACAATCCCAGTTCTCTCAGCCTCTCCTCATAAGTCATGTGCTCCAGACCCCTAATCATTTTTGTTGCCCTCCGCTGGACTCTTTCCAATTTTTCCACATCCTTCTTGTAGTGTGGGGACCAAAACTGGACACAGTATTCCAGATGAGGCCTCACCAATGTCGAATAAAGGGGAACGATCACGTTCCTCGATCTGCTGGCAATGCCCCTACTTATACAGCCCAAAATGCCGTTAGCCTTCTTGGCAACAAGAGCACACTGTTGACTCATATCCAGCTTCTCGTCCACTGTGACCCCTAGGTCCTTTTCAGCAGAACTGCTACCTAGCCATTCGGTCCCTAGTCTGTAGCAGTGCATGGGATTCTTCCGTCCTAAGTGCAGGACTCTGCACTTGTCCTTGTTGAACCTCATCAGGTTTTTTTCTGCCCAATCCTCTAATTTGTCTAGGTCCCTCTGTATCCGATCCCTACCCTCTAGTGTATCTACCACGCCTCCTAGTTTAGTGTCATCTGCAAACTTGCTGAGAGTGCAGTCCACACCATCCTCCAGATCATTAATAAAGATATTAAACAAAACCGGCCCCAGGACTGACCCTTGGGGCACTCCACTTGAAACCGGCTGCCAACTAGACATGGAGCCATTGATCACTACCCGTTGAGCCCGACGATCTAGCCAGCTTTCTATCCACCTTACAGTCCATTCATCCAGCCCATACTTCTTTAACTTGGTGGCAAGAATACTGTGGGAGACAGTATCAAAAGCTTTGCTAAAGTCAAGAAATAACACATCCACTGCTTTCCCCTCATCCACAGAGCCAGTTATCTCATCATAGAAGGCAATTAGGTTAGTCAGGCACGACTTCCCCTTCGTGAATCCATGCTGACTGTTCCTGATCACTTTCCTCTCCTCTAAATGTTTCATAATTGATTCCTTGAGGACCTGCTCCATGATTTTTCCAGGGACTGAGGTGAGGCTGACTGGCCTGTAGTTCCCCGGATCCTCCTTCTTCCCTTTTTTAAAGATGGGCACTACATTAGCCTTTTTCCAGTCATCTGGGACCTCCCCCGATCGCCATGAGTTTTCAAAAATAATGGCTAATGGCTCTGCAATCTCACCCGCCAACTCCTTTAGCACCCTCGGATGCAGCGCATCCGGCCCCATGGACTTGTGCACGTCCAGTTTTTCTAAATAGTCCCGAACCACTTCTTTCTCCACAGAGGGTTGGCCACCTTCTCCCCATGCTGTACTGCCCAGTGCAGCAATCTGGGAGCTGACCTTGTGCGTGAAGACAGAGGCAAAAAAATCATTGAGTACATTAGCTTTTTCCACATCCTCGGTCACTAGGTTGCCTCCCTCGTTCAGTAAGGGGCCCACACTTTCCTTGATTTTCTTCTTGTTGCTAACATACCTGAAGAAACCCTTCTTGTTACTCTTAACATCTCTTGCTAACTGCAACTCCAAGTGTGATTTGGCCTTCCTGATTTCACTCCTGCACGCCTGAGCAATATTTTTATACTCCTCCCTGGTCATTTGTCCAATCTTCCACTCCTTATAAGCCTCTTTTTTGCGTTTAAGATCAGCAAGGATTACACTGTTTAGCCAAGCTGGTCGCCTGCCATATTTACTATTCTTTCTACACATCGGGATGGTTTGTTCCTGCAACCTCAATAAGGATTCTTTAAAATACAGCCAGCTCTCCTGGACCCCTTTGCCCTTCATGTTATTCTCCCAGGGGATCCTGCCCATCTGTTCCCTGAGGGAGTCAAAGTCTGCTTTTCTGAAGTCCAGGGTCCGTATTCTGCTGCTCTCCTTTCTTCCTTGTGTCAGGATCCTGAACTCGACCATCTCATGGTCACTGCCTCCCAGGTTCCCATCCACTTTTGCTTCCCCTACTAGTTCTTCCCTGTTTGTGAGCAGCAGGTCAAGAAAAGCTTTGCCCCTAGTTGGTTCCTCCAGCACTTGCACCAGGAAATTGTCCCCTACACTTTCCAAAAATTTCCTGGATTGCCTGTGCACCGCTGTATTGCTCTCCCAGCAGATATCAGGGTGATTAAAGTCTCCCATGAGAACCAGGGCCTGTGATCTAGCAACTTCTGCTAGTTGCCAGAAGAAAGCCTCGTCCACCTCGTCCCCCTGGTCTGGTGGTCTATAGCAGACTCCAACCACGACATCACCCTTGTTGCTCACACTTCTCAACTTTATCCAGAGACTCTCAGGTTTTTCTGCAGTATCATACCGGAGCTCTGAGCAGTCATACTCCTCTCTTACATACAATGCAACTCCCCCACCTTTTCTGCCCTGCCTGTCCTTCCTGAACAGTTTATATCCATCCATGACAGTACTCCAGTCATGTGAGTTATCCTACCAAGTCTCTGTTATTCCAATCACATCATAGTTCCCTGACTGTGCCAGGACTTCCAGTTCTCCCTGCTTGTTTCCCAGGCTTCTTGCATTTGTGTATAGGCACTTAAGATAACTCAACGATCGTCCCTCTTTCTCAGCATGAGACAGGAGTCCTCCCCTGTTGCGCTCTCCTGCTTGTGCTTCCTCCCAGGATCCCATTTCCCCACTTACCTCAGGGCTTTGGTCTCCTTCCCCCGGTGAACCTAGTTTAAAGCCCTCCTCACTAGGTTAGCCAGCCTGCTGGCGAAGATGCTCTTCCCAGCAGGATAGGAATGGCTAAAAGACAATAGATCAGAAAGTACCAGAGTAGATCAGAGTTTTAGCAGGCTAAGTAAAAAATGGTTCAGTTAAAAGGATTTTGGGTTAGTGTGTATGAAAATATATTTAAAATAGAATGTTTATAGACGAGACTGTTTTAATAATCTATGCCTGCCTGATGTTACAAGGCCAGCTATAAAGATGAGTGTTTAAAGGGGATGGAGCAATGCATGACTTACACCAAATAGGAGCAGCACAGATCTGATGATTATAGGAACAGTCTACCAGCACCAGGTCTGATTATTATGCTATACCACACTACCTGCTTTACCATAGAATCCTAGAATATCAGGGTTGGAAGGGACTTCAGGAGGTCATCTAGTCCAACCCCCTGCTCAAAGCAGGACCAATCCCCAGACAGATTTTTGCCCCAGATCCCTAAATGGCCCTCTCAAGGATTGAACTCATAACCCTGGTTTAGCAGGCTAATGCTCAAACCGCTGAGCTATCCCTCCCATTTTATACTTGATTAAGGTGCTATATTGTGCTAAAAATTTCTTATTAAAGCTTTAAACTAGTTAAGTTTAGTAATTGGCATGGACTGCATTTTTCACTCAACTTTTGCATGTATTCAAAGATTATGCGATTTCTCCTCCCACCTCACATAACATTTTCCTAGTCCCCTGTCAAACAGTCTTTGATCCTGTGATTCCACTGATCCCTATGCATATTTCCCTGTCTCCTGCCTGGGACCCCCATGTTGAATGTAAGCAGCCATTTTTAAGATGCTAAGCCAAACTTCTGCGTTCCAAGACTTTAAGAAAACAGAGACCATCTTTGCTGAGGGCATTCTAGCTTCAGTCCCATTGAAAGTAATAGGAGAAGGCAGCTGTTTTGGATAAGACCAAAAGTTTGTAAGTTTTCTGCAGGAACTAATGCATAACTTGGACATGTTTGATATGGAAATCAGTGGGAGACAAAGAAAAGAACCCCAGAAGCCATGTTTACACAACCGTTTCCTGATAGAATCATATTTACACTGCTATGAAGACTAAGGCTGCATTTTATCGTCACACACTAACTTCTAATTCTTCCCAGGAGAAGAAACAGACTATGGATTATTAGTGTTGGTGAATTCTACAGGTACTATTACTTCATTAGCAGCTCTAAAGGTGCCATTACATATGTTTAAAGTGGTTGAGGGTTAACTATCCTCTTGGCCTGCAGTTCTTCTTACCTCATTTGGAGTCCATAAGAAAGTCAAATTGCCAAATAACTTTTGGAGCTTTATATTTTAATAATTTATAATCCTTACATAATGTTCTCAGGAGACAATTATACAGAGAAAGGGAGCTAACACTGAGCCACAAAGCAATAGTATCAATTGCCCTATTTTCAAAGGAGGAGCCAATATTGTGAATATGCTCATAAAAAATCATGATTGTTAGTGAGTTATTTATTAATGAGACTGCCAGAAAACATATTACTATAAGACCCATGAGGATAGCATTGCAGTAGAGAATGCTGGGGGGGGG
Source organism: Malaclemys terrapin pileata (assembly GCF_027887155.1). Classification (NCBI taxonomy): domain Eukaryota; kingdom Metazoa; phylum Chordata; order Testudines; family Emydidae; genus Malaclemys; species Malaclemys terrapin. Next base: position 142,280,851 of record NC_071507.1, read on the forward strand.
GGAATATAATTCTGCAGGTAGACTAGCCAAATAGAGGCCAGCTGTTAAATAAATAAATAAACAAACAAAAGCACTTATTAGGAGTATACATTTCAAAGTAAAAACTTGGTCTTACTAATGTGCCATATAATGTGACTGCTTCATTAGCTTAAGAAAGTAACTAACTTTGTAAGTCTAACTTTCATAAGCAAATATATATACAGTACACATACATACACACATATATATGTAAATCAATTGTAAACTATTGAATAAATTCTAGAACAATGAGCCGTGAGGTGGGATTATTATATCAGCTCATATTCTCTTACAAATCAAACATATAGCATCCCCATGTATTAACCCCATCTTTGTCATGGCCCTTGCCCTGTGGAATTGGTGTCTGCCTGCCAAAGCGGGTATAGTCAGTGTTTATGCCACACTTATTCTCGCTCTGCTACTAGAACTCTTTCTGCTACCATCAGGTATTGTCTAAGCTACCAGGCCCAGTTTCAACTACAGCTCCTTTTTGTTCAGCGATGGTCCAGTATTTCTACTTATTCTTCAGGTTCTCCCAGTCTGCTCCAAGCCTTTATCCTTATTAGAAGGCCTCCTTTTCTCTAGCTCCTTCCCCAGTCCTCAGATTTTTCTCCGTTGGTGCCAGACATCTTTTTCTAGGCCTTCTCCCTTCTTATTTTGTTCCCTCTTGGTCTTTTTTGCATCAGCATTTATGGGATACTTTCCTGCCTCACTGGAGCACATTCTGATAAGGGTACGGGTTTTTTTATTTTATATCTTTTTTTAATAAACCCTTTTAACAGACAGATAAAGCAAGACAGTTTTAGATTTCCATTCATTCATTTTTGTAGCCCTCTTTGCAACTATTTTACATTAATGTATGATCCTTTATTTGTAATGTCCTTTTTCTTATATACAATATACTAAATACAACAGAGAACATGAGATACTAGACATAGTGGATCTTATGAAACTTCACATAGTACTCAATACTGGGTACAATGTAGCTTATATAAAATACAATTCTTCTTTTGAACAAATTTTGTGGATAAACTCACCAAATAATTTAATGTAAAGCATGCAAAGATGGTGCTTTGGTTCTAAGATGAAGCAGTCATTTGTAAATTATTTATATCTACTAAATGTAACTAGTACCAGATTAAAGTATAAACTAACTAAACTTACAACTTAGGGCCTCGCAATATGAGGGGCCTCTAAAAAAGAAAAAAATGACTTAATTTCAAATTTTATCATAATCAGTTGATAAATAATGGAGATATGGGAAAAAAAGATTATATCTAAATATAGACATTTTTGTTCAAATATGACAAAAATATACACATCTGGCTCCACAATTGTGCATTGTTGACAGGTGGCAGGCTAGGGCTGAGGAAAAAATGATAATTGCACTTGTAAAATTAGTATTTCTATGAGTAAGTCTGCTATCAGTCTTCTAAAGCAGCGTTTTGTTGGCCGGCTGCTACAGGTAAAATTCTGACCGTTCCTTCATAACTTATTTAAATAAATAATCTCACTGCCAATAAAATCGGGGAAAATGTGAGGTTGGAGACGGCGGTGTCGTGAAGCAGTCAGTCTTGCCAAGCTCATACTCCTGTGCTAGGAGTTCTTTCTTCTTTTGATCTGTACATGCGTACAATTGTGTATTTTAGTGCTCACGCCCCTTTCTGCTTCATGTGCTATCCATACTTCACATGATTGAGCTTGCAGGTGATCGTCTTATGCACTTGGGTCGAGTGGATCTTGAGAAGGATAAATTTGTGTTGCTTTCCCCTCTGTCAATTTCAGGAACCTTCACAGTAAATATCAGAGAGTGCTGACAAAAGGATAAATGCAGGGTTTTTAGAGAGAGAAATGAAGGAAGATATACATATGTATAAAAATATTCTGAGTACTTGGTGAGCAAGTTATTTCAAACTATCTGCATATATGATTTATAGGCTATTAAAGCCTATAATATAATGAATATTTGCTTGAATATAGGCTAGTTTTTCGCACTTTCTCCATGCCTGTCTAGAGATTACCAGTCTTTTTTCTGGTAAATTCTTTCTTTCTCCTTTGCACATATAGCTTGTTGTTACTCTGTGTCTGAGGTGTTTACTCAAGATTAATTAGTGGTCCAGGGGGAGACAGAGGATAGAGAAGTGAATGCCAAGAGAGATGTCTGCCTAGAAAAAAGACGGATTTTTCTGCTCGGTGGGTTTGGCGCATGCAATATAATATTTTATTATAGGTAACATGCTATGTAAAAATTCTTATATAGATTTATAAATCACATATCATATGCAAGGAAGGCTGCTGGAGTCTGCAAGGACACATGAGTTGGAGGTGTGTGGGAACCTGCAAGAGAGGAAGGGGAAGGGGACATCAGAAAGCAAATGTATAGAGGAACCAGGCCTACATTTTTGTGGGGGCACATTTGTGTGTGTAACACCGACCACCTCCGAAGTCATTGTTGGGGATCAAACCTGGGACCTCTTGAGCCAAATGCATGAGCCTCTACTGCATGAGCTAAAAGACACCCCTTGCTTAGCCAACGCGGTAGCAGGCTCATCAATCTCTAGCAGGCCTAGCAACCACTAGAGGTAGACAGAGTGCAACGCCAAGCAGGCAGGGGTTACACATGCATTCAGGGTTGTCTTTTCAACCTGTAATTGTAACACATGCATAGAGGTTGGCATGGGGGGGAATTTGTAAAACAGAAAACAGAAACAAATAAAACAAACAAAATTTAGTAACAAACCCACCCTGATTTTTTTTTTTTAAATCTCATGATTTTTAGGCCAATCTCATGATATTTTGGGCTCTGCCCCATGATTTTTGAACTCTTGGGGTTGACAGTACTGATGATATAACAAATGTTTCTATGCCACCCATGCACCACGGTCACAAGCTAAACCACATACCTGCTACACTGTGCATGGAAAGCAGGACCTGTGAAGTCTCAAAAACTGTCGCCTGCCACATTAGCTCCAGGAAAATTGGGATTTGTAGTCTTAGTATGGTGACTATCGTAGGGATATGTACAATTGAGCAAGCTTGACTTTCAGTCAAGTTGAGGACTGTTAACCTGTTTGCTAAGCAAATTTTTCTACAATATGGCTGGAATTTTCAAAGGGCCTAAACAAGTTAGGTGCCCAAATCCCATGGAAAATCAATAAGAGTTGGACTTCTAACCTCCTTAGGCACCTTTGAAAATGCCAGTCCAGATGAAGATGTTGAAGACAGTCTACCTAACTACTGACCCCAGCTTGCCATTAGAGCCAGATAGCTTTGAAACACGTCTCCTATTGGCAATGTGACCTTATTTATAAAAGACAGTCAATCTGGAATAATTGCTCTCAATTTAAACAGAGTGGAGAAGCACACACCATTGCAGAATGGATGAATGCTATGTATAATGAAGTCCGGATGTGAGATTATTACACTTTTGAAAATAAGTGTGTTTATATTTTGTTTGCATCATTGTTTTAGCCATGTCGGTCCCAGGATATTAGAGAGACAAGGTGGATGAGGTAATATCTTTTATTTATTCTGTTGGTGGGAGTGAAATGCTTTTGAGCTACACAGAGCTCTTCGTCAGGTTTTGGAAAGGTACTCAGAGTCTCTCATCTCTTTCACCAACAGATATTATCTCACTCACTTTGTGTCTTTGTGTTTCTCTTTATGATGAAGGACCTACCATGCCAACTTCCCATAGATGAGTGGAAAACACCCAGGCAATTAAGACAAAAATTAAAGTGCGACTATAACCATTAGAACAATAGTACTTGCATACATATTAATTCTATTTAATTTATAACAATTTGCTTTCATGTAGCTAAATGTGTGAGTTTTATTTGAAAACATAATAGATGCTTGTGATCACAAGGTAAAAAACTGGAACAAAATTACTTTAGCAAATGATTAACCCTTGACTCTTATGAACATTTTTATGAGGATAACAGGTTTACAAAAGCTCTGCAATAAAAGTTAAATCACATGCCTATATTTGTGCTGGAGTACAACTGAGGTAGCTACATGTCTTGTTAATGTCGTACTTTCTTTTAGATATATATTTTCACTGGTTTGTTAGATTATATTGCTTCTAGAGCACAAATGCATGTCTTAAATGGACTTTGGGCAGAAGCTCAATGCAAATGATATTACAACAGCACAATTATTGTGTGTAAAGTGACAAACCTAACAGTATTTATAAAAGAACTATTAATGCAAGCCAAGCCAACCGCGATGACCGTTAAGATTGACAGATTTCTCAGAAGGGCAAAAGATTTTGGTTGAGATTTTCATAAACCTTAAAAAGGCATGAGATGATTGATTTTTTAAAAATGTCTGATGACTATTAAATATATGCAGATTCCTACTTAGCTGGTTTACAAGAAACTTACAGCCTAATGATTATGCACAGCTAGAGTTTCTTAAAAGGCTACTCCCCCGCCCCCTCCCCCTTATATAGTGAGATAGGTAAATGCTGGTGACTTGGTACATTCTATTTCCTCATTGTTGAACAGTCAGACTTCAGCATTACCTGATTAAATTTTTCTTACTAACTATTGTGTGTAATGTATGAGATAGTGGGTGTTGAGGAAATATAAGGAGCATGTTAAGTAGTTAGATAATAGCTAAAAATGAATAACGACAGTATGTCTTGTTTCTAACCAACTCTTTCAACTTTGTGTTTCTCAGACTATTTCAAAATGGCTCCTTGGACCAACATTATCCTATGAATTTTTGAGAGGAGTCCAAAACAATTCAAAATATATGTTAATAATAAGCTAATGAAGTAAATCTTACCAAGAATTTTCATGTGCAATGGACAAAATCCTGCTCATCATATTTAAATATGTAGCGCTGTCAGGTAAGGTGAGCTGGAGTTGACTGGCAGCCGGTTTCAAGCGGAGTGCCCCAGGGGTCAGTCCTGGGGCTGGTTTTGTTCAATATCTTCCTTAATGATCTGGAGGATGGTGTGGACTGCACTCTCAGCAAGTTTGCAGATGACACTAAACTGGGAGGAGTGGTAGATATGCTGGAGGGTAGGGATAGGATACAGAGTGACCTAGACAAATTAGAGGATTGGGCCAAAAGAAACCTGATGAGGTTCAACAAGGACAAGTGCAGAGTCCTACACTTAGGATGGAAGAATCCCATTCACTGTTACAGACTAAAGAGCAAATGGCTAGGCAGCAGTTCTGCAGAAAAGGACCTAGGGGTTACTGTGGACGAGAAGCTGGATATGAGTCAACAGTGTGCCGTTGTTGCCAAGAAGGCTAACGGCATTTTGGGCTGTATAAGTAGGGGCATTGCTAGCAGATTGAGGGACGTGATCATTCCTCTCTATTCGACATTGGTGAGGCCTCATCTGGAGTACTGTGTCCGGTTTTGGGCCCCACACTACAAGAAGGATGTGGAAAAATTGGAAAGAGTCCAGCGGAGGGCAACAAAAATGATTAGGGGGCTGGAGCACATGACTTATGAGGAGAGGCTGAGGGAACTGGGATTGTTTAGTCTGCAGAAGAGAAGAATGAGGGGGGATTTGATAGCTTTTTTCAACTACTTGAAAGGGGGTTCCAAAGAAGATGGATCTAGATTGTTCTCAATGGTACCAGATGACAGAACAAGGAGTAATGGTCTCAAGTTGCAGTGGGAGAGGTTTATGTTGGATATTAGGAAAAACTTTTTCACTAGGAGGGTGGTGAAGCACTGGAATGGGTTACCTAGGGAGGTGATGGAATCTCCTTCCTTAGAGGTTTTTAAGGTCAGGCTTGACAAAGCCCTGGCTGGGATGATTTAGTTGGGAATTGGTCCTGCTTTGAACAGGCGGTTGGACTAGATGACCTCCTGAGCTCCCTTCCAACCCTGATATTCTATGATTCTATGACTATGTTAAAATCCACTATATGATTTTGCGTTTAATTCTGCATTTAAAGATTTTAAATATAACACAGAACAGATGCATGATCACTCAGAACAAGTAGTTCACATTAGATATAAATCTGCTCTTATAAAAAGTGTACCTAGTTTCTTGAAATAGTCATTCAGCTCATGTCAAAGGATTTTGTATGGTCTCCATCCACACACAATCTAAGCGCTTCCCAGGTAAATCAGAGCTCTTCTTTCCTTGGCTTAAGTGATGCTGCTTTCATTGAATACACAGACATCTTTTAAGGTTTCAGTCTGACTATTGTGGGAAAGCTTTTTCAAAGAGATGGTCTTGCAGCATGCCCTAAAGATGATTAAGCTCTAGGTTAGACAGAGAAACTCTGGGAACTCATTCCATAGGTGGACTGGAGAACTGCATGGTGAATTGCCTGTTGGGTGCAAAGGTTGCGGATCTCTTGAGGCATTTAAACAGGCTTATGTGCACATGGCCATCCTTAGGTATACGCAGCATACGCGGCTGCAGAGGGCACCTGAAAATGTGGGGCACCACCGGGGGTGCCTGACCCCCCCACCTCCACTCCAGGCCCTGCCCCCCCTCCACCCCTTCCCCCAAGTCCCCACCCCTGCTCCACCCCTGGCCTGTCTCTTCCCCACCTCCTTCCCCAAGTGCACCCTGTCCCCACTCCCTCCCGTAGTTTGAACACCATGAATCAGCTGTTTGTGGTGCTCTGAAAGCACTGGGAGGGAGGGGGAGAAGTTGGTAAATGCGGGGCCGTCGGAGTGTAAAAGGCGCGGGGGGCTTGGGGGAAGAGGAGAGGAGCTTGGCACCAGTGGGTGCTCTGCACCCACTAAATTTTTCCCATGGGTGCTTCAGCCCTGGAGCACCCACCCACAGAGTCCGCGTCTATGACTGGGACAGCCGGTAAGAGTGGATCGGCTCCCACACACCCAGTGCCCGCTGCAGTCTCCTTACTAGGCAGAAGGCAGGGGCCGTAGTCACAGAGCCGAATGCGCTGGCGTAGGGGCACCAGTTTAATAATGCTGCGTAGGGCCCCATAAATCCTAAGGACAGCGCTGTATGTGCAGTGCTAGAAAGGAGCCAGTGGTCATGGTGCATGTGTGTACCAATGACATAGGGAAGGATAGGAGAGAAGTCCTGCAGGCCAAATATATGCTGCTAAAAAAAAAAAAAAAAAAGAGATTAAAGTCCAGGACCTCCGTGATAGCATTTTCTGAAATGCTTCCAATTCCACGTGCAGCAACAGTTAGACAGGTAGAACTGCAGATGTGTGAATGAGAACAATGGTGTTTGGATGATGGGTTTAGATTTATTAGGAACTGGGGAACATTTGGGGAAAGGAGACGCCTATACAGGAAGGATGGGCTCCACCTGAACCAAAATGGAACCAGATTGTTGGCATGTAAAATGAAAAAGGTCATAGAGGAGTTTTTAACCAAGCAATGGGGAAAAGCCAACAGGTGTGGAGGAGCACATGGTTTGGACAGACAAATCCCTTATGGGAGCAGTAGCATAGCTAGGGGGGTTCAGGGGCCGCGCTGAGTGTGGGACGCGAAGGCTGAGGAGCCCGGCCGCTTCGCTCCTCCGGCCTCGCCCGCTGCCCCCCCAGATGGCTCCTCTGGAGTCTGGCCGTGCTGCCCTCTCCTTCCCCCTTGCCTGCAGGAGCCCAGCAGCGGCCCGGCAGGCTCCGCTTTTGAAAAAAATGCTGGGCTGCCCGGGTGAGGGAACCAGGAAGCTGCCGGGGAGAGGGGATCTGCCCGCCAGCTGCTGCCCACCCCACTGCTCCGCTCCCCGCAGCCCCCGGGAGAAGCGAGCAGCACCCGCCCGCCACCCCTTGCCCCGTGCCTGGTTCTCCCCCCAAGCCCCTCCGAGGGGGGGCACAGCATGGCTAGAGGAGCCAAGGGTGGGGGCGCAGAGCATCTGGAGAAGAAGCCAAGGAGGGGCGTGGCCAGAGGAGGAGCCAAGGAGGGGCGCCTTTTTTATGATTGCTCCCCCTGCACTGAGAGGTTGGCTACGCCACTGTATGGGAGGAGTTATTAAAGGGGATACTCTATATCCTAGCAAAGACAAGAGGATAGAAATTGATAAAGTACAGGTAGGAAATGAAGAGAAACAGTCAAACAAAATAGAGTCCCTTTCAATTACATCCCATGAAGACAGATGACTAAATATTGGCAAATTTTATAAGTGCTTGTATACTAATGCAAGAAATCTAAATACTAAGATGGGTGGACTTGAGCGCATGGTATTAAATAAGGATATTGATATAATAGGCATCACAGAAACTTGGTGGAATGATGATGATCAATGGGACACAGTAATACCAGGGTACAAAGTACATAGGAATGACAGAGTAGGCCATGCTCATGGGGGAATGGCACTATATGTGAAAGGAGGCAGAGTCAAATATAGTAAAAATCTTAAATGCATAAAACAGTACCATAGAATCTCTCTGGATAGAAATTCCATGCTTGAATAGTCAAGTCATATAACCAAATAAAAAAACAGTAAGAGGACCAAAAAAAAAAAAAAAAAGCCATCATGACTAAACAACACAGTAAAAGAGGTGGTTACAGACAAAAAATGATCTTTTTAAAATTGGAAGTCAAATCCTACTGAGGAAAATAGAAAGGAGCATATTATCTGGCAAGTCAAGTGTGAAAGTATAATTAGGCAGGACAAAAAATAATCTGAAGAGCAACTAGCAAAAAACACAAAAACTATCACCAAAACTTTAAGTAGATCAGAAGAAAGAAGCTGCCAAACAGCCAGTGGGGCCACTGGACGATTGAGGTGCTAAAGGAGCATTCAAGGAAGATAAGGCCTCTGAAAAGAAGTGAAATTAATTCTTTGCATTGGTCTTGACTGTAGCAGATGAGAGAGATTCCCACATCTGAACCATTCTTTTTAGGTGACAAATCTGAGGAACTGTCCCAGACTGAGGTATTAATAGAGGACATTTTGGAACCAATTGATAAATTAAACAATAATTAGTCACCAGGACCAGATGGTGTTCACCCAAGCGTTCTGAAAGAATTCAAATATGAAATTGCAGAACTACTAACTGTGATATGTAAACTATCATTTAAATCAGTCTCTGTACCAGATGACTGGCAGATAGTTAATGTGACACTGATTTTTTTTAAAAGGCTCCAGAGTTGATTCTGGCAATTATAGGCCAGTAAACCTAACTTCTGTACCAGGCAAATTGGTTGAAGCTCTAGTAAAGAACAGAGTTATCGGACACATAGATTAACACGATAAGTTGGGAAGCATCAACATGGCTCTTGTAAAGGGAAATCATGTCTCACCAATCTATTAGAATTCTTTGAGGGGGTCAACAAACATGTGGACAAGTGTGATCCAGTGGATTTAGTATACTTGAACTCTCAGGAAGCCTTTGACAAGATCCCTCTGCAAAGGCTCTTAGGCAAAGTAAGCAGTCCAAACCAAGCCAGGACACAGGGTTCAAGCCCTATTGCTATGCAGTGTAGATGTGGTCCCACTAGATTTGTCCTCTGGGAGTCCATCAAAAGTATCCCACAATCCCATGGATCAACTTTATTTGTTCTCTGCACAGTCAAGTGTGATGGACCATCAAGTTTTCCCACACTGCACCACGAACAAAGGACTAGAATGGCCAGATTTTGGGAGGGTGCTATGAAGTCTGGGATGTGGATGGTTGGACTTGGGCCTGCATAAATTCAGGTTGGGACCCAGGGTTCAACAATTCCAAACCTGGGGCTATGAGTGTAGGTGCTCAAACCCTAGGTTAATAAAGTCGGGTCTGCTAACTTGAGTTCTACTAACCCTGGGCTTACATTGCAGTGAAGAGATACCCTTAGGGACAGTTTGTAAACTCCTTACTAACAATGATGAGCAGTTGCTCACATACATAGTCCCATTGGCTGTAGAGAAATTACTTGTGAGTATGCCTACTTGATATTGTGAGTAAAGGGATTCATAAGTTGGCCCCTAACTATTATTTAAAGGTATTTTCATTAGGAGGAATTTATATCATTACTGGCAAAGTTAGCAGCCATTACTGCCATTCACTGATAGGCAAAATCAATTTCCTGGCTGACTTCCTGATCAAGCTGCCATTCTTATTCAGTATGTCCCAATTAAGTAGTGTATGGTAATGGTAAGCATGCGGTGGCAGAGCTCTGACCTTGTCCCCATGGGTCCTGCGCTTCTAGGCGGTATATGCTAGCCTCAGTGGCTCTCTGTGACCCTCCACGTAGCCCTTCTCTCAGGGTTACAGTCTACTGAGCCCTTTTCATCATAAGCCAGCATGGAGGTTGGTGAGAGAATTCCCACAGTCTCTGTTGTCCCTAGGGCTTATTTTAGAATAATTTAGCCGCCTGTCCTGACAGGGGCCTGACTTCCCCTCCCAGGAGGTGTTCCTGTAGTGGTGGGTTGGGGGGAACCCCGGCCCAGGGACCCTAATGGTAGCAGCTGTTGGCAGCCAACCTTTCACTGCCAGAGTTGCTACATTTCCCTGGGCCACTTCCCCACAGCTCTCCTGCTTCTCCCTTCTTCACCCTTACCTTAAGGCTCCCTTATCAATAACTTGAGGGTGTCTTCATTAACCAGTCCTTCAGCCGCACTTCCTCTCCTCTGACTCCCTGGCTTTCCTCTGCCTGACTGGAGTGAGCCCTTTTTATAGTGTCAGCGGGGCCTTAATTAGAGTCAGGTGGTCACATTAGCTTAATTGCCTCACCTGACTCTTTGCAGGTTAATTGGAGTCAGATGTTCTCATTAGCCTGAAGCAGCCCCTGCTCTGGTCGGTCAGGGAAGAGAAAACTGTTAATCCAGTGGCCAATATGTCTGCCTTCTGCTATTCTGCTGTACCCAACTGGTCTGGGTCTATCACAATGCATATAGTATCCATAGCATTCCACATTTTCAGTTTTTATTGGTAAAAAAAATTCCCGGAATTTTTGGGTGTTTATTTTCCAAACATTAAAACCGGGATGAATTGTTAGTTGTGACCACATTTTCCCTAGTTAGTTGGTACATCTCAAACATGTCAGTTATTGTGGCGTTGACAAAACAGGTGTCAGCAGAAGGGATGAATGTCACATCAGTATAAAACAATGTTGGTTTATTTGCTTTGAAATCAAGAAACAAAAACTAAAGGCCAAGAATCGGACAGTCCAAAGCATCAGGAGACTCATAAAAATCAGACTAGACACCACCTTTCCATCAGTTTGTTTAATCAGTTTAGATAAGGGATCGTCAACCTTTGGCATGCGACACACCAGGATGAGCACCCTGGCGGGCCGGGCCGGTTTGCTTACCTGCCACGTCCGCAGGTTCGGCCAATCGCGGCTCCCACTGGCCGGAGTTCTCCATCCCAGGCCAATGGGGGCGGCAGGAAGCGGCATGGACTGAGGGACGTGCTGGCCGCTGCTTCCCGCTGCCCCCATTGGCCTGGGATGGTGAACCACAGCCAGTGGGAGCTGCAATCAGCCGAACCTGCGGATGCGGCAGGTAAACAAACCAGCCTGGCCCGCTGGGATGCTTACCCTGGCAAGCCGGGTGCCAAAGGTTGCCAATCCCTGGTTTATATACTAAAGCATCGTCATTTTCTTTCAGATACTTGCCAGTGACGTTGTCTGCATTAGGAAGGGTTTTTGCTGCTGGACACTATTGTCACACAAAGTCATAGAATCATAGAATCATTGAATATTAGGGTTGAAAGAAACCTCAGGAGGTCATCTAGTCCAATCCTTTGCTCAAAACACAACCAACACCAACTAAATCACCCCAGCCAGGGCTTTGTCAAGCCGGGCATTAAAAATCTCTAAGGATGGAGATCCCACCACCTCCCTAGGTAACCCATTCCAGTGCTTCACCACCCTCCTAGAGACATAGTGTTTCCTACCCGCCAATCTAGACCTCCCCCACTGTAACTTGAGATCATTGCTCCTTGTTCTGTCATCTGCCACCACTGAGAACAGCCTATCTCCATCCTCTTTGGAACCTCCCCCTTCAGATAGTTGAAGGCTGCTATCAAATCCCCCCTCACTCGTCTCTTCTGCAGACTAAACAAGCCCAGTTCCCTCAGCCTCTCCTCATAAGTCATGTGCTTCAGCCCCCTGATCATTTTCTCTCCAATTTGTCCACATCCCTTCTGTAGTGGGGGGACCAAAACTGGATGCAATACTCCAGATGTGGCCTCACCAGTGCTGAATAGAGGGGAATAATCTCTTCCATCGATCTGCTGGCAATGCTTCTACTAATGCAGCCCAATATGCCGCTAGCCTTCTTGGCAACAAGGGCACACTGCTGACTCATATCCAGCTTCTCATCCACTTTAATCCCCAGGTCCTTTTCTGCAGAACTTAGCCAGTCGGTCCCCAGCCTGTAGCAGTGCCTGGGATTCTTCCTTCCTAAGTGCAGGACGCTGCACCTGTCCTTGTTGAACCTCATCACATTTCTTTTGGCCCAATCCTCCAATTTGTCTAGGTCACTCTGGACCCTATCCCTATCCTCCAGCATATCTATCTCTCCCCGCAGTTTAGTGTCATCTGCAAACTTGCTGAGGGTGCAATCCATCCCATCATCCACATCATTAATAAAGATGTTGAACAAAACCAGCCCCAGGACCGATCCCTGGAGCACTCCGCTTGATACTGCTGCCAACTACACATCGAGCCGTTGATCTCTACCCATTGAGCTCAACAATCTAGCCAGCTTTCTATCCACCTTATAGTCCATTCATCCAATCCATACTTCTTTAACTTGCAGGCAAGAATACTGTGGGAGACCGTATCAAAAGCTTTGCTAAAGTCAAGATATATCACATCCACCACTTTCCCCATATTCACAGAGCCAGTTATCTCATCATAGAAGGCAATCAGGTTGGTCAGGCATGACTTGCCCTTGGTGAATCCATGTTGACTGTTCCTAATCTCCTTCCTCTACTCCAAGTGCTTCAAAATGGATTCCTTGAGGACCTGCTCCATGATTTTGCCAGGGACTGAAGTGAGGCTGACCAGTCTGTAGTTTTCCAGGTTCTCTTTCTTCACTTTTTTAAAGTCACCAATAGGCCCTTCTGCAATTAACAGCAGTTGTCCGGCAAAACAAAGAGCACACATAAATTCACTGATGCAATTGTGCTGCATCTGTAACCCACATACCTTCTGGGTGTGGTGTTGTGGCCCAACTAGTGGCACAGAGACCACTTAAAGAGAGTAAAATAAGCTTGCTCTACAGTGTAAGCTAACAGCCAGTGGACTTTTAGCTCATGTGGTAAAGGCTCATGCACTAAGCTCCAGAGGTCCCCTGTTCAATCCCGCCTGCCGAGGACCAGGGTCTGTCAGCGTTACACATCCTCTTTTTCATTAAAGCCCTGGTGAAAGCTCCTGATATTGACTGTTTATCACAAAGCTCACTTTCTTCTTTAAGTTTCTTGTGTTGCTTGCTTTCAACATGCTCCTTTATTTTGTCAGTGCGAGCACTGACCTCAATGCTGGAGTACTTTCAACGCAATGCATCTTCTTCACTCCTGTCTTGATTTCTCTTGAAAATTTCTATGCACCGATTTTCTTGTTGGTATTGAAGTATAGATTTACAGCTTCTCCACATCTTTACTTTTTTACCTTATCTTTATCTGTGGAGGATTGATTGTTTAAATTCAGCACTGCACTAAACGGATGCAAAGAAATTGCCAGGCAGCGTCTCCTTGTGAGTCAATCATAGCGCGATAGTAATGTTTGATTTTCCAACCTCTACCATGTGTGTGTTCTGTGTTTTACACTGCGGAACTGCTTCAGTCTCAGAGCTGCAGGGCATAACAATTGCATAAAGTGTTTGTGTTTAAGTAGATTGATAAATGGGTGTAAATCAGTAAAAAAATGAACTCCTTTAATAAAAAAATCTGGTAATTTATCGGTGAAAATTGGTAAAAACTGAAAATGCAGAACACTAAGTATCCTTCATCCCAATGCGCTTTCTAAATTATAAACATATACCATTGACTTCATGGAGGTTGTCAGCTAGTAAGTGCACAAGACAATGTGAGTAACTGATCAGTGCACAAGCCAGTGTCCTACAGTTCCAGGTGACTGGGAGTGAAGTTTTGTACAATGCCACCAAGGCAAATCCCTACTTTTACAACACTTGTTGTTCTCTTCAGCTTCTTAATAGTGCAGACAGGACTTGAGTTTTTTGTATGAAAAAGCATAATGATAATGCCTGGAGTTCAGTTTATTGACTTTGGAAAGAATCATGGTTGAGCTGACCCTGCGAAGGTATTTGAACCTGTCTCTACAGGAAGATAAAGTATTTTAAAACTTATGTTTAGATCATTAAATCCATACTTGCTAACTGAGCCTACAAGCTGAACTGGTACCCTGGGCACTCGCTCATTTTCTCTCACAGCAGAAAATTCTTCTGCCAAAGATATTTCTGTCTTTTCAAACTCCCACTCCTTTTACAGCCTGAAAATCTTCTCAGCTACCATCACCCCAGGTACCCTGGGCTCTGAAAGGCTAGACACATCTAAAATTAATAAGAATTGCATAGCACTTTAGTCGTTGTGTGGCACTTTGAAAAAGTAATCAATCCTCAGAGCTCCTCACACACAGCCCTGCTTTACAAATGGAAATAATGAGACACAGAGCCATTAAATGTTTTTTGTGGGAAGTAGAGAGAATTATGAGCTAGCGTTTTTTCTATGGGATTGGAGCCCTTCATTCTAAGTCTGACAGTGACTTTCTGGGTGACCATGGACAAATAACCTTTCTAAATCTCATTTTCTCTTCTGTCATGGGGCATTGTGGGGCATAACTAAATAACCTCTGTGAAGTGCAAAGTATTAAAGTTGAGGTTATCAGAAACAAGATTATGAAGCTACTTGATCACAGTGTATAAGCACCTTCACAGAGAGAGAATACTAGGTACTACAGATCTCTGTGGTCCCCTGGAGAAAGGCATAACAAGACTCAATGGCTGGAGTCTGAAGCCAGAAAAATTCAGATTAGAACTATGGCACAATTTTTGTAACACTGAGGATAATTAAACCATTGGAACAAACTTCAAAGGGAAACAGTGGATTCTCCATCTATCAGTGTCTTCAGATCAAGTTTGGGTACCTTTCTGGAAGATATGCTTTAGCCAAACAAGTTATTGGGCTCAATATAGGGTAATTGGATGAAATTCTATGTCCTGTGTTATACTGGAGGTCAGACTACATGATGTAATGGTCCCTTCTGGCCTTAAAATCTATGAAAAAAGATCCAGTTACTAATCAAGGTGGAAACAGAACTCAGGATTTCCTGTCTCTAGTTTTGTGCTGGATCCACATTGAATCTAGAATACCACTGATGCCCTTTGGTCCATGAATTAGGAAATCTGCATACTAGTTTGTACATATGTTAGCAAGTTCACACCTGCACCAGGAGGCAAAGGTCAAGTTTCACACCCAACCTCATCTTTGGCATTTCATGATTTTTAAGCATTTAAATATGCAACCTTAATGGGGTTTTTTTATGAATAAGGCTCTAATATGACCAAGGCCATGGAACAAATGACAAAGCTCAGGACATCCAATAGCAAGATGTTCACAGGTGTTTCTGGACTGAGCCTAAGAATTCACTCCCATTCATTTTCTCATCTCTGTGAAGAATTGGGAAAACACAGAACATGTTAGATCGGGATTTAATGAAAAGGAAGCTACTGTTCTGAGACCAAAATGTTGGTGATACAGTAAAACCAAGACAAGTCTCTTTTAGCAGCTATCAAAGCACACTTAACATGAAAGGTGACAAAATGGAATCGTCCAGAACCAGCTGGTCTTGTGCTTGTTTATGGGGTTTTCCCAGCGAACCCATTCTATAGGTAACACGTAAAAGCTCCTAATGGATAAGACAGTCAGTCATATAACATTTAATTTACATCTGTTATAACAATGATTCCGATTTATTTTTCTTTCTCCGACTACAGCTGTAGCAATGCCTAATGTTCTGTGTCTCTACAGTGAATAATTAAATGTCAAAGAACTTTTTAAAATTGAATTCAGATGGAACTAAATTGCTATTGCACCTAAATATTTATTGAGTACTCTGCCTTCTTTGAACCAACCTTTTAAAGGTTCTGATGTCATTTCAGTTAAGAGACTTGGGTCAGGCCTGCACTAGACACATTTGCAATAAGAAAGTCAGTTAGAAGTGTGATTTTTTTTTACATCACATACTGGCGAAAGCCTTTGTGTAGATGCAATTATACTGTCAAAAGCATTTTTTAAATTTTTGCTGCTATTTGCTTATTTCATTTGGGGAACTGCAATAAGTTATACCAGTCAAAGCACAATTTTGCGAGTAGAAGCTGAATTTGTGGTAGGAGGGTTTGACAGTATAGCTATAGACTCTAGACAGACGTGTTGCCTGAGCTCTGCTTTCAAGAGCATATTAAATTAGTCTCTTCTTTTTTTGCCCTTTCCCTTCAGACACATGCAGAGGCTCTGTGTCAGGTTTTCATTACTTGTAGGATGGTCTAGTCCAAGTTGCAGGTCCATTAACCACAGCTATAAATAAATTGCATCTCATCTAGCACACAGTTGCAAGACTTCTCTGTGATGAGACAGTTCAACAGATGACTCTCTTTTGAATTTTGCATTGACTTATACTGATAAAATGTACCAAGTCTCGTTCTTATATTACTGACACCTATATAAATTTGAAGCAACTCCACTGAAGTCATCAGAATTGCACCAATGCAACTGAAATCAAAATTAATTCTTGAATTTTGTAGCTGCTGTTATACTGAAAGATGCCAGCAGAACAGTGTCCACTTCAAAGACAATCAATCGCAGACCTTACTGAAGCCAATGGGTGTGCTAAGCACTTTCTTTCAGGCTCAACAGAAAGAGAAATCAAATCCCATTATGTAGTAAAAACAGTGGGTGACCATTGCCCAAGACACTAGGCTGATCAGAGCTGAGTTGTGTGGACTGAAGGATTTCCCTGCTTAAAAAAGCAGGGGCTAGGGCAGGGGTAGTCAATTATTGTTGTCAAGGTCTAAATTTCTTGGTCAAGGTATTAACAAGATCCAGACCCCAACCCAGATCCCCTCCCCTAACTCCTGATTGCCCCTCCAAGCTCCCCGATCACCTGCCAGCTCCCCGCCTACCCTGCACGGAGAGTAAGGTGACCTTATTTCCCTAAACTGAAAATGGGATGCAAAGGGTATGATGTGCCTTTGGGGGCTGAGATAGCAGAGGGGCAGGAAGGAGGCTCCCAGGTAGCAGGAGGGACTAAGGCAACTCCAGATAGTAGCCCTGGGGAGATGGGAGGAGGCCAGGATGTGGCAGAAGTGGGGGACTGGAAGCAGACCGGGGAGAGAAAAAGGCTGATTGGGGCAGGGGCGGACTGGAGAGGGCTCCGGTGACTGGTCCCGAAGGACAGGGGCTGGGGAGGCTCTAGGGACCACTCAGAGGTAGGGGGCCCAAGGCTGGGGGGGAAGTCTGTATGGGGAGGATGTCCTGCAGCCACAGACCCTGGAAGCCCTGACAGCTGCTGACAAGATGTCAATTTCAGTCAGCAGCTGCCAGTCCTGGGGAGCATATTTCGTTTCAGAAACACCATGTGTCAGTGTTTCCAATACACGTTTCTGGGGGGATTGCTGATTTGCAAGAAATTTAGAAAAATTTGGTTTTGTTCTGATTTGGAACAAAATATCAGTATCTCCCAAAGCAAAAATCCCGAGTGTCAACCTGCTCTAGACCGCAGCGTTTAGGCAGAATACCATCCCAAATACATTGAGTGCATGCCAGTGAGATTTGCTGATCTTTGGATATGATTGCTATAAAAGCAGATAGGGTCACTGTGAAGGTTTTGTGAAAAGGGCATGTTTGTTTAAGCTGGGGTACATTGGAAGTTTATTAATATCATTGTTTTATGCAGGGTATCATCACAACACCAATTTAACTATAAATTCCTTTATTAAATCTAAAGACCAAACGATATTTGGGCAATTGCTCTAAACACATCTAAAAGCTTAAGCAATAAGCAATTACTACATCCACCCACATTCATAAGCATTGATTAGAATACACATAAAAGGATCAGTTCTAGGGGTAACCCCTCTCATCCTGGTTTGCTCCAGCATCTTATAAATACTCCTGGCAATCCTGGTTCTGTGCAACAAACAAGTGATGTCATATTGATTGTTGCTATCTTAGCTAAAACCATCATTTGGCCAGTTTCAGGTCACTACTGTTTCAACACATACAGCTATTTCTGATAAATGATAAAGTCTTTTTTCCAAGGACTTTTCCTCCTATCTTATCATTTACCTTTCAAGTCCAGTTTTTCCAGGGGTGAAAGTAACATACAACTCTTACCAGTAGGGGGGCCCAGCTCCAGGACCCCAGAAGGGGCGGGGCCGTGGGCAGAAGGGGCGGGGCTGGGGTCAGCCTCCCCAAGCCAGCCCTTCCTTGCTGTCCGGCCCGGGGCCACCTGGGACTCCGACGGTGATTTAAAGGGCCCGGGCAGCTGCCCCTTTTGCCCCACCCCTCAGTGGCACTGGGGGGGGGGGGGGTCAAAAGGGGCAGCGACATGGCTTGCTTTAATGTCAGCTGTGTACGGGCCCGTACCAGCGGCCACTTCTTACCGGTATGCCATACTGGTCTGTACTAGCCCACTTTCACCTCTGAGTTTTTCCAGTTAAACCACATTCCAAGCCGTGTTCCTAATTAAACATATCATCTTTCAAGGCCTTCCCATGATCACTAACTGCAAACCATATATTTTCTTTAGCCAATACCTATTTAATCCTACAGGGTACATATTGCCTTTATGTATGTATTTCCCTGGACCCGCTGAAGATGGAAGTGAAAGCCTTATGGAAGTGTTGAAGTGTGTTGAGAAGGTGGAGAAGAATACACAAGTCTTTCTCTATAACATCTTATTGTAATGCTTTTAAGATTCTGGATGGATAGAGTATGTCCTGCTGCACTCTTAACTGCCACTTAACATAGATTTTGTTTGCTAGTTATAACTATATATCTGTGCTAGGTGTTTCCCAAATGCAGTGTAGGACTCTGGTATGTCTACACTGAAACTGGGAGGTGTAATTTCTAGGTGGAGTAGACATACTCAGGCTAACTCTGATTGAGCTTGCATGCTAAAAACAGTAGTGTGGCTATGAGCCCTGTCCAAGACTCTAGATACATATGTGAGACAGCTAGCCCATCCTTCATCTGCACTGCCACACTTTTATTCTGAGTGTGCTAGCTCAGTCAGAACTAGTACAGGTTTGTCTACTCAAGCTACCCTTACTCCCTGTCCTGAAGAGCACTGACCTAGATGTAACCCTATGGATACATAGACATTTGTCCTCTAGGATATGGATTGAGAACACCAACTTGAATAATTTCATATACACCTCTACCTTGATATAATGCTGCCTGTCAAGATAATTATCATCGGGACAGATGTCAGATGGTAATTGTCAACCTGGACCAGAGGGTCACCTAACAGAGAGAGGCTTCTTCTTGTTCATCACTTTACCTTTTTCTTTCTTAATGTTTAAAAAGCACATTAAAAGTAGAAGAGGTGGTAACAATTAAAGCATCAGGAAAATCTATGTCTTCTGATTATGGGAAGTTCTCTGGCATGACTCCATAATGAGAGAGAATTTTCTTTCGTTGACATAAACGTTGGGGTTATTTGTGTATGAATATGGTGGTAAATAAGCAGATGCTTTTATTTTGCACATAATTTTGAATTCATCTTATACACAGTGGTAATTACCGTAGGTGTTTCCCCAGTTAAAAGCCACTTTCAACATTGTTTAGTCAAACACAAGCTTACACTGCTAGAACAAACTGTACATTTAAAATATACCATGATGTCAACCCCCTCTTTTGCCAAGTACAATATGAATGCAAAATGCTTTTAGAATATACACAACTCTAACAGCACCTGTTTCTGATGTTCCAGCTAGAAATTGTGCTTTAGTTTGTTAGTATGAGTCATCGGAATGAAATTTTACAGAATTTCTCCCTGCTCATTGTCTTATAATGTAAACAAGTACAAGGCCTGCTAGTAGCTTTTCTTCTTTAGGAGGTGAAAAACAACTTTAAATCAAACCACCATGGAAGTAATATCTTTTTGATGGAGAGAACCTGTCATTTAATTCAAGCTAGAGTAAATTACACAGCATTTACACTCATGAAAGACTTATATATTGCCAGTCAAATAAAAGAAGAGACTCACAACTGTGATTAAGAACCATGAGAAAAAGGAGAATACAGAGAAAAACATGGCATTCTCTTTAGGAGGTTTTTTTTGGTGAGAATATATATAGAACGTAATATTGGGGCCTGACATATATTAAGTGTAGAATGGAAAATGTAACTATAAGGACAGAGTTAAAGTTAATCACCACACATGTCAATACACAAACTAGAAAAAGCATGGTTTTGTTTAAATCACACTGAATATCAGGATTGGAAGTGACCTCAGGAGGTCATCTAGTCCAACCCTCTGCTCAAAGCAGGATCAATCCCCAACTCTCTAAATGGCCCCCTCAGGGATTAAACTCACAGCCCTGGGTTTAACAGGCCAATCCTCAAACCACTGAGCTATCCCTCCCTGCTTGAATGGAGGTCCTGGATCCAGTATGCACCTAATTAAAGTTTTGCAGCTACTAGATAAAGAAAGCTTAGGCCAAGAATGATTTTCTGAGTTCCTGAAATACCAGAAAGAACAGAGCATGTGATGTTATTGTGCAGAGATTAAAAAGCCTCTTACTCACATAGAAGGAATTGCTACAGAAGGATAAGAAGTGTGTCTACAAGTGCATGGAACAATGTTAACACATCTCAGAAGAACTCCTTGCTTTGTTGCAATGTTAACCAGTCAGAAGCAGGTCAGATATCATCATTAATAAATGGGATCCCATGCCTGAACATGCTATTGAAAAACTGAGATTCTCACAAGGTTGGAAAGCTTGCTCTCCAAAGTGTCTAATCAGATAATATGAAGAGAGCTGTCATCCTTTCACCATATTCTTTAACACTCTGAATAGCTGTTTTAAATTTCCAGTTATGTATTTTTAAAGATTTTAAAAAACCCTCGTAGTCAGACTATAATTGTTCTATTTTTATTGTTTCATAAATATATTTAGAATGTTGCCCAGTGGTTCTCAATGGGGTACACAGAGATCTTCCAGGGGGTACATCAACTCATCTAGATATTTGCCTAGTTTTACAACAAACTACATAAAAAGCACTAGCAAAGTCAGTACAAATTAAAATTTCATACAGACAGGGACTTGTTTATACCACTCTAGATACCACTGAAATATAAGTACAATGTTTATATTCCAGTCAATTTATTTTATAATTATATGGTAAATAAGAAAGTGAGCAATTTTTCAGCAATAGTGTGTTGTGACCCTTTTGTGTTTTTATGTCTGATTTTGTAAGCAAGTAGTTTTTAAGTGAGGTGAAACTTGGGGGTATGCTAGACACATCAGACTCCTGATAGGGGTAGAGTAGTCTGGAAAGATTGAGAGCCACTGATGTAACCTAAGCCTAAAATAATGAGCAGGGGAAGGAGAGAGGGATCCATAATAATTGCCATGTCTCAGAACCATCAAATAGTTTTTTCTTCAATTATTTAATTAAAGAAGAACTTTTACAAAGAAAAAGTTAGTTTAGACATAAAAAGAGGTTGCATATGATATTTTCCCTCCAGAACAAATGACCCAAGAAGCAGAGGGGTTGGAAGTTTGTGTGCATTCTGGTAAATTATAGACTATGCTGATATGAATATTCTTGAAGTGCTAGGGGCTCGAAAATGTTCAAGTAAGATAATCATTGTGAAGCTTGGATGTTTATCTGAATTTATGGAAACCTCCACAAAGAACTGTGATATGCCATCTCCAAATAATTGTGCTTCCTGCTTCAACAGGTTCCTCTACCTGAGAGACCAGTGTTGCATATAGCAGCTGTTCCTGAATCCACCTCCTTCTTGCCAGCCACATCCCCCAACTACAAGGATTCGAGCTTCTGCATAGGGGCTAGATGGGGCTGCTGAGGGATGCTAGTAGATGCCACTCCCTGTACAGTCTCTCGTAAGACTTTTGTGCAGGTGTTCTGTGTTTTGCAGCAGAGAGGAGTAGTTGGGTCTTAGGTTTTATTGACGTCTGAAAGTCACACACTAGGACAAACTTCTGTAGGTTTGTGAGGAAAAAGCTCTTATTGAAAGAAAGAAATCAGTAATATGGGAAATACAGAAGATTGCTGTCTTATGGGCAACTTTTTGCTCTTGGATATGCATTCTCAGTTCTCACTGGAGGCAGGATTTGGTCTTGAGTAACCTCAAGTAAACACCTGAGTGTATAAGTGATCTTTGTTCAAACTTACCCTAATGTGAAAGTCCAGCTGTTTTGTAGAATTTTAACATTAGTGTTTCCCTGTGTGATATACGTAACAGGGTGGGTTGCCCTGAGGGCTGAAGAGCCTGGAGTTAAGCCAACCCTGAGTATAAGATGAGCCCCACCTGAGAGGAATCAGGTGACTGCAATATCAAAGGAGCAGAACATTGCAGTGAAGGGGAGAAGCTTAGGAAACTGCAGAGAGCAGTAAGAAGGTTCCTGCAGGGCCCTGATTCAGCAAGGCGAAGGCCCCAACTGAGGGAGCTTGTGGAGAAGGACCAACTGCAGACAGGAGGTACTGGGTAGCAGATATACTCTCAGGGAGGAGGGGCTGTGCCCAACTGAAATTGGGATCAAGACTGTGAGAGTTTGTATTCTGTTTTGACTTTGTGTTATTTTGATCTGCTGAGAAACCAACCTGAACTGGAGTTGGGATCTGGAGGACCAGTACGTACCCAGAAGACTAAGTAAATGGGACCCCTTTGGGGGGATTGTTTGAATTACCTCTGGACTGTGAATTCTTAAATGGTCCTGATGAGGGGGAACACCGAGGCAGACTGCATTGAGCATCCTCTGGCCACAAAGGGGTGCCTGGGAGGCAGACACATATAAACTTAAAGCTAAATCCTGAACACCTGCAGCTCCCGTGGATGTAAAACTGAAGATCTGTAGGGCCAAACTGTGAAGTCAGTGAGAATTGCAGATGACTTGCACCTCTACAGATTTACTCCTTAATCAATGCTATTGGTTTTGACAAGAAATGTGCTGAGGAGTTTCTGCTGATGAAATGGTACATTTTGTAATTTCTTGTTTGGAATTGAATCTGGAAATCTTAGGAGGTTTTACAGACAGTGGTGAAATCAAAGGTGACATCTGTGCATGGAAATATTGTCTCAGCAATAAGAGAAAGAGAAAACCTCTTACCAGCTGGTAGAGAAGGTGGGGTAATTTGCAGCAAACCGTCTGAGACAAAATCACCGCCTTAGGGCTACGGTTGCTTGTCTCTTCCAAATTAAATGAACAGCTACCAGAGAAGTATACTGGGAAGGTTTCCTCTGAGAAGTGAACCCATGCTGGAAAGGTCAATGGTGACCAGAGAAGTAGTTTCTGAAGAAGGGGGTTGAATTCCCACCTTTCTGAGACCTAGGGATCCAGATGGTTGATATTCCAGACTTTTCAGATCTGGAGGCTGGTGTGTTAGAATTAGTCGTTTCCATTTATTTTTCTGTGCTATCATAATTTTTATAGCAAATATATGCTTGTTAGATGCCTGCTGCATCCTGTACTTAAAAAGTTCAACACCACTGCATCCTTATGTAGAAAGGGAAATATTTCATGGTGAATTCACTGAATGATAAATATGCCAGAGATACATATGGGGAAATTTGGTACCTGCAATCCCTGGACTGCTCTGCTTCTTGAGTACCTGCACTTAACTGAATTCATTCTCCAGGAATGGGCTTTCCCTCAGCTACATGCAAAGGTTGATACCTCAGCTGTACATACATCACTTACAGTACTTCTGTTTCCTGATCCTCAGGATTATTTGCCTCATTATATTGCCTCTTTCTAGCTGAAGCTGACTTTTCTTGAGGTAACAATTCAGCAGCGTTGTGGGTCAGGAGGTAATGCGAGGTATTTATCAATGGATATAGGGAGAAGGCATTTTAAGTATCTTGCTCATCTTGAAATTCAGCTAATCGTTATGGGTGTAATCTTGCTCCCACTGCAATTAGTGGCCTCAGCGAGAGAATGGTGTGGTCCTATAAGAGCTATAACTAAGTCCCTCTGGAACAGTATTTGCTTTGAGAAAGAGCAGAGAGAACTACAGTGGCAGATGCATCCTTGGAAAATAATCTAAAATGTTCTTAAGGGACAAAATGAATAGCATTTTATGGGGCATATCTGTTCTCTGACACAGTCCAAAGAGGGGATTTATATTCCAGCAGCTGTGCCTATTCTTCATGCTGATATAACTTCATTCACAAGACCTCCTTTTACAGGATCTGCAATAACAATGAAATGTCACCCATTCTAGATATGTAAATTAAATTACTTGTTTTTGCAACACAATTTTTGTCATTAGCTAGAGACAATGATTTGCAACATGCTTTTGAAAAGGAAACATACAGCAATAATCTCATTTTCTCTAGCACTTTCATTTCTTAAAGAGCACATGAACATGGAAAGAATATCTGTGCAAACGTCAATTAGAAAAGAGATGCCAGATTATGTTTGATTTGATATTGCTGCCCCTTAGGCCCGAACAGTTAGCCAAAGTTCAGGGCCCTACAGAGCTATTGCCATTAAGATGAAAAGTTAATACCATTAGTTAGCTGTGTTATTGGTATAATTTTGTTTATTTACAAAAATTCAGAGCCCATTGGGAATACGGACAATGATTTTTTTGTTTTTCATGGAAAATGCAGTGTCTGCAAAATCAAACTTCTCCTTGGGAAATTACAGTTTTTGCAGGGTTGGGGTTGTGGTGTGTGGGTTTTTTTTTTGTTTTTTTTTTTTTTTTTTCCAGTCAGGAAAACCAAAACAAAATATGTATTTATTTTTTGGGGTCAATTCAACACAAATCAAAATATTTCAAATTGTTGAACTGACCCCAAACATTTCATTTTTGGTTCAGTTCAACATTAAATTCCATTTACCTATTGTGGTGCATTGCCTTATGGGAGTGTTGTAGCTTGGGCCCCATTCTCTCCTCTGGACCTGGCTCCCTGGCTTTACTAATGCAGCACAGTCTTTCCTATGACTGAGCAGCATGACGCATAATGGGAGATGTAGTTCTGCCAGTGAGCCTGGCCTACAGTGGAGAATGGAGGCATCAGGCAGCCTGAACAAAAGCTCCCATTAGGCAATGAGCTACACTAGGAAAATGCAGTTTAATGCTGAATTGACTAGAAATGTAGTGGTTTTTTGATAGTTCAACAAACCTAATAGCCAAATGAAACATTTTGGTTACAGACATTGAAATGAAAAAATTCCAGTACTTCAACTTTTTGTCCCCATTTGGCATAAAAACAAATGTTGAAATATTGGCATTTCCTACAAAATGGAAATTTCTGAGGGTGTTCTTACATAAGAACGGCCATACTGGATTAGACCAAATGTCCATCCAACCCAGTATCCTGTCTGCTGACAGTGGCCAATGCCAGGTGCCCCAGAGGGAGTGAACCTAACAGGTAATGATCAAGTGATCTCTCTCCTGCCATCCATCTCCACCCTCTGACAACAGAGGCTAGGGACACCATTCCTTACCCATCCTGGCTAATAGCCATTAATGGACTTACCTCCATGAATTTATCTAGTTCTCTTTTAAACCCTGTTGTTGTTGTTTGTTTGTTTTTTTTTTTCTCAGCACTACAAAATATGTACACACAGTCCCGTTCCCTGAACATACTGAAACAAACATCAGGCAATTTCCCTGCTCAGAAATTCTAACTCTGCCATTCCAGTGAGTTCTGTGCCCAAGAAGCTGTGTCTTTGCATCCTCTCTCAGTCATGCTTACAACTCCTTCTACAGGCATTTCTTCCTCCAAAATCCGAGCCCCTGAGTTTTCCACCAGGAAAACCCTCAGTCCGCATGGTTAAGTTCTGACCTGCCATATGGCCTGGTCTTTGAGTAGTAGCCTCCATTGTTTGCAGTTACCTTTACTATGTAAATGGGCTTGATTGCTCTTTTGTTGAGCCTGAAGGAGGGTGCATGACACACCATTAGCTTTAACAAAGTCTGTGATTGTCTTTACATCCATGGCCTTTTCTTCACTAGGAAAAAAGGTACATTCTTACTTCATGGTGGCTAACAGGTGGAAGCTAACCTGAATTAAAATCCTAGTGAAGACAAGGGAGGCTGTAGTTTTTATACGTTAACAAGAGAAATTCTAAGGGACAGATCCAAAAAAGACTTAGGCACCTACTGTTACGTTAGGTGCCTAAGTCCAATATTTAGGCATGACTGAGATCCTGAAAGGACAGCACCTGAGCAGGGGTTAACTCCATAGGTACCTAAAGTCCCTCAGTGCCTAAATTTATATCATTACAGTTTCCTGATTGCCTAAGTTTCTACCAGCAAGTCTGAGCCTCAGATGGCAGGGCACCTAGACTATGTCAGACGTCAGCCCCAACGCGATCCTCACACTAGGTACTCCCCCTGCCTATCTCATGTGTGGGGGCCTGATCCCATATGTGTAGCCTAGGCACACCTACACACACACAAAATGGCTAGAGGAGATGGTGTTCTCTTTATAACTGTTAGCCCAGAGGTCAGACCAGTCACCTAGAATGTGGGAGACCCACATTCAATTCTCCCCTTTGCCTAATGTGGAGAAGGGATTTGAACTTGAGTCTCCATCCCCTCCCAGGATAGGATATTCCTTGGCAGGGGTCTCTGCTTCTTCTGTTGAAACTGTTCTATTGTGTATAAATAAATAGTCAGAGTGAGAGACTCTATAGCTAACTGATTAGAGTGCTCACTTGGGGGGAGAGGACCCAAGTTCCTGTCCCCCTGCTCCACTGCTTATTTAATTAGAGACTGAGAGGTCTGCCCCCGAATACACCATACCCAGTGGTTAGGGCACTACTCTGAGAGAGGGGAGACCCAAGTGCAAATCCCTTCTCCCCATTAGGCAGAGGAGGAATTGACCCCTGGTCTCCCGTGTCCTGGGCAACTGCACTAGGAGATATAAAAGGGGCACCAACAACCATTTCCTCCAATGTTTCTCACAAAAAATGGTTTAAGTGCCTAACTCCAGGGATAGGTTCACAGCTGAGAATTGCAAGCAGAGATGGCACCTCCCTCAGGACAGACTTAGTTGTCTAAGACCCTCTGAGGGGTGGGGCTTAGGCCACACCCTTATCCTTGGCATTTCCTGTTGGCTAGCTTAGGTGGCTCCCTGCTCAGTGTGATGTCTCTTGATCTCATTCCTAAGCATGTAACTCTTCCCGGGCAGTGTATAGGTAGCCTAGATGCCTAACTCAGGGTTGTGGATTCAACTGAGCAGCTAGGTGCAAAAAAATTAGGCATTACAGCACTTAACTTCTTAGCAATGCAGCGCCTAAATCCATTTGTGGATTTAGCCCTAGGTTGCTATGGCTTACTTTGACATGCTAACATATGTGAAAGCTACATGTAACCTGTGTGCCTACTAGGGAGAGATCTCTTTAAGAGATCCACTGTAGGAAGGTAGCAAAGAGTTGTATCTGGGTCATTGTTGCTAGGTAAATTAAGCACTCCACATCCAGAAGCTTTTGGAATTGGGTGTGGTAGTTTTGTGTCTGCTCCTATAGGTTCCCCGTTGCTTGGGTCAGATGCCATGAGGGCAAGCAGTCAGGGCAGCTGCTTTACAAGGGGTCTTGTGCCTTGTGTGAGTTGGGAGAAGCTGAGCCCAGGAGCAGAAAGCAGGCTGTTGTCCCTAACTCTGAAGCATTCTGCAGCAGGGTTTTCTTTAAATCTATACACTTAACTGAGTGATTGGTTAATCAGTTAGCTGGCTGGCTAGCACTGATTTCAGCAGAGGAAGAGTCTGCCTGGATTCCAACTGAAGATTCTTACAAGCAAGTGGAGGGAAGATGTTGTTTTAGACCAGGGATAGGCAACCTATGGCATGCATGCCGCCTTTGGCATGCAAGCTGATTTTCAGTGGCACTCATGCTGCCCGGGTCCTGGCCACCAGTCCGGGGGGGCTCTGCATTTTAATTTAATTTTAAATGAAGTGTCTTAAACATTTTAAAAACCTTATTTACTTTACATACAACAATAGTTTAGTTATATATTATAGACTTATAGAAGTCTAACTTCTAAAAACGTTAATGTATTACTGGCATGCGAAACCTTAAATTAGGGTGAATAAATGAAGACTCGGCACACCACTTCTGAAAGGTTGCCAACCCCTGTTTTAGACTCAGCAAACTGTATAGATTTGGTGATCAAAGACTCTGGGACTTAGGTGAACTCATCCTAAGCTTTTGGGAACTCTGTTTCTTCTCACTGTGTTTCTGTGGGGACTGAACTGTTCAGATTTTAATTTGTTTTCTTTATTTGTTTATGTATAACTGTGAAGATAATGTCTGTGGATTATAAAATAAAATTAGATTGTTTCTTTATCATAAGAGTTTATGAAGTTATTTAATTAAATTCATTTCTTTAGTTCTTTTTGGGACTTGAATGTGGGGAGGTTGACCCTCTGCAATCCTTGCGGAAAATCCTTAGAGACTGAACTCCTGGGTCTCCAGCTACTTTTCTATGGGAGTTGAGTTTTTTTAGGCACTGGAGAAGGGCAATGAAGTGAACTCTAGCCCACCCAAGGTTACAGACGCCTGAACAGACAGGAACTTGAGGATTGCTCAGAGCTCACCTCTGATTTTCTTTTGAAGAATTTTGCAGCCGTTAGTTATAAAAATTTGGTGTTATTGAATATTATTGAATTTGTGCACTGTATTAATATTAAGATAATGGAAACTTGTACACAGAGTTAGATCCCTATAGGACTATTTTGGTCAGTGATGTGTCCCCTGTTGATAGCACATCAGAAATTAAGCGGGTTATTAGAACCTTCGGCCATGTGGCTTTTAGTTCATGCAGGAGAGGCTCATGCATTTAGCTCCAGAGGTTCCAGGTTTGATCCCACCTGCTGATGAGTGGAGTCTGTTGGTGTTATATACACAGTGCCTTGTCTTCACTAGGATTTTACTTTGTGTCAGTCACAACATGACAGCTAACAGGAGATAAGAATACGCAAGACACACTCCACAATTCCACTCCTGGCTGCTATTAGCACCGTATCACCATAATAATAGAATATTGTATTAATGGCACCTCAAGTTGTTTTGTCACAATTCATCCTGGTTTCTGGCTTTCTGACTATTGTAAGCCTCGGTACTTTCTGGTGGTACAATGAGCTTAGGAATCAATACAAGAGGAAATACAATCTTATTCATGTCTTCATTAAGAGTTTTGCCTAAAGACTACTGGATGAAGCTTTTTAAATCCCTTTAATATATGTTTGTGGGTGCTCCAAATTAGCTGCTGATCCACTATACTGATTTATTATCTGGATCAACAGAGTATCTAAGATTCTGTCATAAATTGGATAGAGAAACTAAATACATGCTCGCACAAAAATAGTTGGTATCTCAGATAACTCCATAATCCTGGACTTTCACTTTTGATTGGTGTCCGGCATTTCCACTGTAATGAATCATGAAGCAAAACTTCAGGTTGGTGTTTTTTAGGAACACCTAACTTTTATCAGCAGTTACCAAAAAAATGGCATTTTGAGACCAAAGTTATTAACAAAAGAAATGTCTTAATTGTTGGCAAATGCTGAGTTTTGTAATGCCTTGCTCTACACCACATCATTGTGATTCTGCTTTGACTTAGGAGAATGTAAAGCCAGAATAACATTAATGAAGTCAGTGGAGATATTTTGGGTTTATGCAGTGTAACTGAGAGCGGAATCTAACCCATTGTGTTGTGTTTACTTTTCCCATCCTTCTAGGCAATGCTACTGGGGGTTTATTACTCTACAGCCAGTCATACCAAGAGGACAAGACCAGCCTTAATTTGCATAATAAAAATTGGTATGTCTTCCAAGAGACATATGAAAGAGAACAGGGTGTTTACTTTATTCTCTTCCATAAAACTGTGTTCCAGATTGAGGAGTCTGGAAAAATGCCTAAGGCAAAAGAAATCCGCTATAGTCAACGGCTGATGAGCTAATATCTTAGGCAGCAATCTCTCTTATTCTTATTCCTATAACTAGAGCACGTGACAGACATAGGGCCAAATTCAACAGTGACAAACTGTGGAGGAAGTTAATTATATAATGAAGTAAGTTATACTGATCTAAAGGGAGCTGGACCCGTTGATGCCAGGACTGAATTTGGGAGTGCTGAGGCTGGTGCGGACTTAAGTTAAACTATGTGTGCAGGGGTTTGCTTTATCTTGTATCTTTCTATTATTACTGTGGCAAGGAGCACACTATTGAATATATATCTATATATTTTCACTTCTCCTGTGATCCCTCAGCATGCAAGTCCCCCTCCTTTTGGAGATGTACTGAGTGTCAAATCAGTACATGTTATGCTACTCAGCCACTTATATCTGCTTGCAGTCATTTTAGGAACAATTTACACATGATGTGCAACTCAGGCCATTGCTTGCATCACTGAATTCAGCCTAGCACCTTCTATAATAATTGCATCTGCTTACTTCTGTCTGCATTTAGTTCATAGTTTGTGTTTTGGGGACAGTCTGAGACCAGAATTCTCCACAGATGAGGGCTCTATTTTTTTATGCATTTTGTTTGTGTGTTGATTCATTAAAATATCAGTGTTTACATAGACTTTGGCTAACAGTTACTAAGGGTTACTTCACTTCCATTCAGGTAAGGACAACAGGCCAGATCCTCAGCTGGTGTAAGTCATCTTGATGCCAGCTGACTTACATCTGATGAGGATCTGGTCCAATATAGTGTTAATGGATTATGATGTGTTTTAAATCCAACTTCTGTTTGAATTTGGTCTTCAGAGAAGCTGTTTATTAACAGCCACTCAAAATTATAAAGTTACAGTAAAATAACTCTGGATATTTTACCTGAGTGACAATCCTCAGATAAGGGATAACCCCAAGATCCACAGCTAGCTCTCTGGGTGCAATTCCAGGGTGCAATTCAGAGCAGTGAGGGGCTGGGTCACCCCTGTCTTGCAATCTTGGGTGCCCCACAATGCTTCGCTGTTTCCAACTTGGGTTGCTCACAATCAGCCTGCCAGCATTCAGGTCACACCCTGAGCATCTGTGTATAGCCAGAGCCCTAGTCCAGCAACTCTGGCCTCAGCAGCCTGTCAGCAACACACCAGCCACACTCTGGCTTCCACCAGCCTTGGTTACTACATGCAGGGTGACCCCAACACACTTATAGTCCTGAATTTTCCCCAAAATGTGTGTTCTCTGCACTGACCAGCCTTCTCCTGGACAGTTCAGATATTCGAGGTCTGTTGCTGCTCTAAGAGGATCAATATACAACAGTCTGCTACCTTAAGTGGTATTACTCACACAGTTCAGTTTAAAGACAACACCAAGCAATTAATTTTAATTAAAGAATAAAACAAATTAATTAAACTATGAAGAGGTACATTTTAAGTGAGTAGAAATATAAGGCATTAAAGTCTGAAATGGATACAAGAGAAATAAACCTAAAACACTTCCTAATACTAAAATTTAATAAACTAGACTTGGTTCAAGATGAAGTCCCTTACCATGTGTTTCCAGTAGCATTGCTGTCCAAATTCTCAGGTCCGAATCTGCTCCCAAAGTCCAACAGCTGTTTCTTTTGTCTGCTTAGATTAAAGAAAAAGATGGATCATGAAAGAGAAAATACCTGCGTGTTTTCCCCCTCACTTTTAAAGTTCAGATACTGCTTGAAATGCATTTTCCTGAGGGTTACCCTTAGATAAAGTTCCTTCCAGGTGTGAGGATGGAGAAATAAGATCTTGTGATGAAAGAGGTTTCATGCTCATTTGCTAATATGCAGGTTTGCCTTGTCTCACTCTTGCTGGCTCAAGGATATTGTTTACTTTTATATAAATTGAGGTAAATACACACTCCTTTGTTTAAGATTGACCTGCTTGACCAGTCCCACCTAATTGGGGCTACCTGTGATTGAACATGTTACCAATATCATTCAGGAGGAATTCACAACTTTACATGTAATGTGGCTACATACATTTGACCATGATATTGTTGACCAGCGAGTTATTCGTTTTCAAATGATACCACACAAGGCATTTCTTGTACACAGATTATTACAATGGTGTGAATGCAGGATGCATTTGGTCACAGAGTTGCACTTTCTGTGCTCTAAAACTCATTTTTGGAAATTAGAACTAGAGATTATATTTAAAATGTTTTTTAAACTGTTATCTGTATAAGTCACAAGCACTAATAATAGGTCACAGAAAGCAGAGAGAGGAGATGCTATCAGGTCCTCTAATCCATCCCCTGGCCAGTGCAGAGTTGTCCCTGACATTTTCTAGTGCTTATTCCAGTCTAGTTGTAAAACGTCGTAATTGAGGTGGTAGAGGGTGATCAGTGCAAGAGACATCAATAGAAACAAGTTCT
Source organism: Malaclemys terrapin pileata (assembly GCF_027887155.1). Lineage (NCBI taxonomy): Eukaryota > Metazoa > Chordata > Testudines > Emydidae > Malaclemys > Malaclemys terrapin. The sequence goes on from NC_071507.1 coordinate 142,313,289, forward strand.
TATGAAAATATTTCTATAGAAATATTTTCAGAGAAACTTTAGTCCAATCCAGAACAAACTTGCATTAGTTTTACACCAGTGTAACTTCAGTGGAGTTATTTCTGATTTTACTCCCCTATCGGTGAGTCTTTATCTTCCTCTAGACATTTCTTGTCCTCTGTCACTGACACATATGAGACTCGAGCGTTTAATACATCTAGTTTTCTTTTTTTAAACCTAAATCTTGAACTAAACATCCCCATCATGGTCCTGCCATGCGGGCAGGGGACTGGACTCGATGACCTCTCAAGGTCCCTTCCAGTACTAGAACCTATATTATCTCTTCTCCACCATCCCGCCACACACTTAAGTTTCTTCTTCTCACTTTTCCATTTGAGAAGTTGTTTAAAGAAACATTTTAAAGCCATTTTAATCTCTCCTGACCAGTATATTGGGGGCCAGTCCCATCCTAGCTACTCAAGCTCATGTTCTTTTAAAGTATTCAAAATTGAAAATAAATGTATAGCTTTAAAAATAAAATGAAATGCTTAGGTCCTGACTCTGCCTTCCTTATGATGGGGGGGGGAGGGGGGGGGGGGATTTTACCACATAAGCTGCCCTAGATAGTGGCATGCAGTCAGTTTAACATGCATCAATCTAATTAGGGGCAAAAGCCTATGTATTCTAATTAATAACTCCAACACATGGAAGAACTACACAGTAAACCCAGTACACATAGGAAGCAGGCAGAGTCTGTTTTAGGGTCTCTATCCTGCAGTGACTCATGCATGTCCTTAACTTTACACAGGAGTGGTTCCACTGAGCTCAGTAGGGACTACTTAAATGCTTCAGATTAAGCACATGTATTACAGCCTTAGTTGCTGGCACAATAAACAGATTTTTTTTTATGCTGTGTTATCTATGAGAACAGGCTGGGTTTGGATTTTTTAGTCTGATCTGGTATAGAAAATTATTCAAGTTTTATTAGAGAATAAAAAACAACTAGAATGGATCCAACATTTTTAGCATACTATTGGGTTGTAGAAGTACTTCCTTTAGTTATAAGAGGGAAAAATCCATGCTGCAGCCCATGTGTCACATGCAATTAATAATTCAGGCTGTTTACATTTGTGAGGTACCCTTAATTCAATATGCAATCCAGCATCATGTTCAGTAACTAATTAATAAAATAAACAATTACTGATGGATATTACCAGCCCACCTGTCACTTAGAGTGAAGGCTGGGGTCCAAACACATTACCCTCTGTCTGCAGTTTCTTCTGTCTTGATGTGCCTGTGAAGGGTGAAACATGAGTTTGTCTCTTTTTTTTTTTTTTTTTTTTTTTTTTTTTTTGTCTCTTATGATGTTTGACGAAGGTGTGACCCTGGGGGATCACTCAATGCTAATTGACAAATCTCCCATCCCCCCCCCCCCCCCCCCCCCGAATCCATAACTCACATCAGGCCTGACACACTCACAGCCCCGACACACTGTTATCATAACCTGTGCCTAAAAGGTGTTGTGTAAAATATCAGATGCAAACCAGTGTCCTTCTGGTCCCGAAAATCATTGTGTGATGTATGTTTGGGGTGTGTACAAAGAACTATAAATGTGTGCTGGAGATATTTTCTTAGAATGTGTTTGGCAGGCAGAGCATAAAGCCCACCCTTCCCTAGACAAAGGAATGTGTATTTACTTGTCCTACCAGATTGATTGCAGAGGACAATGAAAAGTACATTTACATTGGCAACAAAAATGATTAAGAGTATGGAACAACTTCCATATGAGGAGAGATTAAAAACACTGGGACTAAGGGGGAATATGATAGAAGTCTATAAAATCACAAATGGGGTGGAGAAACTGAATAAGGAAGTGTTATTTACCCCTTCACATAACAATAGAATCAGGGGCCACATAATTAAATTAATAGGCAGTGAGTTTAAAACAAACACAAGGAAGTACAGTATTTCTTCCACAACACAGTCAACCTGTGGAACTTGTTACCAAGGGATGTTTTGAAAGCCAAAACTATAACTGGATTAAAAAAAGAATTACCTAAAATCATGGAGGATCGGTTCATCAATGCCTATTAGCCAAGATGGTCAGGGATGCAACCTCATGCTCTGGGTGTCCCTAAGCCTCTGACTGCCAGATGCTGGGACTGGACAACAGGGGATGGATCACTTAATGATTTCCTTGTTCTGGTAATTTCCTTTGACACATCTGCACTGGCCACTGTTGGAAGACAGGATACTGAGCTAGATGGACCATTGGTTTGACCCAGTATGGCCATTCTTGTGTTCTTACATATAAAGTACACAAAGCCATCAAGAGAGATGACCACTTAACAATCATTACAATGGATAAAATCTGCACCCCGAGGAAGCCTTCCTGGCTCTTGAAATAGATACAAGGAACTTTGGGGTAATATAAGGGAGGCAAAGAGACATTTGGGTCATTTGTTACCTAGGGGCAAAGGGATGCAGCACCCTTTGAATTCATGAAAAGTGGATTCTCTTGACCTTGGAGGCAAGAGTAGCTGAAAACTACCTACTGGTGAGACAGCTACTTAGACAAAAACTGTAACTTGCTGAAATTATGTTTTAGTTGCTAGGACATGTTTTGTTTGACTTGTAACCATGCCTGTCTCTTTCATTCTTGCCTATTCTCACTTAAATCTCTGTTCTTTGTTAATAAATGTATTCTTGTTTTATTACAAAACCATCTCAGTGCTGTGTATTAAACTGGCGAGCGAGTCCTGAGCTAACCCAACAGGCTGTGGTGCATACTGTCTCTTTGGAGGCAGCAAACTTCATAACTTCTGTGAGAGGGATTGGACACTGCAGAGACATGTCTGGGGAACTCAGGAATTGGGGTTCACTGGTTGTTGCCTGGAAGGCAAGGTTTGGACTGGCACAGTGCTGTCAAGTTTGCTCAGGGCCGCCCAGAGGATTCGGGGGTCTGGGGCAAAGCGGGGGAGCTGCAGCACTTGTACTCACCTGGCAGTGGTCCAGGTCTTCGGCGGCATTTTGGCGGTGGGGGGCCCTTCAGTCACTCCACGTCTTCGGCAGCACTGAAGGACCTGCCACCAAAATGACACCGAAGACCCAGATCACCGCCAGGCCAGGGCGTGTGGGGGCCCCTGCAGAGCCTGGGGCAAATTTCCCCACTGCCCCCCCTCTGGGCAGCCCTGAGTTTGCTGGCAAGGCAGAGAAGCTGGTGTGACAGGGAAATAACACCTAGCTTATCAGTAACAAAACTCATACTTGCTGAGGCTGAGAGGGGTAACAGAGTGGCTCACAGTTCTGGGGGCCCCAAGAAAAGCATCACAGAAAGGCTGAAAGTTATTGGGTTTTTATTTTTTCTCAACAAAGAAAATGGCCAAAGATACACATTTATTCCAGGCTGGGCTGTGTTATAACAGATTCAGATTCTCTCATAGAGGTATACAATGTTCATTGCAAATCGTACTTGATGTCTTTATGCTAACCTCTGAATAGGCAAAACTCTGACCTCTGAGCATTAGCGATGGCTGATGTTATTGCATTATAACCTAATGTCATCGGTTCCTTTTTCTTGTCTGGTTTAACCTTGATTGCCTTTACCCTGCCTATCCTTTATAGTTCCTATTTATCTTCTTTCATTTTCATACCAAGCATTACACACATTCCCTGCCTATACCTGCAATCCAGCTGAAAAGCACACAGAGCGGGGGTTTCAAAGCTGCCTAAAAGATTAGGAAGTGGGTGTCCAGGAGACTGAAAATAATCTGATATCCCTCTCCAACCTTGATTTATGATAAAAGCACTCTACAGGCCAGACCACAGCTGGCCATTGTTTGGGTGCATGGGAGTGGACACAAGGAGCTTTCTTCCCTTGTGGCCTCCTGCGTGACCAACAACTGCAGTCTCTGCTCTGTGCACCCATGGTGCTGCACACCCTCTGAAGGAAGCGAAGGGCAGCGGCCCTGCTCACCTTATAAAGGGCTTGTGTACGCAGGGGGAATAGACTGAACACTCCCCTTGCACAACAGCAAGTTGGGGAAACATTGTGCTCCTTCAGGGACAATCCCTACCCATCTTCTCTTGTCCTAGACTTCAACACAAAAAACAGGTGTGTCCTAGCAGGAGGTCAAATCCTAGTGACGACAAGGCAGTTTGTAGTTTTTAGGAGTTAGCAGGTCAAGTTAAAGACAAGGGCACAAGAGGGGGTGACTTGGCGCACAAGGTCACAACACCACTCAAATTTGGGGCAGCTGGGCAGGTAACCTGGGCTCCCTCCTTAGCAATATATAGGTGTGTCCTGTGTTTCCTGTAAGCTGTGCAGTCGGGTGGCTGCCCCGGAGAGATTCAAGTGCCATGCAGTTGATTAGCAGAGCCACACACATCCAGACAGCAGTGTGTGTTCAGGTGCCCCCCCACCCACCATCCCCTGCTGCTTTGCAGCCACATAGCTCCTGCAGCTACTCCCGGGACTCTCCTGCTGGCTGAGCAGAGCGGGGGTGGGGGAGTGGGGCTGATGTCAGGGTGTCCCCCTCCCCCAGCCCCTATACCCCATCTCCACAGAGCAGGGTAGAGGGGACAGGGCTCAGGACTCGCAGTGGCTCTGAGGTCTGAACGATCTTTTGGGTGAGTGAATGCCTTAAACAGACAGCGCACGATCTCTCTAACTTCCCCAGCAAACACAATTTCTCTGTGTCTGTCCTCTCTCTCTCCACACACACACACACACACACACACACACACACACACACACTGTCCTCTTCTCTTCTCTTCCCCCCTGCCCATGCACCCCATCTCTGCAGCGTGAGGGACAGGGGACATGGTTCAGGAGGAGGAGAGCTTTCAGTGAGTGCCTTAAAGAGACAGCAGACGGGAGTCTCTCAGAAATTTCCCCAGCAGCCAGCATACACAGAGTGTATGTCTTACACACAGTCTGTGTGTGTCTCTCTGACACCCCACCCCTCCACACACACTGTCTGTGTCACACACCTCCCAACACTGTTGTTGTTGTTACTTCTTGGTACTTCCTGCAATGCGCACATATTCTCTGTAATTTTATTCTTTCAAAGTGTGTTATTTTAGTTTTTTTTGACTGGTCCATACATTTCATAACTTTTATTTCTTTCATACACTTAAATTTAATTCTTTGAGTGGTGAGCTCTAAAATTCATAACTTGTCCTGGCTGGAGTAATTATCCCTATTGGTAACTTTTTTTTTTTAAAATATCTTATATCTAGGTTTTTTGTTTCTACTGGTGGCGCACATCCGCACATTACCTTGGTGCACATGACAAAATTTATTCTGCACACGGGTGGAAAAAATTAGCGGCAACATTGATTGTGTCCCTGTTTAAAGAGTAGCAGGGGCCAGATCTGATAACTTGTGTGGAAATTACAAACTGCATTGTCTCTCCTAGGATTTTACCTCAAGTTAGCTCATTCAAGTTAAGAACACACCTTTTTTTGGCAGCAAAGACAAGTTCTCTGAGGTGGAGTGGCTCTGAATCTCTCCCCTGTTCAGGGCTGTGCCTAATAGACATTATCTAGAACTGTACCAGGGTAGAACCAGCCAAAGAATCAGGAAGACAAAACCTTTTCCCTGATTTTTCCGCCCCGTACACAGACTAGCCCTTAGCTGCAATAGAGAACCTTGCCCAAAATCCCTGGCATTGTTTGACTTGGAAAGGTTTTGTAAAAGCACAATTTTATGATTGCTCATGGAGTTTTAATGTCTTGGCTGACAATTAAAATACCCAAGTCACTTTTTTTTTTAAAGAAATATTTTATTTTGTTTTGTTTTTTTAAGTAGAAATAATGGGCTTAGAGATGGAGCTAATTTTTAAAAACAAAACAAAACACGCCACACAAAACTTTTCATTAGTGCTGTACTGAGAAAATTATTCACAGATAGAACTGGACACTAACCAATAAAATAATTTCACTAAATTTTCAGAATGTAAAAGCTATTTCCATTTTTTAGGATTCAAAATGGACCTATTTGCTTAGAGCTTTTTTCCTTAAACACGCCCCTCCCCCCCACTTTTTTCCAGATAAGTTATTAGAACTTCTATCTAAATTGTTGTAATACTTGTTTCTAAAATTATTTTGTTTACTGAAAGCCCAATTTTCTATAAGCAAATACATTTCAATAAAATGATTTCAATAAACATTTTGATAACAATGTTGGTTAAAAAAAATGAAACTTCCGCAAAAAAAAAATAAGAATTTCTTGAGATATTTTTATAGGCTATTTTTACCTCAAACCCAACCATTTTATTGCAAAAAAAAAAAAAAAAAACAAAAAAACCACAACACTTTGACTAGATCTAATCATGATTTAATTAAAGATCTATTTGGGATGAAATAGCCAAGTAGCTTTGGATTAAAAAACAAAACAAAAAAAGACTATATGAAATTAAATAAATGAAAATGATTTTAGTTCATTTTCTGCTTAAAAGTGCATATAGCCCTAGCTGATATTATGGTATTTTGTGTTTATCACCCATTCTGAAGCTCAGGAGGGAATTTCACACTGATCATACTGTAACATTCTGTACCCCTATCTTCATTCCTTTATAGAACTATGATAAATCTTGTACAAAGCATGCCTTATGAGGTATCATTTCAAAACTCATAATTTGCTGATTATTATTGTCCTGGTAGAATGTGTGACATTATATTACCAGATTTGCCCATTACTTTGGGGTACGCTCATTTATTAGAGTTACTCTTTTGGGGTGGTGTTCTGTAATTCTATTAATGTACTGCTTGTGTCACTTTTGTTTTCATATGGAGCTCTACTTCTTCCTTCTGCAAGTCCCCTCCCAATGGAGCTATCCTGCAGGACCTAGGTTCCCCAGGGCTGGGTTCCTCCAGCCCCAGAACTGGATGCGCGCACGCGCACACACACACACACACACACACACAGTAACAGAGCAAGTTTGAGTCGACTGTGTCAATCAGCACTTTCAAGCTGACCCCCCTTATATGCCCCTGGATTCAATAGGCTGGGCCAAGCAGCACTTTCAAGCTGCAACCCTTATATGCCACAGGTTCAGCACATCCCTATCCCCACTTTCACATTACAATTGTTCTGGTAGTAACCTACTTGATGACCAAACCCCACGGTATTTTGGGGCATTACAGGGATCTTTAGCATAGGTAAAAGAAGCGTTGCTGCAGAGTAAATGGGGAAGCTAAAAACACAAAAGAGTAAAGTTCAGAGAGAGAGAAAGAGAAGCAACCAGCTTAACCATAAGTTATTTATTGCATAATAGTGATAACCACACAAGGAGAGCCTAAACAAACATAACAGTTACATTATTAAAGGTTACAAAAGTCATATATAGAAAACTATACCTGCCTGAGGTAGAAAAGAAAGCGGAGGGTGGGAGGAATCTCACCACTTCCATGAAGCTTGAACTGGTCGGGGTTCCCAGGTGATGGTGGTAACTCAGGGTCCTGAGTGCTGGAGACAGGCAGAGTCCCCAGCACAATCAGTCAGAAGAATATGAAATCCCAGTGGAACCGATGCAGAGTTTGGATCCATGCATCAGAACACTTACTGGAGCGTGAATAGGGTGTTTTTTGTAGGGAAAATACAATGGTTCAAGGGAGAACACTAGATTTGTTTATTGGTAAACTGATGACTCAAGGGTAGGGTGACCAGATGTCCCATTTTTAAAGGGACAGTCCCATTTTTGGGGACTTTTTCTTATATAGGCACCTATTACCCTCCACCCCTGTCCTGTTTTTACCCAGTTGCTATCTAGTAACCCTACTCAAAGGTTTTCGTTAGGCTTGACAATAGGAACTGATCACTCCTAGATATGGGTGATATTCCTTCCAGGGAGCTCACAATGCAATTAGGCTGCTTCAGTATTTTGGATATTAGTCAATAATTTATTACTAGAATTGGTCTGATAACTGCTGAGCTGGGTGTGTGCAGGCATAGGTTTATTAACATCTGGAGCAGAGATCCCCCATGATGCAGTGCTTCTCAGCTTTTCTGGTCCCAGAGTTCAGTGTGGTTCTTGAGTTGGAATCTCTGTTCTCCATTCTGTATGCTAATGAAGATGCCTCCCTGTCCCATCTTTGATGCAGATGAGGCTAGGTGAGTTGCCTTAATCTTGTCACCCTCGTCAGGAGGGGTCTAGGTGTGTCTCCCATCACCCTACACTGCTCTCTGCAAGTCTTTTCTCTGATCGGTTTTGGTTCAAGCAGAGGGTGGGGGGTTTCCTTCATGAGTCAGACAGGCTGGATACTGCACCCTGATTCCCCAAGAACACAGAGCTGACTGGTATCAATTATATGTATAGTTATAAGATTCTACTGTATGGTATTGTTGAAATATGATTCAAGTTTGGGAAACAGTCACAAACCAGTTCCCCATAGACCAATGCCTCAGCCAGGTGTCAACAAAATCAAATGGACTAGTTATGTGGCCATTCTTTGGCAGGAAAAAGGATATGGGTGAAAAATCTCTATCTTGACAAAGGAACAGCTGGGAGATCCCATCCACACGGACTTTCTGTCTCCTGAATCTTCCCTGGGGTTGACTCACAAATAGAGAAGGAGCTATAAGGAAGGAAATGAGATGTCCCAAGTCATCTGTCCTTTCATCTCTAGTCACAAAATTGACAACACTTGAAGGACAGAGGAAGCATCATAGGACTGGGGAGGGATCCTGACTGAAAGAGTTCAATAAGTCTGATGGAACTTGTGGTGAGAGAGACCTTTGCTTCGGATTCACTCTAGCTTGTTCAGCTAGGCATTAGTTGTGTTTTACTTTTCTTGTAACTAATTCTGAGTTTTATGCCTTATTACTTGTAGTCACTTAAAATCTATCTTTCTGTAGTTAATAATTGTTTTACTGTTTTATCTAAACCAGTGTGTTTGGATTGAAATATTTGGGAAACTCCACCAGAGAGAACTGGATTTGTGCATGTTATTTTCTATTATTAAATGATGGACTTTATAGGAGCTTGTATTGTCCAGGCTGTGCAGTACAGGACGTACATTTCTGGAGGAAAGTCTAGGACTGGGAATTTGCTGGTGTTGCTTTGCAGTGTAATCATGAGTGGTTGGCTGTAGCACTCACAGTATAACTGGGAGTAACTCACAAGCTGATGGCTGTTTGTGAGTGGACCAGGAATATTAGCTCTCCTAGCAAAGAAGTGCAAAGGGCACCCCAGGTTGGAGAACTGAGGGGAAACAGCTGTTAACTGGTCCAGATTATATCATGGGTAAGGTCACACATATTATTTTCTCCTTTTTTTTCTCTGTCACAAAGAAAAATGTACAGGTTTAAAAATTATATAGACAGAAATAGCAGAATTGTCATCAAATCATTCAAAACATACAGAGACCCGAGCCTGTTTCTGATCTACACACTTATGTATTTATGTAAATGGATCCAAAGCAAACAGACTGTATTAATAAAGCAGGCCAGACAGGTTCACAACCAATTTACTAAAGTTAAGTTAGTTGCATTGGTGCCAGAAAAGACAGGCTGAAAGCTATCAAAAAGCACCATTCCATTAACAGCACTGGTACCTTTTGAGAACGACAGTACCTCCCACAGCTTGACATGGGGGTCACCACTGTTAATTTACAAGGCATCCTAATCTTGAGCTTCAGGAGGACAGTTATTCATCAGTCATAACATCCCAAAGCCACACTCTAGCATTTGGAAAAATCACAGGGAGCAGAGGGAAGGATTTTCCCCTGAAGCTGCAGACCTAATCCAGAGAGGCCAGTTCAGCCCAATGGATACAGTGGCGTACATGGAGCACAGATGTTTGTTACTGCCTCCCACCCCCTGCCCTTTCCATGGTGAATAGCCACATAGCAGTGGATGAAGCAACAGGCATATATTCTGATTTTATGAAAGTACTGGGTCTTGTGAGCTAGTCCCAGCTCCCCCAGACTTGGAGTGTGACCTTGGGAAAGTCATTTAGCCTTTCTATAGCTCAATTTCCCTGCCTGTAAAATTCCCTATTTTATAGGTCCATTATGTGGCTCAGTTCATTCATGGCTGAAAAGTGCTTTCAGACTCTCAGCTGGGAGGTGGTCTGTGAATGCTAAGTATTATTGTGCACAAAGCATTGGTATGTACTCTCATGAAGTCTTACTCTAAAATTTAATTCAAATTGGCTTAGGTATAAACCCTGATGCCTGGGTTTAATACTGGCCGAAGGACCATAATGATAAACATTACAATATCTAGTTGTGGGGGGTTGTCTAGTGGGAGACCTCAGGGATCTATATCAGGTCTGGTCTTATTTAATATCTCTATTAAAATGAGTAAACATCACATTAATTAAATTTTGAGCTGATAATAAACTAGGAGTTATTGCATATACTACTAAGGACAGAGAAATAGCACAAAGGGACCTAACGAGATTAAAAATGGAGCACAATCTAGTTAAAGGAAATTCAGTTTGCAAAATGAAAATTAATATATCTGAGTGAAAATAATCTTGAAATCTAGCTATTCAATGAGAGACGGAGGTGGTGAAAGCGGTAATGCTATAACGAATGACTGATGGGTGGTCCTGGAAAGCAAATGAGACACATTAAGAATACACTATAGCAGCAAGAGAGATCAGCACAATTTTGGACTGTATACTCAGAAGCATTATGTCAAATGATGGCTGTTAGAAATCAGACTACTTATGTGACTGTACTTCTGTAGAATGCTGGGAAGTGGCCATGTCCTGGGGGGTGGAACCAAGAGGGTGCCCCCGTGTTTTGATGTGCCTAAGACCTTAGATTGCCTTCATCTGGCCATGCCCTTTCTGTGGCTTTTTTCTATGGAAGGGAACAGATATACAAGTCTTGGAGATTTACTACTGAGAAGGCAGGAGAGTATTCGTGCCTTTTTGATTGAGTTCATTAATCCTACTGATAGGCTTGATCCTAACTTTTTATACGCACCATCAGCCTTGAGTCCAAAAACTACAGAAGATTTATGAGCTTGAGCAAAGTCATATGCGAAGCCAGAATAAATTCTATTGCACTGAACAGGTGCATCATGACCACCGATTAAAGCACATGGCAACAAATGGGGATGAACATATATTAGAAAAGCAACAGTGTTTTATTAAAAATATAGGACAGAAGTCATTGATTTTATTTAAAAGCACATGGTCAAGTACCTCTAAGCATAGCTGTTATTTAGTTTTAAAGTTTGCATTCTTTGTAAGACAATCTTACATTACTTTTTTTTTTTTTCTTTTTTCTGTTTCATCCTGATTTCCGTGAGGAAATATTGATCTTTGTTCACTTTTATTTTAATGGAACACAAACTAATATTGCTCTGTTTGGTTGTCTGTTTGGTTCCTTTTCATGTATGCTGTGATGGCAGGGTGTCACCAGAGGTAGCGGCGGCTCCAGGCACCAGCGCTCCAAGCTCCCTGTGAGGGGGGCAGTCAGGCAGTCTTCGGCGGCATGCCTGCGGGAGGTCCACCAGTCCCGCAGCTTCGGTGGCAATTCGGCGGCGGGTATGCCGAAGCCGTGGGACTGGCGGACCTGCCACAGGCAAGCCACCAAAGGCTGCCTGACTGCTGTGCTTGGGGCGGCAAAAAAGCTAGAGCCGCCCCTGACCAGAGGTTAGTTACATATAATATTACAAGTTCTCTTTTAAAGGAATGCTGTATTATTGTTTGTTTTGTTATGCTGTTACTTTTGTGGGGGTATTGTTGCAAATAGCAAGAGAGTTTGCTGTCTGCCTGAATCTCTCTAAGGAGTGAGCTCTTGGGGCAGAGTTGCTTTCTAGGACAGGGGTGGGCAAAATACAGCCCATGGGCTGGATGCCTCCCCTCCCCCCACAGCTCCCATTGGCCAGGAACGGGGAACCATGGCCAATGGGAGCTTTGAGGGAGGTACTCACAGGTGAGGGCAGCGCACGGAGCCCTCTGCTCCCCCCACCCTCCAGGGGCCACAGGGATGTGGTGCTGGCCGCTTCCAGGAGCAGTGCAGGGCCAGGACAGGCAGAGAGCCTGCCTTAGCCTCGCTGCGCGCCACTTCCACCCCGGAGACGCTCAAGGTAAGCAGCGCCGGACCGGAGCCTGCACCCCCAAACCCGCCCTGAGCCCCCAACCCCCTGTCCTGAGCCCCCTCATACACTCTGCACCCCTCCTGCACCCCAACCCCTTGCCCTGAGGCCCTTCCCGCACCCCGCACTCCCTCCCACACCCCGCACTCCCTCCCATACCCCAACCCCCTGCCCCAGTCCTACATTCATGGCCCTGCATGCAATTTCCCCACCCAGGTGTGGCCCTCGGGCTAAAAAGTTTGCCCATCCCTGTTCTGGAAACTGAGCAACAGTGTTCGGGCTGAGATTACTGAAAAGGGGGGTTGCCTACATTCTGTTTATCACCTTTGTTCAAAGAGTAGTGTGTGTGTGTGTGTGTGTGTGTGTGTGTGTGTGTGATTTTATATATATATATTAAAAACAAGTTATGCTGCTCCATACCACCAATTTCTCCTCCAATAGGGAATTCACCTGCAAGGCCCCAACATCTGCCAATGCTCAGTAAAGAGGTGACTATATCAATAGTGTCACCTCCAGTTTGCTAAATAATTTTTGCTCCATTTGCATTCAGACACTGAGGTAATTATTACAATATAAAAACAAAGATAAGATTAGGTTGATCTTGTATCTGTCTGATGCATCAGCAGCAGAGCATAAAAGTTTCACAGTTCCTACATATTAATAGCTACATGCTTGTAATTTCTCAGGGAGATAGTAAGGAGTGTTAAAATCTCAGATATTTAGAATATTGGGGAATATTGGATTGTTAAAACCAGGATAAGTAGTACTGAGGTCCTTCAGGGTCTAAATTATCTACCCAAATTACTGGTTATACTCAAGGCTGAAAGAGGGCTGGGTCCTGAGAGATGCAGATCCAGCCAACGGAATTAGAGAGCTTGGAGGTGTGTCAGTCACTGGTGATGGGGCAGTGACACAGCTGAATCTGAAATGGAAAACAGGGAATGCACCATCAGCCAGTCACTCCCCAGGGGTTTCCTCCTATGTGCTTCCTGATCTTTTCAGATCATGATGCTACTGGCAATAGTACATGTGCACAGGACAGGTACAGGTACTCATAGGGTATGTCTACCCTTGGAGCTGGGGATGTGATTCCCAGCTCGCATACCCATACTACAGTAGTGCTCTTCAAACTAGCACACTAAAAATAGTAGCCGGGTAACACGGGCAGCAGTGGCACAGACTAGCTGTGCTGAATATCAACCCGCTTGAACCCCATGGGTTGTACTCAGCACGGCTAGACTGTGCTGCCGCTTGCCATTGCATGTGCTACTGTGGCTCCACTACTATTTTTTAGCATGCTAGTTCAATGAGAGAAGATGCAAGCTGGGAATCACGCCCTAACTCCAAGTGTAGACAGCCACATAGTGGATGGTGTTTGTATTTTAGTTCAGAAATTAATCATGTGTTTAATTTGGTTTATTTCCTGCTGTGTGGCTCTTGGGGTTGGTTAACTGCCAGTCAGGGAGTGACATGGCAGGATCCAGGGAATCATAGAATCCTAGAATATCAGGGTTGGAAGGGACCTCGGGAGGTCATCTAGTCCAACCCCCTGCTCAAAGCAGGACCAATTCCCAACTAAATCATCCCAGCCAGGGCTTTGTCAAGCCGGGCCTTAAAAACCTCCAAGGAAGGAGATTCCACCACCTCCCTGGGTAACGCATTCCAGTGCTTCACCACCCTCCTAGTGAAATAGTGTTTCCTAATATCCAACCTAGACCTCCCCCATTGCAACTTGAGACCATTGCTCCTTGTTCTGCCATCTGCCACCACTGAGAACAGCCGAGCTCCATCCTCTTTGGAACCCCCATTCAGGTAGTTGAAAGCAGCTATTAAATCCCCCCTCATTCTTCTCTTCTGGAGACTAAACAATCCCAGTTCCCTCAGCCTCTCCTCATAAGTCATGTGCTCCAGCCCCCTAATCATTTTTGTTGCCCTCCGCTGGACTCTTTCCAATTTTTCCACATCCTTCTTGTAGCATGGGGCCCAAAACTGGACACAGTACTCCAGATGAGGCTTCACCAATGTCGAATAAAGGGGAACGAACCCGTTCCTCGATCTGCTGACAATGCCCCTACTTATACAGCCCAAAATGCCGTTAGCCTTCTTGGCAACAAGAGCACACTGTTGCCAAGAATCACTCCTCTGAGTCCATCCTCAGCTAGGGTCTATGTTGAATGAAGTAGTTGTGCAGCACTCTCCAAATGGCAAATCTCAACTCTTTTATCTTGGTCTCTACTCTGGCTCTCTAAGACTTAAAACATGTTTCCTTGCCCTTTCCCCTCACCCCCAAGGAAGCAATAGCATTATGCATATTTAAATGAGCTGTCTAGCGCTTAAAAAGAGTTACAGTTATGAACTAATGAATCTCTATGGTCAGACAATATCAGCCCTTGTACTACTTTGGGGTCATTTTAACCTTGGCTATACCCACTAATAACCTATGATATATTTAGCAACAACAAAAATACATCTACACAGCAATCAAACACCCGTGGCTGGCCCAGATCAGCTGACTGGTGCTTGGGCTGTGGGGCAGTAAAATTGCTGTGTAGACGTTTGGGCTCAGACTGGAGCCTGGGCTCTGAGACCCCCTGAAGGGGAAGGGGCCATGATCCCACGCTCCAGCCTGAGCCCAAACATCTACATAGCCATTTTTAGCCCTGCAGCCTGAGCTCTGTGAGCCTGAGTCATCTGACCCAAGCCAGCTGCGGCCATGCCATGGGTCTTTTCAAAGATGTCTGTACTGGTTGCTTTTACCTGGCCTTCTTACTTGTAAGAGGGAGTGAGACATGGACATCCACAAGAGCATAACTATATCTGGCCTCCCTATTCTCCTTAGTTAGCATCATGATATTTCCAGGCAGAGCCCCCTGTCAGCTCTCTCTACAGTTTTTATAACCTTTCTGCATGAATTGACCTTCCTAGCTAATTTATTATTTTTGTTACTGTCCTTTGGACCTTTTTTCATCTCCACAATGTCTCTTCTAGAGTAGAGAGGTTAAAAATTGAGCAGTCATCCAAATAATACCTGACAAATCCCTTCTGAGAATAATTTTCTAAGACTTACATTCTATCCCTCAGTTTATACATCCTGATAGCCTGTTTGTCTTCTTGGCCTCAGCCACCCATTGCATTGACAGCGTCCTGGTTCAGTCTGTCACTCCCACATCTTCCCGTTGTTCTATATTCTGCAAATTGTGTCCATTCACTATTTCTCTGTCTCCAACTGGAAATCTCATTACCTCACCCTTGTTTTAAGCAGAAATTTGTGAATCACTAGTTCTTGTACCCTCCTAATACTTTATTAACCTACAGGACACATATTTTTATACTGATTCTAATTTATATTTGTCATTTGAGGATGGAGATCAGATATTCCTTTTAAGAAAATATTTATTTACTTATTCAAAAGTTTTATTTTAAAATTACTGGAGTTTTCTTTTTACAGAAGATGGAACTATTTGTGTAATAGATGTCTTTCTTGGAATGAAGTGGATGAAGCAGAGTATGATTGGGGAAAAGGGTAGTGTATGACCCTAATCAAACGTGCCTTAGTGAAGTTGCTAACTTTGCTGCTGTTCCCCCTCTGAGTAATCATAGGGCTGGAAGGTCACCTCGAGAGGTCATCTAGTCCAATCCCCTGCACTCGTGGCAGGACTAAGTACTATCTAGACCAGTGGTTCTCAAAGCCAGTCCGCCGCTTGTTCAGGGAAAGCCCCTGGCGGGCCAGGGCAGTTTGTTTACCTGCCATGTCTGCAGGTTCAGCCGATCGCGGCTCCCACTGGCCGCGGTTCGCTGCTCCAGGCCAATGGGGGCTGCGGGAAGGGCGGCCAGCACATCCCTTGGCCTGCGCCGCTTCCCGCAGCTCCCATTGGCTAGAAAAATGCCAATTCATCAGAACCAAAACTTTCTGTGGGAAAGGGTTGATTTTAATAAATTTCTCAACTCATTTTTTTGTTTTTTTTTAAAAAAAAAAAAAGTTTCAAAATCATCAAATTGTCCCTTTTCAGAGTTTTCTAAACAAAACTTCAGATTTCTGGTTCAAAACTTTTCACTGCAAAATTTAAGTGGATAATACAAATTTGTTTTAAAAATGAAAAAAAAGTCAAAACCAAATGTTTCATGTGAGCTGAACTGACTTTTTTGGATTTTCAGTTCATGAAAATTTTCAAAATTTTTACTTTTGTTTTGATTCAGGATGAGAAGAATTTCCATAATCTCAAATTTTCATGAGATGGGAAAACTGTTTCCATTCAGCAGTAGATACAAGCCCTTTTGGACTCATACTTGTACTTTTTAGGTCAAGAATGAATGAGTTTCATCCAAAAAACTGCTAAACTAAAAGACCCTCATGTTAAAAGCCAAGTGGAAAATTTGTTAAAAGTGCCATTTATTCATAGGAGTCACTGAACAGATAACAGGTTTCAGAGTAGCAGCCGTGTTAGTCTGTATCCGCAAAAAGATATAATCTCCTCAATATTTATTCCACTCTATGTGCATCCGAAGAAGTGGGCTGTAGTCCATGAAAGCTTATGCTCTAATAAATTTATTAGTCTCTAAGGTGCCACAAGTACTCCTGTTCTTTTTGAACAGATAATGTGACTCACCCTAAAGTAATTTATGCTGAGATTCTAAACCTCCCCAGAAAGGTTTTTAAAAGACTAATAAGCCAGAACTACTAATGACAGGCAGATAGTTTGTTTCCAAATGGAAATTTGGAAACTGATCTTGTGGGGAAAAAAAAAAAAAACATTCTTGTATATTTGTAACTTGATGTTTTTTTTCCTGACTCGGGTTATTTCATCAGCCCTTGTGGTTGTTTCAATATAAAATCTGATGCAGGATTTTAGATGCGCAGTATTGAACATCTTGTATTGTATATTAACAGGCCTGACCCATGCTGTTCTGCTGCAACCTTCGAACGGGGAGCACTGGAAACTTCATCGCTGCTTAACTTAGGGGCTATAGCAGCAATCTGACACACATTTGTTCACACAAAATTGACGCAACTCAACTCATAGGAGGACTAGGCATTTAGGGCTGGATTTTTCCAAAGAAGCCAGCACCTGTTTTTCCTCAGTGGGAGCTGCTAGATGGTGAGCACTTCTGAAAATCTGTCCATTAGTGTCTAACATTGTTGCTGTAGCCTAGAATATAAACAGCGGTGAACTTTTTTGTTCCACACCTGGCAGGGTTGTGTCCAAAGCATATGTAATGTTGCTACTGTTGTGTTCAATGGGAGTTGCACATGTATATCGAAGAGCAAAAATTGGCATGAAGATATAACAAAATTAGCCAAGTGACATAAAGATCCAATACATTGTCTGTAAAAAGAACCAAATTAAAAACAGGTTGACTATTTTAAATGGCAGAGTTATATTTACCTGTTAGAGTTTTCTTCTGCCGCTAGGATGAGGCTCACTCAACATACTGGTGTCTGGCATTCTGAGAGACATTCATTTAGTTTTAAAAGCTTTTACATCTTATGATTTTTTAAATTGTTTTACTCTCCCATTGGTGCTATTACAAACAATTTTGTAAGAAGTTGAAGAATTTAGTGCAATAGGGTCTTGAAGAATGCAATATATGCTGAAGAAATATAGTTTCCTAAAAGCTTTTTAGATGGGGAAAAAAATAAATCCCCTAAGAGTCATGCACTAAGTGTTATGACTCATGAAAAACTAATAAGTGTCCTTTTGTAGACTATTGTTTCAGGCCCAGGGTTACAAAATTTATTTTCCAATTTTCATTAAAATTGCATGCATGAAAATAGTCATGACTGAATTATAATAGTGAACATGTTAAGCAGAAATGATTATCTGGAAACTACTGCATCACTGTGATTGTGCATCCCTGCAAAGAGACTGCACAGTGATTTTGATGATAAAGGCTATTCACTCCCAGAAAGGACTTTGTTCCTTCCCTCAGTCATAACAACATATGAAGCATTTTCAGATAACAATTTTTGTTGTTGTTTTGACTGTCAAACAGAGAGAAATTGCACAGACTGAATTACTTCTATTAAAAATAGTCACGCTTACATCCTGACTTAGAGGGTTATTTTCTTTCTTACCTTGCTATCGTCCTTTTCCTCATCTCTGTTCTGTTGGTAGCGGCTTCTCATAGTCACAGTTCATGAGTGCTTTACAGCCATAACAGTTTTTTGTTGTTTTAAACAATTAACAGAGCCTGTAGCCAAATTCTGTCCTTCAGACAGAATCAGGTGGGGCACAAACTGTCCTCTTTAATTTAAAATATATGAAAAAAAATATGGGCAATAGTGGTGTAGCTCAGCAGTTCTCAAGTGGGGGTCTGGCCACCTGAGTGTCCGTGAGCCAGTTCCCTCCTTGCCCCCCCCCCCAGTTTGAAGCCAGGAGTGGTTGAAGCCGGTATGCCGGTATTCCCCGCCCCCCAGGTCTGAAGCGGGGAGTGATGCGGGGCTGAAGCCGGGACTCGGGAGCCTCAGTGCATGCCTCACTCACAAGCTGGAAGCCACGTGGGACTGAAGTCCTGAGCCCTGGGGCTCCCTGTGGGCAGAAGCCCTGGGCCCATGAGCAGAGTTGGGGGGGGGGGGCACAAGGGTGTTAGCCCCCCAAACTGTAGTGCCTTATCCAGAGTGGGGCAGTCCAGGGGCAGCTCCCCCTCCCACCTCCTCCTCTCCCTCAGCCCCACTATGACTGCCACAGAGCCACCCAGATAGGGGGACCTGGCTTTGGGGCTGGCAGAGCCCTCAGATAGCAGCCACTCCAGGGGGAGCCCTCCTGGCACACAGCCCCTAGCTGTACTTCTCCTTGCAACCTGAGCTACTCCCCTGCCCACACACAGCCCCTAGCTACCCCCCTGCCGGCACCCTGAGCGGTTTTCAAACTTTTTGAGTTGAATCTCCCCTTTGAGTTATATTTTTTGGTTGCGGCCCCCCACAACCCAGACAGGCTGGGTGGCCTGCTGAGGTGAGTCACTGGGTGGAGGTGCCACTCCCTCCCTGGACCCTGCTGTGCAGAGCTGGCCCAAGCCCTGCCAGCCCTTGCGGCCTTCCCCCCCTCCCCAGATAGAAGTCAAAATTCACCTATGCCCAAGGTTTCCCCCCCTCCAGCCTGGAGCCCTAAATCCTGTGTGCCCCCCTCCCACACCCCGGCTGGGCCCTGGAGTTGTTACAGTATGTTGAGGGGGGGCCTCAGCAAGAAAAAGGTTGAGACTCCCTGGTGTAGCTGATTGAAAAATGTTACAAATTCAAAATACACTGGCTTTGATTATTTTTTTAAAAAGATGAAGTGAGTCCTATATTATAATCTTCACACCCATCAATTTGAATGATCTTATCTGAGCAGATGAACCAGGCCCTAGAAAGATGGATGGTGGATCAGCTTCAACTCTGGTGTAAACTCATTGAAATCAGTAGACTTATACCAAGAATAAATGTGGTTTATAAATGTGGTATATTAGTTTATGGTGGTTTCATCC
Organism: Malaclemys terrapin pileata; assembly: GCF_027887155.1. Lineage (NCBI taxonomy): Eukaryota > Metazoa > Chordata > Testudines > Emydidae > Malaclemys > Malaclemys terrapin. The sequence continues at coordinate 142,332,790 of NC_071507.1, forward strand.
ATCCTAACAGATTCTGTTAAATGTACTCAGTGGATATCCCTGTGCTTTACTGCATCTAAAGTACGGTTACCCCTTTTGTGCAGAACAGCTAGCCAAAAAATCAGCGTCTTGCAGCTGACCCTTGCATGGTGTTTCAGCTAGGAGAAGAAGTTGATGAAGGAGCCAGGAACATTTGATGCAATCTTGTTTATTTACAAGGAATGAACAAAGTCCTGTTTCCCTGAGCACAGGGGGAACCAAACAACGGAGATATTTTCCTTTCTTACAGCCCCAAAACTCTTTTAGCCAGCACTAGACTCAAAAGCCTGATAGGATAAGCCCAGGGTGACACACTGTACTTGTCCAGGCTGTTCCTGTAGCTTCCTTTGTGTGTGCTTCTCCTTGCCCCCCCACCCTTAACAAAGCAATTCCTTTTCCCCCCACAACCCCTGCAGTGAAGACCTCAACCCACATAGTTCCTAATTGCTATAAAGGAGCTTAACTGTTTTACAGCTATCTTTACTAGAGATTGGTGGTTACACGCATCAGCTTCAATGAGATTTAAACTACCTATAAAGGTACTATGGGAGTTGTAATGGTTCCAGGAGCCCTAAAGGAGTTTAGTGTGCAACACCTTACCACCTGTCTGAAACATGTAGACTGCACTCACTCCATACCCTTATGCTGGCTCCTACCAGTATATCAGAGGGAGGTGGGAAGATCATATACACATCACACCTAGACACTACTGGTGTTTGTTTTTAGTGTATTATTCAGACACTAAATGGCTTTCTACTGTTAGCGTTTGAGACAGGGCATCATTTCTGATAAACAAAGGAGACAGGGCTGGAACCAAAGTGCGTTTTTTATCTGTTAGAGCGGTTTTCCTTTTAAAAAAAAAAACACTTTTGGATTAAGAAGGAATGTGATTCCATATATTACGACAGACACACGTATATGGCAGACATGCTGTCCAGTACCAGTTTCATTGCTGTAAGCACTAGTAGGGCAAGACCCAATTACAGATGGCTTTTACCAGTTGTTGGGGCTTCTTGAATCTTAACACCTCTAGCACACCCAGGCAGTGTCAGCCATGTGCACTTTTAGTGAAATTTACTTCTAATTTCACTTTTGTAAGACAACAGGACAGATAAAGGAAAGCCATCAAGTCTTTATCTTAATAAACATAACTTAAAATCCTTCAGAGAACATTTAGATTGTATACCCTATGTTAGCTATATTTTGAGCACTACACGTTTCACAGCTGAAGTCAGCTGAAAATCAAATTTGCAATGCTAATTAAATCTGCTGAAAGCCAGAATAATGCTAAATAATGGTGTCTTCACAAAGGGAAGTTTTGAAAGCAATTGGCAAATTAGTGGAGGATGCCATTCCTGCCGTGAAGAAATGACCCATACTCTGTTTCAGTGGCTTTCAAGTTGCAGAACTTCTGTATATGGTCATGAGGCAGGAGGGTAAAAACAAGTGACTAGAATGAATGATCAGGACGATTAATTTGTCAAATTCCATTATTATCTGATATTCTAGTTCTCAGAGACCAGATAAGAAGCATATTAATATACTCAGTATTACTCTGTAAAAGTAAAACAGAGTAAAAGAGGCAGTTAGAGGCAAAAATGCAGGCTTTAAAATTGGAAATCAAATCCTACTGAGGAAAACAGAAAGGAACAAACTGTGGCAAGTCAAGTGTAAAAATATAATTAGGCAGGCCAAAATAATTTGAAGAGCAATTAGCAAAAGACACAAAAACTAAACAGCAAAAAAATGTTTAAATACATCAGAAGCAGGAAGCCTGCCGAATAGTCAGTGGGGCCACTGGACAATCAAGGTGCTAAAGGAACACTCAGTGTACCCAAGGCCATTGCTGAGAAATGAAATGAATTCTTTGCATTGGTCTTGACTTCAGAGGATCTGAGGGAGATTACCTGAGCCATTCTTTCTAGGTGAGAAATCTGAGGAACTGTCCCACACTGAGCTGTCAGTAGAGGAGGTATTGGAACAAATTGATAAATTAAAGAATAAAAAATCACCAGGACAAGATAATATTCATCCAAGAGTTCTGAAGGAACTCAAATATGAAATTGCAAAACTACTAACTGTGGTATGTAACCTATTGCTTAAGCCAGGCTCTGTACCTGATGGCTGGAGGATAGATAATGTAATGCTGATTTTTTTTTTTTTTTAAAGGCGATCCTGGCAATTACAAGCTGGTAAGCCTAATTTCAGTACTAGGCAAACTGGTTGAAATTATAGTGAAGAACAGAATGATCAGACACATAGCTGAATACAATATGTTGGGGAAGAGTCATCATGGCTTTTGTAAAGGGAAATCATGCCTCACCAATCAATTAGAATTCTTTGAGGGAGTCAACAAACATGTGGACAAGGGTGATCCAGTCGATATAGTGTACTTGCACTTTCAGAAAGCCTTTGAAAAGGTTCCACATCAAATTCTCTTAAACTAAGCAGTCATGAGATAAGAGCGAAAGTTCTCTGATGGATCAGTAATTGGTTAAACCATAGAAAACAAAGGGTACAAATAAATGGTCGGTTTTCACAATAGGGATAAATAGCAGGGTCCCCAAGGATCTGTACTGGGACCGGTGCTGTTCAGCATATTCATAAATAGTCAGTAAAATGAGGTGAACAGTGAGGTGGCAAAATTTGCAGATTATACAAAATTACTCAAAATAGTTGCGTCCAAAGCAGACTGCAAAGAGTTACCTAGTTTTGTGAGATCCATTTGTAACTGGGCAACAATATGGCAGATGAAATACAATGTTGATAAATGTAAAGTAATGCATATTGGAAAACATAATCACAACTATATATACAAGTTGATGGACTCTTAATCAGCCATTACCATTCAAGCAAGAGATCTTGGAGTCATTGTGAATAGTTCTCTGAAAACATCTGTTCAATGTGCAGTGTCAGTCAAAACAGCTAACAGAATGTTAGGAATCATTAGGAAAAGGATAGATAATGAGACAAAAAATATTATAATGTCACCATATAAATGCCCACACCTTGAATACTGTATATAGTTCTGGTCGCCCAATTCCCAAAAAGGTTTATTACAATTAAAAAGATTGGGACTGTTCATCTTAGAAAAGAGATGACTAAGGTAGGGGAATATGATAGAGGTCTATAAAATTATGAATGCTGTAGAGAAAGTGAATAAGGAAGTGGTGTTTACCCCTACACATAACACAAGAACCAGGGGTTGCCCAATGAAAGTAATAGGCAGCAGGTTTAAAACAAACATAAGGAAGCACTTCTTCACATAGTGCACAGTCAACCTGTGGAACTCATTGACAAGGGATGTTGTGAAGGCCAAAAGTATAACTGGGTTCAAAAAAAGAATTAGATAAGTTCATGGAGGGTAGGTCCATCAATGGGTATTAGCCAAGATGGTCAGGGACATGACCTCATGCACTGGGTATCCCTAAACCTGACTGCCAGAAGCTGGGACTGGATAACAGGGGATTGCCATGTTCTGTTCACTCCTTCTGAAGCATCTGGCACTGGCCACTGTCAGAAGACAGGATGCTGGGCTAGATGGACCATTGGTCTGATTCAGTATGGCCGTTCTTATGGTCTTTTTTGTATTTCTGTATCAACTCTGTGGATCTGGGAGCACTTTACAGAATTTTAAAGGAGACTTGCAAAGAAGAGCAAAATTATATTTGTAACCTAAACTGCTGGTTTGTGATGTATGTAAAAGCCTGAAACTTTTTTTAAAAACTACAAGGAAGTGGTGGGTTTTTGCTTTTACATATCAAGAACATCACGTTTTTTTTTTTTTTCTTCTCTAAATTTTGTACTTGTCTCTTTGGGGAACAAAGGAACTTGGATTGGAAGCTTTCTCAGCCCTTGATTGAAATCTTTAACAGAGAGATCTTTGCTCTCAATTGTCATGTTTCTGAATTAAACGAAACAAAACACAAAGGGTGAAATCCTGGCTCCATTCAAGTCAATCAGAATTTTGCTCTTGGTTTCACTGGGGGTCAGCATTCCATCCTAAGGCTTTTAAACATTCTCATATACTTTTGCCTCTTAATTGCACAGGTTTCACTTCAGTGGGTTCTGTACAAGCACAGAAGTACACGCTATCAATTGCAGGAATAGGTCCATAGGCCTTGTCTACATGGGGGAAAGGTTTTTTCAGTATAACCTAAGATGTGAATTTAAACTAATATAGTTATACAGGTATAAACACATACACACACGCGCGTGTACACGCGCAGTTTATAGACACTCTCATTCTTTTATCTGAGTGCCTTTTTAGTTAAACTTGTGTCACTTGGGAAGGGGTTTAAGATTAAGTTGGAAAAAGTAACTCTTAGGCCAGGTCTATGCTATAAACTTACCCTGAGTGATGTAGTTCTATTGATGTATGTCTACACTATGAAATTAGGTCGAATTTATAGAAGCCGGTTTTATAGAAATCGGTTTTATACAGTCTATTGTGTGTGTCCCCACATAAAATGCTCTAAGTGCATTAAGTCGGTGGACCGCGTCCACAGTACTGAGGCTAGCATCAACTTCCGGAGCGTTGCACTGTGGGTAGCTATCCCACAGTTCCCGCAGTCTCCGCTGCCCATTGGAATTCTGGGTTGAGATCCCAATGCCTGATGAGGCAAAAACAGTGTTGCGTGGGATTCTGGGTACATGTCGTCAGCCCCCTCCACCCCCATGAGAGCAACGGCAGACAATTGATTCACGCCTTTTTACCTGGGTTACCTGTGCAGACAACATACCACGGCAAGCATGGAGCCCGCTCAGCTCAGCTCAGCTCACAGTCACCCATATGTCATCTGGGTGCCGGCAGACGTGGTACTGGATAACGATAGGCATTTCAACATCCCCAACGGTTATTTTCTGGTCCAGGAAGAAAGTCCCTTCCTCCAGCTTTTGAAACAGACCAGAATTCCTGAAGATGCAAGCATCATGTACCTTTCCCAGCCATCCCACGTTGATGTTAGTGAAATGTCCCTTGTGATCCACCAGGGCTTGCAGCAGCATTGAAAAGTACCCCTTGCGGTTTATGTACTCGGTGGCTTGGTGCTCCGGTGCCAAGATAGGGATATGGGTTCTGTCTATCGCTCCACCACAGTTTGGGAATCCTATTGCAGCAAAGCCATCCACTATGACCTGCATCTTTCCCAGAGACACTACCCTTGATATCAGCAGGTCTTTGATTGCGTTGTCTACTTGGATCACAGCAGCCCCCACAGTAGATTTGCCCACTCCAAATTGATTCCCGACTGACCGGTAGCTGTCTGGCATTGCAAGCTTCCACAGGGCTATCGCCACTCGCTTCTCAACTGTGAGGGCTGCTCTCATCCTGGTATTCTGATGCTTCAGGGCAGGGGAAAGCAAGTCACAAAGTTCCATGAAAGTGCCCTTACGCATGCGAAAGTTTCGCAGCCACTGGGAATTGTCCCACATCTGCAACACGATGCGGTCCCACCAGTCTGTGCTTGTTTCCTGGGCCCAGAATCGGCGTTCCACGGCATGAACCTGCCTCAGTAACACCATGATTTGCACATTGCTGGGGCCTCTACTTTGTGACAGGTCTATGTCCATGTCAAATTCCTCATCACTCTCGTCGCCGCGCTGAAATCGCCTCCTCGCCTGGTTTTGCTTTGGCATGTTCTGGCTCTGCATATACTCCAGGACAATGCGCGTGGTGTTCATAGTGCTCATAATTGCCACGGTGATGTGAGCGGGCTCCATGATCCCAGTGCTATGGTGTCTGGGCTGAAAAAAGGCGCAAAACTATTGTTTGACGGAGGGAGGAAGGGAGGGGTGAGTGACGACATGGCTTACAGGGAATTAAAATCAACAAAGGTGGCTGTGCATCAGGGAGAAACACAAACAACTGTCACACAGAATGGCCCCCCCCAAAGACTGAACTCAAAACCCTGGGTTTAGCAGGCTGTTGTTTTCACGGAGGGAGGAGGAAGCAAATGAATACAGAACAAATCTAGTCCATCTATCTTTTACATCTGCTGGCAGCAGAGGGTGCAGCATGACTGATAGCCACCGGCATCTTCTGGGTGCTTGGCAGAAGATGCTGCATTATGATTACTGGCCATCATCGTCAAGACGGTGCAATAGGACTGCCGGCAGGACTGAGTCTCCAGGAGACAAAACATGTCTGCCCACGTGCCTCTGATTGAACTCACTGAGGAATATGACGATGACGGCTACCAGTCATACTGCACCATCTACTGCCAAAAGGCAATTAGCTGCTGCTCTGTAGCAATGCAGTACCACGTCTGCCGGCACCCAGATGACATATGGTGACGGTGAGCTGAGCTGAGCAGAGCGGGCTCCATGCTTGCCATGGTATGTTGTCTGCACAGGTAACCCAGGTAAAAAGGCGTGAATCAATTGTCTGCCATTGCTCTGATGGAGGGGGAGGGGCCTGATGACAGGTACCCAGAACCCCCCGCGACACTGTTTTTGCATCATCAGGCATTGGGATCTCAACCCAGAATTCCAATGGGCAGTGGAGACTGCGGGAACTGTGGGATAGTTACCCACAGTGCAATGCTCCGGAAGTCAACGCTAGCCTCGGTACTGTGGACGCGGTCCGCCGACTTAATGCACTTAGAGCATTTTATGTGGGGACACACACAATCGACTGTATAAAACTGATATCTATAAAACCGGCTTCTATAAATTCGACCTAATTTCGTAGTGTAGACATACCCTTAGTGGACTCATGTAGCAGCAACACAGTGTATTTTAAAGGGACATTGCAGACGGCTGCTATCTATAAGGTCCCTGGGCTGGGACCCAGAGTAGGGGGTGGGCCCGGACCTTCCCCCCCCCCCGCAACCCCTCCAAGCCACTGGGAAAGTGGCCTGGACTTTGATGCATCCTGGAAGGGGGACTGAACTGTAGTGGCCCAGCTGAAGAGGTGGGGCCAGAATGGCCCTGAGAGGGTGAAGACATTGTCTGCAGGGAAGGAGCCCTGGGGCACTGCTCTATTCCGGAGCAGGGACAAACTGCGAGAGACACTACAGAGGGCACTGAGAGTGGCCCCTGTTGGACTTGTACCCCGAAAGGGAGTTGCGTTGCTTTTATCTCACAGACAGACTGTGTATGACTTGGCTGGCGGGCTGAGTCAGCGAAGCCCCACGACAAACCGGTAGAGAGAGAGTCAGTGGTGCAAGTAGGGCGATACGGTATGATACGCTGTACCAATAAGATATTTATAGCCAGTATGCCGTACCGGAAAGACACAGGAGGAGCAGAACGTGGAGCCGCCAGCGCACCCAGCCCTTGCACACAGCTGTGTCTAGCATCTCCTGTCTGGGGTCTGTATAGAAGTCCTACCGGAAGACAGGGGTGGGGGTGGTACAGCTGCACCAGAGGAGTTACCGGGATGGGGCTGCCCGGCAGCCCTCCATTCTGCTCCTTTCGCCACTGCGGTTCCGGAGAGCCCTGCAGTTCAGAAGTCTCCAATGCAGCGAGAGGAGGACAGAGCCTCCCCCAGATAACATGGGATGGATCATAGGGAGGGAAGGGGGAGAACGCAGGGTCTTGGGCGGGATGGGTCACCTGGGGAAGTCATGTGCCCCCCCCCCCCCTTAGCTGATGTAGCATACTGGTAAGAAAAGAATTCTACTTGCACCACTGGAAAGAGGCTCGCAAGAGGCGAGTGCACCCCGTTGCAGCTCAATTCTCCACTTTTCTATTCCAATTTTACAACAGTGCAAACCCTTGGACTTCAGTGACCTAACAGATGTGTAACAGAGTTGAGAATTAGACCGATGGATAGGGATTTCCTTTTCTGCTGAAGATTGGGGTTTACAATTTAGAGAAACACTGCATGAAGCAATTCTAAGATTTAAATTACCAGGGAAGCATTTGCCACTCTAATTGAAATGGTGAAACTGCAATTACCAAGTATGGGCATTGCTGTGCCTGTGATTGCAAAAGACTGTATAGGCAGAAGTTTACTGACATGAACTGCAATCTGCTGAGCGAGTGCCAAAGATTTATAATAATGTAAATTCCCAAAGTGCTGCATAAGCCGAAGTCAAGGTAAACTACAGAGATCAAGTTAACCCCATTCATGGTGAAATAAGCATGATCCCCTCACTCTCTCAGTGTTTGAGGGCCCATGAATCCAGGGAACCCTGCAGAAACCACTCTTGCCTGGAATATGAAAAGCAGCAGGGGGCACTAGAATGCAGAGCAGAAAATCAATAGGGTGTGGAAAACCACCAATCCCTGCTGGTCCCCTGAGAAGAGGAAGTGAACTACTGTGCACTTGAATGGAAGAAGGCAGAGCCATCTGGGATTGAATGGGAGGAGGGGGTAGGAGGCACACTGTATAGATGGCAAAAGTGGAAGGGAGACAGTTGAACTTGTGGGGAGAAAAGGGGGAGCATATTGAATGTTTTGCTTTGGGTGCCCATCTGTGTTATATCCCTGGAAATGGCATTTCCTCTGTGTTATATTTAAAACAGCAAAGAGTCCTGTGGCACCTTATAGACTAACAGACATATTGGAGCATGAGCTTTTGTGGGTGAATACCCACTTTGTCGGATGCATGTAGTGGAAATTTCCAGAGGTAGGTATAAATATAGCTATTGCATATGATATTTAAAACAGATGCCTATTCAAGACTCTGGGTTCCCTAACACAATTAATCTTAAAATAAATACAGCTAAATTAAATCTCAGCAACATTAAAATCAATTCCACAGTGACTGGTCACCTGACCCCTTCACCATCCAGGAGGCATAGCCTCAGCCATCTCCAGAGACCCTATCAAACAAAGGCCTTTTGCAGCATTCCCAGAAAATCACCAGGTTTGGGCCATTTCAGACCAAGTTCCAGAGTCTCAGAGCCCTCACAGAGGATGCCCTGCCAGCCACTCCCTCACTTTTATAAAGCTTGAATGTCTCAGCGGACCATAGATGTGGCATTATGGCTCAGGGAGAGAGGCGATCCCTCAGGTAGGCTGGTCCCGTGTCATTTTAAGGCTTTATAGGTCATGACAAACACCTTAAACTGCACCTGATGCCCAATAGGCAGCCAGTGCAGATCCTGGAGCACTGGTGTCATATGCTCCTAGTTAAATGCCCCACTCAATAAGCCAGCCACTGTATTCTGCACTAGCTTCAGTCTCCCACATAGGGCACACTACAGTAGTCTAATCTTGAGGTTACAAAAGCACGGATAACAGCGGCAAGGTAAGTTCCCTGTACGCTGCACAGCTGCGCGGCTGCACAGCAGCCTATTTACCTCTGCACAGGCGCCCAGGGAACCAGCCCGGGGACCTGCCGTGGGAGGGGCACCCCTCCCCAGCCCTCAACCTGCTGCAGCATGCAACTGCGGGAAGGGGCGTTGATCTGCTGAGCTATTCCCCAGAACAGCCAGGAAGAGGCGCAATAGCTGCGATGAGTAGAGCACCCCATCACAGTGCTGGTGACTCTTTACCTAGCTACGTGCTACTTAGTACTGCTCTGTAAACTCAAAGCATACTGTGCAGCTACTTCCATGCCTTGTGATATTTCCAGAGCTTTTTTTGAAGTCCAAGGTGGACTCTGCCATCAGATGTCTCTGAACTCGTTCATCATTGATATCGCAGACAAGTCTATCCCAAATCACGGCATTTAATGTATCTCCAAACCCACAGTACTCTGATAAACTATGCAGTTCTGCTACAAAAACTGACACAGACACAGACAGTCCAACAAGGTTGGCAGGAGAAACTGTTAAATTTACAACACTGCCCAATCTCTGGTGGGGTTATGATGGTGTGACAGCTTTAACCAGCTCATCAAAAAATTTGGCACCAGGCTGTTCTGGCCACCAAATTTCTAATTAAACTACCTTTTTTTGCTCCTCAAATGCTCAGTAATATGGTGCTTTTCAATTCCCCTTCTTGTCAACTGTTGGAAATGGGCCACACACACCCTAATTGAATTGGCCTCATTAGCACTGACCCCCCCACTTGGTAAGGCAACTCCCATCTTTTCATGTGCTGTATATTTATACCTGCTTATTGTATTTTCCACTCCATGCATCTGATGAAGTGGGTTCTAGCCCACGAAAGCTTATGCCCAAATAAATTTGTTAGTCTCTAAGGTGCCACAAGGACTCCTTGTTGTTTTTCCTGATAAAGACTAACACGACTACCCCTCTGAAACCTGTTTTTAAAGGGACAGTCCCATATTTAAGCCCTCTTGCTGGTGTCCCTACTTTTTCTTTAAAAAGGGCAAGTTGTCCCTCCCATCGGCCCTTTACGTGCTCCCCACTCACTATCCTCTCCCTGCTTTGCAACTGACCCCCCCCCCTTCCCTCCCGCACAGGCTGCTGCTGGCCACATTCCGGTATGAACCCTGGCAGAAATCTGGGGGCAGGGGGATGTGACCCTGCATGCCCCCTGCCCATATGTTGCCTCGGGACAGTGAGGTACCAGGTAAGGCAAGTCCATCCCGGGGGCCCAGCCAGGCATGGAGGGCGGAGACTGCCTGGCAGGGAGGGTCAGGTAGGTCGGTCACCCCCCTTGTGTGAAAGAAGTGTATGGGAGTGTGTGTGTGTGTGTCACTCACCCCATGTGAACCCTAAAGCCTTAAAGATAAGAAGGTAAATAAAAAAAATCCAATCACACAGTATTTCTTTTTAACAGGGGCTAAATCAACTTGATGTTAATTTGAACTTTTGTACGATTGATTGCCATTGAACTTGCTTGAATACAAGTAATTTTACCAGGTGTCCCATATTCAGTATAGGGCAATATGGTCACCCTATTCATGAGAAGTTCTGACATCCTAGGAATAATATTCTCCTGCCCACCCACTCTCCCTCACACGCACACTTTACATATGAACCTGAACCTGATCCTGCACTCATTAATGAGACGGAACTCTAATTCCACTGAAAATGTTTCCCAAATAAGGACTACAAAATTGGACCACACATTATAAATACTTTCCCCAGGATACTGTATTTGATTACATTGTAGTGTATTATTTAAAATCTAAGATTTGTGTTGAAATTATTATTATTTATGCAAGGTATTAGCGTCACACTTATTTAACCATAAATTTCTTTATTAAATCCAAAGGCTGAAAGGTATTTATGCAATTGCTCTAAACATGTCTAAAAAGCCTAAATAATAAGAAATTTTCAACAACCAAACAGTAACAAAACATTCATAAGCATTTGACGAAGAAACCCAGTGGTGCTTACACCCATATTGGTCGGCTCCAACTTGGTCAGGCAGGTATTAATAATGAACCTGAAAGAGTTTACTTTTATATACCCTTTAACAAACAAGTGATGTCACTACCAATCATTGGACCTTAGGTAAGGCCAGCCTAAGGAGTTTCTTATATAGCCAATGCACCTGGTACCCGGTTAACCATGTTTTATGTCTGTTACTTCAGCCCAAACCTTAAATAAGATAACACTGGTATTTTCAAAGGATCACTACAAGTTTAAGACAACTCTTCTTTCTCATGATCTCATTCTTTGTAGTCATATGCTTTTGGCCTATTGCTCATGCTAATAGCCCAACTCAATTTAAAATAATTGACCAAAATTTAATGGGCCTATATTCCTACAGGTTGGTAAATATAGGACTGTAAGAATATTTTAGCTCAATAAACTATTCTATTCCTTTGCCCTTGGAGACAAATTCATTTTTAATTATAAAGACAAACAAAATGACAGGCTGAGTTTATGAAATTAGTTTTGACCCAAAGCAGTTTTGCATGGTGAGCTTATAACATGAAAATTGAGTTTGCAATAGAAATGCTGACATAACTTTAACTACATGATCATTAATAGATTACTGCTTGTACAGGGTGGGTACCCGCTCCGGCCTTAAAGGGCTTAAAACAGCCCAGGAGAGGGCTGTAGCTGGGAGCAAGCCATTCCTAGGCTGATTGGGGAAGCAGGTTCAGCTGTGGCCACACCCCAATCAGGGCTCAGCTGGCCCTTATAAGAGGGCAGTGGGCCAGGAGCAGAGTCAGTCCCTCTCTCTGTCTCTAGAGGGAGAAGGGCCTGGCTGGGAAGCTGAACAGGGTACCTGAGGGGAGCAGGGCTGGGGAATAGGGCAAGGGAGCTGGGTAGCTCCCGCCCAGAAAAGCCCCAAGCTGCGGCCTTGTCCAAGCCCAGAAAGGTACTAGGGTGGAAGGGTGCAGCCCAGGGTAGGCAGAGGCAGCCGGTCCAAACCCCCCTTGCCTGTGATGAGTGGCTTTTACACTGCAGTCTGCCCCAGTGAGCGGGGGCTACACGGTGACTGGCAGTAGCCCAAGACTGAGGTGAGGTGGGGATAGTGGGTGGGGGTTCCCCTGGGTGGGGAGACCCAGAAAGCGGGTATACTGCCAGGGGGCAGCGCCTGAGGACAAGGGGCACCAGGTCTGGGAGGGACACAGGGACCAGCGGCAGTGAGGCACCAGCCTGCAGAGGGCACACCGGATCAAAAGAGCTAATTCCCAAGACAACCGACAGGAGGAGCTGCCGGGGTGAGTCTTGCTCCACCACACTGCTGTAATTGGAATCAATTACATATATACATAGAAGTAAACTGCCTAGTCGATGAACTTGCAGTGTAGTTGTAGCCATGTTGGCTCCCAGGATATGAGACAAGATGAATGAAGTAATACCTGTGATTGGACTAACTTCTGTTGGTGAGAGAGAGACAAGCTTTCAAGCCACACAGTCCTTTCCCAGACCTGAAGAAGACCTCTGTGTGGTTTGTAAGCTTGTCTTTCTCACCAACAGAAGTTGGTCCAATAAAAGATATTACCTCATACACCTTGTTACTCAGTGAATAGACTAATCTGGTTAAGTCTCATTATGCATGGGAATTTGTCAAAAAAGTTTAAGAAAATATAAACCATAGAAAAGGCAAACCACATCCAATGATGCAAATTCAGGCTGCAAGTCTTATCTTCATTAGGAATTTTTACACACACCCCCTCCCCCCCGTAAATACCCCAGGAAGCTTCATTGGCACAAGCTCCCAGTGAAGATGGACTGTGATGGTACAAAAATACATATGCAGAAGCTCCACTTGTTTCTAATCTCAAGCACGTTCTGAGGTTACTTACCATAAATATACGAGAGGAAAAAAATCCTCACATTATTACTAAATATGATGGCCAAGTTTTTCAAAAATGGGTACCTATTTAGGTACTTCAGTAGGTCACCTGATTTTCAAAAGTTCAGTAGTTCTCACTGATTTCAGTGGGAGGTGTACATGAAGCACAGAACTCTTAAAAATCAGTCTGTAGTTAGGGGCCTAACTATGAATTTAGCTGCCTAACTTCAGTTGCCTCTCTTTTAAAATATGGGCCTGTGCATATTTTTTTCCCCAAACAATAATACAACATCAAATTTCTTTAAAGATCTTTTACCTCCAAAAGGTTTCAGAAGCAAAATAAAGACTGTGGTGATTTATTTATTTAGCATGTGCATAGTCGGCTAGCCAAACAATGGCATCTTCGGTGGCGTGATGCAGTTCTTCTAGGCCACCGCTGAACCTAGTCAGCAGGCATTCATCGAACATGTTTGTCATTGTTTGTGTAGCACTGCAGCTGCACAAAGGGCTGTCACAAAAGCCCCAGCAATACTGGTTGGCTGCATAGAGACCTTGCCTGGTCTGGAACCTGTTCAATAGCGACCATTGGCGATGGGGCAGGTCAAAACCAGGCAGGCAATTTGTGAAATCAGCGACGAGGGACTGGTTGGGGATTATAACAGATATCCATTCCTCTCGCCAGAGTATTTCTGCACTAACATCCTGGTGTGGCAGATGAGACCATAATGGGCGACGTGACGGCAAACGCGCAGCTGGTGGTTTAAAAAGGTCATTGTGCAGCGGTAGGCTTGAGTTGGCGCATACTTTCTCCAGTAACTTGCCAGTGGCAGCCTCTCATCTGATAGGAGGAGGAGCAATATTGCTCAGAACTGGAAGCCATGGGAGTGGAGTCGGACGCAGGGTGCCAGAGATGATACGCATGGTGGCAAGTAACTGCGTATCCACCAGTTTGGTGTGTGACAATAGACTCCAAACTGGTGTGCAGTACTCCGCCACCAAATACGAGATGGCAAGAGCTGTCGTCTGCAAAGTTGGAGCATGAGCACCCCATGACGAACCTGCCAGTTTGCTAAGAAGATTGTTGCGCATCTTAACTTTAGCTGCTGTCTTCTTCAGGTGGGCATGGTAACTCAGTGTGCAGTCTAAGGTCACACCTAGATAGACCGGTTCTACTTCATGCTTCACTTTCTGACCATTCAGATAAACATTCAGTTCTCGAGTTGCGCTGGCGTGATGAAGATGAAACAAACTGGAGACTGTTTTTATGACGTTTGGCTGGAGGCGCCAAGTCTTATAGTAGTCAGATAATTTTATCATGTCCCCATTTAAGGTGACATCAAGCTCGTGAAACGTCCGGGCTTGGGTACCGGAACAGATGTCGTCTGCGTAAATGGACTTTCGTGACTCCGTTGTTGGCAGCTCACTGATCTAAAGGTTGAACAGGGTTGGAGAAAGCACAGATCCTGGGGTAACCCATTGCTCTGTCATCTCCAAGCACTCGTCTTCTCCCCCATATGGACTCTGAACGGCCTATCGTGGAGGAACAGTTCAGCGATGCCTGTGACCCAAGGTAGCAGGACCTGTGATACCTTCACAAGCAGGCCAGTGTGCCGTGCCATATCGTACACTGCTTTTAGATCGATGAAAACAGGACCTGTTTACAAGTTTCTCTGGAAACCATTTTCAACAAATGTGGTCAGCGCGAGTACTTGGTCACATGTGATACGACCTCGGCAAAAGCCTTGGTCAGGGCTCAAAATTCTCTCCACATCGGGTAATAGGCACTGTAGGACCAAGCGCTCCAGTGCCTTGAAGCACACTGACAATAATGATATGGGACAATAGCTTGATGCTTGACTTGGGTCCTTTCCAGGCTTTAGGAGGCCAATGACTTTTGCGGTGCACCATATCTTCAGTAGCCTACCTTCACTGATGACCCTGGTGAAGAATTACACAAGCCAAGGCCGAGAACGGGGGCCAAGGTTTTTCAGGAATTCTGGAGATATGTTGTCATAGCCTGCAGCTGTTCCACGCTTGATGCTATCCAGTTTTTGTTCCAGCTCTGTTACAGTGAATGGTTCTGGGCAGGTTCTGATCTGATGTACACGTTTAAACATACACCATTTGTTCCTCACTTGTCTTCGCACCTGTTTCTCCAAAGGTGTTTGGACACTTTAAGGAGGTGTCCAGCTACCTGGTTGGGTGTCACTGAGGGTTGGCAGAGTGCAGATGGCTGCTGCACTGCTCTAAGGCATCAGAGCAAACTCCAACACATGCAGCTGGAGCGGGTAAAGCTCATCCTCTCGGTCGTCTCCTCCCATAGATATCCCTAGCTCTGACGTATTGTACGATCCATCCATAGATCTCTAAGCACTTTGCAAAGGAAGAAAGTATCACTCACTACATTTTACAGACTGGGAAGCAGGTACTAGGATGTGAAATGACTAACCATAGCAAACCAGTAGCACAGCAGAGTATAGACCCCAGTCTCTGTCTCTCTTTCCAGTGCTCTATCAACTTAGCCATCCTATTTACCTTTCTCTTCTCCTCCCCCCAATATTAATTGTGGTTATAGGGAGCAGAGTGAGATCCAAAAAGAAGCTCTCCTTGATTTTAAAAGACAAACATATAAAAACCCTGACCTCAGGAGGAAAAACCCTCACATCCAGAAAGGATCTCCTGCTCTGAGGGATATATCCCAAATGAGATTTGTTTTGAAAAAGAATTCTCTAAGTTAAGGTAGTAGATAAGGTAGATTATGTTTTTAGATTTAGGCCACACCTAGACTATAGCCCCATTGAAAGGTGGCCTTAAAAAAAATGTGGGCTGTCATCCTCCTTTGCTTCTTTGTAATATATAAAGCAGGAAGGAAATATTTTATTTTTAAAAAGGTAGTTCTTCCATTCGAAATTCAGTTTGTGTCTTCCGTGAAAGACTCTATGACTACAGAGGGTACACTCATGTAGATACAGCCATGCATGAGTATTGCAAGGCAACATCATAAGAGTCAAGAGAGTGAAAGATGAGCAACTGAGAGAAGAATGATTTTTTTACTCAGACTGGTTAAGACTTAGTGTATTTTAAGTAGCACTTATTTATACTCAATGACTAATTAATGTTTTTGATAAAGGCTACTACTGTTAAAGTTTCAGCAGCCTACAGAGGAGTGAAAGCTCACAAACATGCTCTGAGGCAGCAGGAGGTCCCTCAGCAAAACCAGGGAAGACCAAGCATGATGTTGTTGATGTAAAAAAAAATAACAGCAGGATTAAAAGCAAAACTACTTATAAAGAAGCAAAACTGGGCAGAATCCTAACTCATTAGAAATCCTTTGCAGGTCACCGTTAAGATATTTTATTGTACTCTGATCTTTTGTTCATCAATTTTTAGCTTGAGATTAGAACTACTTTAGAATTCTAATGATTCATTATTATGTTCCCTTCTTTAGCTAACCAATATGCTCTTTGGGTAAAAAAAAGTACTCTGAGATCTGGAAGCAAGTATAAAACAGAAGGAAAGGTCAGTGTAGATATGCCAAACTTCAGAAATTCATTTATAACAAGCATCCCAACAGATGATTAACAATTTGTTGGAATAAACTGAACATTACAGGGCTGCACAAACATTGTTGCAGAAAATCCAACTATTTGAATTTAAAAAAAAAAGTTGATAAATATTTGCTTTTGGTACAGACTTATGAGAACATATAAAAACCATTACCTGAGCTAATATTAGCCCACCTCTCCCTCGATATCTTTGTAAGAAATAAATGCAAAAATCTAACTTCAGGCTCTCTGGTCACTTTTTTTTTTAATGGGTTCTCTTGCTAACCCTTTCCAATTACTCTTGGTCTCTGGCCACATCAGAGACATTTGCACCAATTTAATGACAGCCATGTCACCGGAGCAAGCTTCACTAGTGTATACCCTGTTTAATAACAGTGCCATACATTGATAACAGGGGTTTACACATGAGTGCAAATTTCTCTAATGTAGTCAGGGCCTAATAAAGAGATATTTCAAAATAAAAGCAGGGCAGAGGTAGGGGAACTAGCTTCTGTGAAGTCAATGGAGTTGCACTGCATTTAACCCGTATAACTGCGTCAGAAATTGGCCCATTGTTATTTGAAGGGGAACTTGTGTTGTGTTTTTAAATAGATGGCAATTCATTTGTGGAATACAGTGAAACCCGTACAAGGGGCCACCTTTATTGAACAAATACTGGTCTTAAAAGACCAACCCAAAAATAACACAATATACAGACTGTCTTCACTGCCAGAAAAAAGTGTGTTTTGACAGTGATAAGCTGACTCAAGTTATCCATCTTGCTGTAAAATCCTAGTGGAGGCAAGGCACAGGTAGTTTTTACCTTGATGTAACTAGTCTAGGTCAACACTATCCCCGTCCCTGAGGTTTACCTTCCCTAGCTACAGGGAGGTTAAAAACGACAGTGCCTTGTCTCCACTAGGATTTTATAGCAAGATAGCCAGCTTGAATTGTAAAAACATATATTTTTTTGCCAGTGAACACATAGCGACAGAGAGAAGTTCTGGCAAGTTCTGACAGTGCCCCAGCTATGCTCCTGGTGGAGGTGGTTTTTTTAGAGCACGAGGAGAGCTCTCTCCCAGCATTGCACCGCGACCACACTTTAGCGTTGCCAGTGTAGACTAGCCCTAAGTCACTCCACCTCCTGGAGTGGCGTAGAGTTATGATTCAAGTAATTAGATGCTTACTTCCTCTGTTACTGGTCTTCAGGAGCCATCCCACGATGCCCCACACTGACTACAATCAATATAAGTGCTCCTGGTGAGGACATGCACCCCCCTCACCTGCGGTTTACCTGGACTAGCTACAGGGCCTTATTACACTGGTCTACAATTTTTGAGAAGTCGTCTGCTTCATAGATAAAATGTGCTATTTATTATGTATTTTGATGTGCTGAATTCAAATATGACAATTAAAACAACTGATTGGCTACTGTTTCTAACATATTTAAGTTTTTACATTTTATGTCTATGTATATTGTGTAGATAGTAGAGTTTTAATCATAAATTGTAAACCTAGGTCTTTTCATGTGTTTATGGTTGCTTTACATGATAATATTTCACCTGTCCTGTTTATGGAACACTTTAAAAATCAGCAAAAGGGTTATATAAATAAAATGTATTATGAAACAAAAGGCAAAAAACTATTATGTACATAGTTTAGTCCTATTCAGTGTCTACTCGGAGCTTCTTGGCTCGTCTCTTGTATTCACTAAATGGAGCATCTCTTGTCACTGTCCAGCAATAGTCTGCAAGCATTGATGGGCTCCATTTGCCCTGATAGCGTTTCTCCATTGCTGCAATGTCCTGGTGAAATCGCTCGCCGTGCTCGTCGCTCACTGCTCTGCAGTTCGGTGGAAAAAAATCTAGATGAGAGTGCAAAAAATGTATCTTTAGTGACATGTCGCAACCAAGGCTTTTGTATGCCTTGAGGAGGTTTTCCACCAACAACCTGTAGTTGTCTGCCTTGTTGTTTCCGAGAAAATTTATTGCCACTAACTGGAAGGCTTTGCATGCCGTCTTTTCCTTGCCACGCAGTGCATGGTCAAATGCATCATCTCGAAGAAGTTCACGAATCTGAGAACCAACAAAAACACCTTCCTTTATCTTAGCTTCACTTAACCTTGGAAATTTTCCACGGAGGTACTTGAAAGCTGCTTGTGTTTTGTCAATGGCCTTGACAAAGTCCTTCATCAGACTCAGCTTGATGTGTAAGGGTGGTAACAAAATCTTCCTTGAATCAACAAGTGGTGGATGCTGAACACTTTTCCTCCCAGGCTCCAATGACTGTCGGAGTGGCCAATCTTTCTTGATGTAGTGGGAATCTCTTGCACGACTATCCCATTCGCAGAGAAAACAGCAGTACTTTGTGTATCCAGTCTGCAGACCAAGCAAGAAAGCAACAACCTTCAAATCGCCACAAAGCTGCCACTGATGTTGGTCATAGTTTATGCACCTCAAAAGTTGTTCATGTTGTCATAGGTTTCCTTCATATGGACTGCATGACCAACTGAAATTGATGGCAAAACATTGCCATTATGCAGTAAAACAGCTTTAAGACTCGTCTTCGATGAATCAATGAACAGTCTCCACTCATCTGGATCGTGAATGATGTTGAGGGCTGCCATCACACCATAGATGTTGATGCAGGCTACAAGATCACCTTCCATGAAGAAGAATGGGACAAGATCCTTTTGACGGTCACGGAACATGGAAACCCTAACATTACATGCCAGGAGATTCCACTGCTGTAGTCTGGAGCCCAACAGCTCTGCCTTACTCTTGGGTAGTTCCAAATCCCTGACAAGGTCATTCAGTTCACCTTGTGTTATGAGGTGTGGTTCAGAGGAGGAGGATGGGAGAAAATGTGGGTCCTGTGACATTGATGGTTAAGGACCAGAAGTTTCATCCTCTTCCTCTTCCTCGTCTGACTCAAGTGAGAATGATTCTGGTGCATCAGGAACCGGCAGTCCTTCTCCCTGGGGTACTGGGCGTATAGCTGATGGAATGTTTGGATAATGCACAGTCCACTTTTTCTTCTTTGACACATCTTTCCCAACTGGAGGCACCATGCAGAAGTAACAATTGCTGGTATGATCTGTTGGCTCTCTCCAAATCACTGGCACTGCAAAAGGCATAGATTTCCTTTTCCTGTTCAACCACTGGTGAAGATTTGTTGCACAAGTGTTGCAGCATATGTGTGGGGCCCACCTCTTGTCCTGATCTCCAATTTTGCAGCCAAAATAAAGGTGATAGGCTTTCTTAACCATAGTGGTTATACTGCGCTTTTGTGATGCAAAAGTCACTTCACCACAAACATAGCAGAAGTTATCTGCACTGTTCACACAAGTATGAGGTATCTCTGCTCACTCTGGCTAAACAGAAATGTGTCCCTTTGCAAAATCAAACACTGACAAATGAGAGAGTACGACACTGTATGATTTCTAGAGCTGATATAGGGCAATTTGTTCAGTAGAGTGATGTAAGCTTTGTTATGATTGCATCATCCCTGACTTCTAGGAATAACATGATGCAATTCATATAATGTATGATGCAATACCAGCTTCAGATTGCATCATTCATTGTTTTGCCTAAAAAGCAAGTACTGTCCAAACCCAGTCATAGATTTATTCATAGATCCAGTCAAAGATGTATTTTAGTCATTTCTGGTTTAAATTGAGATCCCTTCCCTTTATAACTCACTTATCCTCCGCCATTCCCAAGTCAAGGGTCGTATATACTGACCCAATAGCATATCTTGAAAACTAGAGCCAATCAACAATTTTACAAAAAAAAGAACAGGAGTACTTGTGGCACCTTAGAGACTAACAAATTTATTAGAGCATAAGCTTTCGTGGACTACAGCCCACTTCTTCGGATGCATATAGAATGGAACATATAATGAGGAGATATATATACACACATACAGAGAGCATAAACAGGTGGGAGTTGTCTTACCAACTCTGAGAGGCCAATTAATTAAGAGGAAAAAAAACTTTTGAAGTGATAATCAAGCTAGCCGAGTACAGACAGTGTGATAAGAAGTGTGAGAGTACTTACAAGGGGAGATAGAGTCAACGTTTGTAATGGCTCAGCCATTCCCAGTCCTTATTCAAACCGGAGTTGATTGTGTCTAGTTTGCATATCAATTCTAGCTCTGCAGTCTCTCTTTGGAGTCTGTTTTTGAAGTTTTTCTGTTGTAATATAGCCACCCGCAGGTCTGTCACTGAATGACCAGACAGGTTAAAGTGTTCTCCCACTGGTTTTTGAGTATTTTGATTCCTGATGTCAGATTTGTGTCCATTAATTCTTTTGCTTAGAGACTATGCTGAGAGACTGTGTCACACACTCTCAAAGAAACTGCAAAACCACTTGATCAGCATCCTGTACAGCAAACAGGGAAAGATTAAGAATGAGCTCTCAGAACTGGATACTCTCATAAGAAACCAACCTTCCACACAAACTTCCTCATGGATAGACTTTACAAAAACTAGACAAGCCATTTACAAGACAAACTTTGCCTCTCTACAAAGGAAAAAGGACACTAAACTATCTAAACTGCTACATGCCACAAGCAGCCACAACAGTAGTTCCCTTAACCCACCCAGCAATATTGTTAATCTTTCCAGCTATACTCTTAGGACAGACTCTTCTGCTGGGCTATCTCGGGGCCTCTCCTTTTGTCCCTCCAGACCCATGAATATGATACAGTTCTGCGGTGACCTAGAATCCTACTTTCGACGTCTCCGACTCAAAGAATATTTCCAACATACCTCTGAACAGCATACTAACCCACAGAATCCTCCCTACCAGCACTACAAAAAAAAAGGATTCTGCATGGACTCCTCCGGACGGTCGAAACAACAGACTGGATTTCTACATAGATTGCTTCCGTCGACGTGCAAAGGCTGAAATTGTGGAAAAGCAACATCACTTGCCACATAACCTCAGCCATGCTGAACACAACGCCATCTACAGCCTCAGAAACAACCCTGACATCATAATCAAAAAGGCTGACAAAGGAGGTGCTGTCGTCATCATGAATAAATTGGAATATGACCAGGAGGCTGCTAGACAGCTCTCTAACACCACATTCTACAGGCCATTATCCTCTGATCCCACTGAGGATTACCTAAAGAAACTACACCATCTGCTAAAAAAACTCCCTGACAAAGCACAGGAACAAATCCGTACAGACACATGCCTAGAACCCTGACCAGGGGTATTCTATTTGCTACCCAAGATCCATAAACCTGGATATCCTGGACGCCCCATCATCTCAGGCATTGGCACCCTAACATCAGGCTTGTCTGGTTATGTAGACTCTGTCCTAAGACCCTACGCTACCAGCACTCCCAGCTATCTTCGAGACACCACTGACTTCCTGAGGAAACTACAATCCATCGGTGATCTTCCAGAAAACACCATCCTGGCCACTATGGACGTAGAAGCCCTCTACACCAATATTCCACACAAAGATGGACTACAAGCTATCAGGAACAGTATCCCTGATAATGTCACAGCTAACCTGGTGGCTGAACTTTGTGATTTTGTCCTCACCCACAACTATTTCACATTTGGGGACAATATATACCTTCAAGTCAGCGGCACTGCTATGGGTACCCGCATGGCCCCACAATATGCCAACATTTTTATGGCTGACTTAGAACAACGCTTCCTTAGCTCTCGTCCCCTAACGCCCCTACTCTACTTGCGCTACATTGATGACATCTTCATCATCTGGACCCATGGAAAAGAAGCCCTTGAGGAATTTCACCATGATTTCAATAATTTCCATCCCACCATCAACCTCAGCCTAGATCATTGTCTACAGCCAAGCTCTAAGATATAACCGCATTTGCTCCAATCCCTCGGATAGAGACAAGCACCTACAAGATCTCTATCAAGCATTCTTAAAACTACAATACCCACCTGCTGAAGTGAAAAAACAGATTGACAGAGCCAGACGAGTACCCAGAAGTCACCTCCTACAAGACAGGCCCAACAAAGAAAATAACAGAACACCACTAGCTGTCACCTTCAGCCCCCAACTAAAACCTCTCCAGCGCATCATCAGAGATCTACAACCTATCCTGAAAGATGATCCTTTACTCTCACAGATCTTGGGAGACAGACCTGTCCTCGCTTACAGACAACCCCCCAACCTAAAGCAAATACTCACCAGCAACCACACATCACTGAACAAAACCACTAACCCAGGAACCTATCCTTGTAACAAACCCCGATGCCAACTCTGTCCACATATCTATTCAAGTGACATCATCATAGGACCTAATCACATCAGCCATACCATCAGGGGCTCGTTCACCTGCACATCTACAAATGTGATATATGCCATCATGTGCCAGCAATGCCCCTCTGCCATGTACATTGGCCAAACCGGACAGTCTCTACGCAAAAGAATTAATGGACACAAATCTGACATCAGGAATCAAAATACTCAAAAACCAGTGGGAGAACACTTTAACCTGTCTGGTCATTCAGTGACAGACCTGCGGGTGGCTATATTACAACAGAAAAACTTCAAAAACAGACTCCAAAGAGAGACTGCAGAGCTAGAATTGATATGCAAACTAGACACAATCAACTCCGGTTTGAATAAGGACTGGGAATGGCTGAGCCATTACAAACGTTGACTCTATCTCCCCTTGTAAGTACTCTCTCACTTCTTATCACACTGTCTGTACTCGGCTAGCTTGATTATCACTTCAAAAGTTTTTTTTCCTCTTAATTAATTGGCCTCTCAGAGTTGGTAAGACAACTCCCACCTGTTTATGCTCTCTGTATGTGTGTATATATATCTCCTCATTATATGTTCCATTCTATATGCATCCGAAGAAGTGGGCTGTAGTCCACGAAAGCTTATGCTCTAATAAATTTGTTCGTCTCTAAGGTGCCACAAGTACTCCTGTTCTTCTTTTTGCGGATACAGACTAACACGGCTGTTACTCTGAGAATTAGTAAAGTTTGACTACATTTATTTCAGAAGTATTTTGGCTGTAGAGCAGTGTTATCAGTAGGATTTGAACATGGGTTAGTTAATACAAGTTAAAAATACACTTTCTTTCCTGGTGAAGACAAGGTTTAAGCTTTAAAGCATATGTAGATTTAGATTAAGGCATTTAGCTAAAACATTTGCCTAAAGAATTTAGATTCTTTATTTTTATTCAGATTCGTGATAGAGTGTTAATGGGTGGCTATTGTTTTCAAAAGACTTAATAGGAGCCTTGACTGCAAGAGAACTTGAAACCCTCCCACCCCTCAGTCCTTTTGTTTCCCTAGTAGAAAATACAGTAATCTGATACCTTAAAATAAAAATATGTTGTCTCTAAAATGAGCAACAGCTCCCTGACAAGGACACAATTCCCTTTATAGGAGATCTCTGGGGTTGTCGCTTTTTGGTTGTTTTTTTTTCAAGTAATTATTGCTAAGCCTGGTGCCTGCTGAATAAATCGCCTGAGACCTGACATTTTATCCCAGCAAGTATAAAAACCATTATTTTAATTTTCAAATGCTGACTTAATTGCATCATCAAGAGGTATTGTCCATTTGACTATATTGTGGCAGTCCATTGAAATAATTTGCCTGATGCCATACTAATCATAAAAGCTTCATAATATTTAAAAAATATTTCCAGACATTTGTGGCACTACCACCCATTTATGTTTGTATGATGAAAGCATCAAAAATGCTTTAATAGTGTTATCTGTATCCACAGGGGAGCAATAGCTAATGATTATTTAAAACATTCATTGTCTACAGTCTCGATCACAGGAGACCATTCATTATTAATAAATAGAAAGGGCTAGATTCTGATCTTAGTTACACCTGTGTAAATATAAACCAAATCCATTAAAGCCAGTGGAATTACACCAGTGTACAAAGGTGTACTGAGATCAGAATCAGGCTCAAAACTCAGAAAATAAGAAAGAAATTGTATTAATTATTTTTATGTTATTTTGCTTAAGAAGCCCTTATGGAAATCAGGGCCCCATTTTACTAGGCTCAGTACAAAACACATAGCAAAAAACAGTCTCCACCCTGAGGAGCTTACAATCTCAATAGATCGAAAAAACATGGGAGAAAGGAAGTATCATTATCCCTATTTTACAATGAGCTACAGAGTGTTTAAATGACTTGCCCAAGGTCATACAGGAAGCCTACAGAAGAGTTGGAAGTTGAATACAGATCTCCTGAGCCACCATCCAATGCCTTATCCACACGGCTATCTTCCTCTCAAGTATTCCTCTCAAATTATAGCAGAAAAAAAAATCTCCTATGGCTGTTTCTTATTCCTGCAAGAATGGAAATTAGTTTATGTCCTAGAGCAGACCCAAGAGGATTATAATTCATCAGTAGACTACAGTGTCACTTTTTTGATGTGAGTGAATTTCTGCAATTTTCCACTATGCTGTAGCCAATAGTTTCAAAACAGAAATACTTTTTATACTGATCAGTTTGGGTTCTGTCCTTTTCTCTATTATAGGCTTTTATGTACTTTTTCAGTTTTGACTCAGTCACTTAACTTATCCTAGGCCTGGTCTACACTACAAACTTAGGTCGACATAAGCCACGTTAAGTCGATTGAATAATGTTTGTGTCTATACTACTGAGTTCCTTCTGCCGACCTAAGTGTCCTGTAAGGTCAACTTCTGTACTCCACCTCCACAAGAGGCGTAGTGCTTAATTCGACATCCACGCATTGACATGGGAATAGTGTAGACCCTGCATTGTGTAATTTGAATGAATTGGCCTCCAGGAGGTGTCTCACAGTGCTCCGCTGTGACCACTCCAGAGAGCACTTACAACTCCACTGCACGTCAGCCAGGTACACAGGGAACAGCCACTCCCCTGTTAAAGCGCCGGGAACTTTTGAATTTTCATTTCCTGTTTGATCAGCATGGAGAGCTCACCAGCACAGCTGATCATGGAGACTCATGGCTGCAAACGCAGTCCAGCATAGAGTATACAGGAAGTGGTGGATCTGGAAAGTGGCCTTGTCCATTCGAAAGTTCTGCAGCCACTGCTTGTCATCCCATAGCTGCATAACAATGTGGTCCCACCAGTCAATGCTTGTTTCCTGGGCCTAAAAACAGTTCTCAACCAAGGTGGTGTGTGACTGTCGCCAGTAACTGCGAATTGCTCCGCTCTATTCCAGCAGGGCTGCTAGCGTGGCATCACATTGTTCTGCACGGCGGCGCCTGTATCAGCTGTGTAAATACTGCAGGATAAGGCACGAGGTGTTTGTAATGCTCACAACAACAGTGTACAGCTGAGCAGGGTCCATGCTTATCATGCTATGGCATCCACATGGGTAACCCAGGCTTGCGAAAAAGGCTTGGTTTGTTTGCCGTTGATTTCAGGGAGGGAGGGAGGGAGGTAAGTGCATCATGGGAAGCTAATGCCATGTTCTCGTAACCACCCGCGCCAATGTTTTGGTCCCATGAGGCTTTGCAAGCCCAACCCAAACTTCCACTCGGCTCCATGCACAATGGGATAAACTACCCACAGTGCAGTACTTTGTGCATCAATGCAAGCCCTGCTAGTGGGGATGCACACCACCAAAACAATGAGCGTAGTGTGGACATGCAAGATTTACTTGCTTAAATCGGAGGCTCGATGTCGATTTACATGAAGTCGACTTAACTTTGTAGTGTAGACATGGCCCTAGAGTCCACTGATGATATAAGGCCAGACCCTGATCTTTACTGCATGCTCATGAGTAAAGAGCTCACTTACTACCCTGTTTTCATTTGCTGTCTGTGTTGCTGGTAGCAGCATAGAAAGGAGTGCAGCCACCATGCCTGCCCCCTTCTGCACAGGTGAGTCAGGAGTTAGGCAGGGGTGGGGAGTAGGCAGAACCTTGTTCTTCCTCCCTTCCCCCAATGTGCCAGCTGGTGCAGCTGAACTGGCCAAGAGGGGGAAGTAATCTGCTCCAGGAAACAGGCCTGTGCAGATTATTTTACCCAGAGAGCTGAGGAAGAAGCAAGGATTGAACTGGTTCCTGACTGTGTCACCATTCAGTCCCTGGTCCGTTCCTGAAGCAGCACAACTCAGAGCAGATTGTAAGGCTATAGTCTAGTCCTTGGGATCACAGCAAGAGCCAGGAGGACTATAGATACACTCACTTTCAAGCAGGCATTAAAAACATACTCCCACACCCAGATATGCAGTATTTTGAGGAACCTCTATAAGCTCTACTTGCTTGCTGTGCTTTGTGTCTGAAGCTAGTTCTAGGTTATTATTAAGCCCCCAAAATATCCTTTCATCTGTGCATCCCACTGAACCAGCAATCGTAAACATTTCCATTTGAAATGCTGAAACGGCAGTGCTGCCAGAAGTGTCCTGATCTTTAGCTCCTGTTGTAAAGCCCTGCTTGCTTTGCTCATGGGAGCAATGTCATTGGTTTCAGTAGCACTAGTTGCATGAGGGAGGCAAGCAGCAAAAACAGAAACTATGTAAAATCTTAGACTAGTTTCAGATTGATTGTGAATGTTCTATATTTAAGACATTAAAATCCTTCTCTTGATATAAGCATGTTGATATGAGCTGAAGCCTCTCTCACTATGGCAATTTTATATCTATCTGTATCTACAGTATAAACTGCAAAATTCCTGCAGGAATAAAGATGTGTATGATGAAATTGCAAAGGTCTTGGAGGTCTGTGAGGAGGGGCAGGGAGAATGGCCAATGATCGGCAAAGGGGAAGGAGCCATGACAGGCTTCCCAGAGGAACAAACCAGGGAGAGAGAGGGAACGTGTGCATGTGGTATATATTAGATTCCATTAAAAAAAGCAGATAAGGTAACAACAGATTTTGCATGTTAACTCCAGCATGCTACTGTTGTTCTGTATCCTGGCAGGAGGGTAGACTAGAACCCTTGCAGTCCCTTCTAACCCGGTGAGCCTATTATTCTATTTTCTAGACAATTTCACAGAGAAGCAGTTACCACTGGTATAACAAGCATTTTATGGTACTGTTCTCTCACAGAAAATATACCAGCTGGCATGATTAGGATACTTAAGAAACCACTTCAATCACACTTTGCTCTTATGAGGAGCCAGGTTCAAACAGCTGAAAACTAAGATCCTTGGATGAAAGGCACCATGACGGTGAAAAGTATGATGATCATTATTTGGGCTCAGATCAATGATTCTATCTGTAGAAAGACACATTCACTGTAACAGAATGTTTCTGCCAACCAGAAGACGACAAGGTTTTGAATGAAATGTTGATAAATAATTTTCTGGATAATTTTTGATATTTCTCCATGCAGACTTTGGGTGAAATCCTTATTCTATTGGCATTTATGATAAAACTCCCCATGACTTCAACAGGGCTAGGATTTCACCCTTTGTTCTGAAAGGCAAAAGCGTGAGAAACAGAGTAGGTCCCTGGATGATGATTACACAAGAACTCAGCTACGGCACAGTATGTGTATCAGCCCCATGCAGTACAGGTAAGACAGTATTAGTCTCTACCAGTTGCTTTTCATTTTAATAATTGCATGAGGAAAGAAAAGTGTCTTTGGTCAATAAATACCCAGTCCACACCATCAGGCCCTTTATTGACCCCTAAGTAATGGATCCCCACAGATCCTGAGTGGGTGTAAATCAGTGCGGCTGCGTTGACTTCAGTGGAGCTGTACCAATGTATACCAGCTGAGGATGTGGCCCACAGGTGCTGGTATATAGATCTATTTAATGGAAAATGTTGGAGAAATATGCAAGGCAATAAAATGATTTTAGGGATGATTAAATGCTTAAGAAGCTGCAGAATTTAATAACTATAAATATACTCCATGAACATTAGTTTTAATGTGACAAGATAAAAGAAAGCTCTCCGTGCATAGGAAATGCATACATTATACTTTGGGGTCTTCTGATTAAAGGAAAAAGTAAGTACACTTTTTATATATAAACCGTAACTCATTAAGGCTCACTATGTCCCCATGACACAGGTAAGAAATGTATAAGGATAATTTCCCCCATCAGTGAAAACCAATCTGGATTAGAACATAGTTAAAAGTGCACGGCAACATTACAAGACCAGACTAATTAAAGAAAGTTAAATATGACAGAATAACTCAGTTGAAAGTGTGGTGGCAATTTGGCTAAGCAAATGAAATTACATGAATATACTGATGCTAACTAGACGCAGGGCTTGACAGACTGACTCTATAATCCAGTAGTTAGGGCACCAAATCAGTCAGAGCACAGATTTACGCACATCCCAGACGTGCACCCTAACCACTGGGCTCTCTCGCGCTCTCTTTTTCCTCCCTTCCCCCCGGTTCCCATCCTTTCTGGATGAAAGTTTCATTGGCATTTATATGTTTTCACAAAAAGTTTCAGTTTTGATAAATTGACATTTCCCATCCAATCCGCCCCTCCCCCCTTGTCTAAAAATTCCCAGCCAGCACGATTTGAAAGTTCTGGGGTTGTTTGTTTGGATTTTCATTGCTGTCACATTTATATCCTCTCAAGCAATATGCTAACTTTTGCCTGTGCACAAAAAATGTTAAGGAAGCAAAT
This sequence comes from Malaclemys terrapin pileata, assembly GCF_027887155.1. Taxonomy (NCBI): domain Eukaryota; kingdom Metazoa; phylum Chordata; order Testudines; family Emydidae; genus Malaclemys; species Malaclemys terrapin. The sequence continues at coordinate 142,361,969 of NC_071507.1, forward strand.
GATTTTCTAAAGAACAATGTTCAGTGGTTTATATCATTCACTGAGCTATTGTCTCCTGATGTAATTGTAATAACAAGGTAGAGAGACCATTTTTCTCTCTACAGGGTCAGGTATTGAGGAAAACAGTGTCATAAAGAAAGTATTTTATATTCAGGCACTCGATTATTCTAAAATGGATATTAAATGGCAGTATAATTAGAGTAGTAATAATTATAGGCTTTGAAAGAAAGTTTGAAATGTGAAAGTACATGGGGGGAAAAAACTGAGTTTGTGTAACCATATTCAGATTAGCTTTGCTAGACTTAATCAGATTTTAAAATAACAAACAAAACATCCACATATAGTGAAAGTTATTTTTAATATAACATAAAATGAAAGCCAGGATTTTTGTGTGGGCCTCAAGGCAGCCTCTGATTTGGCATCCTCAAATAACTTTAGCGGTTGCAAATACTGCACATGTGGGAGCAATTTATAGCATTTAAGAATGGAATTTTCAAAGGAAACTTTGGGAGTTGGGCACCCAAATCCCATTGAAACACAATAGGATTTGGACAACCAATTCCCTTAAGATACCTTGAAAATCCCAACCTTTAAATACAACACACCAAGAAACATGCAGAGACACCAATGCAAACATAGGAATCTGTTTTTGTTACTCTTGATCTCCTCTCTACCTGTTTCTTTTGTGTTTGTCTTTGCTGGTCTTTAGATTGTAAGATCTTCAAAGCAGGAACTGGGACTTTGACTTGTCTGTGAAGTACTAGCACACTCAGGGTGCTATTAATAATTATATCGGTGCAATCCAGTAGTTGCATCAGCAATTGTTAACTGCAAAATCGGTGCAGGCACAAGAAAGTGGGCACAAAGTCAGCGTCCATTTCTGAAAAACCAAGCCATAAGCACTGGATTATTTAAAAATAATCATGAAAGATCTGATCAGAAAAAGAAAGTCCTTGTCAAAGTCAAAATCTTAAAGTGCTTTTTTATGTTAAACTTTATATAGTTTGTAAAAATGTGGCTTTTTTTCAACTATGGAGTCTATTTTGCATGACCAGCTGAGAGTAGTTTATGTTCGATTACTGTTTTAGCACAACTACAGTCTCTTTCAGACTGAAGACCTGTCATTGGAGAGTGGAACTTTTAGTTACTCAATATTTGGTTGCATGATAGTTGACACTGTGGGTGCATAACAACATGGCAATTCTTGTTAGCAACATTATTTCATATAATTAATCAATGGCTTGAACACAGCTGCCTGTGAAGGAATGTACCACCCCTTTAAGGGACAGGCTGCATCCTTCAGCTGGGAAACCCTGCTGTGTAATCAACCCCAGCCCACCCTGGCCAATATAAACGGGAAGATGGGAAAATGAAAGTCATGCAGGCAGGGAGTGTTCTTTCAGGGTCCAGGAGACTAGACTAGGAGACTGGTTGTTATGGTTGTTAAATATGGGAGCTCTGTGCCAGCATCCTGAGGTGAGAAGCTTCTGAACTGTTTGTTGTAATTGCTCTTGTCCTGTATTAAGAAGGGGACATACTATTTTGTTAAGGTGTGTTGGCTTCTCCTTGCCCTGGGCTGTTACAGTGACCCTATTGCTGTCAATCAGGGAAAATTAAGGTGAGGCACCCTGCAATTCTACAATGGTCCATAAAGTGGTGTGTAGGGACTTCCTGTACCTTTATGCTCCCCTAACACCATGATGAGACTTTAGAGGTAATTCCCAGCTATTCATCTCAGTATGGTCCAGGTTTACAAGTGTGTATGTGTGTGTGTGTGTGTGTATATAGATATAGATAGATATAGAAACTGTGTGTGTATATCTATATCTATATATCTATCTATATAGATAGATAGATAGGGGTGTGTGTGTGTGTGTATCAATCAATCTTAATTTGAGAAGAGAAGCCTCGCTATCAGCCAGGCACATCAAAGCTGATAAGAGGGAAGCAGCACTCTGAATGAGCGCTTCTCTGCCATCTAGTGACAAACTGGTGGGGGGAAAGACTTCAGGAGCAGAATATATTCATTTGGCTGTTTGGGGTTAAGATTCATGTTAGTCTGGTGTTAGTGCAGGGGTAATTAAATATTATCCTAATTATATGAGTAAATGGCAGCAGAACTATACTCAATATGCCCTAATTGGAGTGGAGGGAGTCACCCTGACTCAACCTCACATGCTAAGCAGGGAATAATGGTGCCAGAGGGGGCAGATGTTCCTACCTGGTGCTGTGGATCTGTTTAAAGGATCCTAGCAGCCATTTGATCCTCCCCCTGCAATATTTAAAAACAGCTCTGACTAGACTCAATGGAGAGGCTTGGCTCTTTCTCCATGATCACTAGAGGTGAGATCACTGATAAGCTGATCTAAGAGGGGCTGAACCTTTGCTCTGGTACGAAGACAGTGTTGTGGTGAACAGACAGCGTAGAGAAGGCCACAGCAGGGAGGTTCCCCTCTCCACAGTGGAATCACTAAGATCTGGGCTAAGTGGTAGAACTTCAGAACACCGCATTGCAGCTAGAGGTGGCAGCAGCAGCGCCAGTGGCACAAAGACAGTGACAAGCAGTGGTGAGTAGAGGTGGAGAGGCATCAGTCAACCATCCACTCCCCTGCACTCTGGGACATTACTGACCTTGGACAACAAACGATGAGGGGGTGGAGTGGAGACAAAAGGGGAGTGGTGTGTTAAAAACAGTCGTCCAGTGGACTTCCACACAGCAAGGGGAAAATGGAGGCAAAGAACACAGTAGCGTAGCTAGCGGGGTGCAGGGGAAGCTACCGCTTCCCCTCAGCACAATTTCCCAAAGTGGCGCCTTTCCAAAAGCTGCCAGAGGAGCGAGGGGGGGCGCAGGCTAGCGGCCCACAGCGCGGCCGGCAGCCATGGGGGGGACGGCGGGCGCGCGGCCGGAGGAGCGAGGGGGGGCACAGGCTGGCGGGCACACGGCCGGAGGAGCAAGGGGGGTGCAGCATGCGGCCGGCAGCCACCGCTGGAGGAGCAAGGGGGGGCGCAGGCTGGCGGCCCACAGAGCCGCCAGCAGCCATGGGGGGGTGCAGCATGCGGTCCGCAGCCTGCAATGTGCCCGGCAGCCGCGGCCGGAGGAGCAAGGGGGGACACAGCATGGTGGGCGGCAGGTGTATCAGCACAAAACGCAACCCTCCCCTTTTACACCTGGCAGCTACGGCCAGAGGAGCGAGGGGGGACACAGCATGGCGGGTGGCCGGCAGCCATGGCCGGAGGAGCGAGGGGGGGGCGCAGCATGGTAGCTGGCAGCCACGGCCAGAGGAGGGGTGGGGCCGCGGGGGTGGCACGGCAGGGCCGGAGGAGCCATGGGGGCGGAGGGGCGGTGCGGCTGGAGGAGCCAGCCAAGGGGGGGAGGGCGGAGCGGCTGGAGGAGGAGTCAAGGGGGGGCGTGGCCAGAGGAAGAGCCAAGGGGGGGGGTGCCTTTTTTATGTTTGCTCCCCCTCCTCTTAGAAGCTGGCTACACCACTGAAAGAACACTGCCCAGCATACTGTGGGGTGGATGTTTTGCACACTTTCAAGTTAGTGTTGCCATGTTTCCCAAACTAATGCAGACCTTTCTTCTTTTAATGAAAACTCTCTTGTTATACACAGACTCAGTGGCTATGACTGGGGAAGTATGGCCTCTTAGAGGTGTCCAGGAAATTTTTTTCCTGTTCCCAGATTACTGGCTGGGGTATTAAACCAATTCTGTTTTGTAACATTAAGAAGAACCCTTAACTATTGAATCCAGCCCTTTTGCTCCTACATCACCTAGCAGAAGGTTTACATACAATTAATATTACTTGGATAGCCACACTAGCCTTGTGACTAGTGCACTAATGTAAAGCTACTTGCAAACTATCAGTATTTAAATGACAACACCAGTACTCCTAGTTTTCTAATGTTTACGTGTCATAAAGTGAGATATGCATCCGAGTCTTATCAATTTCATTCATAATTTTGAAAGCCTCTGTTACTGTAGGCTGTTATCTGACAAGAGATGAATAGCTATCTTGCAGTTGCTGCTGGGTTAATGTGTTTGAATAGCTATGAATCTCAAGCAGTACCAGGATCACAGGATAAGAGATAAAACCACCTTTGTCAGCCACCTTTGTTTTAGTTAGCAGAAGCCTGCAATGGTGATACAGACAAAATCAGCATCAGAGTGGGGAAAGGAGAGTAAAGACACATCAGAGATTGAGCTGAGCAGCAATGGTTCATGCTGTACATAGCCGTGACACCATCTTTAGACTCCAAGGAATAGGAAAGGTCTTATAATCTGACAGATCAGAGGATTGGAAGCATATCGCAATTTCCTGATAGGATTCTCTGGTGGGACTACCTGGCTTATTGCTTGGACTGCTCATCTGCCATTTGCTCCCTCTCATTATATAAACATGCTACTGTGTGCTGCAATGGGGGGTGCCGCAGATCAACTCTTCTTGCATGACACAGGACTGCTTTAAGATGAAACAAGCCAGGAGAGGGCACCCAGGATCAACTCCAAGCCCCTGCATCTCCTCAACTTTTTTCTACAAATCGCTGCATTCCTATCTTCAGTAGATGTGGTTGAATGCCATACCATGCTATTAGTTTAGACCCTAATTCTGCTTGGGTCAATCTGATTGATGTACCAGTGGTATACTCAGTAAAGTCTTTGGAAACAAAGTGTGGCCATTTCCAGCAAAGGACACTTTAGCTATTGGTTGGAGGAAGTTTTTGTTTAAGTGAGAAAACAAATAGATTCTCTGGTCCCTTTCCGCCAGCCCCATGCAAGTGCATGTAGCATGCTGAATAGGATTTATCACAGGCTAAGGGTGGGACATTTTGTGGGTTGTCTCTTCCAGACAAACATTTCAAGCTGAACTGTTTAATTAGTTTAAATGCTGCTGTATTGAAGTGTGGGTGAATTATGTGCAAATGTATCTGAGGTCTTGTGTCTCTTGGGCTGCTAAAAGTTGGTAGTGGTGTCGAAAGCAATGAAATTGAAACAATTTTTAATAGCTATAAAAGTGTGGTTCCCAAGGTTAGATTGCTAAATCACAATAGTAGTTTAATGAATATTTATTTGAAAAATACTAACTTTGGAACCACAATTTAGGTAAAAGTGTCCAGATATTTATATTTGCAAAGTTAAGTTGATAGCATGCTATTATAGAATACAGCACAAGTGAAATTGTTTTGTACACATCAGCCACTCTTTTAAAACCACAATTGACTGAATAAAAATACACAGTAGGAAAAGCTATTGTGCTACAGAACTTAAGAGAGCAAAAATATAATCATGATAAAAGTTTTACAGTAGCTATACACACAAGCTTTCAAAACTCAGTTCAGAGTTAACTCTTTGTTGGCAAGGTCTGAAGGAAAATATTCTAAAATAATCATAACAACAAATTTAGGCCCCGCTCCTGCAAAGACTTCAGCATGTGCAGAACTTCGAGTACTCCCCTTGACTACAGTGAGACTACTTACAATGTTTGAGCTTCAGCAAGTACGTTAGTCTTTGCAGAATCGGGGGCCCTCCTTATTATGAGTAACTGTAAACGTCCGGTGCGGGGGTCGGGCCCTCTCAGGGGCCGTCGGGGGCCAGGCCGCCTCACTACACGGCCTGGATCGGTCTCAGGGTTCCGCCCCTCTGGCAGGGACTAGGCCAAAGGTACACGGCCTCTGCAGTGAGCTCCTGCTCTCCGTCAGGGTCCGGCAGTAACTCAGGCCCGGGCTCCGGTCCTCACTGCCGGAGCTGGGGATTACAAAGTCAGTCAAGCCCCCGCGCTAGCTCAGGGCGGGACAATAAACAATAGTTCGGGCGCTCAGCTCCGTGGATCCGGAGCTGAGCCCTGACAAACTCAGGACGTCCCAGGCCCTTATTCAGGGGAGGGCAACCCCCAATAGTCCAGGGTGCTCAGAACCTTCCTTCAGGCTGAGCAGTAAAGTCAGGAGTTCAGGCCCGGCCCTCAATCAGGGCGGGGCAGCACACAATAGTCCAGGGGGCTCAGAACCTTCCTTCAGGCTGAGCAGTAAAGTCAGGGGTTCAGGCCCGGCCCTCAATCAGGGCGGGGCAGCACAAAATAGTCCAGGGGGCTCAGAACCTTCCTTCAGGCTGAGCCCAGGCAGGGTTAGTAGCCCCAGGCCCTCAGTCAGGGCGGGGCAACAAACAATAGTTCAGGGGCTCAGGATCTTCCTTCAGGCTGAGCCCAGACAAAGTTAGTAGGCCCAGGCCGTCAGTCAGGGCGGGGCAACAAACAATAGTTCAGGGGTTCGGGTTCAGGTCTGGGTATCAGGAGCTGAGCACGGACAAACTCGGGACGCCCCAGACCCTCAGTCAGGGTGGGGCAACAAGCACTCGTTCAGGGCAGCAAGCAATAGCTCAGTGGCGGTGCCAGAGCGCTGGCTGGAGGGGGAGACTGCCACCCGTTAAGTGGGGTGGCAGGGGGGACACAGGCCCACCCACTCCACTGTGTCCCAGCCCGGGGCCCTAAGAGCGGCAGTCAGTCTGCCGCTGTGTTGGTGGGGTCCTGACCGCAACACACCAACATGGGTTCGCTCTCTGTTGTAGCTAGACTGGGGTCAGCTATCCCCGGGCTGATTTCCATTTCCTCCTCCATTTGTACCTGCTCCCCGCTGGGCTCGGCAGCGGGGTCCCACACCATGGGTTCCTCACTTCGCAGAGGGTCGTCCGGGTCGGGTTGCTCCTCCGGTCTCCGGTCAGGGGGGTGCTCGGGGCAAGGGTGGCCAGTCTACCTCGGGGTACCTTGCTTGGGGAAGGCTTGGCCAATCCGCGTCGGGGTACCTGGCTCTGGGGAGGTCCGGTCGGTCGGTGTCCGGGTATCTGGCTCTGGGGCAGCTCGGTCCGTCCGTGTCCGGGTACCTGGCTCTGGGAAGCCTTGGTCTAGCCGGAGCTCGCACCGGCACGTCTGGCCTCTCCGGCTGCTGGGCTCTAACTGAGGGCTGGGGCCTGGCTCTTATACTTCCTGTCCCGCCCCTTGACTTCCGGGGGGCGGGAACAGGTGGCGGTGGCTCCGCCCACTTGGGTGCCAATTCAGGCTCCTCTCCCTCAGGGGCCGTCGGGAGCCGGCTGGAGTTTTCTGTGCTCCCTTCTCCCTCCGTTCTCCCTGGCCCCTTCCTGCTGCTGCTGTTGCTGCTTTGCTGCCGCTGCTGCTGCTGCGTGCGTGAGTGAGGAGTGCGGAGGGGGGGGCCTTGCCGGCCTGCCCCCCCCCTCGCCCTCGCCTCCGGAGGGAGAAGCATCGGCCCCCCAACGCCAACACCGATACCATCTGGGGGCCCACCCGCCTGCTTGCTTGCCTGCCTGGCCGGTTGCCCGGCCGGCTGACTGCCGCTCGCTGCTGCTGCTGTTCCTGTGTGGGAGCCGCTGCCTCCGTCGCGGAGTGCGAAGAGACTGCGTCCCTGGTTCGGGAGATTGTGGAGGGGGTTGTTTGAGGACTGTGTTTTGAGTGACTTTGCCATCTTTGCTCCTGGGGTGGTGGTGCCCCCAGTCGCGTTAGGAGTGTGGACGGTACTGAGCCTCTCGTTTGTAATTCCTCGGACTGGAAGCCGTCGCTTGCCAGGAAGCTCCGAGGTCGACTTGGGATCCTGCTGTCCCGTCCCCCGTATCGGACTGTTGAAGGGGGTGCGGGGGGGGTGCGGTGCCCCCCCCTTCGTTCATCTACTCCCCCTCTACCACCACCCCCACCGCCGACAGCTGCCGACAACCCCTCCACCGCCCCGCGTGCCACCTGGACCTTCTTTTCGCCCCTTGGCAGGGCTGTTTGCTCCCCCCGCCATTTCCATCGTCCGGGACTGTTTACTTGCAGCAGTGAACGGCAGAGCCTGCGCTTCGCGAACGCTGTGGGTGCACCTTTTCCTTTGCCCTGGACTTCTCCTGCCCCCCAACTACGTTTCGCTGGTGGGGTCCCCTCCCTGTAGCCCCCTTTGTATTAGTTGGCCCTACCCTACCCCCCTCCTTTTGAGCCCCTTTGGTTTATTTTGTTTGGTGCCCATTCCCCCCCCCGCTCGGTTCCTAGCCTGCTGGCTGTGTTCCCGGCCCTGTCCTTGGGCTGTGGCTGGCTGGAGTTTTTCCTCCTACCTCTCCTTGTCCTTGGGCTGCAGCTGGCTGGACATTCCATTCTGTTTCCGAGCCGCTGCTCCGGTGCACCCCCCCTCCCTTCGCCCCCCCACGCGTGCTTGTGCCCCCGTTTTGTTGCCCCCCCCCTTTTGCACTGTTCACCCCCCCTTTTACTGTTGTTGTAGTCCCTCCCCGCCCTAGTGTAGCCGGGGGAGCCGGCTTTCCTTTTTTGATACTTGTGCCCCACCCCTCTCTTTTCGCTCCTGTGTGCCCTCTCCATTGGCACCCTCCTCCCCAGCCTGCGGCCTAGCGGGGGGGAGTGGTTGCCTTTCCTTTGTGTTGTCTTTTGCCTAGAGGGGAGGAGCGGCTGCAGGTTGTGATGGCGGGGGACTCTGCCCCTGCCCCCGCCCCTGCCCCTGCCCCGTCGTCCCCGCCCACCCCAGTGGCTGGCCCCTCGGCTGGCCCTGTCCCGGATACCGCCGCTGCCACGGCTGCCCCCTCCACCGGCAGGAAGGGCCAAGGGAGGAAGAAGGGCAAGGGCCCCGCCCGTGGAGCCAGACCTCCTGCGGGCAGGGCTACGGTCCCCGCTGCGGCCCCGACACCGGCCACGGCCCCTCCCTCTCCTGCCGTCCCTTCCACCAGCTCTGGTGGCGCTCCACCTCCGGCCCCCAGAGCATACGCCCAGGTGGCCGCCGCCTCTTTGCGTGCCGCCCCGTCGTCCGCCCCGACCGCCGCCTTTGGGCCTGTCCCTGGTGACCACGGCCCCTTCCCCTCGCTGACTAGGAGGCATGGCGTCCGTTGCCATTTGGTGCCTGCCTCGCCCCACATTGAGACCTATGTGCGGGCGTTGGCGAGGGTGGTGGGGCCTACGGCCATCGTGGCGGCCTCCAAGATGTACGGGAAGGCCGTGTTCTTCCTGGCGTCGGTGGCCGCTGCGCAGGAGGCGGTGGAACGAGGCCTGGCGGTGGGAGGCGTGTTTGTGCCCTTGGAACCCCTGGAGGACCTGGGCGTACGGGTGCTCTTGACCTCCGTCCCGCCCTACCTCCCCAACGCCGCCCTGTTGCCGGCCCTCTCCACCCTGGGGAAGCCCATTTCCATTCTGAGCTCTCTCTCATTGGGCTGTAAGGACCCTGCCCTCCGGCACATCCTGTCTTTCCGCCGGCAGGTCCAGCTTCAGCTGCCACCGGCGGCGGGTGCCGGAGTGGCGCTCGAGGGGTCCTTCCTGGTGCCCTACCGGGGGGTCCATTATCGGGTCCACTATTCAACGGGGGAGGCCCGGTGCTTCCTCTGCCGGGCACCGGGGCATGTCCGGAGGGACTGTCCCCTGGCCCGGCCTGGAGGGGCGTCCGAGACCCCCGGGGCCCGGGAGGGTGCCGGCCCTGTCATCGCCGGCAACCCTGGCGGTTCGGACACTGCTGCTGCCGCCGCCCCTCCTCCTTCTGCCGCGGTTCCCGCTCTGGCCGCGGAGACGGCCGGGCGGGCAGGCCTTGCCGTCGCCGACCCTGGATGGGCGGGGTATGTGGAGGAGAGGGCGGGGCGGCTTCCGCCGGCCGCGGGGAAGGGCCCGCCCCAGGGGGAGGTTTCCCTCGCCCCTGCTGTCCCTCCGACCCTGCCGCCCCGAGCCCCGGAGCCATCGCCCTTGCCCTCTGGCCCTGCCCCTGCTGACCGGCCTTCCACCTCCTCTTCCACCTCGGGGGGCTGGGTGACCGTCCGGGGGAAGCGCGGTGCCCGCAGGTCGCGGGCTCTCTCCCTCCCCTCTGATGAGGAGGGAGAGCAGGCCCCCCGAAAGATGCCGCGGGGGGCCGACGTTGTTAGTTCTGTTTCCGCGCCCCCGGACGGTGCCCAGCAGGAGGTGCCGGCCATGGAGACCGTGGATGCCGTGGCAGTGGCTGGGGAAACTTCTGTCCCCTTTGTTGAGCCCACACCTGAGGAGGCTTCCGTAGCGGTTCTCCCGGCCCTTGCTCCGTCCGTGCCCCCCGCCGCCGCCGCCGATGCCGGGGCGGCCTTTGTCTCCGTGACTGGCGGGGAGGTCGCCGGGGCCGAGGGGACCGCTTTCGCCTCCATTTTCGATGAGATCGAGGCCCTGGGTCTGACCCCGGTTACCCAAGGGGAGGACGACCCTCTGCCAGCGGGCCCCGATCCGGGTGCTGGCTTAGTCCCGCCCCCTTCTCCTGCTCCCGGTTCCTCGCCCCACTCTGCCGCTCCCGACTTAGTCCTGGGAGAACCCTTAGCCCTACCCGCCAGCCCGGCCGCGACTACCATCTCGTGCACGGCCGCCGAGCCCCTCGGGGCGACGGCCGTTGCTGAGCGGCCAGTTCCTATCCCCGATCCTGCCCCTTCCATCGTTCCTGCCCCTGAGGCTTCCCCTGCCCCTGCTGCCTCCGTCCCCTCGGATGCTGACCTTGGCCGAGGGGAGCCGCAGTCTAGCGGCTTGGCAGCGGGAGATGGGGAGCCCGTTCCCGTTCCCGTCCCTGATCCTGTCCCCTCTCCTGCCCAAGTCCCTGTTCCCGTCTCGAGCCCCGCCCCTACTCCCGCCCTTGCCCCAGATCCTGTCCCCGAGGTGTCTCCTTTTGCTACCTCTGGTGTTACTGCCGCCCCCGGGGTTGTCGCATCTCCGTTGCCTGCAGACAACCCTCAGGGGGCGGTTTTCGTGTCTCCCCTTCCTGCCACTGTTGGGGCTGCGTTGTTCCCTCAGCCGCTCTCTCCTTTGCCGGGGATGGGGACGGGCTGCCCAGCGCAGCAGCGCCGGAGCTCGGCCCCTTGTTTGTCCGTCACCGTGGGCCGCGAGGACCCTTCAGGGGCCCCGCCGGAGGATGGCGGCGGCTTGGCCGCTGCCTCCCCCTCCGCGCTGCGGGATGAGCTGCGCCTCTTTCTATTGGATTCCCGTGGTTCCCAGGGTAAGGTGCAGCTCGCCCTTCAGCGCTGGGGGGACTTCCATCTCGTCCTCCGGGCCGTGAAGGCGCTTTTGGGGGAGGGGCGGGGGTCCGGTCGGCGGGACATCGCGGCCTATCGGCGGGCCCGCAGATTCCGCGACTCCCTTTTGACCTTCGGAGTCGAAACCGGGATCTTGCGGGGCCCGCTGGGGGCCGATGATCCCTCCGCCCGTGAGGATCTGCCCCAGCCCTCCGTATGACAGCTACCACCTTTGCGTCGTTGAACGCCCGGGGCTGTAGGGTGGGTTTCCGCAGGAGCCAGGTGCTCTCCTTCCTTCGGGAGGGGGGGTACTCTGTGATTTTCCTGCAGGAGACCCACACGGCTCCGGCCGTCGAGGCTAGCTGGCGGCTGGAGTGGGGAGACGGGGTTTATTTTAGCCACCTCAGCGCCCATTCGGCTGGAGTGGCCACCCTGTTCTCCCCGGGGCTGCGGCCTGAGGTGCTGGGGGTCGCCGAGGTCGTGCCAGGCCGCCTGCTGCACGTCCGGGCCCGTGTGGAGGGGCTGGTTCTGAACTTGGTCAACGTCTATGCCCCGACCACGGGCTCGGAACGTGTGCCTTTCTATCAGCGGGCGGCGGCCTTCCTCGGCACTCTGGATTCTCGCGAGTGCCTGGTCCTGGACGGGGACTTTAACACCACCCTCGAGGACCGGGACCGCTCCGGGCCTGAGTCTTCCCAGGCAGCCGCGGGCGTCCTCAGGGAGATCGTAGACCATCACTCCCTGGTGGACGTCTGGCGCGACCACCACCCGGACGACGACACCACCTTCACCTATGTCCGGGTGGAGGACGACCGGTCGCGCCACTCCCGGTTGGACCGCATTTATCTGTCCCGTTTTCATCTGGCGCGGGCCCATGCCTCCAGCGTCCGGCCGGCCCCGTTCTCAGATCACCACCTGGTGACCGTGACGGCCTCTCTCAGTTCCGAGCGGCCGGGGCCGGCCTATTGGCATTTTAATAATAGTTTGCTGGAGGACGTGGGCTTCGTGGCATCCTTCCGGGAGTTCTGGCTGGCCTGGCGGGGGCAGCGACGCGCCTTTCCCTCGGCGCGGCGGTGGTGGGATGTGGGGAAGGTCCGCGCGCGGCTCTTCTGCCGGAACTACACCCGGGGCGCCAGCCGGCGGCGGGATGCGTTGTTAGGGCAGTTGGAGCGGGAGGTTTTGGAGCTGGAGAGGCGTCTGGCCTCCGGCCCCGAGGATCCACCCCTCCGCGCGGCGTACCGGGAGAAGCGGGAGGAGCTCCGGGCCCTGGAAGACCACCGGGCCCGGGGCGCGTTTGTTCGATCCCGCATCCGTCTCCTTCGGGAGATGGATCGCGGCTCCCGCTTCTTCTACGCTCTGGAGAAACGGAGGGGGGCCAAACAGCATGTCACCTGCCTCCTGGCGGAGGACGGCGCCCCCCTCATGGATCCGGAGGAGATGCGTGGCAGGGCCAGGGCCTTCTACGCCGCTCTTTTCTCCCCAGATCCGACCGACGCCGAGGCCTGCAGGGTGCTCTGGACCGAGCTCCCGACGGTCAGCGCGGGCGGCCGAGACCGGCTGGAGCTGCCTCTTTCTCTGGCTGAGTTCTCGGCGGCCCTCCGGCTCATGCCCACTAACAAATCTCCAGGCATGGACGGGCTGACCGTGGAGTTTTACCGCGTGTTCTGGGACGTCCTCGGCCCAGACCTCGTCACCGTCTGGGCCGAGTCCTTGCAGAGCGGGGTCCTCCCTCTCTCGTGCAGGCGAGCAGTGCTCGCCCTGTTGCCGAAGAAGGGGGACCTCCGCGATTTACGAAACTGGCGTCCCATCTCGCTCCTCAGCACGGACTATAAGGTCGTAGCGAAGGCCATCTCGCTGCGGCTGGGGTCCGTGCTGGCGGACGTGGTCCACCCCGACCAGACCTGCGCCGTCCCGGGCCGGAGCATCTTTAACAACCTGTACTTGGTCCGGGACCTATTAGAGCTGGGACGTAGGGATGGTCTGTCGTTCGCCCTCCTGTCTCTGGACCAGGAGAAGGCGTTCGACAGGATGGACCACGGGTACCTCCTGGGCACTCTGCGGGCATTCGGCTTCGGGCCCCAGTTTGTGGGCTTTCTCCAGGTGCTGTACGCTGAGGCGGAGTGTCTGGTCAGGCTCAACTGGACCCTGACCGAGCCGGTCAGCTTTGGGCGGGGAGTACGGCAGGGGTGCCCCCTCTCGGGCCAGCTGTACGCTCTGGCGATCGAGCCCTTCCTCTGCCTCCTCCGCCGGAGGTTAGCAGGGTTGGTGCTCCGGGAGCCAGAGCTGCGGCTGGTCCTGTCGGCGTACGCCGACGACGTGCTCCTCGTGGTCCAGGACCCTGAGGATCTGGTGCGGGTGGAGGCCTGCCAGGCCGTTTATTCGACCGCCTCCTCCGCCCGGGTCAACTGGGCCAAGAGTTCTGGCCTGGTGGTCGGGGACGGTTGGCAGGCGGGCTCCCTACCACCCGCGCTTCAAGCCATTCGGTGGAGCGCGGGCCCGCTGCTCTATCTGGGCGTTTATCTTTCCGCCGCGCATCCCTCTCCGCTGGAGAACTGGCTAGATTTGGAGGCCAGGGTGCGTGAGCGGTTGCGGAGATGGACGGGACTGCTCCGGTGTCTCTCCCTGCGGGGGAGGGCGCTGGTGCTGAACCAGCTTGTCCTGTCCATGCTCTGGCACCGGCTCAACACCCTGAGCCCGACCCCGGGACTCCTGGCCAGGCTCCAGAGGATAGCCCTGGAGTTCTTCTGGCCTGGACTGCACTGGGTCTCTGCGGGGGTTCTGAGTCTTCCCCTGGAGGAGGGGGGACAGGGCCTGGTCTGCCTTCGTAGCCAGGTCCATGTCTTCCGCCTCCAGGCCCTGCAGAGGCTCCTTTATGGTGAAGGTAGTCCGGCATGGAGCACGTTAGCGCACGCCTTCCTCCGCCGCCTCCGAGGGCTCCGATACGACCGGCAGCTCCTTTTTCTTCATCCGAGAGGTCTTCCGCGAGACCTCTCGGAGCTGCCGGTCTTCTACCAGGACCTTCTCCGGACCTGGAAGCTTTTCTCGGCGACCAGGTCCATTGTGGCCACCGAGGGCGCGGATCTCCTCGCGGAGCCCCTGCTGCACAATCCCGATCTTCGTGTGCAGGTGGCGGAGTCACCCTCGGTGAGCCGGAGGTTGGTCCTGGCAGAAACCACCAGGGTCGGAGACCTCCTGGACTACACCAGAGGGGACTGGGTGGATCCCCGCGCGCTTGGTCGGCGCATGGGGCTCTCCACCCTCGCGACCCCTCTGCGTGTACTCCAGGAGGTGGGCGCTGCATTGTCACCTCCTGCTCTCAGCTTCCTGTGGCGGGCCCTGCGGGAGGGTGTTCCCCGCCCACCCCTCACCCCGGGCCCTCCGGACCTTTTTCTCGGGCCCCTGTTCCATGAGCCCCCCCGGCTCTCCCGCTCCCATAACCCGAGCCGGCTGCGCGCTTTGCAGCCGGTCCAGTTTCGAACCGCGCCTAGGGACTATCTGTACGCGCTCGTGCTTCACACATTGCATCACCTCACCCTCGTGTCCCGCCCCGACACCAAGTGGAGGGACTATCTGTTACCTGTGGAGGGTGAGGAGCCCCGGTGGACCAGCCTTTATTCCACCTTAGTTCCAAGGCCCGCCGGGGACATTGGTTGGCGGCTCCTTCATGGGGCCGTGAGCACGGGCGTGTACTTGGCGCGGTTCACCCTTATTCCTGAGGCCTGCCCATTTTGTGGCGTTAGGGAGACCCTGGCGCACGCTTACCTTGAGTGCGCCAGGCTGCAGCCCCTTTTCCGGCTTCTCCAGAACCTCTTGTTGAGGTTCTGGCTACACTTTTCCCCGCACTTGTTTATTTATGCACACCCTGTTCGTGGCCCCACTAAGTCGCGAGACCTCCTCGTCAACCTCTTCCTGGCCCTGGCCAAACTCACCATCTATAATACCAGGGAGAAGATGTTGGACGAGGGGGTGCTTTGCGACTGTGGGGCCTACTTTCACACCTCTTTGGTTTCACGTCTCCGTGCGGAGTTTCACTGGGCAGCGTCCGCTGGCTCCCTTGCCACCTTCGAGGAGCAGTGGGCGCTGTCCGGGGTTCTCTGCTCGGTGTCCCCATCTGGTTCCCTGATTTTGAACCTTGGACCGTCACTTCGCTCCCTGTTTTTTTATTAGTTGTCCCACGTAATCATTTGGTACTGGGTCCAGTGGTCCCTCCCGCTAGGCTGGGGGAGGGGCCTTTAGTAGTGGGCGGCTAAGTCCGCCCACTTCCCGGTTTGCCAATACGGCCCCTTCCTGCTGCTGCTGTTGCTGCTTTGCTGCCGCTGCTGCTGCTGCGTGCGTGAGTGAGGAGTGCGGAGGGGGGGGCCTTGCTGGCCTGCCCCCCCCCTCGCCCTCGCCTCCGGAGGGAGAAGCATCGGCCCCCCAACACCAACACCGATACCATCTGGGGGCCCACCCGCCTGCTTGCTTGCCTGCCTGGCCGGTTGCCCGGCCGGCTGACTGCCGCTCGCTGCTGCTGCTGTTCCTGTGTGGGAGCCGCTGCCTCCGTCGCGGAGTGCGAAGAGACTGCGTCCCTGGTTCGGGAGATTGTGGAGGGGGTTGTTTGAGGACTGTGTTTTGAGTGACTTTGCCATCTTTGCTCCTGGGGTGGTGGTGCCCCCAGTCGCGTTAGGAGTGTGGCCGGTACTGAGCCTCTCGTTTGTAATTCCTCGGACTGGAAGCCGTCGCTTGCCAGGAAGCTCCGAGGTCGACTTGGGATCCTGCTGTCCCGTCCCCCGTAACGGACTGTTGAAGAGGGTGCGGGGGGGGTGCGGTGCCCCCCCCTTCGTTCATCTACTCCCCCTCTACCACCACCCCCGCCGCCGACAGCTGCCGACAACCCCTCCACCGCCCCGCGTGCCACCTGGACCTGCTTTTCGCCCCTCGGCAGGGCTGTTTGCTCCCCCCGCCATTTCCATCGTCCGGGACTGTTTACTTGCAGCAGTGAACGGCGGAGCCTGCGCTTCGCGAACGCTGTGGGTGCACCTTTTCCTTCGCCCTGGACTTCTCCTACCCCCCAACTACGTTTCGCTGGTGGGGTCCCCTCCCTGTAGCCCCCTTTGTATTAGTTGGCCCTACCCTACCCCCCTCCTTTTGAGCCCCTTCGGTTTATTTTGTTTGGTGTCCATTCCCCCCCCCCTCGGTTCCTAGCCTGCTGGCTGTGTTCCCGGCCCTGTCCTTGGGCTGCGGCTGGCTGGAGTTTTTCCTCCTACCCCTCCTTGTCCTTGGGCTGCAGCTGGCTGGACATTCCATTCTGTTTCCGAGCCGCTGCTCCGGTGCACCCCCCCCCTTCGCCCCCCCGCGCGCGCTTGTGCCCCCGTTTTGTTGCCCCCTCCCCTTTTGCACTGTTCACCCCCCCCCCCTTTGTGTTGTCTTTTGCCTAGAGGGGAGGAGCGGCTGCAGGTTGTGATGGCGGGGGACTCTGCCCCTGCCCCTGCCCCTGCCCCTGCCCCTGCCCCGTCGTCCCCGCCCACCCCAGTGGCCGGCCCCTCGGCTGGCCCTGTCCCGGATACCGCCGCTGCCACGGCTGCCCCCTCCACCGGCAGGAAGGGCCAAGGGAGGAAGAAGGGCAAGGGCCCCGCCCGTGGAGCCAGACCTCCTGCGGGCAGGGCTACGGTCCCCGCTGCAGCCCCAACACCGGCCGCGGCCCCTCCCTCTCCTGCCGTCCCTTCCACCAGCTCTGGTGGCGCTCCACCTCCGGCCCCCAGAGCATACGCCCAGGTGGCCGCCGCCTCTTTGCGTGCCGCCCCGTCGTCCGCCCCGACCGCCGCCTTTGGGCCTGTCCCTGGTGACCACGGCCCCTTCCCCTCGCTGACTAGGAGGCATGGCGTCCGTTGCCATTTGGTGCCTGCCTCGCCCCACATTGAGACCTATGTGCGGGCGTTGGCGAGGGTGGTGGGGCCTACGGCCATCGTGGCGGCCTCCAAGATGTACGGGAAGGCCGTGTTCTTCCTGGCGTCGGTGGCCGCTGCGCAGGAGGCGGTGGAACGAGGCCTGGCGGTGGGAGGCGTGTTTGTGCCCTTGGAACCCCTGGAGGACCTGGGCGTGCGGGTGCTCTTGACCTCCGTCCCGCCATACCTCCCCAACGCCGCCCTGTTGCCGGCCCTCTCCACCCTGGGGAAGCCCATTTCCATTCTGAGCTCTCTCTCATTGGGCTGTAAGGACCCTGCCCTCCGGCACATCCTGTCTTTCCGCCGGCAGGTCCAGCTTCAGCTGCCACCGGCGGCGGGTGCCGGAGTGGCGCTCGAGGGGTCCTTCCTGGTGCCCTACCGGGGGGTCCATTATCGGGTCCACTATTCGACGGGGGAGGCCCGGTGCTTCCTCTGCCGGGCGCCGGGGCATGTCCGGAGGGACTGTCCCCTGGCCCGGCCTGGAGGGGCGTCCGAGACCCCCGGGGCCCGGGAGGGTGCCGGCCCTGTCATCGCCGGCACCCCTGGCGGTTCGGACACTGCTGCTGCCGCCGCCCCTCCTCCTTCTGCCTCGGTTCCCGCTCTGGCTGCGGAGACGGCCGGGCGGGCGGGCCTTGCCGTCGCCGACCCTGGATCGGCGGGGCATGTGGAGGAGAGGGCGGGGCGGCTTCCGCCGGCCGCGGGGAAGGGCCCGCCCCAGGGGGAGGTTTCCCTCGCCCCTGCTGTCCCTCCGACCCTGCCGCCCCGAGCCCCGGAGCCATCGCCCTTGCCCTCTGGCCCTGCCCCTGCTGACCGGCCCTCCACCTCCTCTTCCACCTCGGGGGGCTGGGTGACCGTCCGGGGGAAGCGCGGTGCCCGCAGGTCGCGGGCTCTCTCCCTCCCCTCTGATGAGGAGGGAGAGCAGGCCCCCCGAAAGATGCCGCGGGGGGCCGACGTTATTAGTTCTGTTTCCGTGCCCCCGGACGGTGCCCAGCAGGAGGTGCCGGCCATGGAGACCGTGGATGCCGTGGCAGTGGCTGGGGAAACTTCTGTCCCCTTTGTTGAGCCCACACCTGAGGAGGCTTCCGTAGCGGTTCTCCCGGCCCTTGCTCCGTCCGTGCCCCCCGCCGCCGCCGCCGATGCCGGGGCGGCCTTTGTCTCCGTGACTGGCGGGGAGGTCGCCGGGGCCGAGGGGACCGCTTTCGCCTCCATTTTCGATGAGATCGAGGCCCTGGGTCTGACCCCGGTTACCCAAGGGGAGGACGACCCTCTGCCAGCGGGCCCCGATCCGGGTGCTGGCTTAGTCCCGCCCCCTTCTCCTGCTCCCAGTTCCTCGCCCCACTCTGCCGCTCCCGACTTAGTCCTGGGAGAACCCTTAGCCCTACCCGCCAGCCCGGCCGCCACTACCATCTCATGCACGGCCGCCGAGCCCCTCGGGGCGACGGCCGTTGCTGAGCGGCCGGTTCCTATCCCCGATCCTGCCCCTTCCATCGTTCCTGCCCCTGAGGCTTCCCCTGCCCCTGCTGCCTCCGTCCCCTCGGATGCTGACCTTGGCCGAGGGGAGCCGCAGTCTAGCGGCTTGGCAGCGGGAGATGGGGAGCCCGTTCCCGTTCCCGTCCCTGATCCTGTCCCCTCTCCTGCCCAAGTCCCTGTTCCCGTCTCGAGCCCCGCCCCTACTCCCGCCCTTGCCCCAGATCCTGTCCCCGAGGTGTCTCCTTTTGCCACCTCTGGTGTTACTGCCGCCCCCGGGGTTGTCGCATCTCCGTTGCCTGCAGACAACCCTCAGGGGGCGGTTTTCGTGTCTCCCCTTCCTGCCACTGTTGGGGCTGCGTTGTTCCCTCAGCCGCTCTCTCCTTTGCCGGGGATGGGGACGGGCTGCCCAGCGCAGCAGCGCCGGAGCTCGGCCCCTTGTTTGTCCGTCACCGTGGGCCGCGAGGACCCTTCAGGGGCCCCGCCGGAGGATGGCGGCGGCTTGGCCGCTGCCTCCCCCTCCTCGCTGCGGGATGAGCTGCGCCTCTTTCTATTGGATTCCCGTGGTTCCCAGGGTAAGGTGCAGCTCGCCCTTCAGCGCTGGGGGGACTTCCATCTCGTCCTCCGGGCCATGAAGGCGCTTTTGGGGGAGGGGCGGGGGTCCGGTCGGCGGGACATCGCGGCCTATCGGCGGGCCCGCAGATTCCGCGACTCCCTTTTGACCTTCGGAGTCGAAACCGGGATCTTGCGGGGCCCGCTGGGGGCCCATGATCCCTCCGCCCGTGAGGATCTGCCCCAGCCCTCCGTATGACAGCTACCACCTTTGCGTCGTTGAACGCCCGGGGCTGTAGGATGGGTTTCCGCAGGAGCCAGGTGCTCTCCTTCCTTCGGGAGGGGGGGTACTCTGTGATTTTCCTGCAGGAGACCCACACGGCTCTGGCCGTCGAGGCTAGCTGGCGGCTGGAGTGGGGAGACGGGGTTTATTTTAGCCACCTCAGCGCCCATTCGGCTGGAGTGGCCACCCTGTTCTCCCCGGGGCTGCGGCCTGAGGTGCTGGGGGTCGCCGAGGTCGTGCCAGGCCGCCTGCTGCACGTCCGGGCCCGTGTGGAGGGGCTGGTTCTGAACTTGGTCAACGTCTATGCCCCGACCACGGGCTCGGAACGCGTGCCTTTCTATCAGCGGGCGGCGGCCTTCCTCGGCACTCTGGATTCTCGCGAGTGCCTGGTCCTGGGCGGGGACTTTAACACCACCCTCGAGGACCGGGACCGCTCCGGGCCTGAGTCTTCTCAGGCAGCCGCGGGCGTCCTCAGGGAGATCGTAGACCATCACTCCCTGGTGGACGTCTGGCGCGACCACCACCCGGACGACGACACCACCTTCACCTATGTCCGGGTGGAGGACGACCGGTCGCGCCACTCCCGGTTGGACCGCATTTATCTGTCCCGTTTTCATCTGGCGCGGGCCCATGCCTCCAGCGTCCGGCCGGCCCCGTTCTCAGATCACCACCTGGTGACCGTGACGGCCTCTCTCAGTTCCGAGCGGCCGGGGCCGGCCTATTGGCATTTTAATAATAGTTTGCTGGAGGACGTGGGCTTCGTGGCATCCTTCCGGGAGTTCTGGCTGGCCTGGCGGGGGCAGCGACGCGCCTTTCCCTCGGCGCGGCGGTGGTGGGATGTGGGGAAGGTCCGCGCGCGGCTCTTCTGCCGGAACTACACCCGGGGCGCCAGCCGGCGGCGGGATGCGTTGTTAGGGCAGTTGGAGCGGGAGGTTTTGGAGCTGGAGAGGCGTCTGGCCTCCGGCCCCGAGGATCCACCCCTCCGCGCGGCATACCGGGAGAAGCGGGAGGAGCTCCGGGCCCTGGAAGACCACCAGGCCCGGGGCGCGTTTGTTCGATCCCGCATCCGTCTCCTTCGGGAGATGGATCGCGGCTCCCGCTTCTTCTACGCTCTGGAGAAACGGAGGGGGGCCAAACAGCATGTCACCTGCCTCCTGGCGGAGGACGGCGCCCCCCTCACGGATCCGGAGGAGATGCGTGGCAGGGCCAGGGCCTTCTACGCCGCTCTTTTCTCCCCAGATCCGACCGACGCCGAGGCCTGCAGGGTGCTCTGGACCGAGCTCCCGACGGTCAGCGCGGGCGGCCGAGACCGGCTGGAGCTGCCTCTTTCTCTGGCTGAGTTCTCGGCGGCCCTCCGGCTCATGCCCACTAACAAATCTCCAGGCATGGACGGGCTGACCGTGGAGTTTTACCGCGTGTTCTGGGACGTCCTCGGCCCAGACCTCGTCACCGTCTGGGCCGAGTCCTTGCAGAGCGGGGTCCTCCCTCTCTCGTGCAGGCGAGCAGTGCTCGCCCTGTTGCCGAAGAAGGGGGACCTCCGCGATTTACGAAACTGGCGTCCCATCTCGCTCCTCAGCACGGACTATAAGGTCGTAGCGAAGGCCATCTCGCTGCGGCTGGGGTCCGTGCTGGCGGACGTGGTCCACCCCGACCAGACCTGCGCCGTCCCGGGCCGGAGCATCTTTAACAACCTGTACTTGGTCCGGGACCTATTAGAGCTGGGACGTAGGGATGGTCTGTCGTTCGCCCTCCTGTCTCTGGATCAGGAGAAGGCGTTCGACAGGATGGACCACGGGTACCTCCTGGGCACTCTGCGGGCATTCGGCTTCGGGCCCCAGTTTGTGGGCTTTCTCCAGGTGCTGTACGCTGAGGCGGAGTGTCTGGTCAGGCTCAACTGGACCCTGACCGAGCCGGTCAGCTTTGGGCGGGGAGTACGGCAGGGGTGCCCCCTCTCGGGCCAGCTGTACGCTCTGGCGATCGAGCCCTTCCTCTGCCTCCTCCGCCGGAGGTTAGCAGGGTTGGTGCTCCGGGAGCCGGAGCTGCGGCTGGTCCTGTCGGCGTACGCCGACGACGTGCTCCTCGTGGTCCAGGACCCTGAGGATCTGGTGCGGGTGGCGGCCTGCCAGGCCGTTTATTCGACCGCCTCCTCCGCCCGGGTCAACTGGGCCAAGAGCTCTGGCCTGATGGTCGGGGACGGTTGGCAGGCGGGCTCCCTACCACCCGCGCTTCAAGCCATTAGGTGGAGCGCGGGCCCGCTGCTCTATCTGGGCGTTTATCTTTCCGCCACGCATCCCTCTCCACCGGAGAACTGGCTAGATTTGGAGGCCAGGGTGCGTGAGCGGTTGCGGAGATGGACGGGACTGCTCCGGTGTCTCTCCCTGCGGGGGAGGGCGCTGGTGCTGAACCAGCTTGTCCTGTCCATGCTCTGGCACCGGCTCAACACCCTGAGCCCGACCCCGGGACTCCTGGCCAGGCTCCAGAGGATAGCCCTGGAGTTCTTCTGGCCTGGACTGCACTGGGTCTCTGCGGGGGTTCTGAGTCTTCCCCTGGAGGAGGGGGGACAGGGCCTGGTCTGCCTTCGTAGCCAGGTCCATGTCTTCCGCCTCCAGGCCCTGCAGAGGCTCCTTTATGGTGAAGGTAGTCCGGCATGGAGCACGTTAGCGCACGCCTTCCTCCGCCGCCTCCGAGGGCTCCGATACGACCGGCAGCTCCTTTTTCTTCATCCGAGAGGTCTTCCACGAGACCTCTCGGAGCTGCCGGTCTTCTACCAGGACCTTCTCCGGACCTGGAAGCTTTTCTCGGCGACCAGGTCCATTGTGGCCACCGAGGGCGCGGATCTCCTCGCGGAGCCCCTGCTGCACAATCCCGATCTTCGTGTGCAGGTGGCGGAGTCGCCCTCGGTGAGCCGGAGGTTGGTCCTGGCGGAAACCACCAGGGTCGGAGACCTCCTGGACTACACCAGAGGGGACTGGGTGGATCCCCGCGCGCTTGGTCGGCGCATGGGGCTCTCCACCCTCGCGACCCCTCTGTGTGTACTCCAGGAGGTGGGCGCTGCATTGTCACCTCCTGCTCTCAGCTTCCTGTGGCGGGCCCTGCGGGAGGGTGTTCCCCGCCCACCCCTCACCCCGGGCCCTCCGGACCTTTTTCTCGGGCCCCTGTTCCATGAGCCCCCCCGGCTCTCCCGCTCCCATAACCCGAGCCGGCTGCGCGCTTTGCAGCCGGTCCAGTTTCGAACCGCGCCTAGGGACTATCTGTACGCGCTCGTGCTTCACACGTTGCATCACCTCACCCTCGTGTCCCGCCCCGACACCAAGTGGAGGGACTATCTGTTACCTGTGGAGGGTGATGAGCCCCGGTGGGCCAGCCTTTATTCCACCTTAGTTCCAAGGCCCGCCGGGGACATTGGTTGGCGGCTCCTTCATGGGGCCGTGAGCACGGGCGTGTACTTGGCGCGGTTCACCCCTATTCCTGAGGCCTGCCCATTTTGTGGCATTAGGGAGACCCTGGCGCACGCTTACCTTGAGTGCGCCAGGCTGCAGCCCCTTTTCCGGCTTCTCCAGAACCTCTTGTTGAGGTTCTGGCTACACTTTTCCCCGCACTTGTTTATTTATGCACACCCTGTCCGTGGCCCCACTAAGTCGCGAGACCTCCTCGTCAACCTCTTCCTGGCCCTGGCCAAACTCACCATCTATAATACCAGGGAGAAGATGTTGGACGAGGGGGTGCTTTGCGACTGTGGGGCCTACTTTCACACCTCTTTGGTTTCACGTCTCCGTGCGGAGTTTCACTGGGCAGCGTCCGCTGGCTCCCTTGCCACCTTCGAGGAGCAGTGGGCGCTGTCCGGGGTTCTCTGCTCGGTGTCCCCATCTGGTTCCCTGATTTTGAACCTTTGACCGTCACCTCGCTCCCTGTTTTTTTATTAGTTGTCCCACGTAATCATTTGGTACTGGGTCCAGTGGTCCCTCCCGCTAGGCTGGGGGAGGGGCCTTTCGTAGTGGGCGGCTAAGCCCGCCCACTTCCCGGTTTGCCAATACGGCCTCACTACAGTAACCCTAACTGTTGGCATTAAACGTGAAAAAGGACCAAATAGCTGTCAACTGTACAGCATATAAAATGTTGAAACACTTCAGTCACATCACTTTTTTCCATGGACACGTTACAGGGCTTGTAGCTGAATATGTATGTATATAACAGACAGTGATGGCCCTTAGTCACATTCATCAATAGTTACCACACTGTGGTGTCTGAGATACTTCCTGTTATAGGCATAGGAAAATGAGTGTAGTAACTGTAGCATCTCATATTACACATTTGTATCACACAGTGTGCATGTCTGTATTATACATAATATTATATGCATATTAGAGGATACAACTTGATTCTAATCTAGCAGCCCCTTCCCTTCAGACCCAAAAGTCTGAGTGAGTATATTTGGAGGAAGAGTTTAGTTAAGCTTAGCAGAAGGGCCAAGTGTGACATTCCTTTTTGGATCTGGCTTCCAGTCCATACCCGCCGC
Source organism: Malaclemys terrapin pileata (assembly GCF_027887155.1). Lineage (NCBI taxonomy): Eukaryota > Metazoa > Chordata > Testudines > Emydidae > Malaclemys > Malaclemys terrapin. Next base: position 142,385,689 of record NC_071507.1, read on the forward strand.
AAATTTCAGGTATGCTTGGTGTAACTGTGCCTTTGTGGGTCACAACTGAGATACCAAATTCAGGACAAACTGCTGAGAAATAGGGTGGACATACCGCAAAACTGGAGATTATTCTCCCATGAGATATACCAAACTGGCAACAAAAGTAAACTTCTGTTTCACCACACGGTTCTAACAAGAACTCATAAAAGCAGATTCCCTAAGCATACCAATCCTTGTATCACCACCAAAAACACTAGGCTTAGGCCTGGTCTACACTGGAGGGGGGAGGGAGGAAATTGATCTAAGTTACACAACTTCAGCTTCGTGAACAACGTAGCTGAAGTTGATGTACTTAGATCTACTTACCACGGTGTCTTCACTGCGGTAGGCCAACTGCTGACGCACCCCCGTCAACTCTGCCTACGCTTCTCGCTCTGGTAGAGTAATGGAATTGCCGGGAGAGCGCTCAGCGGTTGATTTATCGTGTCTTCACTAGACGCGATAAATCAACCCCCACTGGATCGATCACTCCGGAGGTAAGTGTAGACATGCCCTAAGCGATGAGTGGTTCTTTAAAACCAATCTCCTCAAATAAAAGGTTCTTCTGTTCCTAACGGACCAGTCACACACCCAGGTCAATATATAACTCAGCTATTACCCAAAAAGCACGCTGATGCCAATCCTTTAGTATCTAAAGGTTTATTTATAAAAAGAAGAAAGAAAGAAAGAAAGAAAGAAAGGTGAGTGTTAAATTGGTTAAAGGAGTCAAATACATACAATAAATGCAAAGTTCTTGGTTCAAGCTTATTGCAGTGATAGAATAAACTGCTGGCTTGATAAGTCTCTGGTTGCTTCCAGATCATTGGAAGGTCCTCAGGCCACTGGTTTGAATGCTCCCATTAGTATAAGATCATAGTCCAGAGGCTGGAGCAGGAAAGACGCAAAACTGAGATGTTTCTAGCGCCTTTTATAGCTTCTGCCATGTGAAGAGAAATCCACTGTTTCAAGCAAAGCCCTCAGCACAGCAAGTGGAAAATTACAGGTACAAGATGGAGTTTGGAGTCACATGAGCAAGTTACATGTCCATGCATGACTTTTCTTAGTCCTGGCAGGAAAGTCTATTAAGAGTAGATAGATGTCTTCCATTGTAAGTTAAGTGTCCTTTAATGGCCACTCAATTTGAATAGTCCCTCTAAGATATGCTGGCTAACTACCTTGTCGGCATTACCCCAGGAGCAAACATTTGAAATCCAGGTATAGAGCCAATACTCATAACTTCAAATACAAAAATGGTACATGCATATAAACAGCTTAGTCATATTCAGCAAATCATAACCTTTCCATAGACATCTTACATGCCACATTTTGTACAAGATTTGTTGCAAATATATAACAGTGGTTGCAACAATGATCTATATGGTCATATTTTAATCAGATAACGTCACATTTGGATCTGTAGATTTGTTTTCAGTCCTCCTCTGATAATCATATAAATGCACACTTGTACCATGACAGGAAAATGTGAGCTGTTCAGTATGCTACCTAACAGTGCTAGACAAGAGACAAAATGTCTCTTGGGAGCAAAGGAACTTTCATGTCATTTAATCAGCTTTACATGGATTAAAAAAATAAACCTGCAAGAGAAAGCCATTGACTTTTAATTTCCTTAGACTTGGCATTAATGAAGGACTTACTATTTCTTCCTCTTCTTTGGTCTATTCTAAAAGCCTGGGGAATGCAGAGACAATGTGGGACTTCATAGTTCAGTTCTTTAATAAGAAATTACTTGTTAGGTTATTTTATTCAGATGTTAGTTTCTTCTCAGAAGTGAAGGACACTTTCAAGCCAGATTCAACCATCCTTTCTCACAACGAGGAGTACCTTCCTCCTGAAGTAATTCCATTACTCTCCCTGGAACTATTTACAGAGTAAGGTACCACTCGGCCTGAACAGGGTGCTGGACTCTGGCCCTTAGTCTTTAGGTTCTCAATTGCCCTTTGTTAGGGTGACCATAAAGGCCATTTGCACATTCACTGGTTTTGTACACATAAAGCACTTGCAAATATTTGCATGTGTAAATGCCCATATGTGCATGCGAGACAGATGTGCTTCAAATCTGATATGTATATTAATGAAGGTCACTTGAAAACTTGGTCCTTAAGGGGAGGGAAATGTCATTGGCATCTTGTCTCTTTTTCTTTATTTTCCCTTTGAGACTGAACAATCTATACACATTCAACAATTCAAAATGGTATATTAGGCAGGAGAAGCTGATAGGAAAGAGATTCTGAGGAAACAATGGATGGATTGCATCACAGAAGAAAATGAGCAGGTGGACCTCAGTGCTGCCTCAGACAAACTAAGATGGCAGATGCTTGCATGATGACCCAACCCCAGATGGGATAAGGGGAAGAAGAAGAATCTAAGGCAGGAATAAGTCAGTAATGTTTTTGTTTATTAAAATGTACACTCCCATTAATTTTTTGCTCTCTCTTCTGGCCTGCAAATAGTACAGAGTTTTCAGTTAGGCAATAGCCTTTTGGTAAGTCCAGCATCAGCATTCAGATGATCAGTGCATCAACACCAAATGCACAGAAACAAATCCAAAAGTATACCAAATGAGCAAGTAATCTGTTGCGTCTCTGTACAGCATTCAGCACAATGGGGTTTCAATCCCAGCCATGGCCTTGGACCATCAAATATCATAAACCTATTTAGTACTAATACCACTGACCTGCATACACTGAAACTCATTAGCCACAAAATTTAATAATCCTACTTTCCAAAAATTGCAATTACAATTTCATCTAAGAACAGTACTTCTCAGATGTTGTCACCACAAAGTCCTTTGTCTAATGCATTATAACATTAAGTCTTGTTCATATAACAGCACAACTTCAGAGAGAGGGGGAGAGAGAGAGCATGCAATGGGGTAGGAAGAAAGACAACTTTAAAAACTGATGTGCATCTGAAATTTTATATTACTTATGTAATGGGTGACATTTTGCAGACTTTACTTAAGCAAAGGTCCTTTTGATTTCAATGGAAGTTTTGCCTCAGAAAGGACTGAGGATTAGGTCCTTACTCATTTGTTAACCATTTTAGATTCACCCCCAAGTTATAATTAATTAACTAATTACATAACTATTCTTCACTAACCAGTCATAGTTATTTAGTCCTCCTTCACGTGGCCAATTGGTATTTTTCACAAGGGAAGTGTGATGACTTGGGAAATCTGTGTAAAGCTTATGAATTCTGCTAGATATTGCGGAGTGTCTACGTTTGTCTCTAATCAGACTGAAGACTCCATTTTGAATGTGGGGCTATTGCCGCTTTACTTCCATGTTGGACTGAAATTCCAAGGGCTAGTGGCACAGGCTGACAATGGAGTCATTAACCTGAACTGTTCCCATTCAAGTGGAAGCAACTTGGGAAAATGGGATGACTGAAACCTGGGGAAATCCATTTTTCTCTGATATCTCTGAAGGAGGCTGGGGTCTAGAGCCATGGAATTTTCCCCAGCAGCAGAAGAAAGAAACTAGGTAGTAGTGCATCCCTGTAAAACTGCAAAGGTTGAGAAGTTGGGGCGGGGACTCTGACCCATAGGAAGCTTGAGCAGGAGAGAGGGAGATGGGCATGCTTTCAGAGCAAAGGGGTCCTATTTAACTGCAGGACCAGCTGAGGAAGAAGGTAACTGGTTGCAGTGGAGAAAAAGGCTCCATTATTTGGCACAGAAGCAATATGCAGGTGGGAGGACTCTGATCTAAGCCCAAAGAATGCTCAGGAGTGGTGAGGAGACTGAGGCAGGGAAATGGGTGTAAGTGTACTTATTGTTTTGGGTAGGTCTGTTTATCTGTTGTGCTATATAAAGAAATGAATAATTGTGCTTAGGAACCCTTTGCAAAGTCTGCTGGTCTTTTGCTTTCAACTATCCTATGGGTGCCCACAAGGTTGAAGCTCTGGGACAGGGTGTGCTTAAGCCACTGAGGGGTATGGGGTCAGCACTGGTCCTGGGAGAGCTGGACCACAAGGTCCCATTTCTCTGAAAGGATAACAGACAGAACTTGGGCCCAGGAAGTGAGCCACAGTATATGTCTACACTGCAATTACATCCATGGCTGGCTTGTGCCAGCTGACTCAGGCTCATAGGACTTGAGCTAAGGGACTGTTTAGTTGCAGTGTAGATGCTCAGGCTAGGGCTACAGACCAAGCTCTGGGACCCTCCCACCTCACAGGGTCATTGGGCTCAGGCTGGAGATTGGGCTGGAGCGTGTAGACATACCCAGAGAGGCCAAGAGAAGAGACGGTGTTGCAGCCTACCCAGACCAAGTGAAGCTTAAGAGCACGCAGGTCCAGCATACCATGCTCCAAGCACAACAGCTTGGTGAGTGTCCTGCCAGGGGAAGTTCTACAAGAGCTGTGACAAAAGCCTTTAGATGTAATCTGCAAGACTTAATGAAGGGCCAAAATCCATGTGCTGTGAATGTAAAATCTTAACACAGGCTATGTCAGCAACTTTTTACAGGCCCGAAGTCCAGAGTTTGGTCAAAGAGCCTAGCAAACAGTGAACAATATTGACTAAGAGAAGCAGAACAAACAAGAGACAATCTTGCTTTTTACTAAGATAAGCATGGTCAGCAAAACGCCAGATGGGGAGCAGTAATTGGCACTCTTACCTGAAGCTGCAAACAGACCAAAGGATTGAAAGGGGCCCTGTGTCTGTCTGAGTCCACAGCTCTGCAAGAAAAGACAGCCATGTGCTCTCCCCATATACCAACCTTGAGTTCATGGAAGAGGTTCAAGCATGTCAGTACGAGATATGACATCCTCCCTCCTAGATACCAATGTTAGCCTTTAGAAACACAATGGGCAAACTGAAAAACAATTTCTATTGCCATGTACTTTTCAATGTCTTTTTGCTTTAACCCCCGGGAATGTACCTGTTGGACAATCAGAAGGGCTACCTCATTCCTATGGACCCCAAATCAGAATTCAACATATATATTTTATATTAATACACTTTATACATTGTTTAAAGGAAAACACCTGTGTACTAACAGTATATTACTTGTTAACCTGACACCATGGGCGGAAACATTATGTAATCTTTATACTATTGGCTCCTGTGCTTATCTTGTCTTGCTGCTAGACCTATCCAGGGGCTCGGGACCTCCCACCCTGTCACTTCCCTCCGCCCATGAAGATTCCATATAATCCATTATAATCAATTGTTTGGCACAGTCTCTGAGCCTAATAAGCAAAGTGACACTCCACCAGCACTGTGCATAATAAACTCATGTGCTTGATTCTACATGGTGTCCATTTTGTTCCTTCACTTAATAAATTCTAGTAACTTCTGAAATACATACTCAATGTTCCCACCACCACTCCTACAGTAGCAAATGTATTGATAAGTGTAATGGGTTCTCCCGGGGGTGCCACATGGAACTGGGGGACCACTAAGCCCCCCTGACCTACCAGCCTGGGCTCCCTTTACACTGTACTGCTGTGACCACCCTTCCAAGCCCTCTCCAAGTCTCCAGCCTGCATGTTCACCGGCACACATATAGGTATGACACACCCAGCTGCAGTTATATGCAGATGCTATGACCAGCTCTGCATGGTTAGGCTGCAGCTAAGGAACTTCCCAGGTACTCAGGTACGTACTTCCATCTTCAGTGTAAAACAAAAATTATACAGTCTTGCGCTGCACAGGGAACTGTATAGCGGAAGCTCATTAAATTCGTCCCCTCCCTCAATGTGGAGAGAAATATACAACAACTTTCTGCCCTGAGTTATAACTCCCACACACTGGTTTTAGACAAAGCAAAAACAACTTTATTAACTACAAATGATAGATTCTAAGTGATTAGAAGGGATAGCAAATGGATCAAAGCAGATTACCTAGCAAATAAACAAAAACGCAATTTAAGCTTAATATACTAAAGAGATCAGATATGAAGAGCAGATCCTCACCCTAAGTAGGATGACCAGACAGAAAATGTGAAAAATCGGGATGGGGGTGGGAGGTAATAGGAGCCTATATAAGAAAAAGACCCAAAAATCAGGACTGTCCCTATAAAATCGGGACATCTGGTCACCCTAACCCTAAGTGATGATACAAGCATGCTGCAGATTCTTAAGGGGCAAGCTGCAATTGATTACAGCTCAGAATCCCCAGGTGTTCCATTCACAGGCTAAAGATCCCTTTAGCCTGGGTCCAGCTCTTCCCCTAGTTTAGTCTCTCTTCCTCAGGTGTTTCTAGGACTCTTAGGGTACGTCTACACTTACCGGAGGGTCCGGCGGCAGGCAATCGATGTTCTGGGATCGATCCCGGAAGTGCTCGCCGTCAACGCCGGTACTCCAGCTCGGCGAGAGGAGTACGCGGCATTGACGGGGGAGCCTCCCTGCCGCGTCTGGACCCGCGGTAAGTTCGGACTAAGGTACTTCGAATTCAGCTACATTATTAACGTAGCTGAATTTGCGTACCTTAGTCCGAAGTGGGGGGTTAGTGGGGACCAGGCCTTAGGGTGGGGAGTCAGTGAAGAACTCCATGATGATGCCACTCCCCTGCCTTAAATAGTTTTGTATATGGTGGGAACCCTTTGTTTCAAAACTTGGTTCCCATGCCAGTCAGTGGAAAAACACTGATATTGCAAGATAGAGTCTAGCACCAGGTAACCTGGTCACATGTCCCTGTAGTGTCACAGCAGCCATGAGTCTGAGGCTGTCTGCAGCATCCTCAGGAAGGCCCCCAGGTAGGAGATAGGCTTCTTTTAAGGCCTATTGTTTTCTCTAATGGCCATTCAACCTGAATGGGCCATTCCCAGCCAGATTTTCAGAATGAAAGCATTTTGTCTAGTGGGTGTTCCCTTGGTGTAGACACATTTGTAATACAGATATGTAGTCAATATTCCTAACTTCAAATACAAAAAGATACATACAAACAGGATAATCATATTCAGTAAATCATAACCTTTCTAATGACACCTCACATGACTTATCTTGCATAAAATATGTTATGATTACATCATAATCATATAATATCACTGAAGAAGATGGTACAGAATTTATTTTGAAACTTTTCTCCCATTCCAACCATCTCCAATGCTCAGATAACTTCACAATACTCCGTCAAATACTTTTATCTGCTTCTACATGGTGGAGCAGCCATTGGATCCATTTAATTCTCATCTCCTGGATAAAATTCTGTAATCTTCTTAAAGTGTCCATAGCTCTTCTAACCAGCATTAATCAAAATGGATTTCGATTTACCCTCACTTTAGTCAACCTGATTGTCTTCAACTGTGTAAAGCACTTGTAACCAGCAATAAATAAGGTTTTAATCCTAAAAGGCTCCAAAACGTTGCAACATTTCCTGTTTTCAGTGTTAAGGAGGGCATTGTCTCTCTCTATGAAAAGCACCCACCCTGATGCTACAGATATATTTGATACAGGGCATATTTTCAGCCCCTAGATTTCAGACGTGCACACACAACTGCCCACCTACATATATGCACTCACAATTTCCAAGTGCAAACATCTGCACCTATACTTCAAAAAGTCTAACCATTGTGTGCACACAAATGCCAATATTGGTACTTGCAAAAATCATTGGGACATATGGGCTTTGCAAGTGAAAATCCTAACATGTTACTTCAGAGGAGTAGCTCTGTGTGTACAGTTCCATTGACAGCAATGAGTTACTTTGCATGAACATAATCAAAATGAGGGGAAAAATGGCTTTTAACCTGCATCCTCAGAATATTTGAGTTTTTTTCAACTGTTTTAGTTTTCATGCTTTTAGTTTTCTTCTTTTTCCCTCCTTGTTCCCTGCTCCCCCATCAGAGATCTAATTTAATCTGAAGAAATCATATTTAATTCATGATTTTCCTCATTATTTTAGTGGCCTATGCTGCATGGGATAACCCTGATATGTAGATGCCTCTGGTTTTATTTGTTCCTGTAGTCCCTTTGTTGTACCATTTTCCTGTTTTGCTAGCTGCCATTTTTAGCATGGAGACTCTGATGTATGCCTGGCTAGCTTCTCACACCATGTCCTTCTGTCTCCAATCACCTGTCCTCCCCAGAAAATAAATGCTACAAAACTTAGTTCTGATGTGTTGAGTAATCCTCTTCTCTTTTATAATGTAGTGTTCAGATTCTGTGATATTAAACAACCCACCAGTCTCACAGTGCCCTCAGCCCTGTGCCTTAACAAGCCTGGCTTTCCACTTTTTCTGACACCCAAACACTGCATTAACTTTTCAAAAGTTAAAATGCAGGGGAAGAGAATGCCCCAGCTCTGAGGACAACAGATACATGTGGGGTGCCCCATTGGATGCTAAAACATGATAAGATGCACCACAAGTGACTAAAGACAAGTCATGGAGCAGTATAAAGTGAGGGGACATGGATGGCAGTGAGAGTATTAAGGCTTGCTATAGAGAGCCATGGAGTAGAAGGGGATGAAGTGTAGCATGAGAGAAGGAAATGAGCTGATTGGGACAAGATGAGGGAAGAGAGGAGACGAGGACAAATACAGAACAAGGAAAACAGAAGGGATAACTAAGACAAAGCAAGAGATCCAGGTTGTATATGTGCCAGAGAATACAGATAGGACGGGGGACCCTTAGCAGAGTTGGGGAAGAGACTCCTCCACCCCCTGAATAACTCCAGTAAAGGCTCGCTTTAGATTAGCAAACTTCAGTGAAGGAAATCATTTGAAGTCATAGAACTTAGACTGATATGACAGCTTAGAAAATCTGTTGTGCAAATTCTCTCTCTCTTTTTTTTTTTTAAAGCTGGGAATCATTAAACCTGCAAGTTTCTGGCTTCGTGCGGTGTCCAGAGGCGGCTGCTTTTCTTTTTGAGACACTGCATAAAGACCATTGGCAATGTTGTAGAGAGGCTCATTTAAAACCATGCTCTTGCCTCTCCTTCCGCCTGCTGCAGATCCTGCTCCGCCCCTCCTTTTTATCCATACGTTTTAGCGACAACCATCTCAAATCTTCAAAATAAAAATATCTTTTGTCACCTTTAGTTCTGGTTCCTGTTTTCAGCGTCAGATGATAGAATTATTTCATAGAAAAATCCAGCCTTTTCTAGTGCTTTCTTCAAGGTGACTGGCTTGTCTTTTACACCAACTTGACTAATATCATCCAAGTGGGACAACACGAGTGCTTTCAGCGATAGTTTCTAGAGTCTCCCTCGGCCCTGATCTGAGAAGATGTGGGGGGAGGGAAATCAAACCCATAAGTGACGTAGCTATGCCGGCAAAAGCCCTAGTCTAGATTCAGTTTTACTGGCAAAAAAAAAAAAATCCTTTTTGCCAGTATAGCTTATTCCATTCAGAAACTTGTTTATGCTATGCCAGCAACAGACCCCTTTTGTCTATAAGTTGAGTCTCTGCTGGGAACTTTTGCCAGTATAGCTATTCTAACAACTCTTTCTCTGCGTGTAGACAAGGCCTCTGTAAAAAGGATTAGGTATATTCAGCACCAAGGAAGTGACATGTCAGCTAGGAGTGAGAATGGTGAAGAAAGCAGAGTGTTCATTATTCATGCAAACCTACATGGGGTAATTTACCAGAGTCCAAATATGGTGAACAGCTCACCGCAGCTCGGAGCTCTGTGGTGAGTTACTCTAGGTCAAGTCAGGGTGTGAATCCACAACATGCTAGCTTGCTGCGCACTAAATGGCTATGTGGCCCCTGCTACTGGTCATGAAAAGATCCACAATGCACTTTTACATCCTCACATTTGAAAGAGCAGAACGTCAAAGTGCACTACGGAACTTTTAGTGCCCGAGAGCAGCGTGTACACAGCCAGTTAGCGTCCAGCAGTCTAGTGCACTGCAGATTCATACTGTGGCTTGCTGTGCACTGACTCAGTGTAGACAAACCTGGAAAACCCAGTTTAGGTATAGCTTAAGTGAAATGTGGCACAGCAGATACAGTGCCTAGCACCAGCCTTCGTTAAGAGTTACTGGGTATTCTCCCAAGCTATGGAGAGTCTGTTCAATACTGGTGCTTAACAGGATTAGGCTTGCAGGATAAAAGTTTTATAATGCCCCAGAAGAACTGAATTTTTCCACATATGTTAAATTACAGCACTTCCAGGAGCATCGTATTTCTCAAACATAGATATCTCAAAATCTCGACAAAACCATTATAGGGGAACATTTTGGATATCTGTGTAACACTGAACCACAACTTGCTCCTGCCCCTGTCTCCCCCAAAAAGCACATTGCAGAATAGCCACGCTTCTGTAAGTGGCTTGCGATGCTTTTCAAAGGAAGATGACACTGTACAGTAACATACACCCACAGTACCACAAAGATGCTGGTTTGGTAGGAATGTTCTATAAACTGGTTTGTTAGGAACAATCTATGTTGAAACTTCTACATTCTGGCAAAGTGAAAAAAAAAATTAAATTCCCCATTCAAAAACTCGGTAATTGCCTTTCTGGATCATAGCAAATCATTCATCAAAGCTGGTATCTTATCTTACAATGGTCAATGCCAAATGATTCAGAGGTACACATAAGATCACACTAAGGGACCTAACTTCACTTGTCAATATTGTGTAGTAGACAAGACACTGGCTTGGAGTCAAAATACCTGGGTTCTATCCCTGGCTTTGCCATGTGACTTTGGATAAATCTCTTTACCTAAGCTACTTATATGGGCTCACTACCATGTGATCTGAACACCACAGAATCTTTAGCAGATTTATCCTCACAACATTCTTCTGAGAGAAGGAAGTGCTATTATCCCCATTTTACAGATAGGCAATTGAGGCACAGAGGCTAGGCAACTGCCCAAGGTCACACAGGAAGTCTGTGGCAGTGTAAGAAACTGAAATCGGGTCTCCTGAATCCCAGGCGAATGACCACTAAATCATCCTTCCTCTTTGCACCCAGAATAAGACTTTCAGGACAAGGGGTGTCACTTATTTTTTTGTGCAGTGCCTAACACAATAGTGCTATTGTGACAACAAATAACAACAGCTGTGTGATATTATATGGGGGTGAATGAAGAATGAAATTTATTCCTACTTGCTATTAAACAATGTGCGCCCTGAAGCCTCTAGACTGACAACCCTTATAATTTTTTATCTTAGCCAATGAAATTTCAGAGTCTTCCTGTCTCTAAAATCCGTATTTGAATATAATACTAAGATCTCCTTCAGTAATAGCCAATGGTAGTGAACTAAGCGCGTTAATTTTATGTTGCATGAAGACCATTTGCTTCTCTTCACTACATTTTCCATTGGCCAACATTTAATTTTGGAATGCTCTATGATACTTTTAGTGAAAAATGTAAGAGAGCCCAGCTGACTTCCTCTATACCATTCATTAACCCATAGATCTCTATTGTATTTCCTCTTCTTCTTCTCCATTACAATCAAAGTAGTCCTCCAAACCTTTACAATCTATTTGCACGCACACCCACCAGTCCCCATCCCATTATGGCCCCCACCCCTCAAAAGTGTTTGAGTGGCTCACTCCGCTCCTGGACACCCTGCTTGTTCAGCACCACCAATTTCTGGCTGGGCATTTTCCAAAGCTATCTGGGATGTAGTAGCTGAAATGTATCTAGAAAGGGGAAAGCTTTCCCCACACACACACACTCTTGGAATATGGAAGAGGTGCACCAGAAAATAAGATTCTACTGATTTCAATGGCGTTTCTCCAGTGTTGTAGTCCTGTAACTGAGATCAGAATCTAGGGTGCTGTGTGTTGGATGTATGACAAGCCAAATTTAATTTCTGGAGGCTATGTCTGGAAAACCCTACATGGAATTTATGGACTCTTAAATTAAATGTTGTGTGAAGGGACGTAATTGAAATTGACGAATGGCTGTGCTAAGTCTAGGAGACGATTAATTAAACAATGCACAGCTATCTGGGGACTGCAGAAGCATCTGGAAATGCAGAATTCAAAAAACCTGCCTTTCGGATTTTCCTATTTAGGAGTGTAAAAGTGAATATATTGTTGGGTGTCTCCACTTTCCTATGGTAGTATTTCCATTATTTAAATGATGTACAATGAGATATGTATATGAAAAACACATGTGATTAAGTTGTACCATAGTCTATATTTTAAACTGAATTTTTAAAATAAAAAATAAAAAAAATCTCCTTCTCTACTGTATATTGCAATTTGGCTGGAGCTTGTCTGTGCTATTTCACCTGGGGTGCAATGGTTAAAAACTCTAGAAAGGAGAAATAAAACAGGTACAGCCCTACAGAATATCAACTAGTAGGATTTCTGAGTACCTATGAGGGCATGTGAACAGTTGCTGTGGTTCAAATAGCTCTATATGAGGGCAAGTAATCACCGTCATGGATGGCGGTGGTGTTTATTTCCAGAAAACAAAGTGTTAAAATGAGCATCAAGATTTTTTTCTTTATAAGCTACCTTGTACAGATTCTGAGACTCCTATAAAGAGTCCACTGATTCAACAGCCTTTGTCTCTTTTAAGTCCTTTAACTATCATATTCCAAACTAGTACAAAATACCCTATTTGGATAAGTTTAGAAACTCATTAAAATTCCGAGGACCTGATTTTTCTCTCACTTACACCAATTTAAAACTGGTGTAACTCCACTGGCAACAATGGAGTTGCTCCTGATTTACGCAGCATGAGAGAAGAATTAGGCTGAGAGTTGTATGCTGGCAAAGGAAATTACTCTGACCTATAAGATGAACAAAAAAGTAGAATTAAAAAACAAACCATCAAAACTGAGAGAGCAAATTTTAAGCAAGCCTCAAAACATAACTTTTTTCCCTTCGCTTGCTTATCTGTATTGCTCGGATATCAGCACCACCTGGGAGGGAAAAAAAGAAGAACAAATAACTAGAGACAATCACAATTACACCATCTAGGAAGCAGGCAGCTGAGACAACAAAGTATTGCCTTGTTGGTTACCATTAAAAGCAATTATGTCAAGGCCCTAACATTGAGACACCTCTCAAAATGCATTTCCAGGGAAATTTCTAATGAAGTTTATGTGTAGATTCACAAACAAAACTGGACTTTGAATAAAAAAAAACATGTTTAAATAAGATAAAAAGTGTTGACATTAAAGAATTATAGCATACTTTCCAAACTCTCCTCCACAAATAGATTAAAGAGATAACTTATACTGACCAATAATAACGTAATATAAAAATGAACAATTGCCAAATAGTCATATTTTAATCATTTGTAATTATGGACAGTGAATGAGTACAGATGAGGTAACAGTTCGGCCAAGGCCTTGCTGACATAAGCGTGGTTTTGCCAATTCTTCTTTTACATAGAATTGATGATCTGCTTAAGATGATGTTATTGCTGACAAACAAAGGTAACATTGTGCTGGATGTTTTGAGATAAAAAATGCACAAACCTGTAATAAAAAAAATCCCTTTTTCTGAAAAGACCTAGGGCAGGGTGACATAAAATGACATGACCCAGTTCCTGCAAAACCAGCAGAAAAATACAGAAGTTGGGTGATTGCACATGAGTAACATACAGATTACCTTAAACCCAAAGGGCTGATGTGTTAAAAGCCAGTTGGATAAAAATTAAGTGACCTGTAATGTAGAAATATATAAAAAACCTAAATGAACATGGGCCCAAACTGGAGAAACACTGAACCAGAACTCGAAGAATGGGACTGAAGGACCCCACCAAGGCATCAGAGAAGGTGACAACTATCAGGGAAGGTGGAAGGACTTCCTGGTGCCCTGGAATGTGGTAACTTGGGCCCCTTTCTGAATTCAGTCTTGTCTGTTATTTTTTGTCTGCCATAAAAATGGTATGTCCAGACACTATAAGTGACAATAATTCTGTCTGAAATTGTACATTGAAATTGAGTAACAGTAGGGGGAAATTAGGTTAAGGTTTCCCCAATACTAATTTCCTCCTACTGTTACTCACACCTTCTTGTCAACTGTTTGAAATGGTTATTTTTCCTCCCTTGGTATCCTGCTGTTAATTGAATTGTCTCGTTAGACTGACCTCACACTTGGTAAGGCAACTCCCATCTTTTCATGTATTTATACCTGCTCCTGTATTTTCCACTCCATGCATCTGATGATGAAGTGGGTTCAGGTCAACAAAGCTTATGTCCAAATAAATATGTTAGTCTTAAGGTGCACAAGGACTCCTCGTTGTTTTTGCTGATACAGACTAACACGGCTACCACTCTGAAACCTCTCATTAAGAAAGATATCCAGCAATAAGGAAACATCTTTTGGTACCTAAGACAGCCTGAAAGTGTTGGTAGAGTGGAGATAGGTTTCAGAGTGGTAGCCATGTTAGTCTGTATCAGCAAAAAGAACGAGGAGTCCTTGTAGCACCTTAGAGACTAACACATTTATTTGGGTATAAGCTTTTGTGGGTTAAAACCCACTTCATTGGATGCATGCAGTGGAAAATACAGCAGGAAGATATATATACATGCAGAGAACATGAAAAAATTGGTGTTGCCATACCAACTCTAACGAGACTAATCAAATAAGGTGGGCTATTATCAGAAGGAGAAAAAAAACTTTTGTAGTGATAATCAGGATGGCCCAATTCAAACAGTTGACAAGAAGGTGTGAGTAACAGTAGGGGAAAAATTAGCAAGGGGAAATAGTTTTTACTTTGTGTAATGACCCATCCACTCCCAGTCTTTATTCAAGCCTAATTTAATGGTGTCCAGTTTGCAAATTAATTCCAGTTTTGCAGTTTCTCGTTGGAGACTGTTTTTGAAGTTTTTTTGTTAGAGAATTGCGACTTTTAGGTCTGTAATTGAGTGACCAGGGAGGTTGAAGTATTCTCCGACTGGTTTTTGAATGTTATAATTCTTGACGTCTGATTTGTGTCCATTTATTCTTTTGAGTAGCGACTGTCCAGTTTGGCCAATGTACATGGCAGAGGGGCATTGCTGGCACATATCACATTGGTAGATGTGCAGGTGAACAAGCCCCTGATGGTGTGGCTGATGTGATTAGGTCCTATGATGGTGTTCCTTGAATAGATATGTGGACAGAGTTGGCAACTATCCTAAGCACCTCAAAAAGGAAAAGAGACAACAAGGATTTGTGAATACCCCCTAGAGAGATGCAGAGAACAACAGGGATAAAATCTTTATCCTTTTGAAGTCTTAACACTGACCTCAGTGGGGCCAGGATTTCAACCCAAGATGGGGGTCAGAACTAGGATATCCTTGATGTGGGTATCTGAAGAACAATTATCCAAGGCCTCATAGCTGTAGGCCCATCAGACCTAAGAAGCAGGCACCTGCTTATCTGAAGAGGACAAACTGGATCCCACCACAACATGAATAAAGATAGTCATGCTGAGAATGCAGAACAATGAGCCTACTCATAGTGAGAGCTCAAAGTCTTAATAGTACATTACTAAAGTTGTCCAAAGCCCCTAATTTTTATGGTAGGAACCAGAACAGGAATTTATAATGACAAGGAACGAAACCCTCACAATACAAGCAGAATCCAGAGTGAGGGAGAAATATAGAAAGGCTCTAGAAAAAGATTATTTGAGCTAGGGCAGCCATCCAGGGAAATATTAATTTTCTATTTCTAACACAGGTATACACATTGCTAGGCAACAGGTAAACCGCACTATGAATAAAACCCTTGTTCCCCAAACATTACTATCTGAAGAAATGCCAATACAATCAAGTATTTAAAAAATGCCAAAAATAAAAGTGGTGTGGCGTCATTACAGCAATAATGCTTTGCAGGACAGGGATTTTCTAACTATGATTCTTATGGAAACAGTGAAAAGTCATGAAAGTATCCAAGTTAATTACCAAATCTGACCCCTATGATGTGGATTATTTAATGGAAAAGTATGTGGAAACTACTGAAAACCCTTACACGGGATGTACAGAGACAGGTATAATGTGCTTCTACCAGGTTAACTGCTCACTGAGAGTAAAGATTTGGTTTAAGTCCTAACTGGATGCTACTCAAAGGAATTTTGAAAATGTATGTAAATTGTTAATGAAGAGGTCTGGTGCTGAAGCCCTAGAAGTGGCATATGCATTGAACTCTATGAATGATAAAGCCACAAAAGATTTCTATGAACAGTTGAGCTGGCAAAAGAACAGATCCGGATAATGAGGAAGATTTCAGGTTAAAAATAAGGTTAAACGTACCCAATGACCTGTAAAAGCTTCTGATTTTTTGCTATCATGTACACAGACATCTGTATGGAAGAAGCCTAGGGTATTTGATGTGCCAGACTCAGCCTAGGGAAAAAGACAAATACAGCCAATTAAAGTGTCTTACATCATCAGTAGCCCTTCTGAGTTGGAGTGCAAGAATGACCCAGACCCACCCAGAACAGCCAATAGGGTGATGGTTAGGGCACTCAGAGATGTGGAGGACCCAGATTCAGGGCAGGAACCCTAACTGCCAGCCTATTGGCTAGTCTAACGTAAGGGGGAGGGCTCTCACTCATGGGTTTTCGTGAAGTTTTGAAAGGTCTCATTTTTATTCCGCATGGGAATAAAAACAAATTTCAAGGCCTCAAAATGTTTTGCAAAACCTCATTGTTGTTTCCCAGCCAGCCGTACTGCATACTGAAAGAGGAGGACTATCAATGTCACTGATTCTGACAGGACAACAGAACTGAGATTTCGGCCAAAAACAGATTGTCAGTAGAGCTGGGAAATGTTTTTCCATCTTGCAAAAATGTTCAAAGTTTTTAAAAAATTTCTATTCTAGATCAGAATGGAAAGTTAAACCCTTGAAATTTTTCCCAAACCAAGTAAATGATATATATTTGGTTTGGGGTGGAAATTGTGTATATGGAACAGGTCAAGCTAAATAAACATTTTGTTTGAGACATTTCAGAATTGCTGATTTTGATTTCTGCCTTTGTACTTTAATATAAATTACCTTAAATTTCAAAACAAAAAGTTGTTTCAAACCAAAAATATAACTTTTCATCCAGAGAATGTGTTAAAAAAGGACAATGATCATTTCAAAACTTTTTTTTCCAAAATAGGAAACTCATCAAAATGAACCCTTTTCTACAAAAAGCTTTGTTTTCATCAAATTGGCATTTTCCAACAGAAATACAGGTTTCGTTGAAAAATTCCCAACCTGGTCTAGTTGTAAGCAGTGTATATTTCCCCACTCCTTTAAGCCTATGAAGAAAGTTATCAAGTGAGAGAGGTTTCAGACAGCATTCAGGAACTGAATACCCAATGCCAAGACTCTACGATGAACTAAACCAAAGGGAGTTAATAAGGAATTAATTTAAAAGTAGATTAATATCCCAGTGGCAAATTTCCCAACCTTGGGATATGGATGAAGATTTAGGCTGCCAATACCAACCTCCTAAATTCAGCGAGCATCAACAGCATCAGCAGTAACAAGCTGCCTACGGGAAAGCAAACATTCAATCCTTGTCTATGCTGATGATAGCAGCTGTAGCAGACAGAGGATGGTGTTTTTATCAACAGTTCATCTGTGTAGGCTTAAATGACACAATGGTAAAAAAACCACTCCTGTCTGTGCTCCAACTTCTGACCTTTCTTCCACTAGTAGAGAATTATGTATCCATTCGTTGGCAACATATATGCAGCCCTATTGATGGTGTAGTGTCAACTTCTCAGAAAAATGTGGTGAAAGATTCCAGAGGATTCTAGAGAGGAACTGTCCAAGGAGGTAAAGTGAAGAGATGCCATAAAAGGGAAACAAATCAGAGTCAAGACTTTTGTGGCTGAGATGCAAATCATGATTGTGTGGGAATGAGGTAAATGATTTGTAATGAATCACCTGTGACAATGACTGAGAATGTTTCAGTTAAGCGGACAGGCACTGGGATGCAGACACTCAGCTGGAATGGTAGCTTGCTGAGGGATGGGCTTAAGATGAAGAGCCACAAGATACCTTGCTTCTGTGAAGATCCCTCCAGTTGTAACAATATGAGAAGTCACCAGAGGGCACTATTGCAAATGTTTCTTGATGTTTCTGTTCATCTGAATGAACAGGAGTTAGACCTTGGAGAAATACTTATTAACAGCCACCATACAGCTCTTTGTAGAAGCTTAGTATATCTGCCTAGTAGTATCAGAGTGCATCTGACAATTATCACTAGCAAAGTCTGTTCTGCCTGAATCTCTTTCAAAATCACTCTTAGGCGTAACTGCTTTCTGCTAGTGATATCCACAATGCAAAAGCATTACATAGTGCCAAAACTTCACCCTAGAACCATCCCCTTTGAGTATGTCATACCCACAAAATATAACTTCTTGGAATGTGTCTCAGAATAGCCAGAGATAGCATATTGCTCTAGCAACTTGCTATTTGTTACTAACCAGGATTCTTTGTGTGATGCTGAAAAACTGACTCTTGAATTTTAACTAAAGTATAGTAGTATCTATACTTGACCACTAAGAGCTGATCTTCACATATTTTAGTACTAATTTAACTATCATTTTAGAAACCAATATACTTAAATTGGTGCAAACCCTTAATGTGCACACAGTTATACCAGTATAAAGGTGCTTATATTAATATAGATTATTTCAGTACATTTATTCCATTGAAGGACACAAAGGTCTGGTCAGGCCTCACACTGATCTGATTGCAGGATCTGAACATGAATCAACACAGGAAGGCATAACACAAGGAAAAATTCTCCCCCTCTGATCTCTCAGATTACAGGGCTCAACAGAATACTAGAGTTAATAAAACTCCTCTTCAGTGAGCCTTCACTCAGATTTTTGTTGTTGTTTCTTCACCTTTTTGAGCTGCAGCTCAGCAGCTATTTAATCTCAAGACCCACAGAACTTTTTCCTCCTTTATCTTGAAGCTTGATGGATAAGACATGGCTATTGTGATGTGTTTTTTCAGGGAGACCTTCATCCCTCCAACATCTCTCCATTGATCAGGTTAGGGAAGAATTAGCAACATGGGATATCATTTCATTTTTCATCCTGAAAGCTTCTAAGGGTGGGATTTTCAAACCATTCAGTGCTGGCCTGATTTTGTGCCCAATGGTAAAACCCCCATTGACTTCAATGGCAGCAGAGTTAAGCCAATACTCGGTGCTTTTGAAGTTTCTTGGATTTTGCCACCTTTCCCGCAGTTCCCATTGAACTGGTCATCGTCATCATCATGTTCCCATTACACCTCTGGCATTTAGGGCAGCAATGGAGCTCCTCCCCTCCTGCCCTTTTCTGGCAAGTCTTTGAATGGTTCCCCAGCTGTGCCCCAGGTTTTTCAGCTTGGCTTCCACAGCTCTTCGCCATGTTGGTTTTGGGCGGCCTCATTTTCGCTTGCCTTCAGGTGTCCATCTTATTGCTACTCTAGTGATGGAATCAGTTTCCATCCAAAGCACATGGACAATCCATCTCCAACACCTCCTGGCAATGACGGTGCTCAGATCCTCTTGGCTGCACTGTGTCAATAGATCTTGGTTTGAGATTGTTCTGAGCCAAAAGATACGGAGGGTTTTTCTGAGGCAGGTTGTATGGAATGAAGACAGTTTGGACATGTACTTTCTCATTCCCCAGTACGCAGCTCTGATAAATCTTGAGTTTGGTTTTGGTGTTGTATTTTGATGATTTCCAGACTTTATTTAAGCTCCTGAAGGTGTTCCTGGCTTTATTGATTTTGTTCTGGATGTCCTGGCTTGTTCCACCTTCCTGACTGATGATGCAGCAAAGAGTCCTGTGGCACCTTATATAGTCTAACAGATGTATTGGAGCATGAGCTTTCGTGGGTGAATACCCACTTCGTTGGATGCATGTAGTGGAAATGACTGATGATGCTGCCCAAGTATGTGAATGTTTCTACATTGGCGAGAACATAATCCTCTATCCGTACTGGTGATGATGAGACAATATTAAAGGTCATGATATCTGTCTTATTGTGGTTGATTTTCAGTCCAATTTGCTGGCTGAACGTGTTGAGTCGAGTTGTTTTTTCTTGTAAATGGTGTTGAGTACGTGATAGGAGAGTGAGAACACCTGTGAAGTCCAGGTCTTCAAGGGATGAGAAGGGTGTCCATTTAATGGCTCTTGGCATGTCTTCTGTTGTACGCTGAATTACCAAATCAATGGCAATGTTGAAGTGGTCTGCAGGGGTTACACACCTCCTGACGTACTCCTGTTTTGACTTCCAAACTGAGCTCACTGTGATCAACACTGCATGTAAGGTTGAAACTGATGCTTTTGATGATGTTGATTATACGGCGAGGGATTCCATGTACCCACAGAATGCACCATAGGCTTTTGTCCTGTGAATGCTATCAAAAACCTTTTCAAAGTCTATGAAGTTTATGTGGAGTTGTGGAGTTGCCATTTTAAGCACTGTCCTATTATGTCTCAGATTGAAGATCTGGTCTTTGCATCCACACCCTTTCTGAAAACTGGTTTGCTCATTTCTAAGAATGCTATCAACTGCCTGTGCTATATGCTGGACTATGATCTTACGTAATACACCTCTACCCCGATATATCACGACCCGCTATAACATGAATCCGGATATAACGCGGTAAAGCAGCGCTCCAGGGGGGCGGGGCTGCGCACACCGGCGGATCAAAGCAAATTCGATATAACGCGGTTTCACCTATAACGCGGTAAGATTTTTTGGCTCCCGAGGACAGCGTTATATCAGGGTAGAGGTGTACTTTGCTTGGCATAGATAAAAGTATGATACCACGCCAGTGATTACAATCACTGGGAGTTCCTTTCTTTGGTATCTTCACTATAACCCCATTGGTCCACTCATCTGGCACTTTTTCCCTTTCCCAGGCCGATGTAAATAGAGGGGCCAGAATAGATGCTGCTAACTCAGGATTTACCTTGAACAATTCTGCATTCAATTTATCCTTGCCAAGGAACTTCCCCATTTTTTTAAGGATTTGATGACTTGAATGATCTCTTCCTTAGTTGGGCTGTCTGTATTGATATCAAGCTCTTGTTCTGCCTCCTGGATGTTTGCTTCATCTTTAGGTGGTTCCATGTTCAGCAATTCTTTGAAATGCTCTGGCCAGCGCATTTCTTATTCTTTTTCTGTTATTAGGTGGCCTTGTTTGTCCCTGATGAGTTTGTTGATGTCTGCCATATTTTGGATACAGGAGATATATTTATGTTTATTTCCCTATATTATGTAGTAATATATTATGTAGCTTTAGATCCACTCAAACTTTCTAATTTTTTCATTTAAGATTTCAGTGTTGACTTTTACCTAGCTCTAGTCAACTTCTTGGAAAGATATTTTAAAATATAGAGAGTTTTTCATGATCCATTCATAAGCATATAAATAGAGTTTGTTTTACAGAAGCTAGTGGGATTGTCTTCCTTAACTAATTTAAATGATGGACACTTGAATGCACTCAATATTTAAAACCACTACACAACAGTCAAAATATTATTAATTATGCTGCACATACCCAGTGGTATCTCAAATATGTAACAGTAATGATTAGCTCTGAAATTTATAAGCCTAATTTACTTCTTTTACGTCTAATTGCAGAAGATGAAAAACAGAACGTCTGGTAAATGCTAAGGCCTGGTCTACATTACAAAGTTAGGTCGACATATGCACGTTAGGTCGAGTTAATAATGTATGTGTCTACACTACCGAGTCCCTTCTGCTGACCTAACGGGCTTGTAAAGTCGACTTCTGTGCTTCACCTCTGCGAGAGGTGTAGTGCTTCAGTCGACATCCACGTGTCAACATGGGGATAGTGTAGACACTGCGTTGTGTAATTCGAATAAGTTGGCCTCCAGGAGGTGTCCCACAGTGCTCCGCTGAGACCGCTCTGGAGAGCACTTTCAACTCCACTGCACTTCAGTCAGGTACACAGAAAACAGCCGCTCCCCTGTTAAAGCCCTGGGAACTTTTGAATTTTCATTTTCTGTTTGATTGGCACGGCTGACAATGGATGCTCAAGGCCGTAAACGCGCTCCAGCATGGAGTACACAGGAGGTGGTGGATCTTATTGGTGCGCAGGTGAGCTCCGAATCAGCAGAAGAAATGCTGACATCTATGCCAAAATTGCGCAGGACATAGGGGAGAAGGGCTACACCAGGGACACACAGCAGTGCCGCGTGAAAATAAAGGAGCTCAGGCAAGTGTACCAGAAGACAAGGGAGGTGAACAGTAACTCTGGTTCTGAGCCACAGACATGCCACTTCTAGGAGGAACTGCATGCGATTCTTGGCGGCAACCCCACCACTACTCCAAAACGCTCCATGGATACCTCCCAGGAGCCCCGGGCGACTTCGGGCAACAACGAGGAGGACATTGTTGATGAGTAAGAGGAGGAGGAGGAGAATGCATGGCAAGCAAGCAGAGGTTCCGCTCTCCCAGACAGCCAAAAACTTGAACTCTGGAGCCCATCCCCTCACAGGTGCCTTCCCCAGCATGCAATTGTCGGTGGAGCATGATGCTGGGAAAGGCACCTCTGGTGAGTTCACATTTCCAATCAAACTGTAGGGGTTATATGCTATTATTTTTTAATGTTGAATCTGAATAAAAAGATTGGGATAGAAGTTATCGGCAGCCACTACAGCTATGCAGAGGGTGCTCTCCAAAAAAGACTGTTTATGTGCACGGGGATGCTTTCACGGAGATACTCTGCAATCCTTTTCAGCATAAGGACCAGGTCTGTACCCAGATGCTTGCAGCATCTGCTCCCTTTCCACCTCTGTTACCCTCTGTGATATTGCATAGGGTCACCTAGGGGAAACGGGGTCAGTTTTATATGCTAGCCCTTAAACCACAAGCAATTCAATAAGTAATCCGCCCCTGTTTGGTGAATTCTGGGTCACACAACCACAATTCCCAAGCATGCCCTGGTTGTGGTTGGAAGGGATCACCAGATATTGCAGCCAGCATTTAAAAAGGGGCGGGGGACGGGGGGACACACGCTTCCTGTTTGTCTCCCTTCTACCCCACCCGGTGCCACTTTTGTAACAGTCAAACTATTTGTGGGGCTTTAAGCTGGTGCCTGCCTCAAGCACCATCCAGGTTGCTATGGGAAAGGGGGTTGTGCTGAGGTTGCAACCATTGATCCCAAGGATGTCTTAACAAAAGCTGCAGCACAAGACCTCTTGCCCATGCCTCATGGCCTTACTCATCATAGCTGGAGCAGCAAACTGACTCTTGCAGTAGCCAGTGGTTCTGCTTAAGTTGTGGCTTGCAGGGAAGTGCATTGAGGGGTGGTTTTTAGATAAAGATTTAACCTTGCACCAGAAACAATGTATGCACTGTCAATGCTACCCTTGTGCTTTGTATTCTTTGCAGCTAAAACCTTGTCCATAGGTGCATCCTCCACGCCGGGACAGAGACTTTCCCAGATTAGAAGGCGGAAAAAGAAGACTTGGGAGCACATGTTCAATGAGTTAATGTGTGCCTCTGGGAGTGACAAGATGAAGTTCAGTGCATGGAGAATTGCACTGTCTGAGAGCCTGCACAATGACCACGAGGATAGAAGAGCATGTAGGGAACACAAGCATGACACGCAGGACGAGATGGTGCAGATTATGAGGGAGAAAACAGACATGTTGAGGCGTCTGGTTGAGGTTCAAGAAAGGCAGCTGGACGCTAGAGTCCCGCTGCAGCCTATGCTGAACCTGCTGCCATTGTTGCCGACTTCCACATCCTCCTCTCCCAGACATCCTAGGATGTGGCAGGGGGTGGGGGGGAAGTCTGGTATCCCTTGCACTCAACTCCAAGGGAGGATACAAGAACTAGAAGGTGCCCATTCTCACACCTTTGATTGTTATTGTAGTGCAACTGTAAGCAAGCTGTCCTTGTTCCTCCTCCCCCCTCCCTGGCCACTCAGTGTTATCAGCCCTTTTGCCCCAGGTTATCTTACTTTCTTTGCGGTCTCTCAGTGTTTGTGAGCATAATAAAAATTAATGGATTGAGGAGAAAAGGCTCTTTATTCATTCAGGACACTGTGGTTAGTGGGGGTGTAGTTTACATGGGAGTACATGCAATGAAGGGGACAGCAAGGTAAGGAACAACACACATAAGTGTCATATTACTGTAGGTCATTAATTAAACTAGTTTCCAAAGCTTCACAGAGACGCAGCACACCTGAGTGTGCTCTTATTATTGCCCGGGTGTCTGGCTGCTCAAAATTGGCAGCCAGGCGATCTGTCTCCACCCCGACGGAAACTTTTCTCCCTTTGTTTCACAGAGATTATGGAGCACAGAGCAACAACAATGGGGATATTGCTTTCACTGGTCTAATCTAGTAAGCAAACAGTGCCAGTGGGCTTTTAAATGTCCAAAGGCACATTCCACCAGTATTCTGCACTTGCTCAGCCTATGATTGAACTGCTCCTTACTGCTGTCCAGGCTTCCAGTGTACGGCTTCATGAGCCATGGGACCAAGGGGTAGGCTGGGTCTCCTAGGATCATGATTGGTATTTCAACATGACCGATGGTATTTTTCCTGTCTGGAAAGAAAATTCCTGCTTGCAGCTTTCTGAACAAATGGGAGTTCCTAAAAATACGCACATCATGCATCTTTCCCGACCATCCCAAGTTGATGTTGGTGAAACGGCCCCTGTGATCCACCAGTGCTTGCAACACCATTAAGAAGTACCCCTTTTGATTTATGTACTCTTTGGCAAGGAGATCTGGTGCCAAGATAGGGATATGTGTTCCATCTATCACCCCACTGCAGTTAGGGAATCCCATCTCAGTGTAACCATCCACTACATCCTGCACGTGTCCCAGAGTCACTACCCTTCTTAGCAGAAGTCTATTGATTTCCCTGGCAACTTGGATAACAGCAGACCCCATGGTTTTACCCACTCCAAATTGATTCCCCACTGGCCAGTAGAAGTCTGGCATTGCAAACTTCCACAGAGCTATTGCCACTCGCCTTTCCACTGTCAGAGCAGCTCTCATTTTAGTATTGACGCGCTTCAGGGCTGGGGAAAATGCTTCACACAGTTCCATGAAAGTGGTCTTGCACATTCAAAAGTTCTGCAACCACTACTCGTCATCCCATAGCTGCATAATGATGCGGTCCCACCAGTCAGTGCTTGTTTCCCGAGTCCAGAAGCGGCACTCCACCATGTCAAGGTGATGTGCAACTGTCGCCAGCAACTGCAAATTGCTTCACTCCATGGCTTCCACCAGGGCCGCTTGCATGGCTTGTTCCTCGCGGCGGCTCCTGCTTTGGCTGAGCAAATACTGCAGGATAAGGTGCAAGGTGTTTTGTAATGCTCACAACAACAGTGTACAGCTGAGCGGGGTCTATGCTTATTGTACTATGATGTCAACGCGGATAACCCGGGCTTAGGAAAAAAGGTGTGAAAAAGTCTTGGTTTGTTTGCCGTTGATTTCAGGGAGGGAAGTGCATCATGGAAGGCTGATGCCATGTTCCCATAATCACCCGCACAAATGTTTTGGTCCCATGAGGCATTACAAGCCCAACCCAACATTCCACTCGGCTCTGTGCACTGTGGAATAGCTACCCACAGTGCAACGCTCTGTGAGTCGATGCAAGCCCTGCTAGTGAGGATGCACTCCACCAACACAATGTGCATAGTGGGGAACATGCAGAATAGAGTTGCTTAAATCGGAGGCTCAATGTCGACTTAAATAAAATCGACCTAATTTTGTATTGTAGATGTACCCTAAGTCTCTGTACATAACGGCTGTTTTTCCACTAAGTTATTGTTATAGCACCTACTAATAGAACCTCCTCCTCCCAAATCCACCATGACATCTCTTCATGTGGAAGTTATTATTTTGATAAACATTTGATTGTAAAATTATTATAGCACCACTTAATAAACTACTGGTCTGCATGGGCCAAATTCTGCTCAAGCAACTCCATTGCTGTTAATGAGATCGTACAGGTGTAAGTGAGAACAGAACATAGCGCTGCACTTTTCCACTGGCTTGACACATTGTTTTTGGACTAACAGCAATTGTTTTTATTTAGCACTAGTTTCCTCCTTAGCTTTCCTGTACTGTAAATAAATATACAATATAAAATGAAGTTTTTAAAAAGGGACAGAATTAACTGACTTGCAATGTCTGTAAAAGCCACTCCAGGTTGGGGAATTGAGGGAACACAGCTGTCCATCAGTCCAGATTGTACCCTGGGTAATGACACACCCATGTTATTTGACCAAGAACCCTGTCATAAACCAGGGTTCTCTCACCCTGGATTCTCAGTGCAAGCTGTTCCCCTCAACCTAAGGTTTTCTCAAGTCTTTACCTATTACTTAGAGCTTGTCTACACTTAAAATGCTGCAGCGGCGCAGCTGTAGCACTTCAGTGAAGACACTACTTACACAGACAGGAGGGGTTGTCTCGCTGGTATAGGTAATCCCCTCCCTGAGAGGTGGTAGCGAGATTGACAAGAGAATTCATCTGTCAACCTAGTACTGTCTACACAAGGGGTTAGGTTGGGTTAGCTGTGTCATTCAGGGATGTGGATTTTTCACAGCCCTGAATGACAGTTACACAGACCTAATTTCCTCGTGTAGACCAAGCCTTAGGCTCATGCAGGGGGACAGAGGGCAGAGATCTCACCTCTTTGAGATCTTGGGCTTCTATGGCCCTTTCTTTCAGCCTTCCCCATCTAGTGGTTCTTCTTGCCTCTCTCTTAACTGTCTCCAGCAAATGAGCTGAATTGCCCTGTTAATTGGTTAATCACTTAGTACTTACTACATCAGGGGTAGGCAACCTAGGGCACGTGAGCTGATTTTCAGTGGCACTCACACTGCCCGGGTCCTGGCCACCAGTCCGGGGGGCTCTGCATTTTCATTTAATTTTAAATGAAGCTTCTTAAACATTTAAAAAATCTTATTTACTTTACATATGACAATAGTTTAGTTATATAAACTAAAGGCCTTCTAAAAATATAAAAATGTATTACTGGCACACGAAACCTTAAATCAGAATGAATAAATGAAGACTCGGCACACCACTTCTGAAAGGTTGCCAACCCCTGTATTATATCATCAATGTACCCCATTTGGGGACACTTCCAAAGTGCACAAACTGGCGAGTCAGCAGCTACACACATTCTAGGCTTGTCTATTATTGAAACGCTACAGCTGCACAGTTCAATGGGAGGAGTGCTCCCACTGATGCATGTAATCCACCTCCCTGAGAGCCAGTAGCTAGGTCGATGGAAGAATTGTCTACACTGGGGGTTAGGTCAGCTTAGGTGTGTGGATTTTTCACACACTGCTCAGATGTGTGGATTTTTCACAGCCGTGGGGGACATTGTTAAGCTGACTTAAATTTCTAGTGTAGAACTGACCTAAGTCACAAACCCCAAGTAGGCCAGGCTCCAGACATCATTACCTCTGCTTATTAGGTCCAATATTGTTTCACCTCTCTAAGTTGGTCGGTGTGAAATTAAAAACAGATCTAAAACAACAACATGAGCTATAATAATACAGGATTAAAAAAACAAAACTAATAAAGAAAATTTCTGTATAACATATATAGCCTAAAACTCAGCAAAAGCTAGAGAGGCCTGACTAAAGTACAGGCAAAAATCAAATCAAAACAAGCTTGAAATTCTACACTCTGAGAAAAGATAGTGTGACGGAAATGTCAACAGATATGGAAGACAATAGCCATAGTAGCACAGGCTATTCCATTTCCCCAGATGGTGCACAAGACCCAGGGCATCATTGTTGAACAGCTGATGTAATCTGGACTGGAATCCCTGATATTTGTCATCAAAAAAGTCACTGATTTTCAAAGGACTTGCATCCCAGGGATCAAGAAGGGGCCAATGACACTTCCTGTTGAAACTAAAGTTGGTTTCTCCAACATTATATATACACACCTATGTATATGTATGTTATGCAGACATTCTCTCAGATTTTCTCTCTTTTCTTATATGTAGATTTACTCCAATTGCTTGAAATCAGTTGGACTTAGGTGCCTAACCTGCTTAGACACTTTTGAAAATCCCAATAGGCACCTATCTGCATCTTTAGGCACCTAAATACCTTTACAAATGTGGCCCCAAGTCACTTTGTCAAGGTGACTTACCGAGTCAAAGTCCCATTTTCCAGTTTACCCAAGGCTCTTCCTGCTTTTAAAATCTCTTGTTCATAAGGCCTTTATTATAGGACTGAAAAGAAAACAAAAAAGGAACACACATCTGCCAGATGTTCTTCAGGAATTCTGCACAATTTCCAGTCTGAGGATCTTAGTCTGCTTTCACTGACAGCATGCAATACTGCTGATGCCAATATGATTGGACAGAGGTAAAAGAGGCCATAAATTGCCTCATTATTATTTCTATTGTGGCAGCACTTGCAAAACAATAGACACTGTGTAAACACAAGATACACCCCCTGACCAGAGAGCTTAGTCTAAAAAGAAAAACCAGAAAGGGGTGCAACAGACAAATATTACTGTTGTAGTAAGAAAGTGTCAGACTCCATAAGATATTACTGTCAAGCCTCAGCCAAGTGTTAGGAATTTCATCATTTTTGCCCCATCCTGGATAACAAGCATAAAATAGCTGTTTGGCCCATATTTACAATGACACACAAAAAAACATTCATTCCAAAGAATGAATATCATTTCAGTTGTTCATTAGCAGCAAAAAACTTGTGACCAACAGCCACATATGTTTGCACAAATAAAGATCTCTGTTAAATCAAGGCTCTGTTAAATGATAAAAAAGAGGTTAGCTAAATCTATATTTTAATAAAAAATAATATGCTGAATTTAGGCCCAGTGACTGAAAGTTCCTTTAGAGAGCTGTTGAACTTGCCTCACAAATGTCAACAGTATTTTAAAAGAATAGGAAATTTGATTAGTGACTGGCGTATCAAAATAAGCCAGTGAAAACAAATGTAAATACACAATGCAAAAATGGAGATGTGTGTGTGCACGTGCATGTGTATATACACACCCATACACTCCCCTAAATCCATGCAAATACACCTCTACCCCGATATAACGTGACCCAATATAACACGAATTCGGATATAACGCGGTAAAGCAGTGCTCCGGGGGCGGGGGCAGGGCTGCACACTATGGTGGATCAAAGCAAGTTCGATATAACGCGGTTTCACC
The DNA here is from genome assembly GCF_027887155.1 of Malaclemys terrapin pileata. Classification (NCBI taxonomy): domain Eukaryota; kingdom Metazoa; phylum Chordata; order Testudines; family Emydidae; genus Malaclemys; species Malaclemys terrapin. The sequence continues at coordinate 142,414,722 of NC_071507.1, forward strand.
TATAACGCCGTGTAAAGGTCCGGTGCGGGGGTTGGGCCCTCTCAGGGGCTATCGGGAGCCAGTCCGCCTCACTACACCGTCCACCCGCTGGCTCAGGGAGGGCGGCCCACAAGGATCCCGGGGGGCCCAGAACCGTCCTGGAGGCTGAGCCCTCACAAAGTCAGTCGGCCCAGGCCCTCGGTCAGGGCAGGGCAACAAATAATAGTTCAGGGGCTCAGGACCTTCCTGTAGGCTGAGCCCAAACAGAGTTAGTAGGCCCAGGCCCTCAGTCAGGGTGGGGCAACAAATGATAGTTCAGGGGCTCAGGACCTTCCGGCAGGCTGAGCCCAAACAGAGTTAGTAGGCCCAGGCCCTCAGTCAGGGTGGGGCAACAAATAATAGTTCAGGGGCTCAAGGCCTTCCTGCAGGCTGAGCCCAAACAGAGTTAGCAGGCCCAGGCCCTCAGTCAGGGCGGGGCAACAAATAATAGTTCAGGAGGGTGGGCTCAGGTCGGGGGTATCAGGAGCTGAGCACGGACAAACTCAGGACGCCCCAGACCCTCAGTCAGGGTGGAGCAACAAGCAATAGTTCAGGGCAGCAAACAATAGCTCAGTTGCGGTGCCAGAACGCTGGCTGGAGGGGGAGGCTGCCACCCGTTAAGTGGGGTGGCAGGGGGGACACAGGCCCACCCACTCCACTGTGTCCCAGCCCGGGGCCCTAAGAGCGGCAGTCAGTCTGCCGCTGTGTTGGTGGGGTCCTGACCGCAACACACCAACATTGGTTCGCTCTCTGTTGTAGCTAGACTGGGGTCAGCTACCCCCGGGCTGCTTTCCATTTCCCCCTCCATTTGTACCTGCTCCCCGCTGGGCTCGGCAGCGGGGTCCCACACCATGGGTTCCTCAGTTCGCAGAGGGTCGTCTAGGTCGGGTTGCTCCTCTGGTCTCCGGTAAGGGGGGCGGTCGGGCCCCTCCTCGGGGTACCGTGCTCGGGGCAAGTGCGGCCAGGCTACTTCGGGGTACCTTGCTTGGGGAAGGCTTGGCCAATCCGCGTCGGGATACCTGGCTCTGGGGAGGTCCGGTCGGTCGGTGTCCGGGTATCTGGCTCTGGGGCAGCTCGGTCCGTCCGTGTCCGGGTACCTGGCTCTGGGAAGCCTTGGTCTAGCCGGAGCTCGCACCGGCACGTCTGGCCTCTCCGGCTGCTGGGGTCCAACTGAGAGCTGGGGCCTGGCTCTTATACTTCCTGTCCCGCCCCTTGACTTCCGGGGGGCGGGAACAGGTGGCGGTGGCTCCGCCCACTTGGGCGCCAATTCAGGCTCCTCTCCCTCAGGGGCTGTCGGGGGCCAGTCCGCTTCACTACACGGCCCCCCCCCCCCCCAAGGCTGGTTCCCGTGCAGCGGGACCAGCCCAATCCCCACCCCCCAGCCGAGAAAGGAAATCCGCGTTCGCGTGAGCCTTACCAGCCCTATGGCGGACCGTGAAAGCGAACGGCTGGAGGGCCAGGTACCATCGTTGCACCCGCATGTTGTGGTCCTTCATGCGGGCCAACCACTGAAGGGCGGAGTGGTCGGTAACTAGGGTGAAGGGGACTCCCAGGATGTAGTATCGGAGAGCTTCACAAGCCCACTTCACGGCTAGGGCCTCCTTTTCGACCACCGCATAGTTCTTTTCTCGTGGGAACAGCTTCCGGCTAATATATAGGACAGGATGTTCCTCACCCCCGATGTCTTGGGATAAGACCGCCCCGAGTCCCACTTCCGAGGCGTCTGTCTGCAAGACAAATGGCAGGTTAAAATCGGGGCTATACAAGACCGGCTCGCTGCAGAGGCACTTCTTAAGGGTCCGAAAGGCCCTGTCGCACTCGGTAGTCCAGTTCACCTGCCGTGGGCTGTCCTTTGTTAAGAGCCCCGTTAAGGGGGCTGCGATCGCCGCGAACTGGGGGATGAACCGCCGATAGTATCCGGCCAAGCCTAAGAATTGCCGCACCTGGCGCTTTGTGGTTGGCGGGGGGCAGTTTGCGATCGCCTGGACCTTCCCGATCAGGGGTTTTACCTGCCCATGCCCGATAGCATACCCCAGGTACTTAGTCTCTTGCCAGCCGATGCGACATTTTTTTGGATTGGCGGTTAAGCCGGCCTCCCTCAGGGATCTCAGGACGGCTGCGACTCTCTCCAGGTGGGTCTCCCATTGCGGACTATAGATGACAACGTCGTCTAAATACGCGGCCGCGTATTCTTGATGGGGCTGGAGGAGGCGGTCCATCAGGCGCTGAAAGGTGGCCGGGGCCCCGTGGAGGCCGAAGGGCATCCTGGTGAACTGATAGAGACCTGTGGGGGTGGCAAAGGCAGTCTTCTCACGGGAGGCGGGCTCTAGGGGGATCTGCCAGTAGCCCTTACTCAGGTCCAGGGTGGTGATGTAGCGGGCCCCTCCCAGGCGGGCCAATAGCTCATCTATCCGAGGCATGGGATAGGCATCAAATTTGGAGATGGCGTTGACGCGGCGGAAGTCAATACAGAACCGCTGTGACCCGTCGGGTTTAGGCACCAACACCACAGGGCTACGCCACTCGCTCTGGGACGGCTCTATCACCCCTAGATCCAACATCGCCCGTACCTCCTTCTCCACGACCTGTCTCCTATGGTAGGGTAGGGGCCGGGTCGTCCCCCGTATCACCACCCCAGGCTCTGTTTGGATCCGATGGTGTACGAGGGAGCTGTGTCCCGGTTGGTCCGTGAACGTGTGGGAGAAGGCTTGGAGGAGGCATCGAGTCTGGCGGAGCTGTTCCTCGGTTAAGTTCTCCCCGAGCTGGGGTTCCTCGGTGTCCCCGGTAAGGGGAACCTGGGGTCCCAGTTCCGGTTCTGGCGGGTAGGGGTTGATCAAAAGCCCTTCTCGCTCTTTCCAGGGCTTCAGGAGGTTGACGTGGTAGCGTTGGTTCTTCTTCCTCCGGTCCGGCTGATTTATTTCATACGTGACCGGGCCCACTTTCCTGACTACCTCATAGGGCCCTTGCCACCTGGCCAGGATCTTTGATTAACTGGACGGGAGGAGGAGTAATACCCGGTCACCAGGTTGGAAGTCCCGAGTCTGTGCCCCTCGATTATACGTCTGGGCTTGTATGTCCTGGGCGGCTTTTAAATTTTCCTGTGCCAGATCCCCCGCCTGCCTTAGACGCTCCTGGAGTTGCAGCACATACTGCAGGAGACCCTGGGCCGGGGAAGGAGCCTGTTCCCAGGTCTCCCTCATGAGATCCAGCAGGCCCCGGGGTCGCCGCCCATATAACAACTCGAAAGGGGAGAACTTCGTCGAAGCCTGGGGAACTTCTCGTATTGCTAGAAGCAAGGGTGGAAGGAGCTGGTCCCACCGGCGAAGGTCCTCCGGGGGGAACCGACGCAACATCCCTTTCAGCGTCCGGTTGAACCTTTCCACTAGTCCATCGGTCTGGGGGTGATAGATGGAGGTGCGGAGTTGCTTGACCCCTAGGATTTCACAGACTTGCTTGAGTAGTTGGGACGTAAAATTGGTCCCTTGATCCGTGAGTAGCTCCCGGGGCAGTCCGACGCGGGCGAAGATCTTCACCAATTCCATGGCAATGGTGCGGGCCGAGATGTTCCGAAGAGGAATGGCTTCAGGGAACCTGGTGGCATAGTCCATCATTACTAAGATGTATTGGAATCCTGTGCTGCTCTTCGGGAGGGGCCCCACCAGGTCCACGGCCACACGTTCGAAGGGGGTTTCCATTAGAGGCATCGGCACCAAGGGTGCCTTAGGGGTCTGGGCAGGGGCGGCCAACTGGCACTCTGGACATGACTTGCAATAGTCCTTTACGTCCTGATACACTCCAGGCCAGAAGAAACGCCCCAAAATCCGGGCCAGCGTTTTGTCATGCCCGAGGTGTCCCGCCGCCGGGACGTCGTGGGCCAATTTCATGACCGCCCGGCGGTGACACCGCGGCACGAGAAGCTGTGTCCGGATGTCCCCCGTACGGGGGTCCTTCTCCAAGCGGTACAGGCGTTCTTGTCGCAGCTCAAAATGCGGCCACCGTGCCGCGCTCTGGGGGTCAAGAATAGTTCCGTCTACGGAGGCCAGCTGCTCATAGGTCCGTCTGAGTGTGGGGTCGGCCCGTTGGTCCCGGCAGAAATCTGTGGGCGCTGAGGAGTCCCCCCCCCGAGGAGGGTCTTCTCGCCCCCCCGGGGAAGTGGCGGGGATGGGGTTGTCTATCTCGTCCTCCTCAGTCCCCGGGGACTCCCCTCCCAACGCTGGTGTGGCCTGCAGGTTACCCTCGAGCCGACGGCGTAAGATGGTGTTAAAGTTGGGCCAGTCCCGCCCCAGGATCACCGGGTATGCCAACCGGGTGACCCCATCGACGGTTAGTTGAGTCCGGGTGCTGGGGTAGCGTCGCACATCCCCGTGTATACACTGCAGGGGAATCTTCGCCAGGTGGTCGTCCGCTGGTGGGCCGAGGGCCTGGCAGACCAGCGTTTGGCCACAGCCTGAGTCGAGGAGGGCCATCGCTTGGCGTCCCTCAACAGCCACAGGCACGGTGATCTTGGTCCCTTGCGGACGTCGGGCACGGCCTTCTCCTGAATAGACTTGGCCAAATGCACACCCCCGTTCCGGGCACTCCCGCTGCAAATGGCCATACTTTCCGCAGGAGAAGCAGGGTCCCACCGTGGCTCACTCTGGCTGCGGCCGAGCCCCGGGGTCATCCACGGGGGGGGGTCCGACGGTATCCCCCGGCGGGGCCTGCCGGGGTCCGTGTGAGCCTCCCGGAGGGCGCGGCCACCCGAGCCCGGCCCTCTACGCTACGGGAGGAAGCACTCGGGGCTGCCCGGGAGGGCGGTCCCCTCTTTTCTGGGTTGGGGTGCTCCGTGCGAACTGGGACCGCCCGACCAGCGGCCCCCGCTGGGACCTCCGCCGCGAGGAAGTCTTCCATCAACGTGACGGCCGCGGAGACCGTCGTCGGCCGGTGGCGGAGGACCCAGGATCGTCCCCTTGGCGGGAGTACCTGGGTAAATTGCTCCAGAACCACCTGCTCCATCAGTTCCTCTGCTGTCCGGCGCTCAGGTTGCAGCCACTTTCGACAGGTCTCTCGCAGCTCCTGAGCCACCATCCGCGGGCGGGCCCCTGGGGAATAGGCCAGGCCCCTGAACCGTCGTCGGTAGGTCTCGGGGCTTACGTCGAGGGCGTCCAGAATAGCGGCCTTCACTAGGTTGTAGTCCCTGGCTGCTTCCACCGACAGGCCTCGATAGACCGTCTGGGCAGTCCCCGTTAGGTAGGGGGCCAGGATGGTGGCCCACTGCTCCGGGACCCAGCCGGCAACGACAGCCACCCTCTCAAAGGTCACGAGGAAAGCCTCGGGGTCATCCTCAGGTCCCATCTTCGTCAACCGCACTGGGGGGCTGGGTCGCGGGGCCCCTGGGGCGACCCCGGATAGGGGTTCCCCCGGGCGGACTAGGGCCGCGGCAAGCTGCTGGATACATTTCTGCTGGAAATCCTGCTGTTGGGTAACCAGGTCCGTGATCAGCTGCCGTTGTTGGGCCCCCAGCTGCTCTACGAGCTGCTGCTGTTGCTGCAGGTGGGCGGCCTGGTACTCCTGCTGGTATCGCACCTGGGCCGCCTGTTGTTGCTCCTGACTCTCGGTCATGCGGGTCAGGAGCTGGGATAAATCCCCCTTCCTGGCGGGAGGTCTCTCTCCCATTGCCCCCTTCTCACCGGTGTCTAGGGCTCGTGCCCACATGCTAGGCAGGAGGCCCCACGTTGGTTTCCACGTGTAAAGGTCCGGTGTGGGGGTTGGGCCCTCTCAGGGGCTATCGGGAGCCAGTCCGCCTCACTACACCGTCCACCCGCTGGCTCAGGGAGGGCGGCCCACAAGGATCCCGGGGGGCCCAGAACCGTCCTGGAGGCTGAGCCCTCACAAAGTCAGTCGGCCCAGGCCCTCGGTCAGGGCAGGGCAACAAATAATAGTTCAGGGGCTCAGGACCTTCCTGCAGGCTGAGCCCAAACAGAGTTAGCAGGCCCAGGCCCTCAGTCAGGGCGGGGCAACAAATAATAGTTCAGGAGGGTGGGCTCAGGTCGGGGGTATCAGGAGCTGAGCACGGACAAACTCAGGACGCCCCAGACCCTCAGTCAGGGTGGAGCAACAAGCAATAGTTCAGGGCAGCAAACAATAGCTCAGTTGCGGTGCCAGAACGCTGGCTGGAGGGGGAGGCTGCCACCCGTTAAGTGGGGTGGCAGGGGGGACACAGGCCCACCCACTCCACTGTGTCCCAGCCCGGGGCCCTAAGAGCGGCAGTCAGTCTGCCGCTGTGTTGGTGGGGTCCTGACCGCAACACACCAACATTGGTTCGCTCTCTGTTGTAGCTAGACTGGGGTCAGCTACCCCCGGGCTGCTTTCCATTTCCCCCTCCATTTGTACCTGCTCCCCGCTGGGCTCGGCAGCGGGGTCCCACACCATGGGTTCCTCAGTTCGCAGAGGGTCGTCTAGGTCGGGTTGCTCCTCTGGTCTCCGGTAAGGGGGGCAGTCGGGCCCCTCCTCGGGGTACCGTGCTCGGGGCAAGTGCGGCCAGGCTACTTCGGGGTACCTTGCTTGGGGAAGGCTTGGCCAATCCGCGTCGGGATACCTGGCTCTGGGGAGGTCCGGTCGGTCGGTGTCCGGGTATCTGGCTCTGGGGCAGCTCGGTCCGTCCGTGTCCGGGTACCTGGCTCTGGGAAGCCTTGGTCTAGCCGGAGCTCGCACCGGCACGTCTGGCCTCTCCGGCTGCTGGGGTCCAACTGAGAGCTGGGGCCTGGCTCTTATACTTCCTGTCCCGCCCCTTGACTTCCGAGGGGCGGGAACAGGTGGCGGTGGCTCCGCCCACTTGGGCGCCAATTCAGGCTCCTCTCCCTCAGGGGCTGTCGGGGGCCAGTCCGCTTCACTACACGCGGTAAGATTTTTTGGCTCCCGAGGACGGTGTTATATCGAGGTAGAGATGTAGATACACACTAAAGTGTTCGGTCACAGTTTTAATCAATTCTAGTATACAAACTGAATGAGGACAGTTGTGTTGCCCCTTTTGATCTGAGTTGTTAGCCAAAATTTGGGGAATTGCAGGATGTTTCCCTTTGGAGGAGAAATTAATAATGGGGTCAGGTATTTCTTTGATGCAATCCTCATCATTTGTAAAGGATAATACAAAGTCCTGTTTCCCTGAATGCAGCAGGAATCAAATAGCAGGAGACAGTTTCCTTGCTCACAGTTCCAAGACTCCAATCAGCACTCTACCCAAAAGCTCTCAACTTTTTCTCATGGTCACACTACAAGTCCTTCTCAGCTGTCCTTGGCTTGCTGCTGCTTTCCCTGTCTCTTTCTGTGGGGTGTCTCGCTTACACGCACAAAGAGACATACAGCTGCAATCCAATCAACCCCCTGCGTATAGCAGACCCCCAGGAAACCCTTTGGAGTGCATGGCTCAACTCCTACTCCAGCCTTATATGTGGCCTATTGTTTCATCTATCTGTTCCATAAAGGAGCTCCATTGCATTTTACATTCATCCTGAACGAAGGGCGGATGTTACACCCACTAGGTTCAATGAGGTTTTGCTCAACCCACTAGTATAACAGTTGTATAAATTGCTGTGGAAAGTTGTGTACTCACAAAACCTAGTATTAAAGAGGCAAGGATGTTATTGAGGCAGAATAATGAAGGTGAAAGTCAAACACTTTTTAAAAGTAGGAAAAGGCCAAGAAAGCACAAGTTTGGGCAATAGCATTATACAATACAGTGTAAAGAACAATAAAAGGAATTGCACTGATAGCCAGCAGTATGCAAAATCAAACTTTGATGCCAAGGTAAGGATCTGCCTCCATATCATAAAATTATACTTATTGTACACAATCAGCTTCCATTGTTCTGACAGCATTTTCTGTGTTAAATCACATCCTCCTCCACTCCCAATGTCTTTCAGAAAGGAAACTTATCACTTTCTGTTAGTGCCTGAACTCAGGCTGGGTGAAGCTTCAAAATACAAGTCTTGATAGAGGAATCAAATGTGAGCACAGGGGAACTGTGTCTTGTTCAAATAAAATTTACTACTTGCTTCTCAAATGAGAACTTGCATACTGTAGATCCTTGTTAAAGTATGTAAGCACTTTTTCTAACTTTCTTGAAACAGCAACAAGAGCTTTGCCATGCTGACTGCAACTGCCCTAGTCATGCAAATGTTGTGTTGTTTTAATAAAATAATTAATGGAGATATCCCATCTCCTAGAACTGGAAGGGACCCGAAAGGGTCATTGAGTCCAGCCCCCTGGCTTCACTAGCAGGACCAAGTACTGATTTTGCCCCAGATCCCCAAGTGGTCCCCTCAAGGATTGAACTCACAACCCTGGGTTTAGCAGGCCAATGCTCAAACCACTGAGCTATCCCTCCCCCCAAAACTGGATACTATTACTAGAAATATTTTAACTCCCTACTAAATAGGTATTGGACTTTAACCTCAGTACTGGGACCAATTTATAGTGTCACTGCCAAAGAATAATCATGTAAATTAGGAGTTCAGGAGACTGCATGGATCCTTTAAGTCAGGTGCCTATTTGGAGACACAACCTTGGTTCTTAGCAGCAGATTGTGGATTTAATGAGTGTAAAGCAAGAAAACTCTCGAGTGCCTCTGTGCATGAGTGGCCAGGTGGATTTCGGATAGAACCTTCTAGAACCTCCCACAATTGGGAAACCAGTGAGAGCTGAGGATGCTCAGCAATTTGCAGAACCAAGTCCTTCATTGTTGCCTTTTGCCTTTTTATTGATCATAACACGTTGCTGTACATAACTCTTCTTTGAGATAAAGAAGGAGCTAGAAGATGATAGAATGACAGAACCTAAAACCTAAGCACAACAGGCACTTCACAGCATAAGCTTCGCCTGTTTTCACATCCATTTCACTACAAGCGTGCAGGAAAATTATCATGAGTCTGAGCAAGTCTGGGAACCACTTCAAATATTTCAGAAGCAAATTGAAACTCAATTCCCAGTGTTCCAAGGTCAGGGAGTCTGCTGTCTACCATTGCAGTGAAAACATATGTTTTGATTAGGTTGAGTCAGAACAGTTTCCTTCATAACACGATGCACCGATGATTGACAAGGTGTAAGAAAGTCTGCATAAAACTCTGCAGATGGAGCACAATACACTGCACCAAAAAGCTAGTGACTTCAAGGTGATTATTTTTGTACTTCTTTAAATGTCACATTACTGCTATTGCTCAGTCTCATTGTTAAGGAAGTAATATTTCGCAATTAGGGTGCATGTTAGTTAAGAACATAAGAATAGCCAAACTGGGTCAGACCAATGGTCCCTCCAGCCCACTATCTTGTCTTCCAACAGTGACCAGTGCCAGATTCAGAGGGAATGAACAGAACAGGCAATCAAGTGATCCATCCCCTGTCGTCCACTCTGAGTTTCTGGCACATTCTTACACATTAGCTACAAGGATGGGTACAGAGTTTGCTTTTACCCTGGTAGATGAGGTAGCATTTGGAAAAGCAAGTTTTCAAAATGACTGTGTTTGAAACAATTAGTGGGTCCTTTATGAAGGAGTAGCAGTTCGTCTTTTAATAACTTGATAAAACTAGAATAAAAAAAAACAAGAGCCAAATAAAAGATTACAAAAATATTTCAGTGTCAAATATGTTCTACAGTAATTTGATTTGTAGAAAATGCAAAACAAAGACCCAGAGGCAGAAGTTTTAAATGAATCCTAATTACATACAGGTGTAAATAGATAGATTTATTTAATTACTTGTAAAACCTCCATCTAAACAGTATCTGTGCCAGTGCACACAGTAGCACAAAATCAAACCAAAGGGGCTCAGTTCATAGAGGAACCAGTGCACGAAAATGCTGGACAAAAATAAGTTCCAAACAAAGAGGAGCAGCATTGTGAGGAAAATGGAGACAAAATGGACAAATATTTACTGGCCAAAATAGAAAGACTTTGTATCGGGAACTGAAGGAAACCACTGTGGATATCATTGGGCTCAGCCCCTGGATTAATTGGTTCAAGTCTAAGGTCCTAGTTGTATACTCATGGCCAGGTACTTCCAGGTTTGTGACTCCCATTGACTTCAATACAGTACATAGATCTGAGAGCAGAATGTGATCCTTTAATAGGTAACCACACTTATTTTAGTGTTTCTACTCAGAAGTTTTGGGGTGCTCATTTAGGGCACAATTTTTTATGAAAATGTTAATGTGCGTAGCTCCCTGGGGCATGCAGGTTTCAGTATTAAATGTGCAAAGCAGGGGCATCTTTATGACAATTTAGTCTGAAAAGAATTACAGAAGAACTATTTGTGTTTGTACAGAGACCAGCACAAAGGGGTGCCCACCTGGATTTGGGCATTATAACAAAACAGAAGACCCACAATTCCTCAAGATAGGGCATTATGTTGAGGCAATGTTTATGAAAAGAATATCCACCAAGGCAAGGCTCAAACAATGATTCATACTATTCACTAGGCATTTCAACAAAGAGCCCATTGCCTGACCCTGAAACATGAGTTGAGGGTGCTTAACACTGCACAAGATCATGTCCCATGCCACTCCCCACTCAGCAGCATAAATACAACTATCTTGCCCTTGTTCTGACAGCGCTTTCTTATCTATTCCCAGCATTCACAATAGTTTAAGCAAAACCAATATTAAGGATTTACCAGGAAAGGAATCCCTTCTGCAAAAGATCAAAATTCCTTCCTGGTCTGCTTTATTATATAGATACAGACCTCTGTCTTCCCCTCTGTGATTGCTCCCTCTTGCTCAGATTGATAGTCTTGAAATAGACGTTCTCTGAAAGGCAGGCATTAGAGGCAGTAGTTCATTCTGAACAGAAGAAAGTATTGGGCATTTGAGGCCAGACAACATTTTCCTTCAAATCATGCAGCAAGAGAAATCTCTCTTTTCTGTGGCCAACATCTTCCTGCCTGTAGTCTTTTCCCCCTCTATGGTCATTTCATATTTCTAATTAGGGGAAGAATCTTTGCAATTGGTTTTATGGAATGTTGATTTTTGACACTTTTTTTTTAATCTATGGGCATCTACCCGCCTGATTTATGATTAATAGTAGTAGAGCAAAATTGGGCCGTAAGTAGTAATATTGCTAAGCTTTCCTTTTCCTTTGAGAATCTCTCCTTCTCCCATCTGCACTCATTTCACAGATGGGGTTTTTTTTCTGTTCACCGAACTATATTCTATCTTGTTTCCTCACATGGTATTTTCCCAGTAAGGAAAGTCTTCACTAACAATAGCTAATGGTCTTGTTGACTTCAAGTGGAATTTCAAGTGCTTGAGTGCTTCTCGGAATAGGGATGGGATTATTCATGAGTTTAAAGTTTAGAGCACTTCTGCAGAGCGAAGCTGGTGCAAGAAGGCATCCCAAGTGCCCCCCAAAGAGTGTGCTATATACAGTGCTTAATTTTTACTCAAAGGGCTCAAGCAATTTTTTTACAACCATAACTCATTCAGCAAGCCCAGAAGTGCTGGGGCTATGAACTGCCAAGCCTAGAGATGCCAGGGAAGCCCTGACACAAATTAAGCACTGGCTATATAACGCGAGATGAAACATTCCAAAACATACATACTTTCAAGACCACTGGGATAAACATTATCTAAGATGAGAACCCAGTTTTGTCAGAGAATATTTTATTTCAATGCTTGTCTGACATGGGTCCCTTTGCAACATTCCAACTAGCCTCACAGTCACACTTCCATTTGATGCCAAAGTATTTGAAATTGGAACCAAAGCACAATTACTGATATATTGCACTGTATGTCCCTTAAATGGTACACATTTCTTCTCTTCATCCTCGTTCCTGGGCTCATCACACTATGCCCATTTCAAATTCAGAATCTAAACAGAGTTCTTGTTTTGAGGACTGGGTTTTTGTTTCTCTCTGATGTTGCTGCTGAGATTATTTTTCCTGTCAATTAGAGACTTTAAACTTGGAGCACTGTATGTCATAAGGAGAAGGGGAAGCTAAGACTATGGATCATTACTGTGAGTTCTTTATTCCCCAGATATAGGCTAGTTAAGTCTTCAGCAATTAAGTTCTTGCTTAAGGAATGTTGAGCAGTCTATATTCAATAAATGAAAGACACTATATTAAATATTTTCCTTTTACATGTTAAAAGAAAATGACTTTAATCAAAAAAGCAGATTTTAAGGGCCCAATTTTTATCAGGACTTTAAATATTTGCAGGCACCATTTTGCCCCACAAACAATTTTGCCCAATTTTATTCCTGCAACAAATTGTGGGCACAAATGGTGGCAACTGGACATCTACCTATCTAATCAATGATCATTTTTGGAAAATATACAGATACTGACCTCCATTAATGCACTAATTTAACACTGAATCTACCAAAGCTATATTTTAAAAGGGCATATATCTGAATGATTTTAAAGTTGCCACTGTAAAAGAATAAGTTATTTACTAGAAATATTCTATAATAATAAATAGATAATTAAAAAGGGAACAGAAAGGGAAAGAAGGGATAAGGCTGATAAGAAAGTGTTCTTCATGGGCCAGATCCAAAACCCAATGAAGTCACTTGGAGTCTTTCCATCAGCTCCAACGGGATCAGGTCCCATGAGGTTGTTTTTCTTTTTTGAGAGAATATTAAGTCTAGATGTAGATAGCACATTTTTGTTACTTGTAAAGAATCCAATATGTCTTTAATAACTGCTAAGGAAACATTGTACAAATAGATTCGGTATCTTCTTAAAACCTCCTGGTTGCAATTATAAAACAATATGAGCACGTACTGAAAGACCGTCTAGTCACAGTCATTCTTTCAACATGATATCATTTCACAAAATGTAAAATGTTGATTCATAGGATATTTTTCCCCGTGGCGTTGCAAAAAACCTGAGTCAGATGCTTTCACTTGTTTCTGACTCAGTGTAGGATGATACCTAATACTGAGATTGCACTGACAACCTCTACATCTGGTCTATAACATGTCTATCTTTTCCCAGCCTCATTAAAAAAGTTTCTGACAACGGCATTTTGGATGAGTTTACTGTTTGGTCAAGCTGTTCCTTCTCACTGAATACAGTTTCCAGCCACTGACTTCAAAAGTAAAGTGTCGAGCTCTGACAAGAATATGGTCAGATCCATGTGGGTAAGACTAAATCAGTCAGTTTATCAGTCAATAAAGGGATTGCCACACAGCGAAACTTTAAATAGAGAATAAAATAGCAAGCACTGAAAGACAAGAAGCAGCTCTCCCAGGGTCTCCATCAAAGTATGAAGATCCTCCTTTAACAATAATTTGTATTAGAAAATTCAAAAAGCAAGAATTCTATTGCCATCACAGGCAGTTGAGATGAAGGATAGTAACAATGGGATTTTTTTATTTATACTGTGATAGTGTCCAGTGAACTCAACCAAGAATGGGGCCCCACTGTGCTGGGTACTGTACACAGGGCCCTTAGTTGAAAAATGTATAGTCTAAAGCCCTGATCTTGCATTGTGCTCCACATAGGCAAATAGATGCACTGAATTAATTGGGGCTCCCCATGTGGGGGCAGCACTCTGTCTAGGGCAGGATTGGAGGCTAATTTCAGACAAGATGCAACAAGTCAGTACTGAACAATAGAAAGGAATTAGAGGAGGACAAGAGCAATGGTAATACGACCATGCAGTTTCACACACTAGCTATGTGCTTAACACAATGGTTCCAAATCTTTTAAATATGTACATAAATATGCCTTCTTTAAAAATACCTCTGCATCTTTCCAGTGTTTTCTGTAGGAACCACTGTAAATTTTTATATTTACCCATTTCTATTATTTGAAATTTATTTTTAAAACAATTGTCTATTCCTAGTTTTTACTACACTGGTGAAAACGAGTGAGAGAGTGAAAGCTATTCTTACAGGGATAGGATCTTCTTTAATCCACTAATCAAGTTGATACAAAGTCTGCTCACTAGAAATACTACAATTTTATTCCTCAGTAAAAAGTTACAATTTTCAAAATATTGAAGCTTTACCTCCAAAATCAGAAAAGTTGCTTTAAAAACAAATCTGTACACTGTCTGTTTCCTAAGAGACAGAGGCAACAAGTATGCATGTGTTTGACTTCATCATTAACGGGGCCATCACAAGTAGCCTCCTAGACTATGCCACAACCATTGAGGCCTGGTCTATACTGCCCGCAGCCCATAGTATGGGGGTGAGAATAGCAGTGCATACCAAAGTGGTGCACTGCAGCTCCCCCATGTGAATGCTGCAGATGCAAACAAAAAGATCAGTTCTCATTAGAGGATGTCTACTTCCACACCGACTACGTTAATGCGAACTAGGAACCTTCTAGTTTGGGTCCACAGCATCCACATGGGGGAAGTTCCAGTACAGCACTTTGGTGCGCATTGCTGGTCATACCCCCATAGTCCTGCACAGTGTAGACCAGCCCTGAGATGGGCCTCGTTACATGCATTGAAGATGTTGGAACAGAGTTCAACAAAAATGGCCTGCTTAAAAGAGAACCAGCCCAGAATCTTTTAAGAGAGGGGGTTGTACCTTATGTGCTCAGCACAGCCTGATGGGGGTCAGTCCCACTGCTTCCCAAAGCAAAGGAAGGATAAGATGGAGACTAATGGTGTGATAGAGTACATCACTTAGCCAACAACGTGTATCCCTAGGTTATTTGCTACACAAAAAATTGACATGTAACCTTAAAGAGGGTCAGTGAAACAGAGGGAGACAGCATATAATTAGGGACAGTTTTCTTTATTTTAGTAAAATTCCTTGTTCAATGTTAGAAAAAAAAGTGACTGATTTACTATTGTCACATGACAGTATTGGGTTTTAATTGCATGTACTCACTGCACCATTGGCTTTCAGAAAGGTAAACTCTAAGGAGAGCTAACTCTTCAATGAACCAGTAGCCCCATTCATAGCACAGGTATTTACAAGTTCTGACCTCTGGGGACTAATTCAAGACATCACATTTTCTATTGTTTCACTGCTGGTATTACTCTGACAAAGTGAAATTTAGTCATGTCCCTCTGTGCTCTTCACTCCGTTACCATCTATGGACTAAATGATTGAGTCCACATTGTATTTTCTGAAAACTTCAGGACTCTTCAGAAACGTCTCACTCTTCTGTTGAACAGCTTTACAGGAAAAGCCATTGTGCTTCCATGAATTTTACATAGTTACCCAACTGTGACAAAGGGGGGAATTATCTGTGATATTTTTATGAGCCATCTGCATGACTCTGTACCTATTACCTTGGTACTGCTACACAGTGGGTGCAGAGAAAGGTGAAATTGCTACTTCTGGGGCAGAGCAGGAGACATGAGGCATTTGACTCACATAGCCAGAGACCAGAATCATTAACAAACTGAAAAGACCTTATCCCTGTGAATGGAGGATTTAGAAGAGACAACAGAAACCCTAATGACCAAGCTTAATACCTAGCGGAAGAGGCAGCTGAACATGTGACCACAGCATGGCAGTGTCTGGAGAAGAAAGACAAGAGGTGTCATGTGGACTCCCTGAGACAAAGCACCTGCCACTTAAGATTCTGGAGACTGGGAGATAAAGGAGACAGAGCAGATGAGGATGGGCTCAAGGGAAGGAAAGCATAGCAACTCCCTGGCATCCACCAACAGGAACCTTGTCTATCCTAAGCCTGCCTCTCTCATTCTAAATCAAAGACTTTCAGATTCTGTACGCCAGGTGACTAATAAACAGCTATCTTGTTTTGCAAAGACTGACTGCTGTCTCTGCAGATACTTACTCAAAGCATTGCACCCAGATGGGGAAGAAACAAGTCTCCCACAGGAGTCTGGACTGGCTGGACTCATTGCAGGGCGTCAGAGAGAGAGACACAGGGATTGCTGGCACCCAAAGGCCTAGTATCAGAGTGATGGAGACCACAGGCCTGCCTCTATGGAATTGTGTGGGTCCTTGGGGTCTGGTACACGAAAGGGGTTTCACAGGAGACTGTCTATGGTCAGGGCATAGCACAGACCATGTAAATTCATGACACCAAGAATAATCACAAGTTAGAGGTTATTGGGTAACATACTTAACTCTTAAATTGATCACAATCAAGATTTTCAGAAGTGACTTGGGATTTTGAGAGCACAACTGGAAACATCTGAAAGTGTCCTGAGTTTTAGATATTATTACTTACTTACTTTCTGTGACTCGGACCTCTTTTAAGGTGTCTCAAATTGGAACCCAAAAAATGAAGCCACCAAATTCATCAGTCACTTTTGAAAAATCTTAGCCTACATGCATAACTGTTAGTTTTGAACATATTTAATATATGACCTGATTACCCTTAAAATCCAGACCACTTTGGGGGGTGGTCTTCCTTAAATTTCAGAGGGTTAGAGGGTCAGTGGGGTTCTTTTAGCTCATGTCCCCATAGACTGCCACATACCAATATGACAATCTGCATCTCCCTGTTCCTTGTTGTGGCTTTTTACAACACTGTGGTTTGGTTCAGCTGAGGCATTATGCTGTTGTCTGGATAGGTTCTTATTCCAAAAGAAACAATTTGCCCAACCTAAATTATAAATTAGCCTTTTCTAAAAATATCTAGTTGAAATGCTAATTTTTCATGATTAGTGGCACATTTAGGATGAAATATACAGTATTTAGGGTCAACAGCTAAACAATTAACCAATCTTTAGGAATACTTTAATGTTCATCCGACTGCAGTGTATTTCCCCCAAGGATATTCCATCCAATATTTTCTTTTAGGCTGAAAGGACAAGAAGTTCTCACAGTCTATTCATGCTTATTGTGCCTCTGGTAGCCAAATAAAGAACACTGAAAATATCATTCATATGGTATATGCACATACAAATTAATAGAGCTGGATTGTCTGTATCATTTTATCATACTAGGTTTGCTTCAAAACTTTGTTTTCATTGGGAATAGATACTTTTTTGCAGCTGCAGCAGTATATAGTATGTTTTATAGTTATCAAATGATGATGCCCAAAGAATGTAATGATGACAACAAGGGTAGAAAAAGATTCAGCATAGATACCTCTCATTACAGTGGGGGGAGGGGAGAGACCAACTACAGTCAGTGGGGATTGACAGTGGTTGTCTTTGTTGTCAATACCAGAAACAAATTCCTCATTCACAGGGTTCCAGACAGGGGTCGGCACCATCATGTTGTGTGATGGACACTGGACAAAATTTAATGATGGACATTGCGGGGAGGGAGGGGTTATATCATTCAGTCATTCCATTTTTTGAAAAATTACTGGGAGACCCCTGGTTCAAGTCCCCCCTCTGCCTGATGAGGTGGAGGGATTTGAAAAGGGATCTTCCATCCCTCAGGTGAGTGCCTGAACCACTGGGCAATGGGCTGTTCTGATGTGGAGCTCCCCGAGTCTCACCTGGTAAATGTGTTACGCTGTGGATAGATAAAGAATCATCAGACAGAGTGACTGGCCTGTGGGTCTCCCTCACCTTGGGTGAGCGCTCTCACCATCAGACTAGTATGTTATACTTATGCCTGAGCGCTCTCTTCCTCTGGCCCAGTGACTCTCTTATTATTTATCCAGAGTGCAACAGCTTCCACAGGAAAGGCTGAGGGAGCCCCACATCAGAAAAGCCCATTGCCCAGTGGTTCAAGGAGGACAGATCCCTCTTCAAGTCCCTTCTCATCAGGTGCCGTGGATACCTGAACTGGTGGTCTCCCACATCCCACCTGAGTGCCCTAACCACAAGGCTACAAGTTATGAGGGAGGTCACCTCCCAGCCCACCCACCTGTTCTGTGTGAACTCATGTACAGGGCCCAACCCAATAGGCGTGCTCCAGGCACCGTCACCAGCTCAGGCCCTGCACGCAAGTTAGACAGAGAATGCCTATCTTCCCCAGTTTGTGAATCATCCTGGGGCTTAGGTGAGACATAGGCACCTAGTGAGAGGCAGTAGTACGCAGGCCAGGAGGCAGAAACTAGAGGCACTGAAGGAACTTTTTACTGCAAAAACGTAGGTGCTGTGAGAGTTTAGGAGTCTACATGGTTCAACAGGAGTTTTATGAATTGCAATGGAGCCTAAAACTGGGAGGTAGGGGACTATGACTAGGTTTAAGTGCCTAAGTACCTTGGGGAATCTCAGCCTAGGAGAACAGATGAGACCAAAGTGAAATATTTAATGATTTCTGCATTGAGTACCAGCAGATATTTCATCAAGACATCCAGTAGATTTTAGCCAATGTATATATAAGACTTTATAAAGCAAGACAAGCTTGATGCAGACTTCCTTAGCATTTATTCTGTAACTTGGACTAATGGAGACGCAAGATTGTGGGCCAAATTCACACCCCTGCTCATTCAGGGAAGTGCAATTTGATTCTCCAGGTGCCACTGCCAGTGAGAGGAGTTTGGGGGCAAGGGACTGCAGATTTTGGAGGCTGCACTCATTGACAACCCTATAGATATTGGGGATCCAGAACAATGTAATCCCCATTCTGTTCTGAGGCAGGAGTGTTCCTGCAGGGATGGCTCTGAGCTTTGGCTGTGCCACAGTTGACTGGGTACCCTCACAGTTGATCAGTACCAGCTGCAAAGAGAAGGCAGCAGCCTGGAGGTTTTATACAATGTGTGGATGCCCATAAGTAGTTCAAATTTAGCCACTAGCACTAAAACTATTCTGCAGAAATGTCAGGTGCTCTGGATTGTTTCAATTAACAGATAGTCAGGACATTGTCTTTAGAGACAAAAACTAGTACATACATATTGTATATAATCATCAGGAGGATATTTTCAGACTTCTGTTTATTTTAAATCCATGTGCAGGTGCTTATTAGTATCTGCATGCACTATTAGCTTGCTAAACTAATTTGTCCATTTTCCAAATTAAAATGGTGAATGTACATTTATGCATAACTCACAGTACTATGCTAGCTATGTGATCCTCTGACAGATCCTCGGGCAGTAAAGGAACCTAATCAGGTCATTAAGAAAATAGAAAGTAACCCCCATCAAATCAGATCTGGTACAGATATTTAATTGTTCATGCCCAGCCAGATAAATCCACAATTTGTGTTAATAAACTTTCTTCTCATCCAGTTCAAGCCTAGTTAGGTTCTAGAAAACCATCCCACATAAAAATCAAAAAGGCAACACTGGATAGTCATGATAAGTTTATCAGTAGTACTATACCACACAGATTTATAGAATGGCAATACACAATTTAATACTGAGGGCTTGTCTGCACAAACATTTAGTTTGTGGCAAGCTGGGTTGTAAATCTACCCCACACTAGCCTATAGTGCACTAACTGTCCATGTGGACCCTACTGACATGCACTAACAGTTCTCCTGTGTGCTTTGATCTACTCCCATTTCAAGCAGGGTAGATCATGCTGTTCTTTCGGGGTCAGATTCATGACCCTTGGGCACATAAATAGCTTTGTGCAGGTTTAAAATGCTCATAACCGACCTTAGATTGTAGAGAGAGTACTGCCATATGTGAACATTGGGTCTAGAGCACCATGAAGTTACCAGTCATGCCTCTCCCCATCCCAAACCTTTACACTGGGTTCTGTGGAACTAACAAAAAACCCAGCTGTACAAAGGGGGACACATTCCCCTGGACACATCCTGAAGCTGCACATCAGAACCTAAGCTAAACATTCTGAGGACCCCATACAACTGGGTGTATGTTGGCCTACAATCATCTATTCTTAGCATTGGGTTTTCATATATTTTAGTTTTACAATCTCAGCTGCACTGATGCATTTTATACCATGTGTTTCCTGGTTCAGTATAGTAAAAATGCCCAGCCACAGTTCCTCTAGAGAGGTGTTAAATCCTTTGTATTTTACCACATGAATGCAATAGAACTACAAGTATCTCTTGCAGTAATTTTTTCCCATTCATAGCCACGGAGGATATGTTTTTAAGATAAAGGCATTATATTGTAAACAAAATATTTAGGCTCTCATTGGTTTATTTATGAAATTAGACAAAAGTGCAGAAAAGCTCAGACTTCATCGGAGTCTCTAGATTGTTATTATTTGATTTATGTTGTTGCAAAGCACTTTGATTATAAATTATAACACGTGATTGGTCAAGTCTTAGAATTCCCATTCTGTGGAAAATTCTGACATTTAAACAAAGATAGGTCCAAAAGTTGAAATTTGAAAATTTTTCATGAAGTGAAATTTAATTCCATTCTATTCCAATCAAGTCAAAGGTTTTAACTTAATGAAACATTTAGGGGAAAAAAATCTAAACAATGTAATTTTGTCAAAACCACCACATACCCATGGAAGGTTTTGATTTTGACAAACTGGTATTTTCTGATGGGACAAATGTTCCAGTGGAAATGTTTTCACCAGCTGTAATAACAAAGCAAAGTCAACTTTATAGCACACTAAACATATAATTCCTGTCTTTGGCTTTCTCTGCAGTAGCAGAGCAGTGCTATATTGTTCAACCCACTACGGCTGTGACTATACTTGAATTTTAAGTAAAATCTCCCACTGCTGTGCTGACACCAGTGGATCTAGGGCAGTCAAGGCTTATTCTACTCTTTGATCTTTGCAATGGCTACACATTGACTCAGTGGGAGATTACAGAATATCTTATTATGTATTTGTTTCAAGAGGAAAAGACCAAATCCATTCTTCACTCGCTGGGTATGCACAAAGAACAAACACTTCCATTGAAAGGGGACAGAATGCTGGTGCTTCTAGTTTGCCATGCAAAGGCATGTAATCCAAGATGCTATATTTGCATTAATCAGAATTCTTTCCTCTCCTTAATATTTGGCTGCTCAAGGATTAACTGTACTTGCTCACATGAATAAAAAAAAATCCAGTTTTAACAAAACACCTTCATTCCAGGAGCCAGAACTCAACGCAGAATTATAACAATCTGAATACAAATGGATGTCTCAAAAGTGTTAACGAAATCCTTATGCTGATAACACATGAGAGGCTCTAAACATCACAAGTCTGTGGCAAGGAGCGTGAAGAGTATTTTTCACTGTTCAGTGATAATGGATGGGACAGCAGATGCTACCATAAGGACTGTGGTAATGAAGCACGTTCCCTAAAGGCAGTGGCAGATCTATGGAGGAGGAGGAGAAATCTGAGGGTGGTTACTCCCATGAGGTTCATCAGCATTTGTAGAATCTAAATTTACTGCTACAAAGCAAGCCATCCATATATGAACCCCTGAAGCGGTGTGGAGTCTGTGGCAGATAAATTATAAGAGGTGTGGAATCCTCCCTCTGTATCTCCAGGGGGTCAGAACTGTCTCTGAAGGGCAGTTTAAATGTCAAATACATTAGAATAATAGAATATCAGGGTTGGAAGGGACCTCAGGAGGTCAGCTAGTCCAACCCCCTGCTCAAAGCAGGACCAATTCCCAACTAAATCATCCCAGCCAGGGCTTTGTCAAGCCTGACCTTAAAAACCTCTAAGGAAGGAGATTCCACCACCTCCCTAGGTAACCCATTCTAGTGCTTCACCACCCTCCTAGTGAAAAAGTATTTCAATAATATTCACAGGCATATTGTTAATGCATTTGTTAGGAACCATTAGGAAAGGGATAGATAATATCATAATGCCGCTACATACATGCATGGTACGCCCACACCTCGAGTACTGTGTGCAGTTCTGGTCACCTCCATCTCAAAAAAGATGTATTAGAATTGGAAGAGGTATAGAGAAGGGCAACAAAAATGACCAGGGGATGGAACAGCTTAAAAAGAGTGGGACCTGTTCAGCTTAGACGACTAAGGGGGGGGGGGGGGAGAATATGATAGAAGTCAAACAGAACCCTACTAAATTCATGGCCATTAAAAACACATCACAGACCGTGAAATCTGCCCCTCCTCCCCTGCCCCGTGAAATCTGTCTGGTCTTTTGTGTGCATTTATCCAATACTATACAGATTTCACAGGGGAGACCAGTGTTTCTCAAATTCGGGGTCCTGACCCCTAAGGGAATTGCGGGGGGGGTCACAACATTATTTTAGGTCATGGTATTGCCACCCTTACTTCTGCGCTGCCTTCAGAGCTAGGTGGACAGACAGTGGTGGCTGTTGGCCAGGCACCCAGCTCCAAAAGCAGTGCCTGGCCAGCAGCAGCGCAGAAGTAAGGGTAGCAATACCGCAACCTCTGTCCTACAATGACTTTGCGACCCCTCCCCCTGCCACAACTCCTTTTTGGATCAGGACCCCTACAATTACAACACCATGACATTTCAGATTTAAATAGCTGAAATCATGAAATTTACAATTTTTAAAATCCCATGACCGTGAAATTAACCAAAATGGACTGTGAATTTGGTAGGGCCCTATCTATTAACTTATGAATGGTGTGGAGAAAGTGAATAAGGAAGTGTTATTTACCCTGTCACATAACACAAGAACCCGGGGTCACCCAATGAAATTAATAGGCAGTAGGTTTAAAACATACCTAAGGAACACACAGAGCACAGTCAACCTGTGGAACTTGTTGCCAGGGGATGTTATGACCAAAAGTATAACTGGGTTCAAAAAAGAATTAGATAAGTTCATGGAGGGTAGGTTCATCAATAGCTAATAGACAAGATAGTCAGGGATGCAACCCCCTAACCAGTGACTGACTGAAGCTGGGACTGGATGACAGAGGATGGATCACTCGGTAAATTGCCCTACTCTGTTCCTTCCCACTGAAGCCTCTGGCAACAGCTGCTGTTGGAAGATGGGTTATTGGGCTAGATGGTCTGACCCAGTATAGATGTTATGTTCTTAGGCAAGAGAGGGGGCAGGATAAATACTCAGTCTCAGGGGGCATGAGTACAGGAAGTCTATGGGAACTTCAGAGGCCCAGAGAGACTACTGAAGTTACTCTGGAAAATGCATGCCCCATGTGATTGTCTTTTAGCCTTATTCAGCAGAGCACCCCCAAGAAAACTCAGGAGAGCACAGACAGGTATGTAAGCTTCAAGCAAGTCACCCCATGAACAAGACACAAGATGGATTGAAAGGAATAAGGAAGATCATAAAGTTTCTTTGAGATGTTTGTTATGTTAAATTAAAATATTTTAGTGTATTTTTGTATTGATTTAAAAAAAAAAATCTGAGTTGATTACTGCTTGTCCAAAACTGTCCTCCCCGCAAAAAAATTGCCTTTTTTGTTAGAAAACTGAATTTGTTAAAAAAATGAAACCTGAAGGCCAAAACAGGGGATGGGGGAGAATGGTTTTCCAAGTGAAAAATTGAATTTATCAACAACAAAAAAGAAGCCACCTTTTATGAAAGTTTTCGTTTAGATAAAAACTTAAGTTTCTTCAAAATAAGTTTTTTAATGGAATTGTGTCAGCTAACTCTAGGTTTGACAAACCTTTGGTGATAAAGTTAATTTGGGTGGGTTGAAGTGTTTTGATTCCTTTCTCCCCCTCTGTTACCCAGCTCCCTCTCGTCCTCAGTGCAATTGCCAGTGGAGTGACATTCAAGCAGCAGGAAAGTAGGCCCCAGGGAAGAGCGCAGGACTCAACGTTGGATGGGCAGGGGGAGAGGAGTACAGGCTACTCTGGGAGCCAAGGAAGAGAACAGGCTCTGGGGAGACAGAGCCAAAAGATGCAGACCGGGGCAGGAGACATACAGAGGAAGGAGTAACCAGCAGAGGGAGGCAGACAGAGACAAGGGCCAATGAAAGAGAGGAACAGCCAAGGGGACTGAAAAGGAGAGAATAATTGAGGAAATGGAATAGGATGAAAGAAAGATTTATAGGAGGAGCACGGGTGCCAATTCCTCCTCAGTTCCTACTCTCTTTAGGGACTATTAGCTCTCTTTAGCCTTAACCCTTCATTTTATTTTTGCTTGTTCTAAAAGGGAGTTGGAGCAACTTTGTTTGACGGAAAATTGAAAATTTAGTTATTTATGTTGAACCAGCTGTGATCCCACTCTCTTCAACCCAGCCATGCTCATTTTCCAGAGTCCATCTCCTTCAGGTCTGGGAATGCAGGTTTCCTCAAGGGAGCGCCTGTCCACCTAACACTTCCCTGACTAGATTGACTCTCCACTTTGTTTATTCTCCTGAGAAGATCTACCACAACATTGCCAATCCCAAGCATCAAAATTCAACCCCTCTTCCTTCCTCCCACCCACATAAAAGTCCAAGTCATTAAATACTTAAAGTTGTGGATTCTTTTTATTTGTCTTCTGGGTTTTGTGAATTTCAGGTTCACGTGATCAAGTTTTCTTTGCCACCACAAGAGCTAGAATCTGATTTTTGTGAGCAGATGAGAATCTCAACCTTCATTATACTCCAGGACCCAGGACAGGGCCGGCTCCAGACACCAGCGGAGGAAGCACGTGCCTGGGGCGGCACATGCTAAGGGGCGGCATTCCGTCCATTCTTGGGGTGGCACAGTCAGGGTGGTTTATTTTATTTTATTTTTTTTTTGCTTCAGCAGTTCGGCCGGAGTCTGAGCGACTTTTTTGCGGCAAAAATGGTAGAGCCGGCCCTGACCCAAGACTTTAAAAAATGCCAAATATCAGAAGACTCATGAAAACATGATGTAAGCTGGCTATACAGTTTCCCCAAGAGGATTTTTCATCTGTAAAAGGGTATTGTTTGGCAACGTCTTTTCACCCCTGTACAAAATTGAACACTTGGTTCATTCCACCTTATGTTTTCAAATCTTTTTTATTTCTCAGTCCATATTGCCTGCTGCAAATCAGTTAACATGAGATTCATACCAAAAGTGCTGAACTCCAGAAACAAGCTGTTTGACAAGCCTGAGCCATTGATGCACACCCAGGCAAGTTGTCTCTGGTGACATCTGTTCTAGTAACAGCACATGAATTATCCTTTGTGGATCATTTCATCTTCAGCTGCTTCAGCACTGATGCCACTTCTCCCTTTCTCTCTTCCAGCACTTCCTCCCTCTCGAGCAAATACTGCCTCACTTCCTATACCAACTGCTCCACAATGACCACTCCAATTGCCTATTAGGATCCTAGCCTATCAGCACCTCTCTCACTGTCTGCAAGGATTATTGGACTGTTCTTAGTGAACAGGAGTGCCAAGATGTCTTGCTTAGTTCAGGGGAATCAGATTGCACCTTCACCAGAAATGCTGGATGTTGCATGTGATGAAAGTATCAGCTCTCTGTATCTTCAGACACATGATGGGGTAGCTCACTTGGATGTGTAGAAGAGTTTTCTGCACTTACTGTGTTGTTTTTGAGCAACAAGAAGGGAGTTGTGGTACACAAAATTTGGAATTAGTGAAAAAGCCCTTAAACGAATAACAGTGCTGGATACACTCTCAGATCCTAACTGAACAGATAGCTGGCAAAGAACCATTTAAGGAGACCAAATTGTTCCTGAGATTAAGAGGACTTAGAGATGTTGTATAAAATCATACAGGCAATTCTTGCTCTTGATTGCTGCAGAGAACCATGTTGTGTTCACTCCGATGACAGACAGGTCCTAGAGAATGATAAAATTCCATTATTCTGAGCTGAGTCAATCTCACAGATTGGTGACAAGGAGCATGCCCCCAAAATGCACAATATAACCAAACTATTTAAAAATCAGACGATTGAGTTTACAGGTAAAGAAACAAGACACACAAAGCACACCAGCAGTTACAAGTTTGCGAATGCAATTGCAGATGAAATATGCAGTGGGGAAAAGAAACAAACAGCCTTTCTCTTGAGATATTTGCACATTGTGTACCTCACCTGCAGCAAGCCAACAAAGCTAAAATGGGATGGGGACTTTGAGAAATGTCGTTTCCTTTTCTTTCACGTGGATCTACATTTTCACCATTCTAACTTCCACTAGCTACCAAGACAGGTAATTGGAACGGTTGTCAGTGAAGTGTAGTGCTGTTGGCAACACGGGTAGTCTAAACTGAGTCATCAACAGTTACTGCACTTGTGTGCACACAAATTTCTGCATATTGTTGGCCTGGTTTTCAGAGGTGCTAAGCACCCGCTGTTCACATTGACTTCAGTAGAATAACTTTCATTTAAGAGGACAACCTCCACTGAGGCTTTAGGTCAGTGGTTCTCAACCAGGGGTACATGTATCCCTGGGGATACGCAGAGGTCTTCCAGGGGGTACATCAACTCATCTAGATATTTGCCTAGTTTTACAACAAGTTACATAAAAAGCACTAGCGAAGTCAGTACAAACTAAAATATACAGACAGTGATTTGTTTATACTGTTCTATATACAATACACTGAAGTGTAAGTACAATATTTATAGTCCAGTTGATTTATATTATAATTATATAGGAAAAAATGAGAAAGTAAGCAATTTTGCAGTCAGTGTGCAGTGAAACTTATATTTTTATGTCTGACTGTATTAGCAAGTAGCTTTTTAAGTGAGGTGAAACTTGGGGGTATGCAAGACAAATCAGACATCTGAAAGGGGTACAGTAGTCTGAAAAGACTGAGAGCCACTGATTTAGGTGACTATGTTAACAGAATTTTCCACAGGTTCTAGGTAACTGAAGCTGCTAGTTCATACCTGTGATGCTAGTTCATAGCTGGTTCACCCACACCAGTAAGAAGTTGTCACCTCCTGCCCTGTAATTCTGGATGCTGCTGTGCTGTGCAGCTTTGACTCGGAGCCCGGACATCAGCAGCTCTCACATATAATGTGTTTTTGTTTTTTCAAACAACATTATGGAGAAAAGTCATTGAGAGAAGTCCCACGCAAATGTCAGTTGGCTGAGGTGCGAACCAACTAATGACACTGAGGTGTTAACATCTCTAGAGACCTGTCAAAGAGCGACTCACTGGCCAGTGCACCCCCTCATGGCAGGGCATAGCAGGGCCCTTGCTGACAGCCATTTTGGCCCTGTGGTGCTCTGCTTCTAGTCACTCAGCCCTCCGGCCAGGTCACGTTCAGTCTCAGCCCTTCAGAGTAACAAAGTTCCCCAAAACAGTAGTTCCTACCCAAGGTCTTCGGCCCAACTTTGGGCTCAGTGGTTCTTACCCCCCCCCCTTATATCAGGGGGCTGTCATTCCAGCTTCCTCAGTGGCCAGTAGGGGAACCCAGGCCCACTCTCTACTCTGGGTTCCAGTTCAAGGACCCTGTAGCAAGCACACAATTAAATCTGCTTCCTCCAACCCCTTGCAGCCCCCTCACTCCTCCACTGCTCACTCCTTCAGACTCTTTGCCACTTCCCAGGCTCTGCGGAGTTCTCTTTGGCTCTTGTACCTATGACATCTCCCAGGCCTTTCATCCAGGAGGGCCAGGTCCTGTCTGTCTCTCCAAAGGCTGTGTGACCGTGTCTCTTTCTTCTGGAAATTGGACCCTGAGCTGCTTCTCTGGGGTCTTGCCCTTTTGTCAAGTCTCACGGCAGGAGCTCACTCCACCACTATGGCTTCCCAGGGTCTCCTGGACCTTTACCAGAGCTGCCTTCCCAAGAGATGATCCCAAAACCTATTGTCCCTTGGGCATCCTGCCTCCTTGTTAGTCACTCTGCTTCTCTCAGCTGAGACTCATCATTAATATAGATACCAAATTCCACCTCAACCAGGAGCTAATCCTAAATTGGGCCTGGCCCATCCTCCAGGTGCAATCAGATGCACTAATTGCTCTGTCTCCAGCTAACCCTTTCTCTGCCAGTGTGGAGTATGCACTCCACCCTAGCCAGAACAGAGGGAGTTTCACTTGAAAGGCTCTGTGGCAAAGTTGCTGCCCCAACAAACCCCACTGACTGGATGTGGCACTGCAGCAACTTTTGCCTCAGTTTCCCCCACCTTCTTTTGGCCTGCTACCACCATAAGCATGTCCTAGCCCTTCAGCCAGACCACTTCACAGTGTTCTGCCTCTTCCAGGGCCACAGAATCCTTTATCAAAGTCCAACAAAAATGTATACAAACCATACCTTCATCCTGGCTGGGCTTAGCAGGTAGTCACCTCAGCGCAGCTATGCCCCTACTGCTGCCACTCGATCAATCATCTGATCCGGGGGTTTGCACACTCCTCCCCTTACTCAGGGTTTCCAACAGTCTCATCAGGGTCCCTGTCTCAGTTAAGCTTCCCAGCTCATTCTTGGAGAAGCCTTACCTCCTCTTGTGCCATTTCTCCCTCTCAGCTGTCTTTTCAGGCTGGCCCCCAGAGAGCGCTTCCCACCTCTTTTCCTCTCAGTCTTCCCTCCCTAATTGGCCTCACCCAGCTATTTATGGAGATAAGCCCTGCTCTTTCCAAGCTGGGCTTTATTTCTAATTAGGCCTGGCCCATCCTCCAAGTGCACCCAGACTGGATAATTGGCCTCTCAGGCCCATATTAACCCTTTCACAACCTGTGGGGGGGTAAAGACCCTATCACAGGTTCCATTTTCTTCTCACTGAAAGGACATAGACCAGGGTCGACAATGTTTTAGGTGCCATTATGATCCACAAACCTCCCCTTCTATGCCACCTAACCTTGTAGGTGCCTAAACTCACTTGGCACTTAAGTTTTTGCTGTAAAAGTTCTCCCATCAAAGCCCCAGTGCAATCCCTGATCTGGTAGGCATGCTCAAACTGCACAGGATTGAGCCCCATTCAAAATCCCTCTGGAGCAGCAGCAGCTTTCCCTTGTGTAAGTTCTAGCCCAGTGGTTAGAGCATTCACCTGGGATGTGTAAGGCCAAGGTTCAATTCCCTTCTCTGCTTGAGGGGGAGCAGGGATTATGAACAGGGGTGTCTCACCTCTCAGCAGAGTGGCCTGAGCAACAGGACAGTCTGACAGCAGTTTCCCTCAGTCTCTCCTGTTGAAGCTGTTTCACTTTGGATAAATACTGCAGACCTAGGGATCCTTTCACTTCCAGTGTGAAGTCCCTCTTCCTGTTCTGCGCAGGCTGGAGTTGACTTAATAACCAGCAATGACACAAGAAAACAACTTTTCTTTAAACAAGTAGAGGAACTGAATTTTAAAAAGCTTCCTGGGGTGAGAATGAAGCATTAGACAGGCTAAGCCTTTCCTTGCTGCTCGCTGTGACAGTCTCTCTCCCAGCCTCAACTTTCTTTTCTCTATTCCCCGTTACCCGGGGTTCTTTCAACCCAAAGCTCTTGGTAACTTTTACTCTGTGCAAGGAGGTGTCAGGAAATAAATCAGGGGAGACACGGCCATCCGACCGATAGATGGCTGGCACAAACAGGACAACGCAAGAGTGCTTTCACTTAAAGCTAAACTTTACTTAGTCTCAAGCACTTACACACATCCGCAACGGGTTAATAAAACACCCCCAACCCTTGATAATTACCAAAGCTGAGTGTGGCTCTCGAGTGGCACAGGGGCAGCCCGTCTGCCGGTGGGGAACACAAGATGCATCCAGACGGAGAGACCAGTCCTGAAGAGTCCCCCCAACTCAAGCTTTTTCCCCTTATTTATTCATTAGTAATAGAATGACATGTCCCTTAAAGAAACCTTGTTAAGTAAGCAGTTTCAATGATCAAGCAAGAGGTTCCTTCTGATTATTGATTAACCAGGTGCAGGTTTTTCCAGAGCTTGCAGCCTTGAGACCCCAATAGACATTCCTGGGGTACATCCTGCTCTTTTAAAATGTATGTATCAGCAACTTCAACACCATTCTTATCAGGAAGAGTGCGGGGTCAAGCTGCACTTTCTGAGGCACCCAAAACCCCCTCCCCTCCTGCCTTGGTCAAGCTGAGACTTGCTTTTAACAATAAGCCGTAGTGGTTTCAGGCACCTTACTGGTTTGCCAAAATCTCCCCATACACCCCTCCCTCCCTCCACTTCTCTTCCCATTTTTTCTCCTTCCTCCTCTTTCTCTTGCTATCATTCCACTTCCCTAATTTGTCTTTCCTGATGGCCCTTTAAATATTTACATAAGGATTTCACTAAAAAATTCTGACAACACTGGCCCTCATTTCCTTTTAGTCTGTAAGAGTCTGAGATCAACAGACACATCTATTTTAAACAAGAATTAGAAGAGCCATGTGGCACAGTGGGTTGATTTCATTTAAATGCCTCTCCATTTTGATTCACATTTTCCTGATCCCATAACTACATTGTTCCAATTAAAAGCAAGGATTTTGTGCTTCCCCTACATATCATTCTGGTGGACACGGTTCATTCAGTTACA
Organism: Malaclemys terrapin pileata; assembly: GCF_027887155.1. Classification (NCBI taxonomy): domain Eukaryota; kingdom Metazoa; phylum Chordata; order Testudines; family Emydidae; genus Malaclemys; species Malaclemys terrapin. Next base: position 142,444,768 of record NC_071507.1, read on the forward strand.
TTTCATCAGCTGTTTGGAAGAGATACTGCAAAACAAAATTGTCTACCCCATTTCCATTTAAATCCTGATAAACAAATCTTGGGACAGGTTCCGGCTATTTTAGTAATGCATTCTGATGTCTAACAAATTTCATTTGCTGCAGTTAAATATAGAAGATATCAATTCAGATTTGCAAAGTAGAGAAATATAACACAAATACATTTTGCCCCAATATACACAGATGATTTTCTTTAAAAATATGTAATTGTTGGTCTCATTTCAATCGTGCACAGCAAGAACAGAGGCAAGGCAGAGAGCAGTGGGGAAGAAGGAAAAAGAGAAGGGGCTGGATAGCATAGAGGTCTGGCATTCTTTGAGCCACCTCAATGTTTTTATCCAAATGTATCTAGAAATGGGGCCCAAATTTCTTCAAATTCATATAATAGCTCTCTATGATCTGAAACTATTCTTTCTTTGGCTAACATGTTATGTCTGTGTAGTATTGTCTGATTTTATGTTGTCTGGTGTTGCAGTTTTGCCAAGTTGTAAAATTGCTTTATGCCAGCATTCTATCTGAGATCTTGCGAAACGTGCAGTATTTGGAAATATATACAAGCTGAAAGTCATTTACCTTTTGTACTTTTCACTGCCTGTTTCTTTATGAAAATAAATAAAAATAATAAAAAAAAAACAGAGGGGAAACAGGTGAGATCCTTTTTTCAAATCAGTACTACTGACAATAACTAACTTGAGTTTCCATCAGTCACATGGCTGGGGATTTCATTGGAGATGGGTTAAACCAGCTTAGAAAGGATACCTGTATGTAAATCAGGCATATGATGCTATATCCGCATCTCACCAAAGTCAATAACAAAGTTTACACAAACTTTAAAGAGCCCAGGATTTGGCCCTTTGACTTTTCAATATACTGTTAGTTTAGGGCAGCAGTTCTCAAACTGGGGTCACCAGGGCCAGCTTTAAATTTGCTGGGACTCAGGGCTGAAGCTGAAGCCCGAGTTCCACCTCCACCCAGGGTGGCAGGGCTCAGGCTGTGGCCCTCTCTCCCTGCCCCACGTGGGGCAGTGGGGCTTGGACTCTGCTCTTCTCCCCTACCCTCCGCCCCGGGGTCATGCAGTAACTTTGTTGTCAGAAGAGAGTCATGATGCAATGAAGATTTAGGTTTAGGATGTAGATAACCCAATTTGAGTAACTATCCAGAAGTTCCTTCAATTTTATCTTACCACTTTAGGAGCCCGTTTTTCTGAAGGTGGCCTCCTATTGTGCAGACACAAACACTTGCATGTGTACTTTTCAAACACAAAAATCATGTGCATAGATGATGCGTTTGTGTTTGTAAATTCTATCATGTGTACCTCTACAACTTATATGCTCACTTGTTAGTGCTTGAAAAGTGTATGTATGCCCACAGCTGCTGGTTGCAGAGTTGTAGTTGTACTAAATGAGGCCAGGTTGAGACGCCTTTGAATATCAGGCCCTGTGATTATTATTTGCTGCACACTCAAGACCAAACAGATCAAAGCAATACAGCCCTTGACAGAGAGCACAGTAGAGTGAGCTCAAAAATATTGCTGTAGTAACAAGGACATCAATATTTGAAGCGAGACCATTATTATTGATCATATTTTGCTCTCATGATATTATCATTAATCTTTGCTTATTTATCTCCATAGAAAATTGATTAGCAGTATTTCCACTCATCATATACACTAAGAATGTCTTATATCTAATATAAGAATGCTTCATCAACTGACAAGCTTAGCCTGCAGTCACCAAACAAAAACATAATAGGTCTGCTGAAAATCTGCATATATAAAAACCTGAATAAAAAATGGTATAATAGCACATTCCCTTATATCTGAGACCTAACTGAATCAAAAGACTGTTAAAAACAAAAGTAGCTAATAGCACACTGCAATGTACAGTGATATGAATTGTAAAAGGAAATGAGAAAAGCTAATTCTTCATCCATACAACCAAATATTAACTGTGAGACCAAATGTCTATCAAGTCTATTCAAACACAGCTGGTCTTGAGGCTGTTGAACATTTAATGGTGCTTTCATGAGAAATTCCAAATAACCTGATAGTCCTCAAAAAACTCCTACCATGCATGCACCCCCTACAGTGCATATGTGCATTGTGGCGAGTGGGGGCAATGCCAAAGGAACCCACCACAATAGCATTTAACTTAAAAAAGGGGAATTACACAAAAATGAGGAAGCTAGTTAAAGGGATATTAAAAGGATCAGTCACAAGGGTGAAATGCCTGCAAACTGCATGGAGACAATTTAAAAACATAATAAAGGCTCAAACTAAATGTATAACCCAATTTTTTAAAAAAACAGTAAGATGACCAAAACAATGCCATCATGGCTAAACAGCAGGGTAAAAGAGGTGGTTAGAGGCAAAAAGGCATCCTTTAAACATTAGAAATCAAACCTTAGTGAGGAAAATAGAAAGGACCATGAGCTCTGGCAAGTGAAGTGTAGAAGTATAATAATGCAGGTCAAGCAAGAATCTGAAGAACATTTAACTGAAGACACAAAAACTAAACAGCAAAAAAAAAATTTGAGTACCTCAGAAACAAGAAGCCTGCTGAACAGTCAGTGGGGCCATTAAACAATCGAGGTGCTAAAAGAGCACTTAAGTAAGATGGAGCCATAGTGGAGAAGCTAAATGAATTCTTTGCATCAGTCTTCACTGCAGAGGATGTGAGGGAGATTCCCATACCTGAGCTATTATTCAGGGCTTTGGAGCTGTGCTCTGGCTCTGCTCCAGCTCCAGGCAAAAACCTGCAGCTCCACTGCTCCAGAGCTCCTCCGTGCTCCAACTGCCAGAAGCTGGGCCTGGAAGACAAGGAATGGATCACTCAAAATTGCCCTGTTCTTTCATTCCCTCTGAAGCTGGCCATTGTCAGAAGGCAGGAATTTTTGTCTACATGGACCATTGGTTTGACCCAATAGGGCCATTCTTATGTTCTTATATGCCACTTTCAGCACCATGGCCAAACCTGGTAAGCAGTTCATGAGCATTTATCCCTGACATCTACTTATACAACAAGAGAGAGACAGGGAGAGGGATGAAGAAGATAGAACAGTAAACAGGATAATTCTGAGAATGTTAAAGATGAGGGATGGGGGAATACTGCTCTGATTATATAAAAATCACAGCAGCATTTATCATTTTGGAGATTTCATGGGGGGAGGGAAATCACAAGGAATTTTTTTAAGAGAATTTACACTGATTTTGACAATCCCTAGTTATGAATAAAATTGCTATAATTTTATAAGGAGATTATGGGAAATCACCAGTTAGCGGTGTGTTAAAACACTGCACAGATGATGGCCTACTGATGACCTCTGATCCCCAATCCTGTATGACCAGAGTTGTGCAAGAAATTATAAACTTTAACATAGTCACAGGATTGAAAGTGATTTAGATGAAAGCAAAGCAGTGGACCCTGGATTAGTCCCTAAATTCTAGAAACACTTACATACAAATTTTAGATGCTGATAGGTTTAGCTAGTATAACTCACTCAGCATTTAAAGAGACTCTTTCATTGTATGCTTATTCATAAATGCCTTAAAAATCTAATTAATTGGCAAAATCTCCCAAATTATTCCTTAGATGAAATGCAGCAATAAAAATGAATTTGATAACAAAAATTTGCTTTCTGTTCTTAACTCTGTTGATGGAGATCACTACAAAATACTAGAGGTGATGCCAACAGTACACATATTATCTGAGGCAATAATAATTACCTAGGGTCACTCAGATAACACTGCAGTGAATAGTATCAGAGGGAGGCTTGGCAGCTAAAAATTTCAATGAGCAGTTCTGGTGCCCCATTATGTTCACTAATAATTTTATATCCTGGGGATCTACAAACATTGGACAAATATTTAACAGAGTCAACTTCCAGACACTCCCAAAGGTGCATTAATATTTCAAAGGGACAGCAGAGACTCTGCCCAAAGGGTTGTCATCTGTTTGAAATTTATATTCAAAACCTGTGAGTTCGTCAGCCATAAAGCTAGCCTGAACCCTTCTCCCAGGAGGGAAAAAAAATCCCCCTTGTGGAAATTCAGAAGGTATTTCTGTAATGAATGAATAGGCTTATGGAAAATATTTATAATGGAAAAATAAATTAGGTCACTCCTATACAACAACTTCAAATTGGTGCCAATTCCAAGGTTCACTGTATTTCAGCTGAAGCATCACACTTCCCCTCTAAGATGAGGAATGATTTAAGAGGCTTACCAGGACTGCTAACTGTTTTCCAAGTCTCAGGTTCCAAGGCTAATTGTTGGAGAGGCTTTGAAATAAATGTGAAGACACACGTGAAGTACATAATCTCTAACCTATACATAGAAGTCATAAAATGAGAAATGGAACAAAAGAAAGGGGGGGTATGAAAAGATAGAAATAATCTATGGAGGAAAAAAATCACCTCAAACAGTGGCCAAAACTCTGGCAAAAGGCAGCAACATCTTTTATCTGTCTGATAACAAAGGGTACGTCTTCACTACCCGTCGTATCGGCGGGTAGCAATTGATTTATCTGGGATCGATATATCATGTCTCGTTAAGACATGATATATCGATCCCCGAACACGTTCACCGTCGACTCCGGAACTCCACCAGAGCGAGCGGCGGTAGCACAGTCGACGGGGGAGCCGCGGCCGTCGATCCCGCACTGTCTGGACCCCAGGTAATTCGATCCAAGATACTTCGACTTCAGCTACGCTATTCGCGTAGCTGAAGTTGCGAAGTTGTGTATCTTGGATCGATCCCCCCCCAGTGTAGACCAGCCCACAGAGGTAAAAGGCAAAGGGATGCAACAGTGGTAACTCACCCTTTGCTGCTTCTCAATACTCTACAAACGTAACACTTCTGCATATTGGAAAGTTCATAAGGACAAGGAGCCTTCACTTACATCTGGGAGGAAAAACCCTCAGGTACAAAACTGTTGGCTACAAATCTCAGGATTTACATTCAAGCGGGCTGATCCCCTTCTACATACCAGTGTAACTCCATTGACTTAAATGGAATTACTCTTGATTTACACTGGTGTGGGAGAGCAAGTCTAATCCATCTTACTGGTTCCCACTTGTAGTGGTTCCAGCAGTTCTGGTCAGGGGTAGCAAGCCAATAAAGATGCAGAACTGAATACACCCCTCTAAGTCTCATGTACACATTCTCTGCAGAAAATTGGGAAAAGAAAGAATCCACACATGCTGTTGCTTGGTTTTGAAGAGCGTGGGACACTTTAATAATGGAGTAATTAACAAAGATAAGAAAATGGGAACAAGTGAGTCATTTACATTTTATGGAGTTTGACCTCCATTCTTGGAATATGGAAGAAATGACAAAAACACTACGCTGCCAAATTAAGGTAAATCCTTTATAATAACACAAAGCATTCTTGTCCTTATTAGTGGAAATTTGTACATATATCATTTCTCCAGACAGTTATTACAATTTTCTTTCATTATACACTCACTTTGTGTGTCCACTTCTCCTTTTGTGTGGTTTGTGCTTCATGTCAGTTTTTGAAAATTAAAATATAATAAAAAATATGACAAATGGCTACAATTTTTCAATGGAATATTATTGTAGTAGATCAATAAATTAGCTTGTGTATCCAAAGTTAATTGAGTATCCCTGTATTTGGAAGAATTTTTATGTGACTCTCTTTGGGTAGTTCTGCATCCTTCAGATATTTACTCATACTGTAAGTGATAACAACACACAGTTGTGAATGAACATTGTTGTGGTTTGAATTAAACTACATTTGTCCATGTTAATAACAAACAGACCTAGAGCCCCCTCTGCTCCATTCCAAACACAGTTGCTTCCTTTCTTGTTCTTGTCACATCCACCTGTGTGGATTCTTCAATCTCTCCACTGGCTTTCACTTCCCTATCACATCAAGTTCAAGTTTCATGTCCTTGGCTTCAAGACTTTACGCTATTCTGTCCCCACTTCATCATTCATCCACTCCTGTTAGCTCCTCCCCTTATCCACCCTCTTCCAGAAGCACCTTTGCACTTTCTTCTTTCTGGAACGAATTCTCTCCCCAAACTGGGCTCTAAAGTTACTACCCAGACTTCCTTCAAATCCCTCTTTAAAGTCCAGTTCTACCTTGGAGCCTGCAGCAAACTTCCAACTGATAGTGTCCTGGTAGATGGTCAGTGCGGTTTGCTGATACATAGTTTCATTAATTTTTTGTAAATTTTTAATATAAATTAAATTAAATAACTATCCACATAGTCCTTCCGTTGGCTCCATATTGGGGGGGACCCCTGTGCCCATGTAGAGCCAGCTTCAGGATCAGGACCATTGTTAGCCTGTACAAGAATATGATCTTATCATTGTTATCCTGCTTATGCTGATGCTCAGTGCAGTGCACCCTGGATAGGTGTCCCAGTGTGCAACCCACCACCATCCAGTGCACTGTCTTTTGGAAAGTTTTAGCAATGCTCGGTGGGGCAGAAATGAGTCACATAGAGGTGACTAGGAGCAAGGGGCGGGGCCGGCTCCAGGCACCAGCTTACCAAGCAGGTGCTTGGGGCGGCCACTTCGGAGAGGGGCGGCACATCCAGCTATTTGGCGGCAATTCGGTGGAAGGTCCTTCGCTCCAAGCGGGAGTGAGGGACCGTCCGCCAAATTGCCGCCTCAGATCGCGATCACAGCTTTTGGGGGTGGGGGGGCTGCTTGGGGCGGCCAAAACCCTGGAGCCGGCCCTGGCAAGGGGTCAACTTCACAGCATGTCACTGACTCCATCTCATAATGTCATCTATAACACATAATTTTTGTACCATCTCCAGAAGCATGGAGCCTGCATAGTTCTGCACTATTGTCGTAAGTGTTGCAAGCACAGGATGCACAATCCTCCAGTATTTGCAGAACTCCAAGAAGAACTGAATCAGTGAGTGATATGATGATTTCATGGAGGACAAATTGCTGTGGGATATAGTGAGAACCAATTCAAGGTTGTTGGTGACATTCACAGAGTAGCTGCAGATGGTGAAGCACCACTTCTGGGCCCAAGAAACACGCAATGACTGGTGGGCTCTCATCATAGTGCAGGCTTGGGATGACAAGCAGTGGCTGCAGAACTTCCAGATGCACAAGGCCACATTCGTGGATCTGTGTGCCAAGCTCATTCCAGCACAGGGACACCAGAATGAGAGCTGCACTGATAGTGGAGAAATGAGTGGTGACTGTGGAAATTTGCAATGCTGGATTTCTAGCAGTCCAGTGGGAAATCGTTCTGGAGTTGGAAAATCCATTGTGGGGGCAGTAAGTGGGTGCTGTCAGTATTGCTAGGCATTCTGCAGCATATGTTATGAACTAATAAAGACAAATTATTTTCCAAAGAACAGAATTTTATTCAGTAACAAAACCAGTGCAAAGAAAAATCTGGGCAATTTTAAAGCAAATACATCAAAAACATAATACATTAATTAATGGAACAGAACTTGAACAAGGGGAAAAAAATATTCATGTCCATTTTAGCTACACATACAGCAACAGTGGCTTTCATAGGTCAGGATAAGTGAAGTTGTGATGGTCCTTACTGTCTCCTGGGGTGGAGTGGCAGGGGTAGGGGTAAAAGGGGTGGCCCCTCATGCCATGTGGAATGTTGAGCAGGAATGTAGGTAGGTGCTGCAATGAAGTTCACCATGGACTGCAAAGGGAGGCAAGTCCATGATCGTTGAACCTGCAGGTCCACAAAAGTCTGCAGCATCTGTGTTTGCTGCTGGAGAAGCCCCATTATGTCCTGGGGAATCTCCTTCTCCTTTTCCTGCTGGGACTCCTGGGCCTGTCTCCTGCCCACTCTTTCCTCCTCCAGGCTGTCTGCAATATTCATCCTCCTGGCCCTTTGCTCATGGTCTGATGCAGCACTGGCTTGCAGGATCTCATTGAGCATGTCAGCCTGAGTCATGCTCTTTCTCCTTATCTGGCTCAGGTGTTCCATGGGTGTGGAGGGGGAACCTCTCAAGGCCGCAACAGCAGCAGCTGCAGATAAAACACACAGGGGTAACACTGTCAGTGTAGTCACAATGGAAAGCAAAAATTAAGCTTCTGAATTCTCTTCCTTTGCTCCCCTAAAGTTTTAAACAAGACATGCTTATTGACACTTCTGCTTCAGAGTGCTTCTGCACAGCACCACTCACAGCACCCGCCATGGTGAGTGTGGCCGCCCGGAGCAAGGGAAATGAGGAGGGAATTGCTCAGCTGCATGAAACTATGTGTATAGGGCAATGGCACTGGATACTGGCACCATTTTCCACAGGTGATGGTGATTTTAACTGATCTTATACTCCTGAGGGTAACAAAGGGACAGAGAGGACAGCTGCTGCTGGCGTTTCGAAGCTGCCCAGGCCAGTGTGCCGCTAACCTGTTTACTGCAATGGTGGCTGCCAAAGTTATCACTGACTGGCATGGGAAAGCATTCTACCATGGAGGAAGAAATAAGGGAGCCATCCCTAGAAATCTTCAGCAGAAGGTTGCAGAGTACCTCCATGGAAGCTTCATCGAGATCTCTCAAGAGGATTAAAGGGACATCTGTGTGTACATAAACTCACTCATCCTCATTGTCCCCCACCCCTGCCTAACTCCAGAGGGGAAAGTGGTACCACTACCTCTTCTAGTAGGAGTAAATTAATGAAAAGTCGATAGCTGTGTCCTGTTAAGCTGGGGATGCCATCAGTATATCACTGTAATGGGAAATACAGATTAAAACTTACCCAAGGTTCCTTACCCTGCATTGGGCTCACCCATGCTCGACTGCCGGGACAGACTGGACATTGGTGGAGTCAAAAACAGTTCCAGGCTTGTGCCATAGCTGGCCCCCCAGTTGCATATCCCCCATCGTCCTCTTCCATCATGTCCTCGCTGTTCATGGCAGGGGCCTGTGACTCGGTGATGGGGTGGGGGGGAATCTCTGCCAAGTATGGCACACAGCGCTTTGTGAAAGCAGCAGGTCTGTGGATTGGCATCGGATTGAGTTTTGGCATTCCTGGCTTTCTAATATACTTGCCACAGATCCTTCACTTTCACACAGTACTGCTTCTGCTCCATGTCAGATGCTTCTCCTGCATCCCCCATGCAATCTGCTTGTAGACGTCCACATTTCTATGGCTGATCCGTAGCTGTGCCTGCACAGCCGCTTCTCCCCACAGGCCCAGGAGATCCAATATCTCCTGTCCGCTCCAAGCCAGAGTGCATCTGGAGCATGTAGCCGGCCTGGGCATCTGGGCAGCTGCGCACAACAGTGGAGAGCTGGTAGGTATTCTCACGAAACTGTGCAACCATGAAAAAAGGCATTTCAAAAATTCATGGAGCTTTAAAGTCTCCATGACCCCTGGGCAGCGGGGTTCACAATTGTGACCAGAGAGGTCCAGGTCAGGCATTGTGGGACAGGTGCTGGAGGACTGTTAGGGTTGACATAGGTAACACAATGTCTACGCTTACACTGTGTCAACCTTAGTACATCAACCATGGCTCAACGCTGCTGAGGGAAGTGGTGTTACTGTGGTGTTGTAATAGAGCACTTACATCAGTGGGAGACAATTTTAAGTGTAAACACATGCACAACTAGGTCGACGCAAGATAGCTTACGTCGACGTAACTTTGTAGTATAGAGCAGGCCTTTGTCTCCTTGTGTTGTCTGGGCAGCACAATAGGATCTTGACCAGTCCTGATAGGGCATCTGGGCACTACCATAATACAAATATGTAACAAAGTTTGCTAGCAATTTAGAAGATGTCTGCTGTATATATTATTTAATAAATAGCAGAAAGCAGTGTTCCCTCTAATTTTTCCCACCCATGTGTGGAATAAATTTTGTTATGTGCACCAATATGGAGGTGATGTGTGACACAGAACAAAATTCATGTGGTGGGGGTGAGGCAGAGGGGTTCGGAGTGTGGGAGGGGGCTCAGGACTCAGGCAGAGGATTGGGGGGCAGGGATGTGAAGGCTCCGGCTGGGATGGGGTGGGGCCGGGGATGAGGGGCTGAGAGCTGGGGCAGAGGATTGGAGTGTAGGGGTGCAAGGGTTCTGGCTGGGGGTGCAGGCTCTGGGGGGGGCGGGGATGAGGAGCTCAGGGCTGTGGCAGATGGTTGGGGTATAGGGGTGTGAAGGCTCTGGCTGGGGGTGTGGGCTCTGGGGATGAGGGGTTTGGGGTGTAGGAAGGTGCTCAGGGGCTACAGCGGGGAGAGAGAGGACTCCCCCCAGCTCTCTCTACCCACAGCAGCAGCAGCACCTGGGGTGGGGTGGAGAGGCAACTCTCCCCGCCATGGAAGCTCTGGGATTCGGGCTGCAGGACAGGCGCCCCTTCCCCAGCCCCAGCAAATCTGGGCGGGAGGAGGGCTGCCCCGACCATGCTTGGGGTTGGGCCCAATCCGGCTGCACCGCCCCATCAGTTCTGGGTGACCTGTCCAGGGCTGGGGCTGGGCCGCTCCGGCCACGCTTGGGGCCAGCCCAGGCCACAAAGCAGCAGGAGTTGGGGCTGGGGGAGGGGCACCCCGCACCTCAGCCATGGCAGGTTGGGGCCCAGGGTAGATGGGGACTGGAGGAGGGGCACCCCTCCCCCAGCAGGTCCCCAAACAGGTTCCTTGAGCGCCTGCGCGGCACTAAATAGGCTGCTGCGCAGCTTACAGGGATCTTAGGCAGAGAGGGAAACTATCATGCTGAGATTTCATAGCAGAAATAAAGGTAAATTCTGTCATTAGCTTAAATTCGCTAAAATCTGCATCAGCTCTCACCTTGAGGAGAATCTTGCAGAAAGTGGGGCCATTGTTTTGAATTCTATGTCTCAGAAACATAGCTTACACAGTTCAGAACCAGCAGTGTGCTTGGATTCTGCACACAACCAATGACGATGCGCTTGAAGTCTATAATAATACTAACATTTTACTTTCCAGAAGTGAGATGACCTTGATGACTAATGTAAAAACCTGCGTCACTGCAGCTCAGTAAGAAATACACCATGTAAACAGAGAGGTTTTTGTAAAAACAGTGTAAGAATGATACAGTAGATCAAAACACAGACTGGAAAGCTGTGTAATTGTAACACTAATTATGACTTACATAGTTTCATCTCTTTTGAGCAGTAAAAGTTAATTGAAGCAAACAGATTTATTGTACAATTACCATCTGCCATAGATAATGTATGTGCAGTGCATGTTATAAAAGTGAAGAAATGAGAACAATTAAGAGAACAAAACTGGATGCAAAGCTTAAAAGAAAAGTAACTCTTCCATTGACAAGAAACAGAGACCTTTGAAAGAGTGCAGGAACAGAATCCCTATAGCCACTCTCTAGAATATGTCCAAATGTGTACACTTTGTACAGATTGCGTGATTCATGGACTGATAAAACATTCCAGCGTTTTCATCTTTATTTTACCTATTCAAATCTGACCAGGTCAGTAGCGACTGCAAGTCATTGCCATCTGATGACTGTTTAGCATCTAGTGTAAAGTAAATCCGTGGTGCTAGTCCATTGCCACATCAATAAAATCTTCCATTGCAATTCGCTCTTATTGACAGTCTTAGCAGAGAGGCCAATCTTGGAATGGACACGGAGCCTGAACTAGTCTCTTGTTTCTAGAAGTGGTTCCTCCAGAACAGGGTTTAAGGCACACTCGATGGGCACTGAGGACGGGTCACCTATTTTTTTTTAGAAAAGGGTGTAAAAAAATTGTTACCAGTTGAAATACGTTAATACAATTTCCCAGAACTGACCTGTTTAAACAATTGACAGGAAACAATTCAAAACTACAAAACAAGCCTGACAATCTATAGTGGAGATAGCTACAGAGAAAAAGGCACATGCTACTATGTAATCAAATAGATTTACTGCAACAGAGTCAGCCATTACTATAACTAAACGAAGACCATAAAAGGTTGAAAGACTGGTGTTGACAGTGGTACAGAAAGATGCTGCCCTACAAGGATACCTTTAATGGAACATTTAGGAAATGCATATTTTTAAGCATGTACAGCTCCTCACACAATGGGGTCCTGCTCCATGGCTGGGGTTCCTAGGTGCTTCTTCAATACAACTAATAATGCTATAGACTGACATAATTATTAATGTTCACTACTTTTACACGACTATGATACATTTTGTACAAATTATGCCTTGTGAGGTATAATTTGAAGTGGGAGGAGGCACAAGTCTCTTCCTGGTGTGGGGGCTGAAGTGGACCAGACAGAAAATTGGGGGGGCTGAGCCCCCCCTTGCTATGAGACCCCGGGCCCTCCAGGCCAGGTCAGAGGCTGGAAGCCAGAGCTGGGCAGTGCAGGGCGCTGGTTGCTCATAGCCAGTAAGAGCTGCCTCAGCAAGAGGACCTGGCTCTGGAGCCAGCAGAGCCCTCAGGGAGCAGTAACTGTGGAGGGTGGGGCCCAGGAGAATGGGCTGAAGCAGGTCAGTCTGGGCCACTGTGAGGAGTTCCGGACCCTCCACCTGCCCTGGAGAGCAGCGACATGAGCCGAGAGCTGCTCTTAGGCACCCCAGCACCCTGCCTGGGCTTACTTCTTTGCTACTGCTACCCCTGGGCGCCCACTCAGTAGCCACTTCTGCTCTCTCCATTCCGCCTTCAGAGTTGGGAGGCTGGAGAGCGGCACCTCCTATGGTCTGGCTATGGGGAGCAAATTTTTAATTAGCTATAGCCCCCACAAGCCCTCTCCCAGCACCACCTCTGATTCGAAAACTCATAATATGCTGAACATTATTGTCCCGATAAAATATGTGTATCAACATTGCATGTAAAGTTATAAGTTTCTACTGTATAATATCATTGTAATCCAGAGTTAGGAAGGCAGGTCCAACCAGTTCTTCCAAGACAAAGACACACTGGCACCCCCAGACAAGTTTCAACAAGTCAAGTGGGCTATCACTTAGTTAAGTGACCATTTTCTGGCAAGGGGAAGGTGTGAACAAGAAATTTATATTTCATCACAAGGACAGTTCAAACCTCACGTTCACAAGGTGTTAGTCACCATGATGCAGCAAGAATGTTTCTAGCACAAGGAACTGAATTATAAAGAAGGGAGAAAAATGCTTGACCTCACTTTCCTCCTTCATCTCTGCTCATGACATCAACGACTCTTAAAGAACTGAACTTGGGGGAGGGGGCAGTAGGGGAGTCTTGGCTGAAACAAGCCAGTACAAACTGCTGTACGCTTATGGTGAGAGAAACCTTTTTGCTTTTAATTAGCTTGTTAAGTTAGGCATTTAGCTTGCATGTTATCTTTTTATTTCTTTTGTAACCAATCCTGACCTTTATACCTCATTACTTGTAGTCACTTAACAATCTCTCTTTTCTTTCTATAGTTAATAAACTTGTTTCACCATATTATCTAACCAGTGTGTATGGATTAAAGTATATGGGAAACTCTATTTGGGATAACAAAGCTGGTGCATATCATTTTCCTTTGATAAAATGATGGACTTTATATGAGCTTGCATTGTTCAGCAAGGTGCTGGGCAATACAAGATGCACATTTCTGGGCAAAATTCTAGGCCTAGAGAATCTGCTGGTGTTTTTCTGCAGTGTAATTCGTGAGTGGCTAGTTAGTAGCACTCAGTACCGTGTAGCTGGGAGCAAGTTACATGCTGGAGGCTGTGTGTTAACTGGCCAGGAGTGGCTGTTCAGCAGTACAGAAGTGTAAAAGGCATCCCAGGCTGGAGAATGGAGGAGGCACAGTAATTCAGCAGTCCAGATTATACCCTGGGTAATGTTGCAACAATAATAAATAATAATAAATAAAAAAAATGTCATCCACAAAGAAACACATAGTACCTGTGCTCATCTGAAGTTAGTTAATAAAAAAATGGAACTTGGCTCTATGGAAAAGTTAGATATACATAAAAGAGACTTGCAATTTGAAAGGCTGTGAGATTAAATCATCCATATGGCTTTTGTACATAAAGACAAAAGAAAGTCTACGAATTTGCCTGGGTCCTGAAGATTTAAGTATTACAGTTCGAATGGAACACTCAATCTGCTCCTCACATATCTTAGATTACTTAAAGAGCTACAAATATTTCTGTGTTCAGTGAGCCAGAACTAGTGGTTTTGCATAAGCCTTTTAGTTATGCTCTCTATGCTTTGTCACAATAAATGGCAGGTGACTTTCAAAGTGTTGCCCCTTTCCTGAATGCCAGCAGATTTTGAGGCATTACACACTGGGTTATTTTCCAACAGGAAAATAAATTGGTGACAAACATTATGGGGAATTTCTAATGTAATTTCTTTATGTACAAAATACACACAAGTCCTTTTTACCTTGAACACAGATGCACTAAACTGCATACAGGTAATTCCCCTCAACACCCCCTCACCCGCCCAGATAAGACACCATAGAGGCCTGGTCTGCACTACAGAGTTAGGCTGATGTAAAGGAGATTATGTCATGACTGCTGTGGTCTCCATTTTGAACTCTGCTGCCTGACGGCTAGATACAGAGGCACACACCCCACCCTCTATAGCCCCACAAATTTTTAAAAGTCCATTTCTGTTTGCTCGGCATGGAGAGCTCGCCTAGCAACTGCCCAGCTGTCCATGCTGGCTACACACTGCAGATGCGCTCCTGCCTGGAGTACACAGGAGGTGTTGGATCTCCTGGGTATGTGAGGAGAAGGGGCTGTGCAGGCACAGCTCCGATCCAGCCGTAGAAACGTTGATCTCCATGAGCAGATTGCTCAGGGCATGGGGGAGAAGGGCTGCAAGAGGAACGTGCAGCAGTGCCGTGTGAAAGCCAAGGAGCTGTGGCAGGCATACCAGAAGGCAAGGGAGGCCAACAGTCACTCTGGTGCAGAGCCTCAGACATGCCACTTTTACAAAGAGTCACATGCCATCCTCAGTGGAGACCCCACTACCATCCCCAAGAGCCCTGTAGATACTTCAGAGAAGTCAGAGGCTCCTGGAATGAACAGTGAGGAGAAGGTGTTGAATGAGGAGGAGTATGGTGGACAGGCGCCTGGGGGATCTAGTAGTGCAGTGAGCCAGGACCTATTTTTGACTCCAGAGCAGTCCAGCATGGGTTAGCCTGAAGCAGGAGAAGGAACCTCTGGTAAGTATGCAGTTTGCTTTGATATTGCAGGGACACAGCTGTTCATTTACTCTTTTTTAATCATGCTAGAAGAGGTAGTGAAATAACCAATAGCGCTAGAGTTGCTTTCTGCTTCTCACTCCCCTGTACAGATGGGGCCCTGAAGAACAGTTTGTTTATGTGCACCAGGATGTCCCTCCATAGAGATCTCGAGGAAACTTTCCTGGAGGCAGTCTGAAATCCTCTGCCAAAGGTTTCTGGGGAGGGCTGCTTTATTTCTTCCCTGCGGTAGGACACGTTCGCATGCCACTCAGCAATTACTTCAGCAGGCACCATTGCAGCATACAGGCTAGCAGCATACAGACCCCAATCTGCAGCCAGACATGTGCAAGAGCTTTCAGCCTCCGTTACCCTCAGGAGTGAGATATCAGCTAAAATCACCACCGCTTGTGGAGAACAGTGCCAGTATTCGGTTCAATTGCCCTAGCCGCAAATACTCATGCCCATCCCCTGCCACAATTATTGTCCCAACTCAGCCCTCCTCCCCAGGCCAGAATCACCACTGCTGGGACTGCTGCCATGCTCTATGAATCCCAAGGAGAAGTGAGCCTGTAGTGCTTGCAACTTGCGTGGATCCAGGGGAGCGAGTTCCGTATACCAAGTTTCCATTTATCTTGTGAATACATTCACAATAGTACCTCTGTGCATTGTACCTTTTGCAGCTGGAAATGTGTCCTGGAGGGTCTCTCCATCCATGCCAGTGGGAGGAGAAGGAAAAGGACAAGGGATGACATATTCCAAGAGATCCTACAAGCCGCTGGTGCTTCGGATACAGAGCACAGGGCTTGGAGGGTAACCCTCATGGACAGAATGGACGGGGATAGAGCGGAGAGGAGAAAAGGAGAGAGATGTACAGCAGAAGATGGTAGCACTTTTCAAATGGCAAATAGACATGCTGGAGACTCTTGTTGACCTTCAGAGTCAACAGACCTGTGCTCCCCTCCCTCTGCAGCCTGTAGAGAACTGCATTCCAGGACTTCCTTCGTACCCCGCATCCACATGGCCTCCGGGGCCACTGCACTACCCCACCACTCCACTCCAGAGGAAAGTACAGACAATCACAGCTGCACATACACTGACCTGAGAGAGATATGCTTGGTGTATGTGCTTGTGAAATTAAAATGACTATTCTTTCCCCTTCAAAAGTTCTTTTCCCTGTATTTATAAAGTTTCATTCAGTTATAAATATGTCTGTTTGCATAGGTTTGCAATAAAAGTCTATTTATGGAAACTTAATTCATCTTTATTAGTTCACAACATATGCTGCCTGGGGCTGACATCAATCACAGATAATAGCAATAGGTGCATTTGCAATGTTATATTACTACTGTAGCGGGGTGGTCACCCTGCTCCTGCCCTGAAGGGCTTAAAACAGCCCTGGGAGAGGGCTGTGGCGGGGAAAAGCTAGGCTGATTGGGGGAAGCAGCCACAGGTGGGGCCACGCCCCAATCAGGCCACAGCTGGCCCTATAAGAGGGCTGAAGGTTAGAGGCTGTAGAAGAGACACTCTCTCTCTAGCTTCTGGAGAGAGAGAAGGACCTGGCCATGACAGTAAGATTCAACTCCTTTACCATAAGAATAGGAAATATTTTGGAATTTCCTGCTTAATAGAAAGCACACAGTAAGTAATAAAATAAAGCCTTTCATGTATTGCCTTCCATTCCACTGTACACAACAACCCAGCACCAGGCAGATGCAGCAATTAGAATTAATTTATCACCGCCTTTTGGGGCCTGAATGATATAGCATTACCAGGTCCAGACGTGTCTCTGTAGGTTCTGCAACAAGGTTCAGAAAAAATCATAAAAGACCGAGGAAGAATCCTCAGCAGTGAAAGCAGTAGGTGAAAGTTACTTCTACCCTGTTTCCCCGAAAATAAGACATCCTCCGAAAATAAGGCCTACTTACAGTTTTGCCTCTCGTTGTAATATAAGGCATCCCCCCGATAATAAGACCTCCCCGATAATAAGGCATCCACCGATAATAAGGCATTTTTCATTTCTGAAAAATAAGACATACCCTGAAAATAAGACCTAGCGCATCTTTGGGAGCAAAAATTAATATAAGACACTGTCTTATTTTCGGGGAAACAGGGTATGTGAAGAAGATTTTTGTTTGTTTGTTTTTGTACCATCTTAATATACCGGCTAAAATTATAGTGCTTCAAAAATGAGGCTCTTTTATGCAGTTTTTCAGTTGGCAGTACAGTGACACCTACTGGTGAGCAAATACATTGCAGAGAAATTTATGCTTGAAAAAAAGTGTGCTTATTGAGCTGTATTCGTTTTGTTTTTTTGCCTCTGTCTCTGAACCCATGTAGCTCCCAGTGAAACAAGAATAACATGCCTAAATTATTGTTCAAATGAAGGAATCCAGTTTCAGTTTAAGTTATCCAGTGACACTACAGATCTCAAGTTGTTCCTCTTAGTGTGGAATGAGGAAACTATTCCAGATATAAATATAATGCAACCCATTTTTGTTTATTCCAGGGCCCAGGTCAGAAAACATCATTTCCGGGCTGTGTCAGCTCTATAACACCCATATTAACTTATCAATAGCAACCTGATTCTGTGCGGTATTTTGATGTAAAGTTTGAATCTTTTCTCAATGCAATTTAAGGCTTCAGAATCTTTCCAAGAGATATCAAAGCTCTTCCTCATGACAGATTTTTCAGAATTTCTTGATATTCTATGGCCTCCCAACAAATATGTCTTTAATAGATACTGGGAAATTGATTAAAGTCAAAATGTTAACTGCCTCATTATGGCTTTTCAGTTACCACAAAAGTTATTTCATCTTGTGCAGCCCTTTTAAGTACTGCATATTGTTGTCTACAATTACAGTTTTATCTTTGCAGCTAAAAACTGACTTGTATTTCAAAGAATTATAAATAGACTGTTTCAAGAGTGTTAAGCACCATTTCAGCCCTCAAATCATACAGACCTCAGAACCTCCCTCTCATTCTTTCTATGTTTTAGATATCCTTTTCTTAAATAATTGTATTACATTTCAGAAGAGCGAGAGCAATCTGATAGAATCAATTAATATTTGTTTGGGGTTGTTTTTTTAAAATGACTGCAGACACAGGCTATGTCTGTACTTGCGGCAGCATGTCGTGTATGTACACTGCAAGCCCTCCTAGCATGGGTATACATACCAGTGTAGATGGTGAGACATTGTTTGGCGTGTCTTTTCTCTACTCACCTAACCTTAGGGTATGTACCCTACAGGGATCTCTACATGCCCAAGCAGTTTCTCCCACGTCTACACTGGTATTTTGAGCAGTGTAGCATCCCACTGCCTTCCCAGGGAAAGGCTCTGCCAGTGAAGGAAGGCCCTGTCTGGAGGAGACAGCAGGGAAAGGCTCCAGGAACTCTGATTCAACGCCTACAGATCAGCCAGTGGTGGACCTTACTGCATCATTGTAATAGGGGAGGTATGACCCTAAGAGACCCTCAATGCCAACTGGCAGAAGGCAAATTGCTTTGTAGCTTCTATCAGGCCACACACACTCGCTACACCTAACACACTGCTGTTATAGTATTTATCCGTAAAGAATGTCATGTAAGATATCAAATGAAAACTCATGTCGTACGCATCATCATAGCCATTGAGTGCTATATGTGTGGGTGTTAATTAAAAAGTTGTAGGCGTATATTAAGAATACGTTTAAACCATGTAACCTAAAAGGGTTGGTAAACAAGTCTTCTCCAGGCAAAGGAATGTTGATTTACCTTTTGTGAATCAAGTATTGTGAAACCAACACAAAGGACACTTCATTTGCATTTTAAGTCAACAGAAAAGCAAGGTATTAGGAGGATGGGGAAACTTCACAGTATTAGCACACTGGAGGACATCCTGAGGTCTGAACCCCAGGGCATCACCTGACCATTGAGACAAAGACGCTGGACTTTGGGGAATATAAAGAGAAGCAAAAGGGCATCTTGTTTTCCATCACTGAGGAACCAAAGAGGTCAGTGTTCTTTGCATCTATGAATGGATCTCCAGCTATGGTGGTGCTGAGAAGTAGCTATAGGTGAGATAACTGCTTTGGACAAAGCTTGGAGCCTACTAAGGTTATTTGTTGTTTCTTAGAAGCATGTTATACTTTTGTTTTATTATAATAATTTCTGTTTCTATTATTGCTGCATAGTATCACTTAAATCTCTGCTCTTTATTAATAAACTTATTCTTGTTTTATTATGAATTCATCTTAGTGCTGTTGTATTAAAGGGAGGTGTGTGTCCTCAGCTGAGCCGGCAAGCTGCTGTGTATTCTGTCCCTTTGGTATTTCTGTGGGCATCCAGTGACTGGCTGGATGCTGGAGGGAGAAGCTTCTGAAGGGTGGCTGGGCCATGGGATGGAGAGTCTGGGGCTAAACCAGCCCTGATTACAAATTGAACCTCACCTGAGATAAATCAAGTGCTCCCAGGATAAAATAAGCAGGAACCTACATTGAATGGAGGGAGCCTGGGGAGCTATAGTGAGCAAGAAGGCTCTGGCAGGTCCTGGAGTCAGCAGGGAGAAAGCAGAAGAAGCAGGGAGAAAGTTCTCCAGGCAACCAGGAAGGCAGGCCTGGGAGAGACCATATACAAGCAGGGGCGAGTCTGAAAAGGCTACCTTTGTGAGAGTTTGTGTTTTCTGTTATTTTGGATTGATTAGAGGCACTGAACTGAGTTTGAGGCCTAGAGGGCCAGTACGTACCAGAGGACTAAATAAATAGGTTCTCTTGTGGTGATTGTCTGAACCACCTTTGAATGCTGAGTTCTTAAAGGGCCCTGAAGAGGGTGAAAACAGGCAGAGTGCCACACAGTGACCTCTGGCCATGTGGGGGTGCTCAGTAACTGACCACTGTGCTCCGGGCTCCTTTGGAAGTCCCAACCATAATCTATTACCCAATTCTTCCTTATATGGAGACAAGATAGTTGGTTCCTGTATGGATAAATTTTGGATCTTACTATGCACACTTCACTTTACACAGTAGACTTTACCCTTGAACACAGGCTGTACCATATTGAAAAGAAACACAAGGTTTCTCTAAGTGACTGTCTCAAAGGAACAATAAATGAGTACACAGCCATCAATTCTGCAGTCATCTGTAAATGTCTTATTACACTATGGAAAACACTTTCTAATGGACTTGTTTCAACCTGCTGACAAACACACAGTTTTACTTAATTCTCTGAAACCAGGAAAGAAAGACTGGGGTTCTCACTTTCTGTTGGAAATGTGCCAGGACCAACTACAGTGCCTTCTCACACACACACACAAATAATTCCTCTCACCTATTACCTTACTAAAGCCAATAGTATGTCTTATATTTGTCATCCAAAATGCAAGCAGCTACCAAAATGAAAAAGCACAATCATTTCAGTTCTAAACTTGTATAAGATTACATCAGAAGTAATTTGATGTGTTATGACAAACTATTATAATCACACAGTATTACAGGATTGCAAGCTTAACTGGTATTCTTTTCTTTGTCTTCCATCTGCTTTGTTTTACATTTTGGATCATACATGTATTTTTCCTTTTTTTATGTACACATACATATAGCTTATACAGATTTTAAACCAGATTTTGTCCTCCCTATAGCATGACCAACATTTCTTAGGAAACTAGGGTAAAATTTTCAAAATCATCAATGTGACTTTGAAGCCTAAGGGCCAAAATTTTAAGGGTATGTAGGCATCTAAAGATGTGGACCAGCACCTAGTGGGATTTTCATGTATGTGCCTAACTTCCATTTGCATTGTTGTTTTTGAAAATTTCACAAGGTGCCTATCTGCCTCATAGGCACTTATATCTTTGAGGATCATAGAATCATAGAATATTGGGGTTGGAAGAGTCCTCAGCAGGTCATCTAGTCCAACCCCCTGCTCAAAGCAGGACCAACCCCAACTAAATCATCCCAGCTTTGTCAAGCCAGGCCTTAAAAACCTCTAAGGATGGAGATTCCACCACCTCCCTAGGTAATCCATTCCAGTGCTTCACCACCCTCCTAGTGAAATAGTTTTTCCTAATATCCAACCTAGACCTCCCCCACTGCAACTTGAGACCATTGCTCCTTATTCTATCATCTGCCACCACTGAGAACAGCCTAGTTCCATCCTCTTTAGAACCCCCCTTCAGGTAGTTGAAGGTTGCTATCAAATCTCCCCTTACTCTTCTCTTCTGCAGACTAAATAAGCCCAGTTCCCTCAGCCTCTCCTCATAAGTCTGGGTCTGAGTCCCTTTTGAAAATGTGACTTAGGTGCATTTGAAAATGTCATCCCTTGGTTTTTCCACATCTGAGCAGACAAAACTGTCCATCCAGTTTTATCCAATCTGCAGCATCAGTCAATGTCCAAAGCTCCAATCTTGCTAAGAGCTCTGAGCAGGCAAGCCTCCATTGACTTCATTGGGGTTCTGTGTAGTTATCTGGGTCCACCCACCTGTAGCTTACTGCAGGATCAGGACCTAACACTTCAGCAGATGGTAAACACCGCGCGTGCGCACATACACACACACACACCAACAGAAACCATGATGCACTGACGGAATTGTGCCATGTGAAGGAGTTTGATTCCTTCCTGAGCCTTAAAGTGAATAGTGTATACCTAGAAGCATGAGATACAATTACACTTCTCTTGGCTTGCATAACTACAATTATTAGAATACTAAACTTGCCTGTGCCTCAAATCTTGATCAAAGCTTTATTATGACTGTGGTCTATCTATCCATCAAAATACCAACATGGCCCTCATCATCACAATATCTGAGCCATCAGAAGGAAACTACTCCAGTTGTGGCTATGTCCAGTCAATTATTTATTTTTCCTTGCTCTCTCAGGACTTATCCTACTAATTTAAATAACCTGACGGCCTCTGTGAAAGGTTCATACCTTGATTCCCTACCTTTCAGACTCAAGTAGATGGTATTAGTAGCAGCTAAACCTCTTCTATCCTGGCTGATTTTTTTTCTGAGCACCTCTAGTGACTTTTAAATATCTTAATTATTGCATCTCTGGCAACTGTCCTAGGAAAATTAATTATTTCTGTTTATCTTTATTGTTTAAACGATGATGCTGAGAGAGAAGATGCCTTTTCTTAATCCTTTGGCAATTAACACCCAATGTTTGTTTGTTCTATTAATTTATAGTTCTATATTTATTTAGGGTTACCATATCTAATAAATAAAAAAAGAGGACCCTCCATGGGCCCTGGACCCGCCCATTTCCCCACCCCCCAGCCCCGCCCCAACTCCGCCCCTTCCCCGCCCTAACTCCGCCCCCTCCTCCCTCCCACTCCCAGCCACGCAGAAAGGGCTGCCCAAGCGCTACCGGCTTCACGGTTTGCCGGGCAGCCCCCAGACCCTGCGCCCCCGGCCAGCGCTTCCCCAGCGCAGCTGGAGCCCGGGAGGGGAAGCGCCCAGCCGGGGGCGCAGGGTCTGGAGGCTGCCCGGTAAACCATGAAGCCGGTAGCGCTTGGGCTTCGGGCAGCCCCCATGCCTCCGGACCCTGCGCCCCGGCCGGGCACTTCCCCTTCCGGGCTCCGGTGGCGCAGGGTCCGGGGGTATGGGGGCTGCCCAAAGCCCGTAGCGCTCGGCTCTTAAACAGAGCCCCCATGCCTCCGGACCCTGCGCTGCCGGAGCCCGGGAGGGGAAGTGCCCGGCCAGTGGCTGGGGTCCGGAGGCAAGGGGGCTGCCTGAAGCCCATAGCGCTCGGGCAGCTCGGCTCTTAAACAGAGCCGAAGAGTCAGGGGAGGAGCAGAGCCGCCATTTTCCTGGACATGTTCGGCTTTTTGGCAATTCCCCCCGGACGGAGGTTTGAGTGCCGAAAAGCCGGACATGTCTGGGAAAAAGAGGACGTATGGTAACCCTATATTTATTTTCAATAGTCCTGACTTCTGGGCAGAGCTGTGTGGAACACGGAATTCCCATTCCATTTGCATTTCCAAAAAAAAATTTTCATTCAGAACTGGAAAGACAAGTTGGAAATGTGAAAGTTTCTTCAGGGCAGAAATTTTCAAAAAATTATGTTTTGCAAGAACCAGAATGGACGTTTTTGAAAATTTTCAGGCCAGCAAGCCTACTAATTGACTGGCTAGTCAACTTACTTGGCCGCTCAGCCTACCTACTACCCAGGCAGGCATCCCAAGGAGCCAGCGAGCTGGGGAGCTAAGCAGCTCAAGAGTACAGGATCCCACCAGGGAAGCTGCTAAGGAATTGGGTGTCCCAGGGAGCTGGGCAGGCTGTCAGGAAACCAGGTGTGTAAGTGGACTGGCCAGCTAGCCAGCCTGCCTCACATCAGCATATTCCCATGGAAAACTCTTGCATGAGAATTTTTGACCAGTTCAACTGCTGTCGGGGGGCAGTTATGTTATTCTCTGTGATGGACAGTCAGGTACTATCCCTTACCATACAGGCACATGTTCTTTGTGTACTTCTGAGCATGCTTCATATGGGAAAACAGGAGATAGTCATTACAGACTTGCTCTATACTAGAGATAATTACTGCATTCAGCAGTGCAGAGCTGTAAATGCTCAAACATAATTATGCCTTCAGCAATATCTCTCTCAAGGGAATTCTTTGCATAGCATTATATTTATGCGGTTGTGCAACATGTCAAAATTGTATATTAATTGATAAGAAATAAGGTTTGTTGGCCACCAGATGACAATGTATATTCCTCACACGGATCTGTGTCATCAAGGTTTCTTAAAGCTGTTACTAAAGACTTAGGCTTTGATCCTGAAAGTAGTCCCATTAACATCAAAGGGACCAAATTCAAGCTTGTGGAGTGGAGCTCTGCTGTGGGCAGTGAAGCTCTGCTAGGCAAGTAGAGATTTCCTAAGCCTTTCTGCCAGCACAGGGCAGACACAGGTGGAATTGCTCAGCGGCATCAGGGGGCTACAGCACTACTTACTGCTAGTCCTAAAAGCAGCAGCCTGGGTAACCAAGAATATTATGGAGGTAGAAGAGGCTTAGCTATGTTTCCTCAGCTCAACTGGCCAGGCCACCATGGAGTCAATGAGCATTGCAGACTATGTTAGACATAAGCCTTGCCTACCATTCAGTGGAGGACTAGGTAACCATTTTGCTTGAGATTTGTGCCCTTTTCACCTCTGCCCAGCAGTGCACCTGCCCAGCTGCAGCCAGAAAATAGCTCCAATTCGACAGAACAGGCATGAAGAACCTTACTGATACTAAGAAATCTGTCATTAAAAATGTTTTGCATTCTTCATTTTTTACATCGTGGAATTCCTTAACACTAGTATTTAGTTTAACAATAGAAACAGCATGTCTATTGCCAGGGTAAAGCTTGTTTTGCCAGAAGACGCAGCTTTCTAGGAGGGCCAGTTGCAAAGTTTGGAATGAACAACCCCAAGATCTAAAAAACACCTCAAATCTCACTGCCTTCTGTTCCAAGGTCAGAGTGTGCTTCTTCAACCTGCCTTCAATAATAAAACACATGGCACAGCAGCCATCAAATAACAATTGACAAGAAAAAAAACATTTTTTAAATCCACACACAGTTACAAGGAGAGGAAGAAGGAAAGACTCACAAATGACAGCTGCTCATCACATTACTTAATGCAATTCTGAAAATACTGAATAGTTCTGGATCCAGGACAGACTCCTACGTGACCGCACTTATATGTCCCCCCAGTTTGAGAGCAAACCATGGATAACTACTCTTTGAGTACAGACTTTCAACCATTTGTGCAGCCACCTTACAGTAATTTCATCCTGGCTGTCCCTGGCCTTTATAGGGCCAGCTGGGTCTGTTGGGGGCATGGCCACAGCTGAGGCTGTTTTCCCAATCAGCCCAGCTTTTCCCCCTGCCCCAGCCCTCTCTAGGCAGGAGCAGGTGACCACTCCACTACAGTCATTCATATCATATAGAGAATATGAGAAAGCTAAGACAAAGAACTTTTGGGGCAGAGTGATAGCTGGAAAAAGAGGCTGAGAATACTGAATAAGGAAACTGTCTTCTGATTCTTCCTGTATTCAGGGAAACAAGACTTTATGCACGTTCTTTGTAAATAAACAAGATTGCATCAAAAAAAATCTGACTCCGTCATCAATTTATCTTTTTGACAGAAACAATCTGCAAGACCCTGAATGTTGACTAACCGCTCCTCACCTCTCACTTACCTCTGTCTCCTTTCTTGCTGCCCCCATGGTTCCCATTCCTAACCCCATCCATTATGCTTCCTCTCTCTCCTACCTCAAACCTCCTTTCCCCAAATCCATTTCTTCAAGGAGGCTTATTAACTACAGATGAAAGGCCAGATAAGGGTTTGGAGTTTTATGTTGCTACCTTCCAGACATTTGCATTCACCTCCTGTCTTCTCTCTCTCCCCCAGTTTGTATGGTTGCTTCCTCCAGTCTGTTGTTGTCTTAACTTAGGTCTGGCCTGCACACCTGTTATATTATACTGATTTAGTTAAACCAGTGGAACTTTTTATGTGGACACTCTTAAATCAATCTAAACCAGCATTATATTGGTTTTGTTTGCATCAGTAAATGTATAGGCACAAACCAAACTGATATAACCAGGTTTAAACCAATATAAGAGTCCTCACAGGGGGTTGCAACTAGTTTTTTAACCAATTGAAGTTAAATTGGAGCAACTTGTGTGTAGACAAGCCCTCAGACTAAATTCTTCAGGACAAGGGAGTCAGTCTTTATCTGCATTGCACCACATAAATAATCCATTCATAATGCTACATTCTAAGCCCTGGTCTACACTACGAGTTTAGGTCGACTTTAGCAGGGTTAAATCGAATTAAGCCTGGACACGTCCACACGACGAAGCCCTTTCTTTCGACTTAAACTGACTTTAAACCAGTTTCTTTACTCCACCTCCGAGGGGATTAGCGCTAAAATCGGCCTTTGCGGGTCGGATTTGGGGTAGGGTGAACGGAATTCAACGTTATTGGCCTCCGGGAGCTATCCCACAGTGCTTCATTGTGACCGCTCTGGACAGCACTCTCAACTCAGATGCACTGACCAGGTAGACAGGAAAAGCCCCGTGAACTTTTGAATTTCATTTCCTGTTTGCCCAGCGTGAAGAGCACAGGTGACCACGCAGAGCTCATCAGCACAGGGAACCATGATAGAGTCCCAGGATCGCAAAAGAGCTCCAGCATGGACAGAACAGGAGGTACGGGATCTGCTCGCCATATGGTGAGACGAATCAGTGCTAGCTGAACTCCGTAGCAGTAAAAGAAATGGCAAAATATTAGAAAAGGTCTCCAAGGCCATGAAGGACAGAGGCCATAACAGGGACGCACAGCAGTGCCGCGTGAAAATTAAGGAGCTAAGGCAAGCCTACCACAAAGCCAGAGAGGCAAACGGAAGGTCTGGGGCAGAGCCACAAACATGCCGCTTCTACGTGGAGCTGCATGCCATGCTGGGGGGTGCAGCCACCACTACCCCAACTGTGTGCTTTGACTCCGTCAATGGAGAAACACGCGACAGGGAAGTAGGTTTGGGGTACGTGGAAGATGATGATGATGATGATGAAGACAATGAAGAGAGCTCACAGCAAGGAAGCGGAGAAACCGGTTTCCCCAACAGCTAGGATATGTTTATCACCCTGGACCTGGAACCAGTAACCCCAGAACTCACCCAAGGCGTGCTCCCAGATCTTGAGAGCACACAAGGGACCTCTGGTGAGTGTATCTTTGTAAATATTACACACGGTTTAAAAGCAAGTGTGTTTAATGATTAATTTGCCCTGGCAATCGCGGCCAGTACAGCTACTGGAAAAGTATGTTAACGTGTATGGGGATGGAGCGGAAATCCTCCAGGGACATCTCCAGAAAGCTCTCCTTCATGTACTCCCAAAGCCTTTGCAAAAGGTTTCTGGGGAGGGCTGCCTTATCCCATCCGCCATGGTAGGACACTTTACCAGGCCAGGCCAGTAGCACGTAGGCTGGAATCATTGCATAACAAAGCATGGCAGCGTATGGTCCCGGTGTTTGCTGGTATGCAGACAACATCCATTCCTTATCTCTCTTTGTTATCCTCAGGAGAGTGATATCATTCATGGTCACCTGGTTGAAATGGGGTGTTTTTATTAAGGGGGCATTCAGAGGTGCCCATTCCTGCTCGGGTGAACAGAAATGTTCCCCGCTGTTAGCCATGCGGTGGGGGGGAGGGGTGAAGGGATCATCCCAGAGAATTGGGTGTGGGGGTGGGGGGGAGTTGGGTTTGTGCTGCATGTTAACCCGGAAACCCCAGCCCCTCCTTTTACATTGCAAACCCATTTTAAATGGCCAACGGGTCCTTGGTATGGGAAATGAGGGCGCTATTGTTTGAAACCATTCCCACATGTTATGAGGGTTAAAAAAGCCAAAAGACTGTGGCTTACCATGGCTGCCTGCAAGCCGAATTCTGTTGCCTCGCACCGCGTGAGTGATCTTTCACACCAAACTGGCAGGCCCTCAATATAAGAGGAAAAATGCGACCTTGTAACGAAAGCACATATGCTATGTAATGTGACAAGCAAAATTTAATGTGAAAGAGTGTACCCATTGTTCTCTAAAATATGTCTTTTTTAACCACCTCTCCCTTGTCCTCCACCAGCTGCAAATGTTTCTCCTTCGCAGAGGCTAGCAAAGATTAGAAGGAGAAAATGGTGGACTCGGGATGATATGTTCACGGAGCTCCAGATGAAAGAAGAACAGCAGAATGCGTGGAGGCAGTCAATGTCAGACTACAGAAAAGCACAGTATGAATGAGAGGAGAGGTGGCGGGCTGAATCGCGGGATGATCAGAGCAAGTGGCGGGCTGAAGATGATAGGTGGCGTCAGCTTGCAGACAGAAGGCAAGAGTCGATGCTCCGGCTGCTGGAGCATCAAACTGATATGCTCCAGTGTATGGTTGAACTGCAGGAAAGGCAGCAGGAGCAGAGACCGCCACTACAGCCCCTGTGTAACCAACAGCCCTCCTCCCCAAGTTCCATAGCTTCCTCACCCAGACGCCCAAGAACACGGTGGGGGGGCCTCCGGCCACCCAGTCACTCCACCCCAGATGATTGCCCGAGCATCGGAAGGCTGGCCTTCAATAAGTGTTAAAGTTTTAAAGTTTTAAACTGCAGTGCATCCTTTTCCTTCCCTCCTCCCCCACCCCTCTCGGGCTACCTTGGCAATTATCCCCCTAGTTGTGTGATGAATTAATAAAGAATGCATGAATGTGAAGTAACAATGACTTTATTGCCTCTGCAAGCGGTGCTCGAAGGGGGGAGGGGAGGGTGGGATGTTTGGTTTACAGGGAAGTAGAGTGAACCGGGTGCGGGGGGACGGAGGGTTCATCAAGGAGAAACAAACAGAAGTTTCACACCGTAGCCTGGCCAGTCACAAAACTCGTTTTCAAAGCTTCTCTGATGTGCACCGTGCCCTGCTGTGCTCTTCTAACCGCCCTGGTGTCTGGCTGTGCGTAATCAGCGGCCAGGCGATTTGCCTCAACCTCCCACCCTGCCATAAATGTCTCCCCCTTACTCTCACAGATATTGTGGAGCGCACAGCAAGTAGCAATAACAATGGGGATATTCTTTTCAATGAGGTCTGAGTGAGTCAGTAAGCTGAGCCAGCGCGCTTTTAAACATCCAAATGCACATTCCACCACCATTCGGCACTTGCTCAGCCTGTAGTTGAACAGGTCCTGACTACTGTCCAGGCTGCCTGTGTACGACTTCATGAGCCATAGCATTAAGGGGTAGGCTGGGTCCCCAAGGATCACGATAGGCATTTCAACATCCCCAACGGTTATTTTCTGGTCCGGGAAGGAAGTCCCTTCCTCCAGCTTTCGAAACAGACCAGAGTGCCTGAAGATGCAAGCATCATGTAGCTTTCCTGGCCATCCCACGTTGATGTTGGTGAAACGTCCCTTGTGATCCACCAGGGCTTGCAGCAGCATTGAAAAGTACCCTTGCGGTTTATGTACTCGGTGGCTTGGTGCTCCGGTGCCAAGATAGGGATATGAGTTCCGTCTATTGCCCCACCACAGTTTGGGAATCCCATTGCAGCAAAGCCATCCACTATGGCCTGCACGTTTCCCAGAGTCACTACCCTTGATATCACCAGGTCTTTGATTGCCCTGGCAACTTGGATCACAGCAGCCCCCACAGTAGATTTGCCCACTCCAAATTGATTCCCGACTGACCGGTAGCTGTCTGGCGTTGCAAGCTTCCACAGGGCTATCGCGACTCGTTTCTCAACTGTGAGGGCTGCTCTCATCCTGGTATTCTGGCACTTCAGGGCAGGGGAAAGCAAGTCACAAAGTTCCATGAAAGTGCCCTTACACATGCGAAAGTTTCGCAGCCACTGGGAATCGTCCCAGACCTGCAACACGATGCGGTCCCACCAGTCTGTGCTTGTTTCCCGGGCCCAGAATCGGTGTTCCACGGCATGAACCTGCCCCAGTAATACCATGATTTGCACATTGCTGGGGCCCGTACCTTGTGTGAGGGCTGTGTCCATGTCAATTTCCTCATCACTCTCGTCGCCGCGCTGCAATCGCCTCCTCGGCTGGTCCTGGTTTTCCTTTGGCATGTCCTGGCTCTGCATATACTCCAGGACAATGCGCGTGGTTTTCATAGTGCTCATAATTGCCGCGGTGATCTGAGCGGGCTCCATGATCCCAGTGCTATGGCATCTGGGCTGAAAAAAGGCGCGAAACTGACGGCGGGAGGGAGGGGCGACTGACGACATGGCGTACAGGTACAAGGAATTAAAATCAACAAAGGTGGCTGTGCATCAGAGAGAAATACAAACAACTGTCACACAGCATGGCGCCCCCAAAGATTGAACTCAAAACCCTGGGTTTAGCAGGCCATTGATTTCACAGAGGGAGGGGGAAGCAAATGAATACATCTATTTTTTACATCTTAAGCTGGCAGCAGACGGTGCAGCATGACTGATAGCCCTTGGCATCTTCTGGGTGCTTGGCAGAAGATACTGTACTACGACTGCTAGCCATCATCGTCAAGACGGTGCAATAGGACTGCCGGCAGGACTGAGTCTCCAGGAGACAAAGCATGTCTGCCCAGGTGCCTCTGATTGAACTGGAGTACGACGACAACGGATACCAGTTGTAATACACCAACTACTACCAAAAGGCAAGGGGCTGCTGCTGTGTAGCAATGCAGCCCCACGTCTGCCAGCACCCAGAGGACATATGGTGACGGTGAGCTGAGCTGAGCAGAGCAGGCTCCATGCTTGCTGTGGTATGTTCTCTGCACAGGTAACCCAGGTAAAAAGGCACGAATCGATTGTCTGCCGTTGCTCTGACAGAGGGGGAGGGGCCTGACGGCATATACCCAGAACCCCCCGTGACACTGTTTTGCATCATCAGGCATTGGGATCTCAACCCAGAATTCCAATGGGCGGTGGAGACTGCGGGAACTGTGGGATAGCTACCCACAGTGCAACGCTCCGGAAATCGACGCTAGCCTCGGTACTGTGGACGCGGTCCGCCGGCTTCATGCACTTAGAGCATTTTATGTGGGGACACACACAATCGACTGTATAAAACTGATATCTATAAAACCGGCTTCTATAAATTCGACCTATTTTTGTAGTGTAGACATACCCTCAGATACTGTATATTTTTCTGGTTAATTTCTGTAGGAAATTTTAATTTGAATCCTGCCCACTTGAATTTCTTTTCATTTGAAAAGCATGCAACAAAGGCTACAGGGCAGATCTGGAAACAGACATCTCAGAGTTAATTGTAGATTCTATTTGCATGTTCTCAATTACAGAGAGGTCATCATCATTTACTATACTGGGAATAATTAATGGAAATAGCTTTTCTGAGTAGCAGATTGCTTTGTCTTACACTATGCTATTGTCTTATTGACATCATGATGTCAATCATGCCATTAAGGACCATCTCCAGTCTACTTCACATGTTGCAACACCAGAAATAGACTATACTGCATATCTTTTTTCATTTTCATTTTAATGCTTTTGTTGAATGGGTTTGACTTTATCAAAGTATTTCTGACAGCTAAAATGAATGTTCCCAGCAAATGAATGCTATCATTAAAGCAGATGAGCTGTGGTGAGTAGAACAGAAGATGAACTGATTATATTCAGGCAGTCACTACAAAGAAAGGGAAGGGCACAGGTATGTTGAATGAATAGGAGATCCATCTTGTTATAGATACTGTGCTAGGGAACACAGAAAAAGACCAGGGTGAAGGGTGGGTAAAGACATTTTTAAGAACATTGCAGCACTGAGAAGGGAGTGATTGAGAAAGCAAAGCAATTTCACTCAGTTTTTCTGGATTTTAGTTACACTAAACTAAAGGTTAATCATTTGTGTCTTGCCTACATTAGAATTTACAACTGTGTTAGTTAACACGTAGAATCACAGAAATGTAGGGGTGGAAGGGATCTCAAAGGTTGTCTAGTCCATTCCCCCACCCAGCCCTGCACTGAGGCAGGACCAAGTATACCTCAATCATTTCTGACTGGTGTCTGTCTAAATCGTTCTTTAAAAACCTCCAATGATGGTGATTCCAAAACCTTGCTTGGAGCCTATTCCAGAGCTCAACTACCCTTATGGTTAGAAAGTTTTTTCCTAATATCTAACCTAAATCTCCCTTGCTACAAATTAATCAGATTATTTCTTGTCCTACCCTTAGTGAATATGGAGAAGTTAGTTATCACCCTCTAGGTTTTTTGGTCCCACCTCAGCACAAGGGACTGGACTTAATGACTTCTCAAGGTTACTTCCTGCCCGACATTTCAGATTCTATAACAGCCCTTAACATCTATGAAGTAGAGCTCTTGGGTTACCTGAGAGAGGAAACTGAGGCACTTGTCATGTCACAAGAGACCACTCCAGGAGGGGGCACCTCATCACACACTCATTTTGTGCTTTAGTCTTTCTGATTTTGTCCCTATGTGCTTGTGCTATTCTTTGTACTCCTCCTTAGCATTTGTCCATGTGGCCATTTTTTGTTAGATTCCTCTTTTATTTTCAGGTAATTAGAGAGCTTTTGATGCAGCCACATTGGCCTCTTACTAGTCTTCCTGTCTATCCTTTACACTGGGATAGTTTTCTGTTATGCCTTAAATACTGTCTCTTTGAAAAAGACAGCCGGCTTTCTTGGACTGCTTTATCCCTTAGATTTTCTTCCCATGTTAGAACATGATTAAAGATTCTAATATAGACAAGCCCTAAGTGGCCACAGTTTCCATTCTATATCTTTTCCTCCAGCAGCACAGGGTCCCCAACAACTACTAGAGCACTGGCTTCCCAGAGCATCAGAATGAAGTCTTCTGACTTACCAGCAATCTTTTCTGAAGCATTAAACTGTTCCTTGGAGGACTCCTGTTGCAGTGCTACCCCAGCCTATCCCAGCTTGGCTTGGGAGAACTGATGTGCATACAGCATAAAGGGTGCCACAAGTGCATTCATGCTATTCAAAGCTCCTCTAGCATATGGTATACACAGTGGGTCTCGCACTTTTCCCTACTGAGAACCCATCTTTTATCAGAAAAGTTTCAGTACTCTCCTAACCATAAGAAAGGGAGGATGGTTATGGCCCCTCTGGACCTGCTCATTACCCCTAGAGTAAGAACCCACTCTCTACAGTACAAAGCAATGGATTCTCTCACCAGCAGCAGTCTAAAGGTTTGTGAACCTTGTGCTCTCACTCCTTGCCTGCAATCTTCTACTGAAAAAAAAATTGATCAAGTACTTGCAAATTCAAGGACAGCCTCCTAAACCACTCACTGATTCTGGTGGCACCTCCTTGGAAGCACAGCTGGTTTTGAAGCCACCTATGAAATGTCACTGCAAAGGATTTGGAGTATAGCTGAAAAAATTACAAGTAACTGAATGTGGGATCCTGGTATAAAAATGGTTAAAACCCCTGGTATAAGTGAGAGATGTGCCCGCAGCAGTTCCTCAAGTTTCAAGTAACTGAACACCTTCATCTATTACACTTACACAAGTGCAGGTTTGGATGAATGCTCTCTGGAGAGAGAGTTGATGTTACACCTCCTGACAATCCAATTTTCACCTGCTCACATAACCAGCACTTGGTAGCTCGTTGGCAATGTAATTTGTGTGAGGGTGAGGGAGGTAAAAATTCACAGGGAGACTTCCGCCCTTCTTCCTTTAAGGTGTGTTTCCCCGCCCCCAGGGAGGAGGTTTGTTTTTCTTGAGTTATGTTTTGTGTGCTCTTGTACATCAGTGGTTAACACCTTCACATCCTATTTGAGATGAGTTTAAATGTGTGAAACAAAGTACATATGAAACTAAAGAAGTGAAAAGCAAAAAAGGAGCAACTTGTTTTAATGGATGTTGCATTGATGGGATTTAATGACTAACTCAGCTTACAGTTGTTGGCTGCTAAAACAGCCAGGCAGTTAATATTATTGCAGTAATACCCATGATTCAGAGATTTTAAGGCCAGAAGGGACCACTGGATCCAGGGCCGGCTTTAAGCCGATTCGGCCGATTCCCCAGAATGGGGCCCCGCACCTAAGAGGGCCCCGCAACGTCCAGGGCTGCCGGCGGAGCAAAAAAAAAAAAAAGCCGCGTCCTGCTTCTCCCCCCTCCCTCCAGCGCTTGTGCCGCCATACAGCTGATCAGCACAAGCCTGGGAGGGAGGGGTGAGGAGGAGGAATGCAACATGCTGGGGAAGAGGCAGGGCCAGGGTGGGGATTTGGGGAGGGATCCAATGGGGCAGTGAGGGGGCAGGGTGGGGGCGGGGCCAGGGCGGGGATTTGGGGAGGGATCCAATGGGGCAGGAGGGGGCGGAGTCGGGGCAGAGTTGGGGCGGGGGGGGCACGAGACAATTCGTGTCCCGGCGTGGGGCCCCGCACATGCTAAAGCCGGCCTTGACTGGATCATCTAGTTCTAGTCTGATCTCCTGCATAACGCACACACCAGGAAAACAGAAAGGATTTAAAAAAAAAAAAAAAAAAAGCTTATTTCCCACAAAAGTGATGTAGGCACTTAGAATGGAAGTGCAGACCCCTTTGGAAATCTTAGTCTGAGGCCCCCCAGAGGTCTGCAGACAACAGGATGAAAACCACTGCCCTATATTCATAGTTTCATGTAACCGAGCAATTCCCTCCTCATTTCCCTCGCTCCCGGCAGGCCATACTCACCAGGGCTCATGCTGCTGGCCGGACCATGACCAAGCACTCTCACACAGAAGTGTCAATAAGCATGTCTTGTTTAAAACTTTAGGGGAGCAAGGAAAGGGAGTTCTGCTGAACTTTCACTTTTTGTTTTGATTCTATTGACAATGGTACCTTTGTGTTTTATCTGCAGCTACTGCCATTGCAGCTTTGAGGAGTTCCCCCTCCACATCCATTGAACAGGTGAGCCAGATAAAGGAGGAGAAAGAACATGACTTGGGATGACATGTTCAGTGAGATCCTGCAAGTCAGTGCTGCATCAGACCATGAGCACCGGACATGGAAGGTGAACACTCCAGACAGCCTGAGGAAGGAAAGAGTTGTCAGGAGAAAGTCCCAGTAGGAAAAGGAGAAGAAGATGCACCAGGACATAATGGGGCTTTTCCGGCAGCAAACACAGATGCTGAAGACTTTTATGAACCTGCAGGTTCAATAATCATGGGCTTGCCTCCCTTTGCAGTCTATGGAGAACTCCATTAGAGCACCTCCCCATACACCCCCTCTATATTTCACATGGCATGAGGGGCCTTACCCCTACTCCTACCATTCCATCCCAGGAGACATTCAGGACAACCACAGCTTCACTTACCCTGACCTTTGAAAGCCACTGTTGCTGTGTGTGTAGCTAAAATGGGCCTACATGTTCTTTTCCCTTGGGCAAGTTCTGTTCCATTAATGTATTAAGCTTTTAATGTATTTGCTTTTAAATTGCCCAGATTTTTCCTTTTCTATTCTTTGGAAAATAATTCATCTTTATTAGTTCATAACCTATGCTGCAGAATGCCTCGCAGTTCTAAAACCACCCACTTATTTGGCACATTACAGTGTGACAACTCCCAGGATCAATGACAAACAGTGTAATAATTGTAAATGTACAGCAAACACCACAAAATTAATAGGTGTGTTGTCAGTGGTATATTCATAGATGTACACCAAGCACTACACAATTCCTAACAGGCCCCAGAACAGCAGGGCCAGGTAAAGCACAGTATGCCACAATGCATTACAGTGACTCACTGTTAAAGTGCTCTTTCAAAGCCTTCCTGAGTCATATAGCTCCAAGTTGAGGTCTTCCAATAGCCCTTGTGTCTGGCTGTTCAAACTCAGCAGCCAGTCTCTTCACCTCTGCCCTCCATTCAGGTGATAACTTTGCCTCATAGGTGTTATGCAGAACACAGCAGGCAGCTATAACCCTTGGGACATTTTTCTTTATTGAGGTCCAATCTTGAGAGTCAACAAAGCCAGCATAACTTCAGTCTACTAAAAGCACATTCAATTGTCATTCTGCACCTGCTGAGCTGGTAGTTGATGTTGGTGAAGCCTCCCCAGTGATCAACCAATGTTTGCATAATCATAGAAAAATAGGCCTTTCTGTTGATGCATGCTGTGGCATGTGGTCTGGTGCCAAAATAGACATATGCATGCTGTCAATTGCTCCCTCGCAGTTTAAGAACCCCATTGCTGTAAATCCAGCCCCTATGTCCTGCACATTGCTGAGAGTAACAGTCCTGCATAGCAGGAGACAATTAATGGCCCTGTAAAAGTGCATGATAATGGCCCCCTCAGTGGATTTTCCAACGCAAAAATGATTTCCCACTTACAAGTAGCAATCTGGCATTGCAAATTTCTACAGTCAGACTACCACTTGTCTCTCCACTATCAGTGCAGCTCTCATTCTGGTGTGCATCCAGTAGATGGCTGGTGCGAGCTCAGCCCACAGATCCAGGAATGTGGCCTTGTGCATCCAAACTTTCTGCAGCCACTGCTTGTCATCCCAAGCCTGCATTATAATGAGATCCAACCAGTCAGTGCTTTTTTCTCAGGCCCAGAAGCATCTCTCCACAATCTGCAGCTGCTCCTTGAACGTAACTAACCACCTTGAATTGGTTCTTGCTATGTCCCACAGCAATCTGTCCTCTAAGAAATAGTGATGATCCCTGCTGATTCAGTTCTTCTTTTGGCTCTGCAGAAGATCATGCAACACATGATAATAGTGCAGAGTTGTAGGACTCCACACTTCAGTCAAAGACAGTGGACAGTGAGGAGGGCTGTGCGGGTTTGTGGAATTCTTTAAAGAGGCCCGAAATTTATGGGATATTGATAACATCCTGGGATGGAAACAGTTGCACGCTAGGAAGTTCACCCCTTGCTCCCAGTCAGCCCTGCATGATTCATTTCTGCTCCACCATGCATTGCCAAAACTTTCCAAGAAACAGTGCGCTCAATGATGGCAGGCTGCACACTGGGATACCTACCCATGATGCATTGCCCTGTGCATTGACACAAGCACTCCTGGTGAATATGTGCAGTGCCAATCCAAGCATGCACACGCAGACAAGCAATGCACTAACAGTAGCGGCTTAATGCCGACATAACTTGTGCTGACCAAAGTTTGTAGTGCAGATATGGCCTAGGTGAAGTCAATGGATGCACTAAACACCCTTCGTTCAGACACATGAAGGAGCAATGAAATGCCCTTTGTCTACAGAGTTGAAACAACAGAAGCCACTGCCAAAGGCAGAGCATGACATAGACTGAGTTGAAGATAAATCATCCGGGCCAAGTGGTTTCCCTCAAGACTGATTGTAAACACTGGGGCTGGGGCATTGTCTGGTTAGTAGTTGTGTCCCCGTTAGTGTCAGAGGCAAAAAACAACCAGAAAAAAAATAACATAGGAACCAGCAAGAGAGAAGCAGGCATGAGTGTGGCCCTGAATTGGAGCAGAGACATAGAGCTCCTTGGGGCACAGCATTGATGGGAAAAGCAAGCATAGAAACTGTGTGCAAAGAAACTGCCTACCACTATTTGTTCCTATTGTCTTCAGGGAAACAGAATGTTTTGTACATTCTTTGTGATTGAACAGGATTGCACCAAATAAATACCTGACTCATATTAGTTCCTCCTTCTAATGGACATAACCTAGCAAGATCCTGAATGTTGGCTAACCGCTTGGACCATGGGGCAACAACTGCATCAAGCAAAAATGTGTAAATTTAATAATAAACCAGAAGACAAACCATACTCAGATTAAGAGCTATTTTACAGAAATTATTTTCAGAATGCATAGAGGACCTGCTAAACTGATGAAGGTAGGGACAAAAGAAGGTGAGAAATGATGGAACTGCAGGCAAGGATGAGAGAATTTAATATGTTTGCTATGTCAATGCCCAAGAGAACAATCATAATAGGAAGAAAAAAAGAAACAGAATAAATATTATCTAGACAGTATATCCCAAGAGATCTGAAAGGTTTTTGTAGCAAGTGACTTGGAAAATCTCATGAAATTAAATAAGGCCCAGAGGAAATAAAATGTTAATTTAAAAAAAAAACTTACAAAAATGGAAATGCGCAAGAGGATTAAATATTGGAAAATGGTACGTCAGAACAAGTGCACTGGTGAGTTCAGAAAAGATGATGTTTTGTTCACATTAGAAACACAAAAGGATCACATGGTGGCTTCAATCTGCAAATACAATTCTGTAAATCACTCTTTTGCATCAAGGGCACAATCTGGCCTGAAGGCTTTGACTCATCATTAACTATAAAACAGTTTTACTTTTAGAGTGCCTGATCCAAAACCTACCACATTCAGTGGGAGTCTTTGTACTGATTTCATTGGACTTAGGATCAGGCCCAAAGTATTCACATATGAAGAACTTCAGGGGCTACTCAAAAAGATTAAACAAGCACTTTAAAAGAGGAGGGCAATAAGGACTGATAAGCAGATTGAATACATAAGCAGCAAACTAACAGAAAATCCTGATTAATGTAAGGCTTTTAGGAACCAAGACCCTGAGCCAGCAGATGAGACTACTAATGGTATTAAAGTGATGCCCAGAATTAAATACGCTTTTCTCTTAATTGCATCTTTTTGTGCAGCACCCCAAATCCTGTATAAATGAGCACTTCTGGCCTGATCCAAAGATCAGTGAAATCAATGGCAAAACTGTTATTGGACGTGAATGACACTACTTACAGATTTCCAGTTAAACATATGCCTAAAGGCTTTCCTGAATAAGACCTTCATCTAGACGTATACTTACTGTAGAAATATTATAAGTATTTTCATTGCAAACAGCCTGCAGTAACGACAGAGAATCCGTGTGAAGAGCTCAAGGTCTGGAACAGGGTGCTGCAGTCTGTAAGAGTGGCTGGACACTGGAGGTGGGACATGGGGGAACAAGCTCACTGGATTTTTGAATGCTAATGAGACAGAAAGGATGTCTCTGCTGTCCAGGATACCATAAATGGCTACTACAGTTGATCAACTTTCTCGTTGCTTTCATGTCTGCACAGAAAATAGTAGAGATCAAAGTTTGTTAGATATTTAGTCAGACAGAGTTGCTGGGAGTTTGTCCCCAGGGATTTGACTTTAGTCTTTACCAACAAGCCCCTCTAAGCTTGCCAGTGCACTCACATTTTTTCTCTAATCCAATTTAGGCTGAAGGCCTAATCCAAAAACAAACCCACTGAGAATGTCATTGAGCTGCCAGGATATACATAGTATAGGAAATAAAGGGACTACTGAAACTCTAGGGTAACACTTGGAAGGAGATCAGCATCTTCAGTCTCTCTCTCTTGGGGCATTTTCTGGGACTCTTGTGGACCTTGACCATAAAAGGGGGAAGAACGGGTAGAGAAGTGAGATTAAAAACTGAGGCTTAAGAGTTTTAAATTTCCTGGGCATCACAGACAAAAAGACAGGCAAGTGAAATAGGCCACTTTATAAAAAAAAATTCCTTAAATATGTTTCAGATTTCATTTTTATTATATCTGTGAAAAGAGAGACAAACTCCCGGACCAAATTCAGCGGTTGTGTGAAAGGATCCATCGCTTACTGAAGTTAATGGGAGTTACACCTGCTTACACTACAACAGAATTTGGCCCATTCTGAGGACAATGCTAGACCAGAACAAACACATTTCAGTGTAATTACTTTGCATTGACAATTGACAGTATTTTGTTTTAGCGTAGTTGACACAAGTCAAAGAAAGTGAAAGGCGACTGCAAACCTAACCCAAAAGTAACACAGCACATTGAAAAAGCGTTATTTGTAAGTTCTTGGAGATAGATACAATTTGTCACCTTTTATCTGATATTAATTAGGAGCTATAGTGTTTATGAATAATCCATTCTGTGATCTGTGCTGGTCTGCTAGAGGACTGAGTAGTCCATTCCAGGTTTTGGTTTTGACTGGAACGTTCAGTTAGATATAGAGACATGCATGTTGTGTTCTGTGAGCTACAGGATTAAACCAGTGGTCTGCAGAATCTTACTTTAAAACTGTATATTGTATCCGTGTGATTCATTCCAGAAGTTCCTACTCAGAATACAACATTGGTGACTAAGATGGGATCAACAAGAACCAGAAAACAAAAAAACAAACAAAGAAAAAGGACCACAACAAAAGGAAAAAAAAAAGATATGAGCTCCTTCTAGCAGTTTTACACTGTACAACGCTGCCCACAGAAACAATAGTCTCCCTACGTGCAGTTGCAGAAGCCACTTTCCTGCCATCCTGTGATTGGCACTTTGCAAGCATTGTGCCTTGCTCTGTCAGACGGGAAGTGTGGTGGCAGCCATTTTGAGTTGGACATATCCTCCGGATTGTATCAGAAAGCCTGGGCATTTCTGCCTTAAATTAAAACAAACAAACAAACAAACAGAACCAAAAAATCCAAACACACATCAGTGTATACAGAACATTGCTAACCAAGGTTTTGTGATGACAAATCTGTCAAGCGTCCACCTTATCTCACACAGCCACACTGTACACCTTGCAATACTGTAGTCTTAACTTATTAAAAAAAAAAAAGTTCCCAAACTTCCCTGAGTTTCCTGTCCATGAATCTCATTCTACTCTGGGACCCAGATGGGCACACTGGTTTGAAAGATTAGGAAATTTATTTATTGCAGTGAAGGAAGATGCCTATCACAAAACGTGCTATGCTCCTACACTTTGCAGGAAGCAAGGTGCACCATATTTTTAAAACATTATCCAACAAATGGGGACCGTAAGGACTTGAGAAAGCAAAAATCAACAGTCATAAGGTAATTTAAACCACATAAAAAACCTGACTATGAACAATATATGTTCATGCACGTATGTTAGCAAGAAGGGGAAAATACGGATGGATATCATGCCCACCTACGTTGCCTTGTGAGTTTACTAATGTAGATCACAAGATAAGAGGGCAGATAACAAAAGGATGTTTGTCAGCTAAGCTGAGAAGACAAATTCTCCAAGACCCCCAAATGACGCTTGTTAGAATACTGGACACTGCTCAAGCAAACTAGATGTTGGAACACATGCTCAACAAATAGAGCAAGGAAGCAATACGTATCGAGGCAGTACATGCACTCCACACTAAGAACTCAATCAGGAATCGAGCGTGGCATTCTCAAGACAGTAACCAACCCTGGAAAACTCAGGGTCCAGCCACAAAGATGACAAATGTAAAATGTTACAAATGTGGAGGCTCATACCCACACCAAGGTGATTGGCCAGCAAAAGGGGTTTTCTGTGATAGCTGTGGAAAACAAAACTACTCCCCCACAGGTCAAGAAAAATTTCTAACAAAGACATCAAGATCAATTGAACATGCTTCAAGCTGACATCTCAGAAGATCACAGCTCTCATGTCTTCATAGTATTCCCCAAGAGAACAAAGTATTCCAAGCACAGTGTTCAACTACAATGCCACATCACCATACGATGATACGAGTCTGAAGTTTTAATTGACATCAGTTCATCAATGAATGTGATGGCTCAACATATGATGCCATGCCACAGAAACCGCTTTTACAACCAACAGCAGTAAAAGTATATGCCTATGGCAATCCAGACCAACTGACAATGTGTGGTGTATTCTCAGCTCATTTTGTATTTAAGGATGGGTCTGTTACCAGTTTGATATATGTGCTGACTAATGGCACAGATACTGAAGGGTTAAAATCCATGTGCATTTTATATAACAACCTGGTATACTGATTGGGCCAGCTCTTTTTCAGACCCAAAGTCCAGAGTTTGGTTAAGAGATCAGAGGCCTAGCTAAAAGTGATTAGCTAAGAAAAAACAAAATAAACAAGACAACATTGCCTTTGCTAAAATATGCTTGGTCAGTAGAAATGCCAGATGTTGAAGCAATAACTGAATAATTATGTTTCATCCAATGTTTCAAATTGAACAAAGGATCCCTGTTGCTATTGTATTTCTCCTGAAGGGAAAACAGTCTTCCCACAAATCCAACCTTGAGTTTATGAAAATTGGCACATGTCACTATAATGATATGGCAGCCTTCCACCTCCCTTCCAACGGACCAATGCCCTTCCTTAAGACATAAAGGAGACAATCTCTATTTCCATATGATTTCACTGTTTCTTTGC
The DNA here is from genome assembly GCF_027887155.1 of Malaclemys terrapin pileata. Classification (NCBI taxonomy): domain Eukaryota; kingdom Metazoa; phylum Chordata; order Testudines; family Emydidae; genus Malaclemys; species Malaclemys terrapin. The sequence goes on from NC_071507.1 coordinate 142,486,442, forward strand.
TTTAACCCCTAGGAATGTACCTGTTGGACAATCAAAGGAGTTGCTCCATTCCTATGGACCCAAATCAGAATTCAACATATATATTTTATACTAATAACATTTTATCAAAGTATTAATTAAATGTTAACTTGCTAACTTAAGATCATGGGCAGAGACATTATGTAACCTTTTAACCATTGGCTACTGTGCTATCTTGTCTTGCTGCAAAACCTATCCCGCGGTGTGGAACTGCCTACCCCGTCACTTTCCCCCGCCCATGGAAAATCTATATATTCCATTGTAATCAATTGATTGACAGTGTCTCTGAGCCTAATAAGCCAGGTGACACTCCGCCAGCGCTGTGTGTAATAAACTCCTATGCTTGACCTCTACATGGTGTGGATTTATGTCCTTCAGATACACTATTAGTTATGCCACAGCAAGTGCACTAGGACTGATTCAGATTATCCAAATGGTACAGCCTAACAGGCTAAATCAACTCCTTCAATTTCATGAGGACATGTTCAAAGGAATAAGAAGGTTGAAGGGACACCAAATAAGATTGCACATTGATTAAATGGATCATCCCACAGCTCAACCAGACAGACACATTTCTAGCCATGTAAAAAAGCTGATGGAAGAACCACCTGGAAGAACTTGACATCACTGAGTGAGAGGAAGGCCCTGCATCATGGGTCTACCCTATAGTAGTGGCACAGAAACCAAAGCAAGCAGGCAAAATCCAAATTTACATGGATATGCATTTCCCAATCAGGCTAACACAGGGATCGGCAACCTTTCAGAAGTGGTGTGCCAAGTCTTCATTTATTCACTCTAATTTAAGGTTTTGCGTGCCAGTAATACATTTCAACGTTTTTAGAAGGTCTCTTTCTATAAGTCTATAATATATAACTAAACTATTGTTGAATGTAAAGTAAATAAGGTTTTTAAAATGTTTAAGAAGCTTCATTTAAAATTAAATTAAAATGCAGAGCCCCTCGAACCGGTGGCCAGGACCTGGGCAGTGTGAGTGCCACTGAAAATCAGCTCAAGTGCTGCCTTCAGCACATGTGCCATAGGTTGCCTACCCCTGGGCTAACATATCACCCTCATGGTGAGAGACATTACTGTAGATATGAACGGAGCAAAGTTCTTCTCCAAGTTTGACTTCACAGCAGGATACAATCAACTTGAGCTCCACCCTGAGTCAAGGTACATAGCAAACTTCACAACACATGTGGGTTTAGTCCGCTATAAACAACTCAGTTTTGGCATTTCTTCAGGCACAGAAATATTTCAAAACACCATAGGTGAGATACTAACTGGAATCCCTGGAGTTCTTAATGTGAGTTAATGACATATTAGCATTTGGCATGACATCTGAAGAGCACAATACTTGATTAGCAGCTGTTTTTGAATGAGGAGCAGACATTCATGTTAAACCCAGACAAATGTGAGTACAATAACCCACATTAGAACTTCTGGATACACATTCTCCAAAGATGGTACCTCAGCAGATCCTAAGAAAGTGAAGGATATACACAATGCTATCATGCCCACAAACCCCACTGATGTTCATAGCTGTGGAAGCAGAGAAAGAACTGACAGGAAGGGGATGCAATACATGACAGTTCGTTAGCAAGAGTCAGGCTAACTGTAACCCTGATAACGCGAGATTTGTAGAAGCGAGGATTGTGTGAGGCGGGTGAGAAAGAACTGTGTAAGAAGTCATTATGACCTGGTATAGATAAGGTGTAGAAGACCTTGTGTAAATAAGGTATAGAAAATATTGTATGTTGGCAAGAGTCAAAACAAGTGAGGAAATGAGATATCAAGATGGCCTATGTATAAACAAAATGCAACTGTTGCTCATTATTGTCTGTAACAAAAGGTATAAATGCTTGCTGTAATTGTTTACCTGTTGAGAGACCTGCTTAGCTCTCTCCCTCTGCGCAATTGTGAGAGTTAATAAAGCATCTGACTTGCTATACCTAAACAAATAGTGAGAACTCTGTTTTTCTCCGACAATTTGGGGGCTCGTCCGGGATGGCAACGCCCGCAGAGGCACCGGCAGCTGCTATGGATCGTTCCCCTTTGAACCCCATGGCGCCACAATAAAGGTAGGAGACCTTTTGAAATCTCTGTTGGGGTGTCGGAGGAGGACTGTCCGTGGGGCCGTCTGTCCCTGTTGGGCTCACGCCATCCGAACTTATTGACTGTGCAGCAAGGTCAGATGCTGAGCGGCTTAGGGGAATTGTTGCCGCCCCCTGTATGCATATGCTAGGTGCATAGGGTTTGCACCTGTGTTGAGGGGTTGTTACCGCCTCAGGAGGGGTTTTTACCGCCTCGAGTGATGCATCGAGGTACTTAGGAATAGTACCTGGAATAAGGCCTTGGTGTGTGTGTGTGTGTGTGTGTGTGTGTGTGTGTGTACACCAGTGTGAATTGAGTGTTACCGGAAGACGCCCAGAGTACTCTGCGAAGTCTTTTGGCTCGTGACCAGAACTACTCTAATGCAAGCCCGGTAACTAGAGGATCTTTTAGGAGATCCGACCCACGGTGGGCTAACTCGGCCTGGCATCGTCCGGCGAGGAGGCTACCTGGGTCTAGGAGTGTGTGAACCCATCTTCCCTCCCCTTTTCCTCTCCGTGTGAGCCACTGACAGTCTGATCATCTCACTGGATGCAACAGAGTAAGCGGTGCCATCTCTCTGAGACTAGCCGATGCTCTTTGCTGAAAGGAGGTGTAGAAAGGTCGTGGCCATCCTCGTTAGTCTCTCCTGTGTGAATACCCTGTAGGGAGAGATCCTTAGTTTATGTGCCGCTAGCGCGGACAGGGCATCCTCCTCCCTGTGTGTGTGATTGAAAAATGGGTGGGGGACAGTCTAAGGATTCCCTCTCACCCACTAAGAGTACCCCAGCTTATTTCATGTACGTACATTATAGTACTAAAACCTGCAAGTATTTAGAAAATTGAAATCATTACACACGTGAAAATTCATCTAAACAATGCCCACTAAAAAGTACCTTCAATCTAGATAAGATCATACATCTCAGAGGAGCTTTTAATCACCAAAAAGCCTCTGACACACAATGGGAGCAATTTGTCTATTGAGGAAAGGAACGGGTTAATTTGAAATTCAGCTTGGTCCAGAGATACAGAGAAAGTTAATCTGCGTTCAAAGTCAAGAATCAATGCAGACCAAGCTAAGTACAAAAATAAACTGCTTTCGGCCCCAGCTGACTGTGAAAAAATATAGACATAGTCAAACCAAAGGCAATACAAGTTACAGTGCTGAGATTACATTTGCAAAGCTTAACTGTCTAGTAAGATCCAACAGTCTGCCTTTGCGACCCTGGAGCTGGCATGGTTTGAAGAAGCTGAAGAAGCCGGCCTGGACTAAAATCACTGAAAAGACGCCCCAGGAGACCTCAAGGTGTAAAAGAACTGCCCTCCCAAGAGAGGAAGCAAGTTGGAGATTGCACAGCACCTTCTCTGAACGTTATACACAGACGTGGCCAGTCTGGACGTACCTGTGTAAGTATAAAAGTGTGCCTACTCTCAGCCGCAGTAAGTCTGAGAACCGAAAAAGGATTTAGCATTCCTCTTTCCACCCCGGCTGACCGGGAAGGGTGTCAAGTGAATCTACCCCAGTCGTAGCAGGACTGGGCAATAAAGAAGTTGAAAAAAAAAGAAGAGTTGTGTACTTAATAACTAGAATTGAGCAATTAAAAGCATAGATCATGAACCAGGCAGCAACTCAAACCTACGCCCAGGGCAAGTTGCAAGCCTTGAAACAGGACTTCCAGGCAGAAGAAGAAGCACTGGCTAAGCAAGTACCGGTCCTTCAGGGACTTGTCAAAATTTAACCATTTGTGTTTGCATATGCTGTAAGAGCAGTATGCCTTTCAGACAGCTTATAAAGTATCCACCTTATGTACTAAGTATGATGTATTGTGTTATATAACTAAAATTGTACAACAACCCCATCATATTATCGTTATGAGAATGTTATTGCTTGTGTTGTGCAAAAGTATGTTATTGTTGTTGTAAAAAACGTAATAATAGTAATACCTTTCATGTCCATGCTCATCATGCATTGTCATTACATCCAATCAAAACCCCTAAAGTTAAAGCATCTAATGTAGAATCTGAATTCCGAAATTTAATGCAAATAAAGATTTGAAAATGTTTGTTGTACTAGTAGTACAAAAGGGGGGGTTGTGGAAGCAGAGAAAGAACTGACAGGAAGGGGATGCAATACATGACAGTTCGTTAGCAAGAGTCAGGCTAACTGTAACCCTGATAACGCGAGATTTGTAGAAGCGAGGATTGTGTGAGGCGGGTGAGAAAGAACTGTGTAAGAAGTCATTATGACCTGGTATAGATAAGGTGTAGAAGACCTTGTGTAAATAAGGTATAGAAAATATTGTATGTTGGCAAGAGTCAAAACAAGTGAGGAAATGAGATATCAAGATGGCCTATGTATAAACAAAATGCAACTGTTGCTCATTATTGTCTGTAACAAAAGGTATAAATGCTTGCTGTAATTGTTTACCTGTTGAGAGACCTGCTTAGCTCTCTCCCTCTGCGCAATTGTGAGAGTTAATAAAGCATCTGACTTGCTGTACCTAAACAAATAGTGAGAACTCTGTTTTTCTCCGACATAGCCCACTAGGGTTTGCAAATTACTGTGGCAGATTCATGCTGAGGCCATTGTCACACCACCTGTGAGAGTTCTTACCGGGAAAAATCAAATAAGGGTTTGGTTAGATGAACATCAAAATGCATTTGAGGAACTACAGAAATCCCTTCCCAACAATGTAGTCATGTCATATTTTGATTCCAGTAAGAAAACTGAACTCCTAGTAGATGTCAGCCCTGTTGGATTAGGAGCAGTCCTAACCACAGATTGATCAGTAGTGTGAGTTTGAACACTCTGCTTATGCAAGCAAGGCTCTTTCTCCCACTGAACAATACTCTCAGACAGAAAGAGAAGCTCTTGCTGTAGCACAGGGATATTCCCATTTATGGATGTCATGTCATGATTCCGATGATGATCGCAAACCTCTTGAACCTATGTTCAACAATCCCTCTTTTTGCCCCCTAGCTCAAACTGCAAAGTTATCTACTGCTCTGGAAAGGATAACCCTGCTAACTACTACTCCAGGTACCCTGATTCTGAAACAGCTAATAATCTCAACACTAAAGAGAAAGAAGAAGCACATGTAAACTTCCTCCTCTCACACATCATTCCTAAAGTTTTCATTACAACAACTAAAACAGCTACAGAGTCCAACACATCTCCAAATGGTCATTAAAACCACTCAGAATTACATCTGTGTAGCCTACATTTGACTTCTGAAACAAGCTATTCTACGACCGTTTGCCCATGCTAAAGGTGAAGTTAGTGTCATGGACAATGATCTCCCACTCCGAGATATGAGACTTGTTATTCCACGTTTGTTGTGGGATCACACAATTGATTTGGCTCATGAAGGTCATCAGAGACTGGTAAAAACAAAATAAGTGCTCAAAGAACATTCTGATTCCCTGGGATTGACAGATTTACTGAAAACTCTTATTAAGTCTTTCAGACTATGCCAAGAATCAGTTCTGCAAAAATCACACTCCTCCACTACATGTATCTCCTCTGCCCACATCCCTATGGATGGAAGTTAGAATGGATTTTTTGATCTCCCAAATGGAAAACATTTTCTGGTTGTTATATAGATGACTATTCTCATTTCCCAGAAGATGAAATATTCAGTACTACCTGTGCCAAGGCTGTTATACCCAAATTAGATAAGATTTGTCAGCTTCTGGCATACCTGCTGTTATTAAAATTGACAATGGTCCTCCCTTTCAAGGCTCGCAAATCACTCAATTTGCTGAGCATTTTGGTTTCAAACATCATAAACTTACTCTGCATTGGCCACAAGCCAATGGAGAAGTTGAGAGGTTTATGCGAACACTCAGGAAAGCACTATGAATTGCTGCAGCAGACAGATTGGACATGAAACAAGAGGTTTTTTTGTTTCCTCCACAATTATCGAACTGTTCCATTGGCATGGCACCAGCTAACAACTGTCGTATTCAGCAGACAACTAAGATCAAAATTGCCACAAGTTGACCTAAGACAGTAGTTCTCAAACTTTTGTACGGGTGACCCCTTTCACATAGCAAGCCTCTGAGTGTGACCCCCCTTATAAATGAAAAACACTTTTTTATATATTTAACACCATTATAAATGCTGGATTCAAAGTGGGGTTTGGGGTGGAGGCTGACAGCTTGAGACCCCCCATGTAGTAACCTCGCGACCCCTTGAGGGGTCCTGACCCACAGTTTGAGAACCCCTAAGCTAAGAGCTGATGATGAATCTTTACAACACTATGACCATGAAGTGAAGCTCTTAGTGAAAAAAATATATGCAGCCCAGCAGAGATATACCAAGACCAGATCTTTCAATGTGGGAGATGTAATTCTTGTCAGAAATTTTCAGACTCGCACCAAACTCTCTATGCCCTTTTATCCTGAGCCTTACAAGATCACATTGGTGAAAAGCGTGATGGTCACTGCTCAGAAAGACTCCCATAAAGTTACACAAACATGTCTCAAATTAAACCACTTCATGGCGCTCATTATGTTCTCACTCCACAATAAGATGATGACAATGATGACAACAACAACCTTACAGAGACTGAACCCCCTGTACGCTCTCCAAGGCAAGTGAGTGGGTCAACCTCCTGTGCTCCAGAGGCAGAAAGTCACCATTACCTGAAAAGAAGTAGTTATCAATCTCCAGTGCATTTGAAGGACTGTATAACGTAAGTGACTGTGCTTTCGTGCAGGGCTCTGCTCCAGCTTCAGGCAAAAACCTGTAGCTCCACTGCTTTGAAGCTGCTCCGCACTCCAGTTCCGGGCTCCGCTCCAAAGCCCTGCTTTTGTGGATGTGTTGATTAATCACCAACCTCTTGACATTGCTTCATTTATTTTATGCTTCTTGCATTTTATTTATAAGTTTGAAGTATTTCAAAGTGGTGAATTTAATAACTGTTGTTAATTTGAAGTTTGTGGGGGGAAGGGAGGGATGTAGTGTTTGTGAAGAATCCATTCCATGATCTGTACCAGTCTTTTAGAGTACCGAGTATAGCAGCTAGGTCATGTTAGTCCATTCCAGGTTTTGGTTTTGACTGGAGAACTCAGCTACAAATACATGCTGTGGTCAGTGAGCTAGTGCTCCCTGGAATTTTACTTTAAAAACTACATACTGCATCTGTGTGATTCTTTCCAGAAGCTTCTAATCAGTTAGGACACAGCAGGAGCCTTGCATTATCATGGCCACTTGAGATGTACCTGCAACTCTCTTTGACAGGCAGGCATTTTGTCAATGGAAGTTTCAGGCAAACATTTGAGGGTGAAATTTGACAGAAAACTGATGGAAGGGCTTTAGCTGTGAGAGAGCCTTGACTCTGGAATTCACTCCTGTACTCCTGAGTCTGTTAACCATTCAGACACACTGCAAAGCCTATTCCTGAGGGAGGAGTATCAGATGATCTAGTAGTTCTGGGTGGCTTCAGCTTGATTTTCATTGTTTGGTTGGCTATTTTCTGGGTTTGCGGGTGAGGAGAGATTGTTGGATTTACTCCTGTTTGTACAGATGTCAAAAGATCTTTGGATAGGTGTTTTTATTCTTTACATATGCATTGAAAGATATTCAAATAAAATCTGCACAAGATGAATATTTCTGACTATCTTCAAGCAATTGGCAGTTGACCGCATCGCATGGCACCGCCCTGTAGGGTGGATGTCCATGACATTGAGAAGAACCGTGTTGCTCAGCTGGAAGCACAATGCCAGGTATGGAAACAACATGCAGCTCAATCAACACAAGCAAGCAAATAGCTTGGTGCAATAAATGTTCTTCCTGAATTGGTCTATAGAGCCATGCGAAGACTCATTAATGCAAACTGTGACTGTTGGTCATCCTCGAAACTGGGGTGACTACTATGATGATTATTGTTAGTATGTAGGCCTGTTTGTTAGCCTGAGATAGAATTTTGGGTTTGACCTTTGATACTCATATCCTTAATAATATGTGTGAACAAAGACACGGTCTGTTGCATTTCCCATAACCAGATGGGGCTTACAGCACAATGAGGAAAGACAAGGGATAGAGTTAAAAGTGTTCCTGGCTATGGTGGGAGTGTAATATATGAGTATACACGGGAAGGCTGCCTGGCTCCTCTCTCAAGCCAAGGTCAAGCAACCAGTCAGGAGGGATGTGGGGGGGAGGCATAAGAAACACTAAAAGCCAAAGAAAGGCCTGGCCTTGGCCAGAACACAACCTCACTCCTTCCTCCTCCCATGGGATACAAAAGAGTTGGTACCGAGCCCCCAGACTCATGACCCTCCAAATGTAACGTGACCATAAGTTGTAAAGGGTGGGACCTCACTTGAGGTATTTCTGCTACCACAACATTGCCTTATAGGAGAATTGGCATTGTTAAGTGTAAAGCCACTTTAAATGTCAAACCCTTTTAAATTGTGATCCTTTCAACCTTCCACCATGTTTGCTTCAGCTCAGTTTCTTCCTCCCTCCCCTAGCTCATTTGCCAGTTGGTAGGTTTACAGTTCTATTTCCCAGTCTCCCCTGATTCATCTCCTTGACTGGCCACTCCATTGGTCAGGTATGAATATTTTACTGAAGACATCCTCTGTCAATGTTTTATTCAAAGGACAAAAGAGAAAGTCCAGCTGCCAGAATAGATTTTCTTAGCTTCTAGAGACACTTCCCTTTTCCCCCACACTCACATCTACCACCACAATAGTAGTCAACATTTTACCTCTGTTATTGTTCATGATACAATATCACATACATTAACAGAGGCAAAGGTAGGTGAGCTCAGGACCAAGCCCTCTTCAGGATCACTCCTAACAACATTTTGTTATACTAGGGATACATATGAGATGCATGGAGAAAAGCAACTCGTCAGTCCTGCCTAAAATAGAAACAGAAGTAGCAAACTTTAATGTTCATCAACATTGTAAGAGTATGTGACAAGCGCCATTAACACAACTGGTACTAATGGGGGACTCTCATGAAGATTGCTACCAACTAGCACACAGAGGCTGTATTAAAATGCATATTTGCTTGCACCCAGTTTACCAAGTGATCCAGACTATTTGGAATCAGTGACCTGTCCTCTTCATTATTTACCACTCCCCAATTTTTGTCATCTGCCAACTTTCAGTGATTATTTTATGTTTTCTTCCAGGTCATTATTAAAAGTGTTAAAGCCTTCTCTGTGGGACCCACTGGAAACACACCTGTTTTATTTTGAGACCTACCTGTTAGCCAGTTTTTAATCCTTTTAATGTGTGCCATGTTAATTTTATGTCGTTCTAGTATTTTAATCAACATGTTGTGTGATACCAAGTCAAATGCCTTACAGAAGTTTAAGTGTATTACATCACCACTATTACCTTTATCAACCAAACTTGTAATTTCATAACAAAAAGATTACAAGTTAATTTAACAGGATTATTTTCAATAAACCCATGTTGATTTGCATTAATTACATTACCCTACTTTAATTCTCTATTAACTGAATCTTATATTGGCCACTCCATTATCTTGCCCAGTACTCATGTCAGGCTGACAGGCCTCTAAAGGTTATCCCATTTACCTTTTTAAAAAACTGGCACAACATTAGTTTTATTTTGCAACTTCCCCAGTGCTCCAAGACTTATTGAAAATCAACATTAATGGTCCAGCAAGCTCCTCTTCGAGTGCTTGACTTTGCAACCTTATTGTTCTTTTTAAGACTCAACAAAGCGTCCTTTGGCACTTTAAAGACTAACAGATGTATTGGAGCATAAGCTTTCATGGGTGAATGCCCACTTCGTCAGATGCATGTAATGGAAATTTCCAGAGGCAGGTATAAATATGCAGGCAAGAATCAGTCTGGAGATAATGAGGTTAGTTCAATCAGGGAGGGTGAGGCCCTCTTCTAGCAGTTGAGGTGCGAACACCAAGGGAGGAGAAACTGCTTTTGTAGTTGGCTAACCATTCACAGTCTTTGTTTAATCCTGATCTGATGGTGTCAAATTTGCAAATGAACTGAAGCTCAGCAGTTTCTCTTTGAAGTCTGGTCCTGAAGTTTTTTTGCTGTAAGATGGCTACCTTTACATCTGCTATAGTGTGGCCAGGGAGGTTGAAGTGTTCTCCTACAGGTTTTTGTATATTGCCATTCCTAATATCTGACTTGTGTCCATTTATCCTTTTACGTAGGGACTGTCCAGTTTGGCCAATGTACATAGCAGAGGGGCATTGCTGGCGCATGACGGCATATATAACATTGGTGGACGTGCAGGTGAATGAGCCGGTGATGATGTGGCTGATCTGGTTAGGTCCTGTGATGGTGTCGCTGGTGTAGATATGTGGGCAGAGTTTGTTGCATGGATTGGTTCCTGAGTAAGAGTTGTTATGGTGCGGTGTGTGGTTGCTGGTGAGAATATGCTTAAGGTTGGCGGGTTGTCTGTGGGCGAGGGCTGGCCTGCCTCCCAAGGTCTGTGAAAGCGAGGGATCATTGTCCAGGAAGGGTTGTAGATCACTGATGATGCGTTGGAGAGGTTTAAGCTGAGGACTGTAGGTGATGGCCAGTGGAGTTCTGTTGGTTTCTTTCTTGAGCCTGTCTTGTAGCAGGAGGCTTCTGGGTACATGTCTGGCTCTGTTGATTTGTTTCCTTATTTCCTCGTGCGGGTATCATAGTTTTGAGAATGCTTGGTGAAGATCTTATAGGTGTTGGTCTCTGTCTGAGGGGTTGGAGCAAATGCGGTTGTACCTCAGCACTTGGCTGTAGACGATGGATCATGTGGTGTGTCCGGGTGGAAGCTGGAGGCATGAAGGTAGGCATAGCAGTCGGTGGGCTTTTGGTATAGGGTGGTGTTAATGTGACCATCACTTATTTGTACTATGGTGTCTAGGAAGTGGACCTCTTGTGTAGATTGGTCCAGGCTGAGGTTGATGGTGGGGTGGAAGCTGTTGAAATCGTGGTGGAATTCTTTCAGAGTCTCCTTCGCATGGGTCCAGATGATGAAGATGTCGTCAATGTAGCGTAGGTAGAGAAGGGGCATGAGTGGACGAGAGCTGAGGAAGCGTTGTTCCAGGTCAGCCATAAAAATGTTGGCATGTTGTGGGGCCATGCGGGTGCCCATGGCGGTGCCACTGGTCTGGAGGTATATATTGTCACCAAATTTGAAATAATTGTGTGTGAGGATAAAGTCACAGAGCTCAGCAACAAGTTGTGCTGTGTCATCATCAGGGATACTGTTCCTGACAGCTTGTATTCCATCTGTGTGTGGGATGTTTGTGTAGAGAGCCTCTACATCCATGGTGGCTAGGAGGGTGTTTTCTGGGAGATCACCAATGCATTGTAGTTTTCTCAAGAAATCAGTGGTGTCACAGAGATAGCTGGGAGTGCTGGTGGCATAGGGTCTGAGTAGAGAGTCCACATATCCGGATAGTCCTTCAGTGAGAGTGCCAATTCCAGAGATGATGGGGCATCCAGGATTTCCAGGTTTGTGGATCTTGGGTAGTAGATAGAATAACCCCGGTCGGGGCTCTAAGGGTGCGTTGATTTGTTCCTGTGTTAGTGTAAGGAGTGTCCTGAGTAGATGGTGCAGTTTCTTAGTATATTCCTCAGTGGGATATGAGGAAAGTGGTCTGTAGAATTTGGTATTGGAGAGTTGTCTGGCAGCCTCCTTTTGGTAGTCAGACCTGTTCATGATGACAACGGCACCTCCTTTATCAGCCTCTTTGATTATAATGTCAGGGTTGTTTCTGAGGCTGTGGATGGCATTACGTTCTGCACGACTGAGGTTATGAGGCAAGTGATGTTGTTTTTCCACAATTTCTGCCTGTGCACATCGGTGGAAGCATTCTATGCATAGGTCCATGCTGTCATTTCGACCCTCAGGAGAAGTCCATGTGGAGTTTTTCTTGTGTTGTTGGTGGGATGGTATCTGTGTACCAGTGCACTGTTCAGTGTTCTTTTTAAGGTAGTTCTGGATGTAATTTCCTAGGTTTAAAAATAAAAAAATAGCGTGGCTTCATATTGACATCCACGTGGTTCATCAGCAAGTTGGGAACCTTTAGATTTGCCACACCAACCTCTGCCACTTGAGTTAATGAAGTAGCTGAAAATTGACTATTGTATCATCCTCTATGGGAACCTCAGGACAAGAAAGGGATGAGATTCACGTTTTTCCAGTAGGTTTCACAGCTATTTACTGACAGTAGAGGAATGGTGAGACTCTGGAACCTTGGGTTCCATTCCAGGCTCTGGAGGGAAGTGTTTGCTAGTGGTCACAGACTCTTTCTACCTACGCTTGACCCCCTTTTCCCCCATCTGCTCCAAAATCTCTGTCCCCCTCCCCAGCTCCTTGTCCCAATCTCTTTGCCCAGCTGGTCCCTGTTCTCCTCTCTTCCCCCAGGTTCTAGTCTCTCAGTATTCTCCCCCCGAGCCAATTGGCTCCCAGTCCCAGATCTCCTCCTCGACCAGTTCCAATCTCTCCCCTAACTCTCAGTCACATTTTCTCTCCCCCCTGCAGTCTCCCCAGAATTGTCCCCATCTACTCCTTTCTCTCACCTCCTTCTGGCTATTGTCCCCTCTTCAATCAACTCAGACAGTTCATGATGCCAGCAGGAGAATCACTGAAACCAAAGGAGAGACAGAATCTCTGCTCGCAGTTCTGGTGCCCAGCCCCCAGTCTGGAGCAGCAACTACAGGGAAAGTCTAATATCATCCCTATAGCTCTTGACTGGAGCCCTGAGTTGCTCTGCAGAGATAGCACATGTGCAGTCCAATCACACATAGGAGTTGTGAGAGGCTGGAGCATGCTGAGTTCCTCTCTGGGAGTAGCACTTGTATAGCCTGGGCAGCATTCGGAGCTGGGAGAGGCTCAAGCATGCTCAGTGAAGTGGAATCTGCGGAGATTTTAGCTGCTAAAATCAAAGAAGTCTCTACTGGGCATGTGCAAAGTGTAACTTTTTATTTTGGCAAATTTGAGCAGATTTTCATACAGATGTTGAAACAAACATACCCGAGATAATAGCCAATATGTGCCAGTTTTGAAGTCACTGCTCCAAAGCATTGGGCACTAGCGCTATTCAAAAAAAAAAGTCATCAGAATTCTAAACATGGGCTATACCCCATTGAGTGTTTTGTTTTAAATTACAACAAAAAAGAGTCCCCCCCAGTCCTCCCATTTCGGAGAAAAAGGCTAGAAAAAACTATCACACTGAGGCAGACACCTAACTTGGAATATTTCACCCCCAATGGTTAAAATTTCTCAAAGTTATAAGCAAGTGAAAACAGAGTCTTATAATGGGAAATGTTGGGTAATGTTATATAGCAGTTTTCATCAGCGCTTATGTTGGTGTAACTTATGTTGCTCAGAGGTGTGGAATATTTATACCCCTGAGTGACATACGTTTTGCCAACATATACTGTAGTGTAGACATAGCCTAAGACTTTGCAGTTTTTCTCTATGGGAAGGTAACATGCTGCTTTCCTGCCAGCATGCGTATTATATGAGGCTATGAATCAACAGCACTCCCAGGCCACTCATGTGATCTATGGTGCTGCTTAGTAGTGAGTGCTGCTGGTTTTCCCTGGACCCAGAGGACCTCCAGAATGGTAGAAAAAACAACCTCCCATGAAGTAAGAGTACCAGACCCTCTTGTATAAGAGCAGGAGAAAGGAGGAAACCTGCACACCAATCTGCAGTCACTGCAGATGACCCCTGGGGTTTTATATTACAGAGGTGACACTACATGGGGAAAAATCAGGATGAATATTTAAAAAATTTTGCTTACAGTTGGTTCAGTTGTGAGCCGGTTAACTATGACAGTGTCTCTGTAAGTACATGCCCTGCAAAGCAAAAAAAAAAAAAATGGCATTTCACACTGTGCTGTTATAAAGCACATGATTAGATAGACCTTCAGCTGGTATAAATTGATGTAGCTCCCAGCGGTGTAGCGAGCACCCTCCGTACCCTCCGACCAGAGGGGGCCCCGCAAGGAAGGGGGCCCCTAAAAGTGGCAAAATAAATACTGCATTCCAGTTTTTGCATTGTAAGGGGCCCCGCCCGGACATATGTTCGGAGGGGGCCACCGTTCGGAGGGGGCCACGTTCTTTGTTGCTACGGCCCTGGTAGCTCCCTTTGAATTCAAATTAATCTACATCAGCTGAGGGTCTGGCCCATTACATATATTAGGGGGAGAAATGGGCATACAGTATGGTGATTTCCAAGACCAGCATGCAGCTAAATGAACACATGGAAAATAGAATATAATTTAGCTCTTTAAAAAGTAATAAATTATAAAGAAAAGGGCCCTGAAAGAAGACATGGGGAGGGAGACAATAGTCTCTTCTGTAAACATATTTCACCTATATGTGATGTGATTGAAAAACCCAAGAAGACGGCATCATGCCCACCCAAATATCAGCCAAAGAAGAGTATTATGAGATTGTATGAAAGCACCAGGAAAAACTCATTCAGGTTGGATTATCACATTATTAAACAATCAAAGCACCACCGAAGGTACACAGAAAAGACAACAGGGATAATCCCAGAGTGGCCTATGAGGGGCGGCTAAAAGTTGGAGCTGGCAGAGCTTGGAGAAAAACAGCTTTGATTAAAAGTAAAGTCACCAAAAATACATCCTTAGGAAGATCTTTTTTAAAGTCAATGGAGAAATTAGACATGGAAACAACTTGGACAGCAAAAATACCCTTGCCTAATTTTCTGACAATTTCATCTTACTTTGTACGGTTTAGTCTATTTTTATTTCTTTTTCTATTTCTTTCTTTTTATTTTCTATTTCTTACTCCTGAAAGTTAGATAGCACTAGGATCTAAATTCTTCTGTCTGTCTGTAACCAAGAGGTCAGTGTTTCTCACACATCTCCTCTCTGTAACCAATACACAGAGGATGAGAGTTTATTTCTGCCCCAGTTACACAGCCTGGCTCTAGCTCAAATGGGAGAGACTTATGCTACCAAGATAGCAACTGTCACATAAGTGGTGGCTTATCTGGGGTTCACACTGCCCTGGGTCTCAGATACGGAGGATAAGCTTTCTGTATCCAAAGGAAGTATAAAACCCACTGGTCAATGAGTATTATGTGCTCCAGATACACAAAGCATATGAGTCTATTACAGCCCCAGCTACAATGCCTGTCTCTACAGGTTGAGCTGAAGAGCCTCATGCTTTCAGCTCTGGAGATCCGGGAGTCAGTTCCCGGCATAGGCCACAATAGCAGCTGTCACATAGCTACAGCGTTTGTACAGGTTTAGACTGTATCTTCACTAGCAAGCTTGATATCTGTAATTCTTCATCTTTGGGAAAAACAGTGGAAGCTGTAGTACAAACCAGGCTCAGATATACCAATGGCCTTGGAATCTATGAATATCTTTAATAGCTCCTTAACTTTTGCATACTTAACTTTGCAACCTTAATGTTCTTTCTAATCAGGGCCAGCTCTAGCGTTTTTGCCGCCCCAAACAGCAGGAAAAAATAAAAGCCGCAATCGCGACTGGCGGCAGCTCTACCGCCGCTTCATTCTACGGCGGCAGGTCCTTCGCTCTGAGAGGGAGTGACGGCCCTGCCGCCGAATTGCCGCCGAACGGCCGGACGTGCCGCCCCCCTCTTCATTGGCCGCCCCAGGCACCTGCTTGCTACGCTGGTGCCTGGAGCCAACCCTGTTTCTAATGTAAATTTGTGTGTGTAATGCCAGTTGATTTTACATGTTATTTGATATGAAGTCTATTTTCAATCGTATCATTGTAAGTGAATCACTATAGTTTTATTATATTTTACACGTATATTAGGGAAGCTCAGGGATTGGTTATGGGCTATGTTGTTAAAATTTATTATTTGTATTGTGATAGTTACTACGAGCCCCAGTCATGGACCAGGACCCTTGCAGGACTCTTCTCACACCCACACCCACACCGCTCTGCCAAAAATCCCTGGGTGAGTTCACACACACTTTAATGGGGTTCACTACTGAGGTGGTGATCACTACTTGTGGATCAGCTCATGACCAGTCTGATGCTCCTTCCTTCAGTTTTTCACTCTGTGGTCTCCCTCACTCTCTCCATGGCTTGGCCCTCCAGCCAGGTAACTCTCTGGTTCCCCCCCTCCCCTTCCAGGGTATCAGTCTCCCCATATTGGCTGCCCCAGTATTTTTCTCAACATTGTTCTAATTCAAAGCAATGCCACTTCCCCAGTGGCTGGTAGGGGAACCCAAGTCCACCCACTTCTGCAGGTTCCAGCCCAGGGACCTTACAATCAGTAGTCAAGGTCTGCTCCATCCCAAACCCTGGGCTGCTTCCTACTCCACTTCTATCAGAATTCCTTAGCCACCACCTTTCTGGGTAAACCCTTCCCTCAGGGCCATGATCCCAGGGCTTCTACTCTTCCCCTGGGTTTCCTCCTTTACCTCTCTGAACCAAGAAAGTAACTGCAGGCATCCATGCTGCAGTATCCTTTCTGTTTCAAACTTCCTGACTTGATACCAGCCCTGCCTGTTCCTATCCAGCTAGGCTCCATTCTCAATCAGTACTTTCCTATAAAGCATAACTCTCCCTCAGGTGTGGCCTATTAGGTTACTTAGCCCCTTCTGAGCCATATTAACCTCTTCCAGGATAGTGTTCTGATCTGAAATCTTGTTAGGAGTTGAGTAAAAATCCCATTGACACTGATAGATGTGTTTTAGGTTAGTGCTTATGCTTGCAGTTGTTAATTGAAGGGTGAGTTCACATCTATCAGTGTCAATGGGATTTTTACTCAACTCCTAACAAGATTTCAGATCAGAACACTAGTTAGGCCTTGTCTACACGGCCACTTTACAGTGCTGCAACTTTCTCGCTCAGGGGTGTGAAAAAATGCACCCCTGAGCGCTGCAAGCTTCAGTGCTGTAAAGTGGCCGTGCCCCAGCACTGGGAGCCACACCCCCAGCTCTGGGAGCTACTCCCTCGTGGAGGTGATTTTTTTACAGCACTAGGAGAGCTCTCTCCCAGCACTGGTGCCACGACTACACAGCTATGTTAATGCGCTGCCACAGGCACTAGCGCTGCTAGTGAAGACATGCCCTTAGTCATCCACCCAGTCTCAGTCTGTACAGCTGCCTCACTTGCTGTTGAAAATAGTTTGTGTCGTGGTTTATATCAGTGATATTCTCGACTGGGGGCTCCCAAGCCTCAAGTGGCTCTTTAATGTGGCTCCTACAGCTCTTTGCAGCGCATTCTGTTAAAACACTGATTTAATTATTAACCAATCAGGATGCTTTTACTATGTTATTAACCAATTGTAGCTGATAAAATAATGCTACCTTGTCAGTCATTTTGCAGTCATATATATATATAGTGTAAATGAAACAATGAATTCACACTATTGTGGTTCTTTTGGATAATGCTGATGGACAATTTGGCTCTTGAACCACTGCGGAATGAATATCACTGGTTTATATGATTAGATCAGGGCCCATAAGAGGAATGATGTCTTATTTTATATTCTACTTGATCGGTTATAAGCATTTCATGTACTTTATTGTGGTTTGTATATGTTTAAAGCAAGCATTTGGGGTTCAGTGTAAATAAAAAACAGTCAAGACTCTGTCTCTAAAGCAGGCATTTCATTGCTGAGACCTTCAGGGTTCCTAATTAATTCTCTTAATCTGTTTATTTCTCCAAGCTCCCTGCTTTAGTTTACAAGTTTAAATTATCAGCGCTGCAGGGATGACTAATAAATTGACTCTGAAATTATTCTTGGTTTTCCTTCTCTGAAGTTACAAACATTGAACGAAAACAAAGATATTGCAGCATAATGTGGGACCACACCTTTATGATAATCTTATGAAAGCAAGAGCTAGTCTTGAATGGCAAGTATACAGTAATGTTACATAAGCAATTAGCCATATGAATACCCATATTATTTCAGGCTCTTTATGACGGGTACTCTAGGCTTCCCTTCCCTATATATTAAAGAAAAGCTTCTGTACTAAGTAGGCTTGGCAAGCTGGTCAATTAGCCGGTCAAATAATGGCAATTGACTCCCTCTTATTTGACCATTATCAAATATTCCAATAAGAATGCCCTGATAGAGGTGGCAGCCTATTTTTTCGATTGCATCATGGTTCCATCTGTAGCAAGCTTACTTGAATGTATTGATTGTTCACTTTACTCCGTGCTAACGCCACATGTTGGGAAAATGCTGAACTAATTGAAAGATGAGCATCTTGACTGATTTGAAAATTCTAGAACAAACAGCGTATGTATGTATATCTTTATTTGTTAATCAGGCCGTCAATGTACATGGTGTTTTCCAAAGCACATTAAATAAGTTAAAAGACAGAGTCCCTGCCCCAAAGAGTTTACATTTTAAACTGACTAGACAAATACTGAAATTAACACACAAGAGAGTGAGGGAAGGAGAGGAGGATTCACGATCATTAAACTTCCTGCTCCAGCACAAAGAGTAACGATGTACAGCCATTAAGCTGCTTGAAGAGTTGGCCTGCTGCCTACTTAGCATGAGTGCATTTAAAACTGATGACTTCTTTTCTTTTATGGTTGCTATTTTTCAGCCTTGGCTACACTTGCGAGTTACAGCGCAATAAAAGCCTCCCCCAGTGCTGTAATTCACTCCCTGTCCACACTGGCAAGGCACTTACAGCACTGTATCTCCGTGGCTGCAGCGCTGCATGTACTCCACCTCCCCGAGAGGAATACCGTGTATTGCGCCGCCGCTGCAGCGCCAGTTTGGCCACCCAATGCACTGTGACTGGCCTCCAGAAGTATTCGGCAGTATCCCACAATGCCTGTTCTAGCCACTCTGGTCATCAATTCAAACTCTACTGCCCTGGCCTCAGGTAACCAACCATGTGACCCGCCCTTAAAATTCCACGGGAATTTTAAAAATCCCCTTCCTGTTTGCTCAGCCAGGCGTGGCGTGGAGTGCTATCAGCGAATCTTTCCAGGTGACCATGCCTCCACGCGCCAAGCGAGCCCCAGCATGGAGCAATGGCGAGTTGCTGGACCTCATCAGTGTTTGGGGGGAGGAAGACGTCCAGTCCCAGCTGCGCTCCAGCCGTAGGAATTACGATACCTTCGGGAAGGTATCAAAGGACATGATGGAAAGGGGCCATGACTGGGACGCCCTGCAGTGCAGGATTAAAGTGAAGGAGCTGTGGAGTGCCTACCGCAAAGCCCGCGATGCAAATGGCCGCTCGGGTGCTCCCCCGCGACCTGCCAATTCTACAAAGAGCTGGATGCGATACTTGGGGTTAACCCCACCTCCACTCCAAGCACCACCCTGGACACTTCAGAGCCGGGGTGGGAGGAGGAGGAGGAGGAAAACGGAGTGAGGGTGGTGGGGCGGATGGAGACACCCTGGAATCCCTGGAGGCATGCAACCAGGAGCTCTTCTCGAGCCAGGAGGAAGGTAGCCAGTCGCAGTGGCCAGTACTTGGTGGAGGACAAACAGAAGAGCAGGTTCCCGGTAAGCGGGTTTTTTTTCAGGAAGGAATTTTTTCGGTGCGGGCTCCTTGGGAGAGGAGGGTTAGGCATGCATGCCTAGATGCGGAATAGTGCATTAATGTGGTTTATCACATTGCGGTAATCAGCCTCGGTAATCTCTTTGAATGTCTCATCCAGAACATGTGCAATGCACTTGTGCAGGTTTATCGGGAGAGCCACCGTGGTCCTTGTCCCAGCAAGGCTAACGTGTCCGCGCCACTGTGCCGCGAGGGGCGGGGGGGCCATTGCTGCACACAGGCAAGCTGCATATGGGCCAGAGCGGAAGCTGCATTGCAGTAGAAGACCCTCCCTTGCTTCCCAGGTCACCCTCAGCAGTGAGATATCGTCCAGGACGAACTCCTGTGGAAAATGTTGGGACAGTGTTCAGTGTAGGTGCCCCCTGCAGCTGTTGGCTCTCCCGAAGGCACAGAAACCCAGAGGACAGTACAGCCCTGAAACAATCAGTCCCCCTTACTCACCATTTTGAGGCTCCCATGGGTTGTGTGCGCTCTGTTTGGGACAGGAAAATTATGCTATTGTGTAGACCCTGTGTGAGCCCTCCTTAAGTGCGGGGGGAATCATTACTCTGTCTGGTATAAACAATGCTGCCTCTGTTAAATGTTGCATTTTGCCTATACAGCTGCAACAACCTTGAGACCTCAGCCGTCCCTCTTATTGTCTGCTCAGAGACTGCAAAGACTCAGGAAGAGACCGCGAAAAACCAAAGAAGACATGCTGCAAGAAGTGATGCGGCAATCTATTAAAGAGAATGAAAAAGCACAGAACTAGAGGGAGAAAGAAAGCAGGCTCCGCCAGGAAAACGCAGCGCACCGGTGGCAAAGCACGGATCGGGCCATAAGCATCCTGGAGCGCCAACCAGACGCTATCCAGGAGCTCGTAGCCATGCAGAAGGAGCAGTACCGCAAATGCAACCCCCCAACCACCCTCCACAGCCCTTGTCCCAAAACTCTTTCCCTTGTGCCCCACTGTTACCTCCAACCCACTTTCCCCAACTTCCGGGTTCTTCACGCCACCAGCTGCCTCCAATACCAGTATCTTCACCACCCAGCCCTGAAAACCACGACCCTTACCCTCTGCACTCAACACCCATCACCAGGCAGTCTAGCTATCCTGAAGTGCAGCACTCACTGCACAGCACACCAGACAGGACATACGCGAATCTGTGATTGTACCGTTCCCCACTCCACCCCCTTGCCCTTTCTGATTCCCAAGCAGTTGTGTTTCTTTTCAATAAATAAATTTTCTTTTCAATAAATGGATTTTTTGGCTTTGAAAACATTCTTTATTATTGCATAAAGTAAAAGATTCCTTAGCCCAGGAAATAAACAGGCACTGCAAGTCTGCTTAGCAAACACTGATTCCTAAATATTGGAACTACTGCACTTCACTCCTGTGCAGGGCACCAGATATCACCGCTGGTTTTCAGCCTCAAATTGCTCCCTCAAGGCATCCCTAATCCTTGCAGCCCCACGCTGGGCCCCTGTAATAGCTCTGCTCTCTGGCTGTGCAAATTCAGCCTCCAGGTGTTCAACCTCGGAGGTCCATGCCTGAGTGAAGCTTTCACCCTTCCCTTCACAAATATTATGGAGGGCACAGCACGCGGATATAACCGCGGGGATGCTGTGTTCGGCCAAGTCCAGCTTCCCATACAGAGATCACGAGCAGCCCTTTAAACGGCCAGAGGCACACTCCACAGTCATTCGGCACCGGCTCAGCCTGTAGTTGAACCATTCCTTGCTGCTGTCAAGGCTCCCTGTGTAGGGTTTCATGAGCCACGGCATTAACGGGTAAGCGGGATCTCCAAGGATTACAATGGGCATTTCAACTTCCCCTACTGTGATCTTCCGCTCTGGGAGAAAAGTCCCGGCCTGTAGCTTCCTGAACAGCCAAGTGTTCCGAAAGATGCGTGCCAGCCTGTGTTAATGTCAATGAAACGCCCACGGTGATCCACAAGCGCCTGAAGAACCATAGAGAAATACCCCTTTCGATTAACGTACTCGGATGCTAGGTGAGGTGGTGCCAGAATAGGAATGTGCGTCTCATCTATCGCCCCTCCACAGTTAGGGAACCCCTATTGTGCAAAGCCATCCACTATGTCCTGCATGTTACCCAGAGTCACGGTTCTTCTGAGTAGGATGCGATTAATGGCCTTGCAAGCTTGCATCAACACGATTCCAATGGTCGACTTTCCCACTCCAAACTGGTTTGCGACCGGTAGCTGTCTGGAGTTGCCAGCTTCCAGATTGCAATAGCCACCCGCTTCTCCACTGGCAGGGCAGCTCTCAATCTCGTGTGCTTGTGCCGCAGGGTGGAGGCGGTCACACAGTCCCATGAAAGTGGCTTTTCTCATCCTAAAGTTCTGCAGCCACTGCTTGTCATCCCAGACTTCCATGACGATGTGATCCCACCACTCGGTGCTTGTTTCCCCAAGCCCAAAAGCGGCGTTCCACGGTGCTGAGAATGTCCTTGAATGCCACAAGCAATTTCATGTCGTACGCGTTACGCGGCTCAATAGCATCGTCGGACTCTCGCTGTCATTTTGGATCTTAAGGAATAGTTCGACAGCCAAACGTGACGTGCTGGCGAGACTCGTCAGCATATGCCTCAGCAGTTCGGGCTCCATTTCCCGCAGACAGATCGCGCTGCACAGAAACTGTTGAAAGATGGCGCCAAAGGTGGACGGAAACAAAGGGATTTCTGGGATGCGAAGCAATGCATCACGGGGCGTTGGGACAGGACCCAGAATCCCCCGCACCTACGTCCCCTTCCCACAACCCACGGCGCCAGAATGGGAAGAGGTGCTCTGTGGGATAGCTGCCCATAATGCACCGCTCCCAATGGCGCTGCAAGTGCCGCAAATGTGCCCATGACAGTGCGCAGGCAGCTGTCAATGTGGACAGACTGCAGTGCTTTCCCTACTCAGCTGTACGAAGACAGGTTTAACTCACAGCGCTGTACAGCTGCAAGTGTAGCCAAGGCCTTCATTTCTTTTGTGCCTATTCAGTCTTGAATAACATACATTTAACTGCTAACCTAACATTGTTAATAAAAAGGAATTATTTTTTCATTTTTTAGAACTTCATTTCATTGTGTTTCACATTTTTCTGAGTTAATATAACTCAGTTAAGTAACTTTTTTTTTTTAAATTAGGCATAGTGTCTAAGGCTAAGCCTCCTGGAGACCATAAAGTCTTACTCTTTATTATGGTTGTTACTTTTCTAACAAATCAGTGCTTTAAAATATTTGACAATTTTTGAACCAGTCAATTGACCAATTATATTTTGACCTGTTAAATGCCCAGCCCTACAACTAAGCCTCACTGCAGGGCTGGTGCCCCCTTGCAATCCATAAGCAGCTCCATTACAGCGAAAGTTACAGTGTAAGTTAGAGTGTAACAACTGAATGGAAGGTGATGACTCCTGTATAAAGGCACGCCACATGCAGGAGTATGGATAAGAGACTGAACTATATTTCCTGGCCTTAGTCACAATGAGTGTAACTATTTGGTGTTCTTGTCCTAGTATTTCTTCTGTTCTAGTTTCCGGCAATGTAGTTCTATGAACTTCTTCAATTAAGAGAGGATTGTCAGTTGCTGGTATAGCCTACTGTGCCCAATCCACAGAGGATGTGAATGTGTTATAGCTCCAGCTCCAAGCGTTTAGCTCTGGAGGTCCCTGTTCAATCCCCAAATTGGTGGCCATCAGTTTGGCATTTAGGATTTGTACTTTGTCCAAAACTGGAACTGATACACCTTTTGAAGTGTGTTGTAATATTGTAATAGTGTTAAGTGTAACCCGCACACCTCCTGGGTGTGGTGTTCTGGCCCATCTAGTGGCACCGAGACCACTTAGAGAGAGAGATTAATGAGTCTGCTCTACAACCTTAGCTCATGGCCATGTGGCTTTTAGCTCGTGCAGTAGAGGCTCATACACTAAGCTCCAAAGGTCCCAGGTTTGATCCCACACACCAACAACCAGGGTCTGTCAGTGTTATGTTAAGCATGGATCCTTAAATCCTCGAAGGCTTTCTTAACAAAACAATACAAACCAACTTTTATGCTATTCTATTTTACTGTGTAAATGCTTGAAAAGTATATATCAAATTTCCAGAAATGAGACCCCACAATTCATGAGTGAATTATGTTTAAAGTAGGGGTGTGAAACGATTATAAAAAATTAATCGCAATTAATCACAGTTTTAATCGCACTATTAAAAAAAATAGAATACCATTTATTTAAATATTTTTGGATGTTTTCTATATTTTCAAATATATTGATTTCAGTTACAACACAGAATACAAAGTGTACAGTGCTCACTTTATATTATTTTTATTTTATTATTTTTATTTATTACAAATATTTGCACTGTAGAAATGATAAAAGAAATAGCATTTTTCATTTCCCCTCATACAAATATTGTAGTGCAGTCTCTTTATCACGAAAGTGCAACTTACAAATGTAGAATTTTTTTTAGATAACTGCACTCAAAAACAAAATAATATAAAATGTTAGTGCCTTACGTATATTCAGTCCTACTTCTTGTTCGGCCAATCACTAAGATGAACAAGTTGGTTTACATTTATGGGAGATAATGCTGCCCACTTCTTATTTACAATGTCACCAGGAAGTGAAAGCAGGCATTCTCATGGCACTGTTGTAGCCAGCATTGCAAGGTATTTATGTGCTAGATATGCTAAATATTTGTATGCCCTTTCATGCTTTGGCCACCATTCCAGAGGACATGCTTCCATCCCAATGATGCTCCTTAAAAAAAAAAGTGTTAATTAAATTTGTGACAGAACTCCTTGGGGGAGAATTGTACATCTCCTGTTCTGATTTACCCACATTCTGCCATATATTTTGTGTTATTGCAGTCTTGGATGATGACCCAGCATATATTGTTTGATTTAAGAACAGTTTCATTGCAGATTTGACAAAATGCAAAGAAGGTACCAATATGAGATTTCTAAAGATAGCTACAGCACTCAACCCGAGGTTTAAGAATCTGAAGTGTCTTCCAAAATCTGACAGGGATGAGGTGTGGAGCATGTTTTCAGAAGTCTTAAAAGAGCAACACTTCAATTTGGAAATTACAGGATCTGAACCACCCAAAAAAAAAATCAACCTTCTGCTGGTGGTAGGGTGACCAGACAGCAAGTGTGAAAAATCAGGAAAAGGAGGTGGAGGGTAACAGTAGCCTATATAAGAAAAAGCCCCAAATATCAGGTCTGTCCCTATAAAATCGGGACATCTGGTCACCCTAGCTGGTGGCATCTGACTCAAGTGATGAAAATGAACATGCATCGGACCACACTGCTTTGTATCGTTACTGAGCAGAAACCTGTCATCAGCATGGAAGCATGTCCTCTGGAGTAGGGGCCGAAGCATGAAGGAGCATATGAATGTTTAGCATATCTAGCACATAAATACCTTGCAACACCGGCTACAAGAGTGCCATGCAAATGCCTGTTCTCACTTTGTGGTGATATTATAAATAAGAAGTGGGCAGCATTATCTCCCATAAATGTAAACAAACTTGTTTGTCTGAGCAATTGGCTGAACAAGAAGTAGGAATGAGTGGGCGTGTAGGCGCTAAAGTTTTACATTGTTTTGTTTTTGAGTGTAGTTATGTAACAACAACAAAATCTACATTTGTTAGTTGCACTTTCACGATAAAGAGACTGCACTACAGTACTTGTATGAGGTGAATTGAAAAATACTATTGTGATGGGTTGTCACCCCTGGAGTGCAGTCTAACTGCTTTTCTGTCCCCACTTCCCTTTCCCAAAATAAGCAAACAGAAAATAACAAATTGGTAATCTCTTTGACTGATTTCTAGCCACCACACTTAACTTTCACTTTAAATCTCCACCAGCGCATAAAAGGCAAATCTCACTCAGAACAACAAGCTACGCATTTCACTTTGCTCGACTACACCACTGTGACGGGTTGTCACGCCCAGGGTACAATCTGGGAGCCGTGGGGACCGCTTTGCCCCCTAGCCCTACAGCTGGGCTAGCCCTTCTCACACGGCTCTGCTGGTGACTCAGCCAGCCTCTCCAGGCCCTGTTATCACCCAACACGACAGCAGATGGTGCCACACACCAAACTGAGCTACCTGAGCGCTTTACCTAAGTCACTCAAGGACACACAAAAGACAACAGCCAATTTCCCAGCTCCCCGGCCTTGCACCCTGTGACGTTATTGACATGAACTGTGACCGTATAGATCATTGTTGCAACCAAGGTCCTATAGTTGCACCAAATCTTGTACAAAGGAGGTCCAGTAAGGTGTCTATGGAAAGGTTATGATTTGCTGGTTATGATTATGCTATCTGTATGTGTGTATCATTTTTGTAGTTGAAGTTATGAATATTGGCTACGTACTTGTACCTCAATGTGTTTTAATTCTAAGTAGCCTCGGTGAAGCATTTGGTCAGCTTCTTGAGAAAGGACTATTCTCAGTAAGTGCCCAATCAAGAAACAATTAACTAAAACTGACAATGAACTTTGGGAGATGCCAATCCACATCTGAGCTTTCCTGGGAACATTCAAACTAACATGTAAACAACAGCGTCGGACTGAAAACTGAGTCATGCATGGAGATGTGACTTGCCCATGTGACTCCAGACTCCATCTTGCTGCTGTGATTTTCCACAGTAAGAACAAAAGGGGTCCTTCCATGGGCAGAGAATATACAAGGCACTGAAAAACCTTCCATTTTGTCTTCAATCCTGCTTCTTACTTCTGGAGGAACCTTGCTACAAACCGAAGCTCTGAACAAAGGACTGAATGACCCATCCCAGCTGTGGATGTACTCCAGAGTCTTGATTTGAACCTGCAGTTTAATCCATCACCGCTGCAAGCCTAAACCAAGAACTTTGCCATTACTGTATGTAATTGATTCCATTGAACCAATTTTAACTCTCATATATATTTCTTTCTTTTTATGAATAAACCTTTAGATTTTAGATTCAAAAGGATTGGCAACAGTGTGATTTGTGGGTAAGATCTAACTTGTATATTGACCAGGGTTTGGGGCTTGGTCCTTTGGGATCGGGAGAGCCTTTTTTCTTTTACTGGGGTATTGATTTTCATAACCATTTGTCCGCATAACGAGTGGCACTGGTGGTGATACTGGGAAACTGGAGTGTCTAAGGGAATTGCTTGTGTGACTTGTGGTTAGCCAGTGGGGTAAAACCAAAGTCCTCTCTGTTTGGCTGGTTTGGTGTTCCTTAGAAGTGGAGAAACCCCAGCCTTGGGCTGTAACTGCCCTGCTCTAAGCAGTTTGTCCTGAATTGATACTCTCAGAAGTGTCCCACCAAAGGCAGCATCATTACACACCCCTGCTGGAGCACAAACCCAGAATTATACCATCTTTCACTGGACAGGGATCTGTACAACATAAGCACATTAATATAGTTCACTTTCCCCTCGATGGAAAGGTATGCACAGCAAGCTTGTGTTAACCAAGCTGAGATTTTCCAGACACTTCATTCAAAACACACTGGTTAAGATAAAGCATAAAACAAGTTTATTAACTACAGAAAGATAGATTAAGTGATTATAAGTGATAATAAACAGATCAAAGCACATTACCTAACAAATAAACAAAAACTGCAAACTAAGCCCAACATACTAGATAGATAGGATTTGATTTAGCAATTTCTCACCCTGACTGGTGATACAAGCAGGCTTGCAGATTCTTAAGGCACAGACTGCAATTGCTGCGCAGCCTGGATTCCCCTCCCCCGTTCCAAGTCCTTTGTCTTTCAGAGCTTCCTTCAGGTGTTGAGTTGTGGGGGGAGTAAAGACCGATCATGATGTCATTCCCCACTTATATAGTCCCTCCCTATGGTGGGAACCCTTTGTTTTAACCTAAGTTCCCAGCTCAATTTGTGGAAAAATACAGGTACCAAAATGGAGTTCCATGTCATGGGATCTGGTCGTATGCCATGCTGACTCATAGTAGCCATTATGCTCCAGACAGCCTATGCGTTCTCAGGAAGGCTCACCAGGTGGGGGATAAGCTTCTCCTAAGGCCTATTGTTTCCCTTAATGGTCCATGACCTTGAATAGGCCCTTTACAACCAGCTGCCTAGTAGGTACAGTATTACTCAGGTGTAACCATGTTTGAAATACAGATACATAGTCAATATTCATAACTTCAGATACAAAAATGATACACGCATACAAATAGGATAGTCAGATTCAGCAAATCATAACTTTTCCGTAGACATCTTCAATGACACATTTTGCACTATGTCATAATCATTTCATGATATAACTCTGATGAATATGGGGTGCAGTGTCACAACTATTTCTTTTCTCTTTTTTACCGTGTAAATATTTGTAATAAAAGTAATAAAGTGAGCACTGTACACTTTGTATTCTATGTTTTAATTGAAATCAATATTTGAAAATGTAGAAAAACATCCAATGATATTTATTATAAATTTCAATTGGTATTCTATTAACAGTGCAATTGAAACTGCAATTAATTGCAATTAATTCTTTTAATCAAGTTAATTTAATTTGTTTTGAGTTAATCGCTTGAGTTAACTGTAATTAATTGACAGCCGTAATTTAAACTCATTTTGTATCCCATGGTGAGCAAACTGTAATTTATAATATGGTGTTGCATTGGTACTTGATATGTTGCACAATAGCTCAATTTAAAAAAAGAGTAAGTAGTAGTTCACTCATAAGACGTAATGATTCCTGTTTAATTAAAAAAAAAAGTCTATGCCAAACCTTGGAGCAAGGGCAATCAGGAATCCCATGGAGTTTCATTTTATTTGTATTTCTTTAATTTCACACTTGGATAATCTTGCAGCAGTAGTGGATTAATGCATGGGCCAGGGACACCTGGCCTATTTGGGGTCCCGGCAGGAGCATCAGAACCCGGGTAGATGTGGGGGGGGGGGCCATCAGTGCTGGAACTGTGGCCTTGCCCCCTGCTCCTACTCTTCCCCCATGATGCCCTGCCCCCTGGCCAGGCAGGAAGCCAGAGCCGGCCAGGGGTCGGAGCCAACCGGGGACCCAGTCTGCTATGGGGAGCCCGGACCCTCCACCTGGCCTGGGCAGGGGCCTGGGTGCCCAAGAGTAGCCCCCAGCCTGTGTCCCTTCACCCCAGGCATGCCGCCCCTGGTGGGACTCAAGGCGGGGGCTCCAATCTAGCCTCTTACCCCCTCCCCGGGGCCTGCAGACACACGACCCTGCCCCAGCTGGAAGGTCGCAGGTAGCCCCAGGAAGATCATAGGCAGGGAGTTGCCAGGCAGGAAGGGCTCCTCTGGCATGGCTCCTGCTGCTAGTGGCCTGGCCTCAGCGGCCACCACACTCCATCTGGGCTCACTCAGTGCCTTCATCTGGCTTCCGTTGCCAGGCTTCCCCTGCTGGGTCCCACTGCTGCCCTGCTGCCCCCACCAGGTCCCTCCTGCTCTTGGTGACAGGCTGCCCCCACTGCTATCTGGGCTTTGTGCCTGAGACAGTAACCGTGTACAGCACCATTCCACCTGTCGCCTCTGGCCTGAGGTTTGCAGTTTGGGGGGGAGGGGGAAATCACCCCCCTGCCCTTCCCAAACTATGCCCATGCCATCACCGCTCCACACCTGCCCAAGGCTACTACGCCCATGTTAAAAAGTGAGCAGGCATGGCCCTCTCTGTCCCCCCAGTTCTGGCACCCCGGTCTCCCAGGATGTGGGGCACCCAAATGTTCTTTGTGCCCAGGGCCCCAATGAATCTTAATCCACCTCTGTCTTGGGTGAAATCCTAACCCTATTTCAGTCAAAGGAAAAACACCCATTTACTTCAGATGGGTTTGGATTTCACCTCTTATCTTCAATGGCAGCATTCGTGCCTTGTCAGAGTTGGACATCTCAAGTTCAGTTCTTACACTTCTCACTGTCTACTTGGGCACTATGGATTGCATTTACCATTTCCAACTTTGTGCTGCATGGTTGTATAACCTGAAATCCTTGCTGCATCTGATGGGATTATGCATAAATGTCATTGCTCTTGTCCCATCTCTTTCATCCAGACCAGGTGACCCAAGTCTAATTTATATAGCAGCTTTCTTTCTTATGGGTCTCAAGATTTTCCATAAAAATTTTCCAGAGAAATTGGACTTTTTTTCCAAAATTTTCAACAGAATGTTTCAGGTTTTCATTTAAAATTTTTTTTTTCAACAAATCATGAATGCTCTTGTGAACATTTCCATTTAATCATAAGAACATTTTTGGACTAAAACTTTTAACTGGTTCTATTCAGAGTTAAAAAAAATTAAATTATATCTAAGAACAATTAAAGCAGCAGCAAATGTATATCTCTACTTTTTAATTCCAGAAATTTACATGCAAATTCTCAGTAGAAGTGTGAATCCCACATTAAGGAAAACATTTATAAAATGTTCTAGCTCCATTTTCTCAAAATTATAATTAGTACATAACCAATTAATGTTGATCTTATTGCATGAGAAACCATATACAGAGGCAAAAGTAAAATTACCAGGCTATAATGCTGTTCCCATTCAAGTCAGTGACTTCAGTGAGAGCAGGATTAGACTCTACTTTATGAGTAAGACATTACTATCTGACAACTATTCATTGGCCTAAGTGAACTAAGATGGCCGCTCCCAGGGGATGTATATTCACACACAAAAATATCACAAGTGGCACACTTCTTAAAAATCCCAATATAGCAGAATTGACTCTGGACGCTGACCACCCTTCCTAATCCATAAATGGGGTCCTTCCAAGTCAGAATTGAGGCAACTACGTAGCAACATAGTGTGAAGACGTCTGCAGGGATACTACTCATGGGCTCTATCTGTTCTGTGGCTAAATAGAGCTAATACTATTACTCACACCTTTCACAAGTACTATACTTCTTTTTAAAGGAGACAAATCTGGAGTTTATGCTCTTTTTGTTTTTTAGTTTGAACAGTATTCTTAATCTGCCCACCAGTGTCAACTGCTAATGCTAACCTGTCAACATTTCATTTCAAGGAGATTAATTCTTAATGTACTTTCACCTGGACAAATAGTTATTTTCCTGTCACTCTGACTCCTACAATCGTATACACAACACAAACCACCAGAAAGACAACACATTGTATCCATGTCATATGTAACGCACTGGTTTTGCAAGTGTTCAATTAAAAATGTCTAATTTCACACATTGTCATTGCAATAGAACCAGGATAATAAAACTATGAGCAATAAGCAGCAACTTGGCTGTATCTTTAGATTGAATAAAAATCAGTGGATAGAGGGGAAAGGGTCAATATAAATATATTTGGGGTTACTGAAGTATTTAATAGAGGGTCTCGCAAATTTTACATTGCATTTTAATTTCAATCAGTTTGGATAAGAGTAGTGTCATGGATTGAAACCTGACAGAGTTGTCTTCTAAAACTATATGGTAATTTGATTTTGAATTCAGTTTGTGGTCTAGTCTGTTATGGTTGCCTCTTTTTTAGAACAGCAGGATAGGATCTGTTGAACACTGAATAATATTTGCCAAGGTCTATACATTTCTGTAGGTACTGACTGACAGTGAGTCAATTCTGCGTTTGGGGTTTTATAAATAGTCACGGGGAGAAATTTAAATTGGTAGAAAAGGAAAAGAATTTTCTATAATAAACAGACATTATACAAATAACCATTTGTAACTAAATAAACTCATCTCACTAGTGTTTCCAGTACCCCTGTTTAAAGAGTGTGGGGAAAGAGGAAGAAGGGAAAATGTAAAATAAATCACAGTATTAGAAACAAGCAATGATAAAAGTAATGGAATTTCTGTAATATTAAATTACATCCTACTAGTTTCCAATTGCATAGGTTTGTACATATATATCTGAAGGCACCCTTTACTAGAGGGGCCTCTGAGCTTAATTGGGAGTGTTCCAATTGGGAAGCTCCTGAGTGCTGCAATTCAGGCCTGGTCTACACTACGACTTTAATTTGGATTTATCAGCTTTAATTCGAATTTACCCTGCAACCGTCCACACAACGACGCTATTTATTTCGATGTAAAGGGCCCTTTAAATCGATTTCTGTACTCCACCCCGACGAGCGGAGTAGCGCCAAAATCGATTTTAACATTTCGAATTAGGGATGGTGTGGCCACAATTCGATGGTATTGGCCTCCGGGAGCTATCCCACAGTGCATCATTGTGACCGCTCTGGACAGCAATCTAAACTCGGATGCACTGGCCAGGTAGACAGGAAAAGCCCCGCGAACATTTGAATTTCATTTCCTGTTTGCCCAGCGTGGAGAGCACAGGTGACCACAGATAGCTCATCAGCACAGGTAACCATGCAGGCTGATAATCGAAAAAGAGCACCAGCATGGACCGTGAGGGAGGTACTGGATCTGATCGCTGTATGGGGAGAGGATTCAGTGCTTGCAGAACTTCGTTCTAAAAGACGAAATGCCAAAACTTTTGAAAAAATCTCCAAGGGCATGATGGAGAGAGGCCACAATAGGGACTCAGATCAGTGCCGCGTGAAAGTCAAGGAGCTCAGACAAGCCTATCAAAAAACAAAGGAGGCAAACGGTCGCTCCGGGTCAGAGCCGCGGACATGCCGCTTCTACACCGAGCTGCATGCAATTCTAGGGGGGGCTGCCACCACTACCCCACCTGTGATCGTGGATTCCGGGTCGGGGATAGTCTCATCAGCGACACCTGAGGATTCTGCCGATGGGGGAGAGGAGGAGGAGGAGGAGGAGGAGGATGAGCTTTCAGAGAGCACACAGCACTCCGTTCTCCCCAACAGCCAGGATCTTTTTCTCACCCTGACTGAAGTACCCTCCCAACCCTCCCAAGCCAGTACCCAAGACTCTGACCCCATGGAAGGGACCTCAGGTGAGTTTACCTTTTAAAATATAAAACTTGTTTTAAAAGCAAACGGTTTTTAATGATTACTTTGCCCTGAGGACTTGGGATGCATTCGCAGTCAGTTCAGCTACTGGAAAAGTCTGTTAACGTGTCTGGGGATGGAGCGGAAATCCTCCAGGGACATCTCCATGAAGCTCTCCTGGAGGTACTCCAAAAGCCTTGCCACAAGGTTTCTGGGCAGTGCATCCTTATTCCGTCCTCCATGGTAGGACACTTGACCACGCCATGCTTGCAGCAAGTAATCTGGTATCATTGCCTGACAAAGCCTGGCAGCGTATGGTCCCGGTGTTTGCTGGCATTCACGCAACATCCGTTCTTTATCTTGTTGTGTAATCCTCAGGAGAGTGATATCACTCATGGTAACCTGGTTGAAATACGGGAACTTAATTAAGGGGACAGAGGTGGCCGTTCCTACTGGGCTGTTTGCCTGTGGCGGAAAATAAATCCTTCCCTGCAGTTAGCCAAGCGCAGATGGGAAATTGGCCCTGAGCTTTTCGCGTTTGGCTAGCAGGGATCTTCCCTGTTACCAGCCACGCAGTGGGGGGAGGGGTACCGTGATCATCCCAGAGAATTCATGGCGGGAGGGGGCAGCGGCAGGGGGGGGGGGTTAGTTTGGTTCCTGCAGGGATCTTCCCTGATACCAGCCACGCGGTGGGGGGGAGGGATACAGCGATCATCCCAGAGAATTCATGGCGGGAGGGGGGGGGGGGGTTAGTTTGTTTTCTGCTACTGCTGAATGTTATCAGAAAAAACGCAGCACTCCACAGGCTATGCTTGGTATGTGGGAAAGGAGGGCGCAGAAGCTGTAAAACAATGGCTTACCATGGCCGCATGCAAGCCGAATTCTGTTGCCCAGACCTGTGATCTCTAGCAGCAAAGCCACAGGCACTCAGCATTAAGAGGCAAAATGCGACCTTGCACAGAAATCACATGTGCTATGTAATGTGAATAGTGTTGGTCACCGTGAAAGAGTATAAGCATTGTTCTGCAAAATGTATCTTTTTAAACAATTCTCTCTTTTTTCCCCTCCCTACAGCAGCTGCAAATTCCTCAAGCCTCCCTCCTCCATCCCGAAGGTTATCACAGATAAGGCATCGTAAGAAGAGAACGCGAGACGAGATGTTTTCTGAAATTATGGAATCCAGCCGCAGTGACAGAGCTCATCTGAATGAGTGGAAGGAAACAGTTTCAAAGTATAGGAAAGAAGCCAGTGAACGTGAGGACAGGAGGGACCAACGTGAGGACATGAGGGACCAACGTGAGGACAGGAGGGACCAACGTGAGGAGAGGAGAGACGCTCGAGATGAGAGGTGGCGGCAGGAAGATCAGAGGAGGCAGGATGCAATGCTGGGGCTGCTGCGTGAGCAAACAGACATGCTCCGGTGTCTGGTGGAGCTTCAGGAACGGCTGCAGGAAAACAGACTGCCACTTCAGACCCTGTTCCACCCTCCCCCCTCCCCATGTGCCGTATCCTCCTCACCCAGACGTGTAAGAACGCGGGGGGGGAGGCTCCGTACACCTTCCCATTCCACACCAGTAGACAGCCCAAGCAAAAGGCTGTCATTTTTTTAACCTTTTCTTAGTGGCTTTTTCCTTCCCAGCAATCCTCCTCCCAAATACCACCCGGGTTCCCTCCCTCTTTTTCTAATCTATTAATAAAGAATAAATGATTTTTAAATGATAGTGACTTTATTTGGTTTGAAAGAAAGCTGGGGGAAGGGGGAGGGTGGGTTCCTTTCAGAAAATCAGTCAATAAAGGGGGCGGGTTTTCATGAAGGAGAAACAAACAGATATTTCACACTGTAGCCTGGCCAGTCATGAAACTGGTTTTTAAAGCTTCTCTGATGCACAGCGCTTCCTGGTGTGCTCTTCTAATCGCCCTGGTGTCTGGCTGCACGTAATCAGCAGCCAGGCGATTTGCCTCAGCCTCCCACCCCGCCATAAAGGTCTCCCCCTTACTTTCACAGAGATTGTGGAGCACGCAGCAAGCAGAAATAACAATGGGGAGATTTCTTTGGCTGAGGTCAGAGCGAGTCAATAATGATCGCCAGCGACCTTTTAAATGGCCAAATGCACATTCTACCACCATTCTGCACTTGCTTAGCCTGTAGTTAAACAGCTCCTGACTCCTGTCCAGGCTGCCTGTGTATGGCTTCATGAGCCATGGCATTAAGGGGTAGGCTGGGTCCCCAAGAATAACTATTGGCATTTCAACATCCCCAACGGTTATTTTCTGGTCCGGAAAGTAAGTCCCTTGCTGCAGCCCTTTAAACAGAGTAGTGTTCCTGAAGACGCGAGCGTCATGAACCCTTCCCGCCCAGCCCGCGTTGATGTTGGTGAAACGTCCCTTGTGATCCACAAGTGCTTGCAGCACCATTGAAAAGTACCCCTTGCGGTTTATGTACTCGGTGGCTTGGTGCTCCAGTGCCAAGATAGGGATATGGGTTCCGTCTATCGCCCCACCACAGTTAGGGAATCCCATTGCAGCAAAACCATCCACTATGGCCTGCACATTTCCCGGAGTCACTAACTTTCGTAGCAGCACCTGAGTGATTGCTTTGGCTACTTGCATCACAGCAGCCCCCACAGTAGATTTGCCCACTCCAAATTGATTCCCGACTGACCGGTAGCTGTCTGGCGTTGCAAGCTTCCACAGGGCTATCGCCACGCGCTTCTCAACTGTGAGGGCTGCTCTCATCTTGGTATTCTGGCGTTTCAGGGCAGGGGACAGCAGGTCACAAAGTTCCATGAAAGTGCCCTTACGCATGCGAAAGTTCCGCAGCCACTGGGAATCATCCCACACCTGCAACACTATGCGGTCCCACCAGTCTGTGCTTGTTTCCCTTGCCCAGAATCGGCGTTCCATGGATAGAATCTGCCCCATTAACAACATGATCTCCAAAGCACCGGGGCCCGTGGTTTCACAGAATTCTGTATCCGTGTCCGTGTCCATGTCCATGTCCTCATCATGCTTGTCGCTGCGCTGCCGCCGCCGCCGCCTCCTCGCCTCGTTTTTCTGGTCCTGGCTCAGCATAAACTCCACGAGAACGCGCGAGGTGTTTACAATGTTCATGACTGCTGTCTTGAGCTGAGCAGGCTCCATGCTTGCCGTGGTATGGAGTCTGCAGTGTTCACCCACCCAGGAAAAAAGGCGCGAAATGGTTGTCTGCCGTCCGTTGCTTTCATGCAGGGAGGGAGGGAGGGAGGAGGTGAGGCTGTACCCAGAACCACCTGCGACGATGTTTTTTGTCCCATCAGGCACTGGGATCTTAACCCAGAATTCCAATGGGCGCGGGAGACTGCGGGAACTATGGGATAGCTATGGGATAGCTACCCACAGTGCAACGCTGCAGAAATTGACGCTAGCCCCGGTACTTGGACGCACACCGCCGAATTAATGTGCTTAGTGTGGCCGCATACATTTCGACTTTATACAACCTGTTTTCCAAATTCGAATTATATAAATTCGGATTAGTCCCGTAGTGTAGACATACCCTCAGCCTTGAATGCTTCAACACCCATGATGTCAAACATATCAGTCAATTGAAAACAATTTAATAGTTTGATTTGATAGAGATTTGAACCAAAACCAATTTTTAAAAAAAATCGAATCCATTTTTTTTCTTCAGATTTTTCAGTTTGGCCCCTAAACTAAAAACCTATTTACTCAGCTCTCTCCACCACCTTTCATTTAGAATTAATCAGCCTGCCAAAAAGCTAGGACCCATTTGCCTCTGGGGGTTGCACAGCTGAGATGACTGCTTATATTTTGTGCTGTGTCAGTGACTGAAAAGATATGGCAGCGGTTCAAAGAAAAGAAATTTTAATAAATTGAAATAAGTCAAATAACTGTAATCAGGAATCGGTGTGGGTCCTAGATTGTTTCAAACACATGGCTTAGAGCAGGGCTGGATTTACACTTTACGTGCCCCTAGGCACAGCATCTTCAGCACAAACACACAGCCCGCCTACAGCTCACCATAGTGTTTTCCATAAAAAATGAAACTTTTAACCCACTTTTAACTCTGGGGCACCCCTAGAATGCCAGCACCCCTATGCACATGCCTATTGTGCTTAATTGAATGGCTCTCTCTGGAGAAACAGTATGTGTATCTAGACAAAAACATCAGGCTGTAACTTAGCGGGTACAGGCTGCGTCCTGTTACTCACAGAGATAACGTGTTCTTTGAACAGCAAATTCCCTAAGCAGCATTGCCCTTACTGTGAGCATGGCCAAGGAGCTCCAGCCAGGAGAGAAAGGTGAGTAGGGTCAGCTGCAGCCATGACTCCTCCCCTGCCCTTGCCTACCACCTCTCTGCCCCCTATGCCAGGCACTGACTGCAGGGGAAGTGCAAAGCCTTCATGCCAGCTCTACACCAGATCTCATTGTCACGTAACAAACTGCACTTGCAGCAACCTCCTGTATCTCCTTAACATCAAAGAAAGCACAAAAGTAGAGCCCTGTTAATTCTCACCTACTTACATATATGGATCAGTATGATGGGGTGCACTCACCTCTCGTGAGCACCTTCTGGCAGCTGTTGCTCTTGGCAGGCAGGTCTTCAGTGGTTCAGCCCTCCAGTTGAGTCACACAGTCTGAAATGAATGAACCCTTTCCAGGTAACAAAGGTCCAACAGGGCCTATCACTGTGCCCTGGTCAGTTCTGCAGCCCTGTCTCTGGGCTCAATTCTCAGCCCCTTCTGAGTTAGCTTTAAGTCTGTCCCTGCCTTGTTATAGAGCACTACCCCAGGGCTTTCGCCCTGGAGACTTTGTTGTTAGCGGTTCTGTGGTTTCCCAGCCACCTAACCAGGTCACTTCTTAACTTCAGTTGCCTTTCAGGGTAGGGTGACTAGATAGCAAATGTGAATCAGGACACTTTTTTGGGGGGTGGGGTATAGTTGCCTGTATAAGACAAAGCCCCTAATAGCAGGACATTAGGTCACCCTATTCCAGGGTAACAAAGGTTCAACAAACCTTTGGGGGTTGGACTAGATGACCTCCTGAGGTCCCTTCCAACCCTGGTATTCTATGAAATAGTTGACCCTCTTCAGGGTCTTCAGCCCCATCTCTGAGCCTGTTTAAACTCCCAGCCCCTTTCTTGGGCTTTTAATATAAAGTCTTTTAGTACAGAGTCTTATCCCCTCCTTGAGGCTTAGGGCACTTCTCCAGTGGCCAGTGCGGGGACGCAGGCCCACCCATTACTCCAGGTCCCAACCCAGGGACCCTGTACACAGTAGCCACGTACTACTTCCTCTAATAGTTGCTGCTGCTATTTTCTGGGCTGCCTCCCAAGTAGCCCCTACCTCAGGGCTGAGGTTCTCAACTCCTCCTCAAATGCCAGTGTCCCCAGAACCCTTCTTCTGGGTCTCACTTGAGCTCCAGCAAGAAGCATCCTTTCTTACTCCTCTGGCCCAAGCCAGGAACTGATCTGCTCAGACCCTGCAGCTCCTTTTAACTGAGCCTGCTGGGTTCTGATGGGCTTCTTCCTTGCAGCCTTTCTAGGCAGGTCTGAAGGACCCACCTTCTCTGTTCCTTCTCCTGAGCGGGGTGTGGTAGGACTGCGATGTGTGCAGCAGGGAACCTCAAATGGCCCAATATGTTCTGTCACAATCATTCATTATTGATAGATTATATATCAATGTGCAATCTTCCCATTCTCCCATAATGTACCGGCCTCTGCAAATCAATCCGGAATCATGGAGCTATGTGCTGTAAAGTTTTTTTGTGAAAGATCATACTGTATTTGTTCAACCTGCTGCATGAATCTTGGCACTAACCCAGAGATGGATTTACCCATAAGTTTGAGTCTGACATGCTTGAATAATATGATAGTGCCTGTACACAGAGGGGCCCTTGCTAAAACTC
Organism: Malaclemys terrapin pileata; assembly: GCF_027887155.1. Lineage (NCBI taxonomy): Eukaryota > Metazoa > Chordata > Testudines > Emydidae > Malaclemys > Malaclemys terrapin. Next base: position 142,524,795 of record NC_071507.1, read on the forward strand.
CTGACGCAGGAGACCTTGGCGTTGAAAGCAGCACTGAAACAGAGTGCTAATTACAGTTTTGACAGAAGACTCAAACTGCAGCTCTTTGCAAATTCATTTTCTAAAACAGAGTCTGTCACAGTTACAATGAATAGCAATTAAATTGCAAATATCAAAATGGAGAAATTTACCAGCCAGCACTTAATTCTATTGCCTTTCTAATTCTTGCAAGCTTTAGTATTAGTATAACAATGCATCTAGCTCTAGGTGATCCTTGTGATTGTAGTGCTCTGAAATTAAGCTCTGAAATTATCACCTGAATAACTCCAAGCACTAACACAATGATGTATTCGTCTTTCCCCTCCCAGAGATTTCATTCAAAATTTTTAATCAAGCACATAAAAACACCATAATATCTTACCGGGAAATCTATTTTAATATGAAATCATGCAACCTAATGCATTTTAGATGTTCTTTATTGTGGATGAGGAAACTGGGACTGGGATGAGAAGCCTGAGAAGTGGAGAAAGGGGCTGGCTAGGCAGGGAGAGACAGGACTAGGACAGAGACAGGTTGGAGGCAGATGGGGTCCAGCTTGAAGGGAACAGAAAAGGTCTGTGAATGGAACCTAAGATTCCTGAGTCTCTCCATTCCTCTACTGTTAGCAAATATCAGTGAAACCCACCGGCAAAGTGAATTAAGCACCCTTAATTCACCACCACCACCTCTTTTGTGCATACCTATTGTGACACAATCTTTAATTATATGATCCCATACTATATTTTCCATAGGACCCCTGCCTCATTCAGTGCATAAAAATGATCTGCTCTGGGAATGAATCAGGAGTGTGATGAATACAGCAGGGTTTTGTAGGGAGAGAAAGGATGGTCTTATGTTTAAGGCAGTTGAATAATACCCTGGAGAATTGACTCCTATCTCTGCGTTTGCCACAGAGTGCCTGCGTAATGCTAGTCAAGGCATTTAAAAATCATACTTTTTTACAAGTGGTAATTAATTGTGTGTTCCTCATCCTCTGGGCCTTTGGGTCTGGGTGTGAGCTGCTGAAGGGTTGAGCACACACAGCTGAAATTGAAGTCAAGGGGAGCTGTGCTTTATATGTTCAAAGTTCCATATAAAGCTTAGTACTCTGAAAAATTGGGCCCTAGGATCCTCACATTGGGCACCCAAAATTAACTTTAATTTCTCTGTTCTTTAGTTCCCTGTATCTAGAATGGGGATAATACCATCCATCCCCTCACCTCCCAGGGGTGTTGTGAAAATATATTAATTAATGTTTTCAAAGCACTTTGCTACTATAGTGATGAGTGTCATCAAATTATTAATTTCCTCATGGGCTTTTCCTGTCTTCACAGGAGGAATAGAGCGCAGGAACTAAGACATGGGATGACATATTGAACAATGGGGAGAAAACAAAGTATTGGATAGTTGCTCATTAAATGACCACCATCCATCCCGAATACAGTCTCCATTGGAAAAATATGTTCCCACCTAATAAAGATAGTATCATAATGCATATGCATTAGCGGGCCAAATTAAGGTTGCACAAGCAACTGTAATTCTGGCATTACTTAACTTATTAGTGCTTGACCTTACAACCTTAATGTTCTTTTAATGTCAGTTTTGTCTGTAGTATACTGTATACCATATTTTGTTTTATAGCTCAGTTAAATTATAAGCAGTGGCATGGCTTATCAAACTAAATACATCCTGACATTCTTCTACCTTTACTGTAATGTTTAAGGCCTTTTCCCAGCTGGATGCTGCACTGTCAATTTTAGGTTTATTCAAACAATGCAAAGCTCTACAGATTTCTCCTCTTGTGCTTTTCTGTTGTTGTCTGATAAACAAAGTTTCCAAAATAATTGAGTCCCTTGGTAGCATTATTTTACTATCTGTCTGAAGTGCAAAGCTTCTTCACTAGAAAAAGATATGTAACAGAAATGTTGTAAGCTCTGCATACCTTCTAATGCTTTCTTATGAAGGCAGTAGGTCAAGTTTATTTATTGTTTCTGGTTAAAATTCCCATTTCACTAAAATTTGTGGGCAAAATTTAGTTGGGTTCTTTACTTGACTATATGGTGATAATTTGATGTATCACAAGAACCAGTCATACTTTTCCAAATTTGAAGTATATTACATACACTAGAGAATATGCTTAAATTTTAAGAACTTGGGGATTTGCCCATGACAGTGTTCTAATGAATATTGTTTTTAATTCTGCTTCCATTTCAATCCATTACTAATCTGTAACATCTCAAATATTTTAAATTCAATTTTCATTGATTAAACTTTCTACCACAGGACAAAGGATTTAAGCATTTGTCTGTTTCAATTCCTAGCTATAAAAGCATATATAGTTTTGGTTTCAAGCAAGCATTTCACATAATGTATAGGGTTGCATTTTGTTTTTTTAAATGTTGTATGTGACAGAATTCTTCAAAGTCAACAATCAAAATGACTTCATTGCTCTTTTTTCCGCTGGGATTTGCGGCTATGGTGTTTCAGAAATGCAGAGGTCTTTTAAAGCTCAAAATCCTGATGGTAGAAACAGATTGCAATCAGGAGGTCCAAAACATTAGAACCACAATCATCTACTTTCAACACTTTTGGGTAAAATCGTAGTGCTATTGACTTCAGTGGGAATTTTGCTACTGACATCAACAGGAAAGGATTTCAACTCCTTATGTATGGAAAAACAGTTTCTGTGTTGCATTCTGTGTGTGTGTTATTTTTGATTAGGGAAAACAAAAAGGAAAAGAACAAAAAAAGTCACCAATAGAGAAGAGTATGCATGACTTTCTAACAGCAAACATCCTGAACACGCTCAAAGCAGGATAAGGAATGCACTTTAACGCTTAAAAATGGAGTGCACGGAAACCTGGCTAACAGTTACAAAGTGACATATCACATAAAAGAAATATTATTTTACCAAATTCAATCAAAGCTGTTTTCATAGCTGCATACATCAGAAATGTTTTTGAAATGCCTTTTGTTCAACAGATCAGAAGATAGAGTGAAAATTTAGCAACAGTATTTTTCATTAAATATGAATTAGCTACAGCAGCTTGCTAATTAAGTTACACATTATCAATGTACAGTCACTGTTCCCACTGATGTCAAAAGCACTCTCATAATTCTAAGAGTTATAAATAAGTTTCAAGAGGGTTGGAAGGAGAAGTTCTTACTTGAAGACAGACCTCATTCAAATATGGATTTAACTCTTTTTTTTTGGGGGGGGTAATAGAAATTTGTATGAATTGCTCTCAGCCACAGTGGTAAAATTCTTTTTCTGCATCCACTGGAACCTCATGGATGAAATTCTGACTCCACTGAAGTCAATGGCAAAACTCTCATTGACTTCAGTGGAGCCAGGATTTCACTCCATGTTTTCCTTTCTAAAAATTAAAGTCTTTGTCACAAAGACAAGTTTAACAGAACCACATTTTCACTCTCTTTGCTCAGCAAAATATACACATTTCCTGCTCAAAATTTACAAAGCATCTTTCAGTTAAGAGTAGGTAACATCTCACAAGATGGCTTATGTTGATGAAAAGTACCAAATGATGTAATGCAAAGCACTACTTTCAACAGAGGAATTGTTTTCCATGTCAGATGCTATTTCCTCTGGACATAATCCCATGCTTGGGGCAACCCTAAACCTCTGACTGCTGAAGCTGGGAAGGGATGATGGGTGGATCTCACAAAGTTGCTCTGTTCTGTACACTCCCCCTGAAGCTCTGGTACTGGACACTCAGAGACAGGATACTGAACTAGATGGATCATTGGTCTGACCCAGTATGTCCTTTCTTATGTTCTTAGTCCTTTTCTCTCACTTCAGTTAGTTTGCAAAATTCATTCAAGGAAAGAAGTAGTGTGTAAAATTCATTTCAAACTATAGAAATAATTACAGTGGTAAAAGTATTGCAATCTGCCACAACATATATATTCAATAGCATCAAGTTAATTCTGTATTAATCCAAAAGGGACAAAAACGGTTACTGAACAGCGCCCTGATTTGCTAATTTATTGCAAAAAATGCAGGATTCTTAAAGAGCATGCCTTTTCCTTAATGTCCAGAATGCAGCCAGGGTGACAGAATACATTCCTTTATGTGAGGGGTGTGATTGTCTATTTTACAACATACCACCAGCTGTTCTATATCATCCTGCTAAATGTCTCATTTTTCTATCTATACAACTACAATCCACATCTCAGGACCTGGGCTGAATGACAAGGGCAAAAGAAAAAAAAAAGAGGTCTTTAACAGCAGCTCTCCTTTTCACCATCAGATAAAAAGAACCAGCTTTGTGAAAATAGAGTTGCAAAATACTGGGGACACTCCAAAGGTTTGATTTCTCAGCTGTTCTCCATCCGTCCCTTTAGTAGTATGTTCTTGGGACCGGGGTGAAAGTAGGCTGGTACGACGTACCGGTAAGAAGTGGCTGCTGTTACCAGCACGTACACAGCCCACATTAAAGCACTGCTGCGGCTGCGCTTTAAAGACCCCCAGCTTTAAGGTAGCTGCCCCTTTTGCCCCCCCACCATCAGGGCCACCAACGGGGGAGCGGGAGTAAAAGGGGCAACTGCCCCGGGGCTCCAGCGGCAATTTAAAATGGCCCAGGGCTCCTGGCCGCCGCTACTGCTACCGTGGCAGCATCCGGAGCCCCGGGCCCTTTTAAATCGCTGCGGGAGCCCGAGGTGGCACGGGCCAGGCAGCGCGGATGGACTGGCTGGGGGAGGCTGACCCTCAGCCTCCGGGAGCCCGGAGCCAGGCCCCTGTACCGGTAACTCTTTTGTCTTACTTTCACCCCTGCTTGGGACTAAAGGTTAATTGTCTGAGGGTAAGCTCATAGTGCTGGAACTAGGGATTCTGGGAGTGTTGCTGCACCCCCCTGACTTTAAGTGGTTTCCATCATATACAGGGTTTACAGTTTGGGTCAATGCCTCTCAGCACCCCCACTAAACAAATTGTTCCACCTCTCCTGGGTAAAGTGCACAAAACTGCAGGACCAAGAGAGGTATATAGTGGTGTCCCTCAGGGTTCTGTACTGGGCCCAGTCCTATTTAACATATTCATAAATGATCTGGAAAAAGGGGTAAACAGTGAGATGGCAAAATTTGCAGATGATACAAAACTACTCAAGATAGTTAAGTCCCAGGCAGTCTGCGAAGAGCTCCAAAAGGATCTCACAAAACTGGGTGACTGGGCAACAAAAAGGCAGATGAAATTTAATGTTGATAAATGCAAAGTAATGCCCATTGGAAAGCGTAATCCCAACTATACATATAAAATAATGGTGTCTAAATTAGCTGTTACAACTCAAGAAAGAGATCTTGGAGTCATTGTGGATAGTTCTCTGAAATCATCCACTCAGTGTGCAGCAACAGTCAAAAAAGCAAACGGAATGTTGGGAATCATCAAGAAAGGGATAGATAATAAGACAGAAAATATCATATTGCCTCTATATAAATCCATGGTATGCCCACATCTTGAATACTGCATGCAGATGTGATCACCCCATCTCAAGAAAGATATTGGAAAAGGTTCAGAAAAGGGCAACAAAAATTATTAGGGGTATAGAACGGCTTCCATTTGAGGAGAGATTAATAAGACTGGCACTTTTCAGCTTGGAAAAGAGGCAACTAAGGGGGGGATAAGATAGAGGTCTATAAAATCATGAGTGGTATAGAGAAAGTAAATAAGGAAGTGTTATTTACTCCTTCTCATAATACAAGAACAAGGGGCCACCAAATGAAATTAATAGGTAGCAGGTTTAAAACAAACAAGAAAGTATTTTTTCATGCAACGCACTGTCAACTTCTGGAACTCCTTGCCAGAGGGTGTTGTGAAGGCTAATACTATAACGGAGTTCAAAAGGAAGATAGACAGATTGATGGAAGATAGATCCATCAATGGCTAGCCTCTGTTTGCCAGAAACTGGGACTGGGTGACAGGGCATGGATCACTTGATAATAACTTGTCTGTTCATTCCCTTTGGGGCACCTGCCATTGGCCACTGTCAGAGGACAGGATACTGGGCTTGATGGACCTTTGGTCGACCCAGTATGGCCATTCTTATGGTCTTAAGAAGCTGAAAAGCGCATTACCCTATAGGGACCTCTCTGGGCAAACTAGGAGAGGAACTGATGAGCTCCAGGAGGAGTTCCATCATCAAGATCCCTTTGATCAGAGAAGGTCAGCAGCAGCACAGGGCTGTTAGAGACTAGGTATAATATTAGAAGGGAAATATCCTCTACTGAGAGCTAAAGCAAAACAAAAAACCAACCAACATCTACCTGTCTTGTTGCCCTCACTATCATAGCATCTGGGCACCTAACAATGATGACAAGCATAGGTGGCCATGTCCAATTTTTGTTCATTAGTTCTCATAAGTAATTCATGATATAGACCTTTAACCTGCTTTGTGCTGCCCACTATCTTTGTGTATAACTGCTGTCATGGAAACACTTCCTCCAACTAATGCTTTATTCAGCACCAGGCTATATATTAGCCAGTAGGGGGTATTTGGAAAACACAGGGTGACTCATATTAATCCTAGGAAGCTGGTTAGTTTTATAGATCTGATAGCAGTTCCTGGAATAAAAGACCCCCCACCGGTCACATTTTAGCAAATATTTCTGCTCTTAAAAAAATTATTACAGCTATTTAACTGCAAACTATGGATCAGAAGCTTGAAGTACGTATTTAGTTTTTTGGTTTTTTTTAACTGTGCGCTTATTCAGTGGGAATTTGCCTGAGTAAGGATTTCTGACCTTTGCTCCAATAACTGTGACCATTTCTAAAGATAGTTTTCAATTTTAGGTTTTACTTTTTCTTGTACTGTTTTGATTTTATATCTATGGCATTTTTGCCTTAGGTCACTTCTAAACATAATAGGAATTCTGGTTAAAATCATCAATAAATAAGCCCAAGTGTATCACATGTGCACTACATCTTATTCTCCATTGAGAGGTAGTAGAAAGTCATTTACCTCAAAACCCTGCTCTCCTGGAAAATGTACTGCTGTTTCTTCACCAGACTACAACAATTTTTTCATGAATGGCTTTTACTGATCATGTGCCAGGTGTTCTCATGCTTCTGAAGTGAAGTGTATTTCACCTTTATCTGCTGTGTTTAACATGAGATGCCGGAACTCTGATTTGTATGAAGCCAGTGAGGTTTCTCATTCCATGGGCCAAACATAACCCCAATCCAGCAAAACTCATAAACACATGAATAGTCCCATGAAATCAATGGCACTGCTCGTGCTTAAATTATGCAAATGTTTAAGTGTTTTGCTTGATCAGGGCCCCATACTGGTGAACCTCAAATAACTTAGTTGATCATGCTTCGACCAGATCTGAATTCGGATTCATGTCCCCATGGAATTTAAAGAACTAAATAGGAGCCTGAATCTCAGTGTCACTTTTTTGCTCTGGAATTCTCATGAATTAACATCATGGAAATTATAACGCACAGAAACATACATAGTGTTTAATAGAAATTCTAGTAAAACAGTCTGAAAAGCCCAATTCTAGGTTTATTGTAGCTCTTTCTTAAAAGTCCTTCCAAAATCATGGTAAAATGATAACTTTGGAGGCAAACTCTTTCTACCTTGTACTATGGGAGATTTTCCAAAATATTTTATTTTAAACTTATATGAATAAATATCACACTGTCCCTTCCCCCGAATGATATCTGGGTTTATTTGCAGAATTTAAGAACAGCCATTTAAGTGTTGCCAGCTACTGGCAACAAACCAATTCATCCCATCCCCTCTCCCCCATCATCCACACCCACTCAGAATAATTCTTCGGGTACGTCTATACTTACCTCCAGGTTCGGCGGTAAGCAATCGATCTTCTGGGATCGATTTATCGTGTCTTGTCTAGGCAGGCTCCCCCGTCGACTCCGTGTACTCCTCTCGTGGAGCAGGAGTACCGGCGTCAACGGCGAGCACTTCCGGGATCGATTTATCACGTCTAGACAAGACACAATAAATCGATCCCAGAAGATCGATTGCTTACCACCGAACCCAGAGGTAAGTATAGACGTACCCAAAGAAAAGCTAGATGAACAAACATGGCTTGCTCTTTATAATTAATGTTCTAAACAAATTTGATATTACATTTAGTTTATTAGGGTATTCATGATGCAATGTTACTTTTAAGGGCAGAAGCTGTATAGAGCGGATGCAGCAGATTGTAGATTCCCAGTCATCTGGCCTGGACAGAGCAGGATGACACAGGGATGGCAGAAGGGATACACTGAGCGGTACATCTTTTTGCTGCTCCACAAATAAGTAGATGTGCCCCCATGCATGCCTGGGGCTAGTCACAGCATGCTGGTAGCTAGCTGAGGACCTGGACTCTCACCCAAGCCAGTAGACCATGACCCTTCGGCCCATGGGGTGCCAGGAAATTCAGAAGTCACATTCCCTTCCTAGGGCACTCAAGCGCCAAATAGGAAAGTTTCTCTGATGCTATGGAAAGCAAGTAGCTACCTACATCCTCTTCCCCATGACTCTTTAAACCATGTTATATGTACATCCACATGGTGATAGATCAGTGTATTCTAAAGGTATTCATACAGGGCTGGAGGTTAGAGATACCTGGTTCTCAATCCCATCTATTCCCTTGGCTTGCTGTGTGTCTTGAGCAAATCATGTAGCCTCTATAATCTCCTTCCCAACCTGTAAAATGGGAATAAGGATATTCAGAGGATTAGTCCAGAGCTAAGTATTCTTATACACACACTATACTTTCAGAAAAGAACTATCTCAAAATGGAATTAAAGTTGAGAGCACATATCAGTGATTTAGGGCAAACAGAGGGATATTGTAACTATCCCCAAGTGAGGAATAATTCTAGTGATTTGAAGATCGGTGATATCTACCTTAAACAATATTTTTTTTAATGTTAATGGTTAGGGACAGATTCCCTGGTATGTTCTGGGTGTTCTATGCCACGCTGGAATAGTACAAAGCAGCCAGAGTGCACTGGCCAGTTAACTTGAGTTTACATTTCTCTTGCTGGAGCAAGGGCTGAATAATTTTGAAAATTTCACTAAGAAACTGTGTTCCCCAAATTTTAAGGAAACCAAAACAGGACAAGATATATACAAGGTTAGAAAGATTTGATTTTTATCAATAAATGTTGGTAAACAGATTTCACCATACACACAAGCCAACAAAAATATTTCCATCAATAATAATCAAAATTTACAAATAAGCAAAGTAAGAAAAATGATTCTTGGGAACTTAAAGTAAAAATCCAGTGATTCAGACTTTTGAATTAGACTTGTTACTAGCAAATGGACTAGCAAATGAATAGCAAAAACAGGTATGATTTTTTGGTTCTCAACCTTTGTTGGTTCTCAACCTTTCCAGACTACTGTACCCCTTTCAGGAGTCTGATTTTCTTACATACCCCAAAGTTTCATCTCACTTTAAAAGCTACTTGCTTACAAAATCAGACATAAAAATACAGAAGTGTCACAGCACATTATTATTGAAAAATTGCTGACTTACTCATTTTTACCTTATAATTATAAAATAAATCAAGTGGAATATAAATACTGTACTTACATTTCAGTGTATGGTATATATAAAACAGTATAAACAAGTCACTGCCTGTATGAAATTTTAGTTTGTACTGACTTCGCTAGTGCTTTTTATGAAGCCTGTTGTAAAACTGGGCAAATATCTAGATAAGTTGATGTACCCCCTGGAAGGCCTCTGCATACCCCCAGGGGTACATGTACCCCTGGTTGAGAACCAATGGATTAAAGGATATTTACTTTGTATATTTTGACATGTGATGTTGACAATTTGTTTTAATGGTTTAAAACATTTTAACTTTTCGAATCTCAATATCTACTGTCCTTAAAAAATTACCTGACCCTCCTTCCCCCGTCCCCCCCCCAATCCTCCCTCCATAATTTCCCTTAGCTGGGAATTTTTAAATAGATACAAATCTAAAAAAATGCTTACAAATAAACAGATATTAATTGGTCAAACTTATAAAAAAGATAAAAATTGAATTAAGCCAAGCCTAGATATATATTTGGGGTAATAAGATGTGAAGATGAAACAGGAAAAATGGTAACTGAAACTTTTAATCTAAATCAATTAAATCAGTCCTGAATGGATTTGGGATCCCGACAGCAGCCATGGCATGAGACCCCACCTTTTGGGAGTCAGAAAGGAGGGGTTGTGACAGGATGCCTGGGGTACAATCTGGAACTGGGGTACCTCTGTGCCCCTTAACTCTCCAGCCTGGGCTCTCTCTCACAATTGCTTTGCTAGTGACAAGCAGCAAACCCCTCCCGGCCCTGTTATCATTCAGTGCAACAGCATGTGGAGCCCCACACCCAGCTAGATTGCATGAATGTTCCCTGAGCCACTCACGAATCACACAGAGAAAGATACCAGCCAAATCCCCCCCCGCTCCCAGCCTTACACCCCAGAACTGTACCACCTTGCCCTTGGTAGAAACCTGACCACTGTAAGTTCGTTACCCAGTCCGCCCCTCCCTGATGTGGAGAGGACACACACTATTCTTTGTAACCTAAGCTGAGATTTCCCAAACACTTCTACCATAACATATTGTTTTAGGTAAAATACAAAAACAGATTTATTAACTACAGAAAGATCGATTTTAATAAAAGGTCAGAGCTAGTTACCAAAAAAAAAAAAGGTAAGTGCCTAGTCTAAATCTTAAACCTTACTAAACTAGGCAGTATTTGGATCAGGCAGTTTCTCACCCCATTGGATATTGTAGATAGGTTACAGTTCTTAATACACAGGCTTCCCCTTTAAGCCTGGGACCAGTCTCCTTCCCAGCATTCTTTTTCTTCCCAGCATTCTTGTTGCTTCCAGCATAGGTCAGGGAGGAGAAAGGCAAAAGCATGATGCCACTGTCCCCTATTTTATATCCTCAGTCCATGTGCCTGAAAAACATTAGCCCAGGCATGTCCTGATGGGCTTTGCTGAGTCATGGAGTTGAGCAATCCCCCATTGTGTGATGCTTGCGCAGCCCTCTTACAGAATTGTAAATCCCTTAATTACAACTCCCTTGCTGATTAATGGTTATTTAACACCCTGCTGGAAATGGGTTACATCCTTTGTTGTCACTGGAGAACTAGGAGTGGAGACTTTCAAACTTACAGCATATTTAGTAACAACCATACAGCAAAATCTGATAACTTTATACACACTAATGATATACATAATTTGACAGAATAATCGGTTTCAGCAGATCATGACCTTTCATATGATATCTTACATGGCATACTTTGTATGAAATGTATCAATTGTATGACAGAGGTGAATATGGGGGTTTCAGGGTGCTACTGTGAGGTACAGAGTGCCACAGGAGTGTCTGGTATGACAAGACAAGCACAAAGAAACACTAAAATTATAACAGGATTGTGAGTCAGGCAAGGGGGTGGGGAGGGAGATGACAGGACACCCGAAACAAAAGTCTGTATGTCTGACCTGCCAAAAGGAGAGAGGAAAAATGTGCTCTTACAACTAATCCCAGCAGTATCTACCAATCTTAACTCTTGCCAGGTTTCTCTACACACAAACTAGCACTTGTTAATTAAACTGCTGCAACCCCTGCGTTGATACACTTGTCTTGGTTTTAAACTAGTTGTAGTGGTTTAACTTGTCCAAATCAATAAGAGTATTCACAGCCAAAGTTGCATTGATTTAACTAAGGCTATGTCTACCCTACCACTTACGTTGCTCAGGGGGGTGGAATATTCCACACATACCCCTGAGCAACATAAATTACACCAGCATAAGCGCTAGTGTGCACAGCACTATGTCAGCGAGAGAGCATCTCCTGCTGACATAACTACTGCCACTCGTTGGGGGTGGATTAATTATGTTATGGCAGAGCTCTCTCCCATCAGCATAGAGTGGTTACATGAGAGATCTTACAGCGACGCAGCTGTGCCGCTATAAGTTCTCTAGTGTAGACATAGCCTAAATTGCTTCAAAATAAAAACCCCACACCCTTTTAGATAAACTGGTGCATTTTGGCGTATATTGGACTTAAATCTCGATTATACAACCTCTTTATGTTTTAATTTGATTAGAGGAAAAATAGTCTTAATACATCTTGGTTTTAATTAGACCACTTGAGTCTGATTGTTTAAGAATATCACATAGACCACTCAGGGACATGAAAAAATCTTCAACCTCTAACATGATGGAGTGAAGGAAAGTTGCCAGGAGCATACCCCCATTCAAGATTCTCAGTCAAAAGGGCACAGACTAAGGCTATGGCTACACTGCCACGTTTTTTTATCAAAAGTTATGCCACTTTTATTAAAGCTTTTTAATTAAACCACTGTTGCATGTCCACACTGTGTTCCTTGTGTCACTGGAGCGCATCCACACTAGCAGCTCTTGCAACAACAAAGACAGCAGTGCACTGTGGGTAGCTATCCCACTGTGCAACTGGCCAGAGGGTACTTTGGGAAGGGTTTGCAATGCCTCATGGGGCAGGTGATGCAAGTTTCTCAATGGGCAGCTGCTTTTCAACTGAAATCGGGGGGACGGGGAAGAGTGTGTGACAGGGAGCATGTGTGCATGTGGGGAGAGACAGAGACAGACTGTGTGTGGGGAGAGTGAGTGTGTCAGCAGGCTGTCTCCTAAGTTCAGACAGCAGCGGAAAGCAACCTGTCCTGAGGCAGAGGGAGGGGGAAACCCTGACATCAGCCCCCGCCTCTAGGGTTACCATACGTCCAGTTTTTCCCAGACATGTCCGGCTTTTCAGCAATCAAAAGCCGAACATGTCTGGGAAAAATACCAGCCGGGCACTTCCTCTCCCGCGGCTGCTCTGCTCCTCCCCTGACTCAGACTTCGGCTCTGTTTAAGAGCCAAGCTGCCCGAGCCAGCGCTACCGGCTTCGGGCAGCCCGCTTGCCTCTGGACCCCAGCCGCCGGCCGGGCACTTCTCTTCCCCAGCTCCAGCTGCTCTGCTCCTCCCCTGACTCAGACTTTGGCTCTGTTTAAGATCCAAGCTGCCTGAGCCAGTGCTACCAGCTTCGGGCAGCCCCAGTGCCTCTGGACCCCAGCCGCCGGCCGGGCACGTCCCCTCCCGGGCTCCAGCTGCTCTGCTCCAGCGACGCAGAGTCCGGAGGCAAGGGGGCTGCCCGAAGCCGGAGCGCTCGGGCACCTTGGCTCTTAAACAGAGCCGAAGAGTCAGGGGAGGAGCACAGCAGCCGGAGCCCGGGAGGGGAAGTGTCCGGCCGGGGGCGCAGGGTCCGGAGGCATAGGGGCTGCCCGAAGCCCGAGCGCTACCAGCTTCATGGTTTACTGGGCAGCTTCCAGACCCTGCGCCCCCGGCTGGGTGCTTCCCCTCCCGGGCTCCAGCTGTGCTGGGGAATCGCCGGCCGGGGGCGCAGGGTCTGGAGGCTGCCCGGCAAACCGTGAAGCCGGTAGCGCTCGGGCAGCCCTTTTCACGTGGCTGGGAGGGAGGAGGGGGAGTTAGGGGGGGACTTTGGGGAAGGGGCGGGGAAGGGGCGGAGTTGGGCCGGGGGTGGGAAAGGGGCGGGGCCAGGGCCCGTGGAGTGTCCTCTTTTTTTATTTTTTAAATATGGTAACCCTACCCACCTCCCTCCCTGTCTCTGCACAGCACAGAGTATCACACACACACACATCCACCCTTGCCTGCCTGACTCCGTATTCTTAGTGTGGGAGAGAGCAGGAGCATTCCAGGTTAAAGATTTGCTCTTTGTTTCCCGGAGCAGCACAGCACCCCGGCTGTCAGAACGGAGCTTTGAAAGGGGAGGGGGACATGTCTGCAGGGCTGCTGAGTTCATAACAGTGAGCAGAGCAGTCACTGTAGGCATTGTGGGACATCTCTGGAGGCCAGTTACAGTGATAAAAGCAAGCAAGGTGTTTACACTGGCACTTGGGCAGTAAAACCTTTGCACAAAAAGCCATATCACTCTTGTGGTTTTATTACAGAGCTGCAACGGAGGAGTTTCATCGCAAAAAGTGACTTGCAGTGTGTGCAATTCTGCTGTTTCATTGCCAAAAGCTGCCTTTTGGTGAAAAAAACTTGGCAGTGTAGACCAGGCCTTAGTCTTCTCCTAGGAAATATGTTGCTTGCAAAGCCATGGTCTGATGGATGCATGAAAACTTCCTAGTGACCCAGATAAGAACAGAGTTTAAGTGGCTTAACAACACTTTATATTTCTACAGAGAGCTTTACATTGCTTGTAGGTAATATGAGTGAAATTCCTCCCTGATGTAACTCCACTGAAATCAATGAGGCTACACAAGGAAGGAATTCAGCTCAGGATCATTAAGATGTTTATAATGTCTCAACATTGCAATTTTCAGCACCTGTTTAAATATCAATAATTTTTGCATTAATAGCAACATGCTTTCCAGAACTACTGTTTCATTGTTAAGAGCTTTATTTACGTTCTGTGTGAACTGAATAGCGTTATTCATATAAAATTAGAAACAAGAGAAGTAAACATTTCAAGTTAGCGGCTATAGGAAAGTTGCTTTGTTCTGGGGCCTTCTTCAGGAATGGATTGTGTTCTGTGCAAGGGACTGTTGTGTAAATTACAGAGATTGACACTACATAAGAACTAGCCTACAAGACAAGACCTGTGGTTCATCTTGTGAGATGATGACTGACAGTTGCCTGTGTTCTTCTGTAATCCAGTGGTGCCAATTAAAGGGGAGGGGGAGGCAACCTCCACCCAAGGCTTTTGCATCTGTTCAACGCTCTATAGGCCGCTGAGCTGGGAGAGACTTTTAGCAGTGGTCTCATATTAAACAGTATGGCTGCTGCCAGTGCAGTCCAGAGCGTTGCTCCAGCTGCCCAGTCACAAGGTCACTGATATTTGACCCGGCTGCCTCTGTGTACAGAAGCCAAATGCTATTGAGACTTGGCGCATGGAGAATCTGTTCCTGTATGACAGAGTGCTGGGGAGTCTGCTGCCAAGAGCTTATGTTCAGGCACCAATGATTCATGCACTGTGTTGCTAAGAGAGAGGGGAGACTCCCCAGACAAGTGAGAGTCGGGGTTCCTGCAGGAGGAGGGATGAGTGGGTACTGGAATGGTGTCCCTGCTGAGGGGTGGTGGGGGCAGGAACCGGAATTTGCTTCTTCCTAAGAAATATCTGAACTGGCGCCACCTGCTGTTGTTTGCATAAATATCATCATCATGTCGAACATGGATTGTACTTGTTTGTGCTGTGTCCTTGAGAAGGTCCATAAGGGCAAGAGAAGGAAGGAGGGAGAAGATCTAGCATAAAAGAGAAAGCATCATTCTCAACTAGTTTGTTCATGCAGGTGCCTTTTTTCCTGCCACACACACAATAAATATATTTGCACAACTGAAAAGTATCTAATTCAAGGGAGTTCACAACTCTTCATTAGAACCCCTATATTTCTTTTAAATTCTCACAGAGTATTGTTAGCTAAATGGGCTCGTTTCTCTCTTGGAGCTGCCCAATTACCCCAAGGAGGCACGGGAGTCTAGAAGACGGCTTCAAGTTTTTTATTGATTAGTCAGCTGAGCGGGTGTCCCCCTCGACTCATGCCAGAGGGAGGAACACACTTTACAAGCACAACTGGGCTTTTTTTATACAGAGAGACAAACAACTTAGCGTGTCTAAATTCTGCTAACCTATGCATTGTTTAAATTTAGTTTTAGTAGTAAT
This sequence comes from Malaclemys terrapin pileata, assembly GCF_027887155.1. Lineage (NCBI taxonomy): Eukaryota > Metazoa > Chordata > Testudines > Emydidae > Malaclemys > Malaclemys terrapin. The sequence goes on from NC_071507.1 coordinate 142,540,494, forward strand.
CAGGATACATTTGTTTAGCTTCCTGTCTTTCACATTCCTTTCCTAGGGTCCGTCCAACTTCCTCCCCTTTTCCATATATCTTTTATACATTTTGTATATGTGCAGCTTCATGCATGGGAAACGACAGTGAGAACTGAGATAAGTATGTTTACTGGGATAACAAGCAGAAGCCGAGATAAACATGTTTTTCGGTTTTTGGCCCTAACAAGATTCCCCCCTAAAAAGCATTTTGAGAGCCTTATGGCCCCCAATCTTTAGCCTTCACCGGCTGGTATAGGGCCATCATTTGTTGGTGTATAATTTGATTAGCCATTTGTCGGACTAATGCAACTACACAGGGAGCAAAGCAAGCCAGGGTTAATAGGGTTGTAATAAAAAGTACAAAGAGAAGAAAGCCTTCTTGGAGCCATCCCAGTTGCGGTAACCAGGACGTGAACTAGTCCATATTCTACCCACCCCATGTTTGGACCGGGACATGGGCTAGCTTCTTCATTTTTTTTGTTAGCTGTTTTACCGCTTTTTTATTATTATTTATTTGTAAATAGCAATTAGATTAGTTTAATTTTGCACAGATTCCTCTTTCTTTTGCTAGCAAATAATCAAGAACTAGATGGTGCTGGTTGAGCACATTCTTCATCTGAGTGGACTGATCGGCTAAAAGATCAAGAGCTGCAGCCGTCTGATTAGTTATTATTTCTAAAATGGCTTGCAGCCTAATTATCCGATTCAAGTTGTAAATGGGCTCCCTTGCTCCTGAGATCCACTCATTAGGATTTCATGTAGCTGGACTATAATGTTTTATAATTTTTTCAGGGGGCCACTTTTGAGCCCTCCATGTTTGGGAGCTTCCGGCGGTCAGGGTGGAATTCACGAACCGCTTTTCTTTAATTAAACTTTAATTTTTAATTTATTTCTTTGCATTTGGGGTAATAGAAAGAACAAGGGTTTTATATATTTAACATAACATATTTCAGACTAATTTGGAGGCAATCTTCAGTAGGCATAGGACCCGCAGATTCAATAATGGCCCTTTAGAGCCCAGGTTCTATTAGCAAAGGGGCCATCCCAGGTTTTTTTATTTTTATTGTTTTTTAGATGGTCAAAATATAAAGGATTACCTGGCCTAAAGGTCTTTCTACTATTCTATTAGCTGAACTGCAATAATTACATCTTTACGCCTCAGCTCCTGCTTTCTAGACACAATCGCAGCCCTATTTTGGCTGATTGGTGCTAGACCAGAATTGTTTAAAACCCCATACTCGAGTTTTATTTTGATTCTGCCATGCCCATTGAAACCACTGTACCACGTGGTCCTTGCTAGTGGTATTGTCTAGCTGGCAACTTGTGAATAGGGCGTTAAAGAACTCATCCTGTCCTACCACCCTGCAACCTTTGGCCGTAGGGTAGTATTGTTTGGAGCATTGCACTTAACTATTATTGGTGAGCCTCACATGGGTCTGGTTCTATTGCCCCTGATATTTAGAACAGTCATACAGATGACAATAAGGGTCCCAACAATCAAACCCTGGGGATAGAGTCCAATCACACTTGCTTTCTCCCAAGTACACTCCCTCCCGCCTTGTCCGATTAAGGCAGAGAATACTCATTCCAGAAGAATACAGTTGCCAGGGGCTACTATCCTCAGTCCAAACCCCTGTTCCATCGTGGACTATACTTAAATTGCTGAGCCACTATTTGGGCTGTACAGGCTGGGCTACTCAAGGCCATTTATTTAATTTCCCTGGGCCTCCGCATACCTAACAGTTACTGAGGTTAATGGATTTTGCTATTGTTTTTTCTCAGCTGTAAAAACTTATTTTTCTAACCATAATAGTGGTGGAAGCACATAAACAAAAATATTAACAATAATTTCATTATTTTTTTTTAAACAGTCTCTTTAGTCTGTCTAAGTACTGATACTCCCAGGTGGAGTCTTCACTTGTGCCACCCCGGGCATCCGGAGCCGGGGCGGGCAGAGGGCTGGTGTCCTCTTCCGCTAGTTCAGTCTCCGGGTTAGGGTTTAGAAACCGCTTTACCCGCGTATGGTGTGTCCATTTGTCACTTTTAAGAACTTTGACTGCAGCTTGGCTGATGAGCGAGACAGTGTGCGGGCCGTCCCACCGTGGTGTAAGGGGGTCACGCTTCCACTTCTTGACAAGGACCTGATCACCGATCTGGAACGGGTACATGGGCTGGTCCAAGGGAAGGGCCTGAAAAGGCACCGCGTCGATGCAGCTGTAACAAAACAGATTGCAACCCAGAGACCTGTTTCCATAAGGAGTCCTTCCCTATTTCTCAGTTTACATTTTCCCGGAACCCCGGGATAATGGTGAAAGCTTAAGACTCTTACGTGGGGCCTTTTGAATGCGGGTAAGGGCGAGTGGTAACGCATCAAGCCACTTTAAACTAGACTCTGTGCATAGTTTAGTGAGGGTATCCTTGAGAGTTCTATTCATTCTTTTTACTTGTCCCGTGCTTTGCGGCCTCCAGGGTGTTTGCAACTTCCATTGTATACCGAGTGCCTGGGACACCTGTTGCAAGACTTCAATACAGTCATGAGTGGGGCTGGTCTCATAGGAAACCCAAGGGTCAGGCAATAGGGTAGCTAGGTTGAGGGAACTAACTGTTCTAAAGGTTAAGTTAGGGGCTAGCAAGGGCCCTACCTCATATCTGGTATGTCGACTGGGATTTAGATGCTTTTCCCCAGCACCTGTCCCCAGTATTTGAGGCACCCCGTGGGGAACCACAACTTCAGTGTCCCCCCCCAGGGTCAACTTTTCAGCATCCTGTACAATGAGAGCGGTTGCTGCAACGGCCCGTAAACAGGCAGGCCACCCCTTGGCGACAGGGTCCAAGACCTTCGAATAGTATCTAATGGGTCGCCAGGTTGGTCCTGACCTTTGGCACAGGACTCCAGCTGCCACCCCTCCTCTTTCATGAACGTATAGGGTGAATGGCTTCTGGGAATCTGGGAGGGCTAGAGCGGGAGGCTGAACCAAGGCTTCTTTAAGCTCTCGAAATGCTTTTTCCATTTCCCTGGTCTATTTCCAGTGGAGCAGACCTTCTTTAGTTAAAGACTCATATAGTGGTCTGGCTTTTCCCCCATAGTCAGGGATCCAGAGTTGACAGAAGCCAGTCAGTCCCAGAAATGCCCTTAGTTCTCGGGGGTTCCGGGGCTGAGGGCTATCAAGTATAACCTGGATTCTTTTTTTACTTAAACTGCGACTCCCTTGGCAGAGGTGGTATCCAAGGAAGGTGACCTGCTGCTTAACCAACTGAGCTTTTTTTTTTGATACTTTATATCCCTGTACCCCAAGGTGATTGAGGAGCTCTACAGTTTGCTCCTTGCAGACTGTCTCTGTTCAGTACTCAAGAGCAGATCATCGCAGTACTGAACTATGTTACATGAAGGGTGTTTAGCCAGGAATGGGGCGAGGTCCCTTTTTAACTGGCTGCCAAAAATCTCGGGTGCACAGGTAAGTCCTTGTGGGACAACGGTCCAAAGTTATTGAGCTTTGTAGTGGGTATCTGGGTCCTCCCACTCAAAGGCAAACAGTCTCTGCTATTAACTTGTTAATTTGTCTTAGGTCCTGGACCAACCGATACTGCCCATTAGGCTTAGGCACCCCCATTATTGGAGTATTGTATGGGGACGTGTCTTCCTTTAACTACTCGCACTGCAAGAACTTTTGAATCAGGGGTTTTAACCCGATCCGAGTGGTTAGCTTAAGGGGGTATTGTCGAATTCGGACTGGGCTGCTTCCCTCCTTAAGGGAAATATGCACTGGTGTAGCATTCCTGGCTCGGGCCACACCTCCTTCCTCTGCCCAGACCTTGGGATTTACCCCCGGCAGCTGGCTTCCATCACTTCCTTTACATTCCAGGGAGTGATCTCTAGCATTTATGAGAGCCATCTGGTAATTAGAGGCTTGTTGCTTAGGGATTCTGACTTCCATTGTCCCATTATTGAATGAGATCTCCGCCTGCAATTTAGTGAGGATATCTCGTCCGAGCAGCGCTATGGGGCAGGAAGGACTGCAAACAAACTGATGGGAAATTTGATGGTCCCCTATTTTTACTAGGAGAGGCAGAGTTTTTTCCAAAGCTGTAGTTTGTCCCTCTATCCCCTGGACTATGGCACGTCCCCGAGCTCTATCTCGGGGAGCCTTATTAAGGGGGAGCAAACTAAGAGTGGCCCCAGTATCAATAAGGGCTTCAATTGGGCGGCCCTCCACTTTAATTTTTACTGTGGGATCCAGGCTGGCAGCTTGTGCTGTCAGGAGGGGCCGCTGGGTCCCCCAGCCCCCCTATGGGGAAGACTCCTCCCCTGAACGTCCTGTACTGTTGTAGAGGATGGGAAGGGACGGGGTTTTATCTTTACGTTCCTTTCCCGTGGCCTGTCACCAGGGGCATTCATTCTTCCAATGCCCCTCTTTCCTACAGATAGCGCACTGATTTCGACCCAGGCAGGGGCCCCGCCCCTTCCCCGGTGGCCCTGGCCGTCCCTTAACTTTGTCCCCCCCTTCATATCCTTTCCTTTGGGCCATGGCTAAAACGTGGGCCCCTTTGTTCCGAGAACGGGGGATTCTGTTGCTTCCAATTATATAGATCACTAGTGGTAAAGGGAACATATACCATAGTGAGATTACCCTCAGGGGCAGAGGGAATCACAGCCCGCAGACAAGATTTTTTAACAGGGAAACAGGGTTTCCTAACAGGGGCACGGGCCATTAAGGTTTTAATAGTTTGTGATCTACATTTCTGCAACCATGGGGGATGATTGGCCACAAGGTTTTGCTAAATATCTATATAGGGATATTGGTCCCAATGCCCATCCCAGGTCACAATGCTATGTACTGCTTGTACAACCCCTGGTTTGAGCGTCCCTCCCTCGGGCCATTCCACCCCGAATGTCATCCATTCAAGAGTACAGAATTTTACAAGCTTGTCTTTACATAATACAATTCTATAATTAGCCTGGCGTCTAAACGCCTTCCAGTTATGCTGCATACATCCCAGGGGTGTCCAGGAGAAGGTGCTTTGTCCGGACCCCATTATGCTTTACCCAGAGTTTTCTGAGACAGAGATATCAAGAGGGGGAAGAGGTATAGATCTAGTTCTAACTCAGATATCCGCTGGGTCACGAGGTTCGGCTGACCCCCCTTGCAATCAAGATATCCTGGTCATCGGGTTTCCCCTTGCAGGAGTCTTGGGGCGGCTGAAGTTAGCTTAAGCCTCAGACCTGTCAGCAGCACTCATTCATCTTTCACACAGATCCTTTAATCAGTTACAATCTCGGTTTCTAACACACTATTAAGAGGAGAAACAAGATTACCCTTCCTATAGACAAGAGTAATCCCTGAGGTTGCTTCAAGTCCCAATAATTGTTAAAAACGGCCCATGGACTTGTGGAGTTAGTTACATTACTCATTGGCCGTTATTTGCTTACTCTTTAACTAAAAACACAACAACAAGACATTTACAAAGCTACAATAATGTTAACATACTTTCCCGTATACAGGCTGCCTAGGGGATTTCCACTGTCCAACCCACACCTCGGGGGCGTTATTCCTCAAACCCAGGAGGTAAACGCACTTACCGCCCGAAGTGGCCGCGTCCGGCAGTCAGACTTCCCCTCCTTCTGAAGCCGTCTTTCTTCCGTGTCCTTCAGAGTTCTCTTCAGAGAGGACGCAGCCGCCCCGGCCGATTGTGACGATCCGAGGCCCGAGCAAAGCAACAGCTCGAGGTGGCCACTCCTCGGAATCGCCCTCGGCCATCGGTCAGTGCCCTCTACAGGGAGAGAAGTCCCGGCGGAGTCGCCATTTGTTAGCCAAATGGGCTCGTTTCTCTCCTGGAGCTGCCCAATTACCCCAAGGAGGCATGGGAGTCTAGAAGACGGCTTCAAGTTCTTTATTGATCAGTCAGCTGAGCGGGTGTCCCCCTCGACTCATGCCAGAGGGAGGAACACACTTTACAAGCACAACTGGGCTTTTTTTATACAGAGAGACAAACAACTTAGCGTGTCTAAATTCTGCTAACCTATGCATTGTTTAAATTTAGTTTTAGTAGTAATCAGGATACATTTGTTTAGCTTCCTGTCTTTCACATTCCTTTCCTAGGGTCCGTCCAACTTCCTCCCCTTTTCCATATATCTTTTATACATTTTGTATACGTGCAGCTTCATGCATAAAAAACGACAGTAAAAACTAAAATAAGTATGTTTACTGGGATAACAAGCAAAAGCCGAAATAAACATGTTTTTCGGTTTTTGAGCCTAACAGTATGGTGAATATAACTGGTATCCCATTATTCCATCTTCAGGATTCTCCTCAATTCCATAGGCCTAATTCTGAATTTTACAAAGGCCCCTTTTCCACCACTACGGCCCTGTAATGGAGCCCTAAAGTGGGAGCAAATTACATTTACGTTCAATTTAAGGCCCCTTTACACAGCCAGAGCAATGCAAAAGGCCTTATGGTAAATAAGAATCAGTGCCTATGTGTTTAGTGACTTTCTGGACTAGTATCCATATTTTGAGAACTTGCTTCTCATGAAGAGGTAACCTCACTTACTGATGTGAAGTCTCATAAAAACTGTTTGCCAAGATTCAAGTCAAATAAAGTGAAGGAGCATTTATAATGCTCACTCTGTGTATCACATTTAATTCCAACAACAGTCTTGGCTCTATGCATCAGTACCAGCCAATTCTGTTTATCGCTCTGGGGAGCGGAGGTTTGTTCTCTATCTTATCACTTCAGCTCTTTGCGTATTATTCTTTTTTTTGGCAGACATTTAGATTTAGAATAAATCCAGATGAGTCTCTTTCCAGCACCCTCTTTTACTTAACTGCAAAATGCTTCATCTGTGTGCAGCAACTTACTCATGTTTCAAATTCCTTTTCTTCTATGTTTATAGATAGAATTTGCATCTATTTGGGGAGAGAGTAAAAATGAAGTAGAGAATTATTTTCCCCCACCTCTTATGTTCCATGTGTACTTCCCCCTTAAATTCCTCCCTCTTCTTTAGTCTTTTCTAAAATATTATTTTCTGAATTCCAGTGTCTGGGTTATCCTCATTCCCGCAGTGGTTCTCAAACTTTTGTACTGGTGACCCCTTTCACACAGCAAGCCTCTGAGTGCGACCCCCCCTTACAAATTAAACACACTTTTTTAATATATAACACTATTATAAATGCTGGAGGCGAAGTTGGGTGTGGGGGTGGAGTCTGACAGCGCATGACCCCCCACGTAATAACCTTGCAACCCCCTGAGGGGTCATGACCCCCAGTTTGAGAATCCCTGCAAGGTAAGTTGCCTCCCACTGCAAGCACAATCACATTGCATTTTCTATGTGTGAAGTGTTAGTTCGAAGTAACATAATGGGCCAGGTTCTCTGCTAGTATAAATGTAAATGATTGTCATTGAAGTCAGTGGAACTCCACCAACGTACACCAGCAGAGATTTTGACCAGTATGTCTAAACTGTGACCACATTAAAGCTATTTTCAAATATTTTAGTTTAAAAATATATTTTAGAAAAAAAAATCTGTTCATTAACATTGTCCAGGGAAAATAGTAGAATGCAATTTAACAGGACAAAGAAAATAGTCTATATTGATCCCAGATTATGCTAGCAGGCCATAGCCCTGCCCTCCTTCCCCGAAGGTAGAAAGCCTGCCTGGTGGGGGATTGTAATGGTACAAGGTTTCTGTAACCTCTGTCAATGGGAGACCTGCAAATGGCCAGTGCAACCCAAAAAGGAGATCTGGAAATACAGGTATCATCTTCTTGTACTTAAATCAATGATGTATGTATTAATACCCAGAATTTACCTGCAGGTGCTTTCTTTTACCACTTATGATGAAATTCTCAGAGGTGATACATCTGGAAGTGATGTTTCCATGTTAGCAAATTAGTATCTCAACAGTTGAAAGGGAATTTTTGTAAGTGCAGTACTAATGCAGGTGGTATTTCAAGAAATAATGATCACCAGGAAAGGCCGTTAGAGAGACAAGGTGGGAGAGGTAACATCTTGTATTAGACCAACTTCTGTTGGTGAGAGAGACAAGCTTACGAGCTACCCAGAGCTTGGTGTAGATTTGAAGAACAGCTCTGGTTAGCTGGTAAGCTTATCTTTCTCACCAACAGAAGTTGGTCCAGTAAAAGATATTACCTCACCCACCTTGTCTCTCTAATGTCCTGGTTCTGACACAGCTACAAAGAGGAAATGCCAAAGCACTGTTTCACTAGTGAAGAGCAGAATGTATATCAATTAGGTGCCCTTCCCAAAGATCAAGTTCCAAGGCCACTAAATTAATCATGTCCCTTTACAGCTCAAATGAAGATCACACCATTCGCTTTTCTAAAATAGCCAGGAAATCTCTCAAACCACTCTATGTCTAGGGAACATGTGTTATTTGCCCTGCCATTTCTATACAAATAAGCAGAGTGCTTCAATATATATAGGCACGGAAATGCTTTAAAGTGAGCATATTACAATTACATTATGAACTGTCAAGCTCTGCACAAGCAGCCACACACAATTAATCTTGCCATTTTCTCTACCAGTCTTAAGCAAATTCAAGATTTCTGACAACAAAATGATGGCCCACATGTATCCTAGATAATCTCCCATTTTAAGAGTGATGGCAGGCTATTATTTAGCCAAGGACTTTCTCAAGTATTCACTAATGACACTCTACAGTATGTTCCTTCACATCACTTATATCATTAAGGAGAAAGATTCCAGGATCACTAATGTCACATGGTCAAGAAAGATATTCAAACAATCCTGATACTTATTAAAACTGACAGCTTAATCAACTTCAGTTGCTGAGGAAGGTGATCCACTAGGAATCCATAGCACTCTATTTCATGTTACCACTATTGATGTTTCAACAACATCAGCTCAAAAATAGATTCTTATTCTTATATTTTGATTCAGAAGCTACCATTGTATTTACAGTATTCAGAGTGACATTTTGGAGACAGTAAAAAAGTGTGTGTGGGAGGAAAGGAGGTGTAAAAGCCAAGAACAAACTCATTACAAATGTTAAAGTAGTAAGAGAACAAGCTGGGAACTAAAGATTATAAAAATGCTAAAAAGATCAGTATTTGAATTCGGCCTAACTCTACAAACCTCCAAGCACTGATGCTTGTAGTGAGGTAGATCAGTTAGGAGCTTTATTGATCGTATCTGTAACCCTTCTGCCAGGTGAAGCCAGCAGCAACCAGGGCCGGGTTCAATATCTAGGGGTTCTTTTCCATCTATACAACACAGAACTGGCTCGAGCCCCCACCCAGTAACCTGGGAAAATTACACACTGCCCCTTGGCGCTTCTGAGAGGCAATACTTCCCCTCTTGCAAGCACAGAGTCTGAGTGTAGAAAAGAAACTTTTAATAAAAGGAGGGAAGTAACTCAGCGTTAATTTGGGAAAACACCACAAACAAGGTTCATAACATAAACCATGAGCAAAAGACCCACCCCCAAGTAAGTTGGGCAGTGTCCTTTTCCCCTCAGGTTCTTAAGTCCAGCAACCCAGAAGTCCCTTTCACATACCCAACCCTTCTCTGCACCTCACTCACAGTTGCTGTCCTTGGTCAGTGCAGACCCAGAGTTCAGAGGTGCATCTGCAGAGTTCACCTCTCACCATGGCCGGAGGTGTGGGGGAGGGGAAAAGAGGCACCATATTCACTCTGCTACTTGGGCACCATCAGGGGCTCATCCACCTGCACATCTACCAATGTGACATATGCCATCATGTGCCAGCAATGCCCCTTTGCCATGTACATTGGCCAAACCGGACAGTCTCTACGCAAAAGAATAAATGGACACAAATCAGACGTCAAGAATTAGAACATTAAAAAACCAGTCAGAGAACACTTCAATCTCCCTGGACACTCAATAATACTTAAAAGTGGCAATTCTTCAACAAAAAAACTTCAAAAACAGACTCCAACGAGAAACTGCAGAACTGGAATTAATTTGCAAACTGGACACCATCAAATTAGGCCTGAATAAAGACTGGGAGTGGATTGGTCACTACAGAAACTAATTTCCCCGTACTGTTGCTCACACCATCTTGTCAACTTTTTGAAATGGGCCACCCTGATTACATTGCCCCCATTGCCACTACAAAAGTGATTTTTCCTCCCTTGGTATTCTACTGTTGAGAATAGCCCACTTCCGCTTTAATTGAATTGTCTCGTTAGAACTGACCCCCCCACACACTTGGTAAAGCAACTCCAATCTTTTCAGGCACTGTGTATATATACCTGTCTACTGTATTTTCCACTCCATGAATTTGATGAAGTGGGTTATAGCCCACAAAAGTTTATACCCAAATAAATTTGTTAGTCTCTAAGGTGCCACAAGTACTCCTCATTGTTTTTTGCAGAGTGTCTCAGTGTTTGATGGGCACATACAGATCCTCCATTAAAAGCCACTATATCCAGTAGATTAAATGTATTCTTGTTATACTATTATAACAAGTTCATCATGTGATAGAGTTTAAGCCTGTAACTTCTCATTTTAAATTAATTACACCTCTACCCCGATATAACACAAATTCGGATATAATGCGGTAAAGCAGTGCTCCGGGGGGGGGGGGGGGGGGGGGGGGGCTGCGCACTCCAGTGGAACAAAGCAAGTTCAATATAACGTGGTTTCACCTATAACATGGTAAGATTTTTTGGCTCCCAAGGACAGCGTTGTATCGGGGTAGAGGTGTACTTGTAGAAAATACTGCTCACCTGCTTAAAAAGATAGTCACTGAGTTGTTTTTTTCTCTCTTTTGGAAGAATGTGGGGGGAGGGGTACACTGTTCATCTGTCACTGACTGTTCACAGCCAAAGATAGAAAATGCAGTTCTAATTAAAATATTTGATTGATCTGTTTTTAAACCAAAAAATATTTTTTAGAAGTCACTTATTGTTCCAAGGCATTCATTCTTTTTTCTAAAGAAATACTTGAACATTTGGACTAGTTTAGCAGTTGGAAGAACTACTGCTTGTACAATATAAATGGTTTAGAGCCGCGCTTCTATTACCTACTAAATTACATCTTATATAAAAATCTCTTTACACCATTAGTCAGTTTTAGATATCCCCATTAATTTTTCTTTACATTTGCTAGCAGTGAAAGGCCTAAATAAGATCCAGAGCCATTCAGTATAACATCGGAAGACTTTACATCAAGACAAAAAGGTTGAGACACTAATCATACAATAATAGAAATGTAAAGCTGGAAGGGACCTTGAGAGGTCACCTAGTCCAGCTCCCTGTACTGAGACAAGACCAAGTATATCTAGACCATCCCTGACTAATCTGCTATTAAATGCTTGTTTGTCTAACCTGCTCTTAAAAAATCCTCCAAGGACAAGGATTCTTCAACCTCCCTTGGAAGCCTATTCCAGTGCTTAACCATCCTTATGGTTAGATTCTCCACCCACCCCACCCCAGCCCCCATTTCTAACCTGAATATCCCCAGCTGTAGATTAAACCCATTACTTTTTGTCTTAACTTCAGTGGATGTGGAGAACAAATGTTCTCTTTATAACAGCCCTTAACATATTTGAAGATTATTATCAGATCCCCCCCTCAGTCTTCTTTTCTCAAGACTAAACATGGCCAGTTTTAACCTTCCCTCATAGGTCAGGTTTTCTAAACTTTTTATCGTTTTTGTTGCTCTCCTCTGGACTCTCTCCAATTTATCCACATCTTTCCTAAAGTGTGGACTCCAAAACTGGACACAGTACTGCAGCTGAAACCTCACCAATGCCAAGTAGAGTGGAATAATTACATCCTGTGTCTTACATACCACACTCCTGTTAATATACCCCAAAATGATATTCGCCTTTTTGAAACTGCATCACATTGTTGACTTATATTCAGTTTATGATCAACTATATATCTGATTGTTTTTAGCAGTACTACTGCCTAGTCAGTTATTCCCTATTTTGTAGTTGGGAATATGATTTTTTCCTTCCTAAGTGTAGTACTTTGCATTTGTTTTTATTTAATTTGATCTTGTTGATTTTAGACCAATTCTCCAATTTGTCAAGGTTGTTTTGAATTCTCATCCTGTCCTCCACAGAGTGCTTGCAACCCATCTGTAATGGGGGGAGGAGAGTCTCTACTGTTTACAAGCAAGCAGCTTGATCAGAACCCCACGCAGCTGCCAGAGTTGCCAGTCATGGAGGCAGACACCCACAGCTGCAAACAACAGAGAAAACAAGACCCATTAGAAAGGGGAGAGGGCAGAGAAGGAAAAGGAGGCAGTAAGGCCTGGAACAGCAAGGTGGCAATTGCCCTACACCAGGCTGCCTCCAAGAAAACAGCCTGTCAGGACTGAGATCCCCACTTTGAACTTTAGGGTACAAATGTAGGGGCCTGCATGAAAAACTTCTAAGCTTAACTACCAGCTTAGCTCTGGTTCGGCTGCCACCATCAATGGATTCCCTCCCTGGGAAGCCTTGAAAAACCCTCACCAAATCCCTGGTGAAAACAAATCCAAAACCCCTTGGATCTTAAAACAAGGAGAAATTAACCATTCCCCTCCTTCCTCCCACCAACTCCTGGTGAATCAAGATCCAAAACCCCTTTGGATCTAAAACAAGGAAAAATCAATCAGGTTCTTAAAAAGAAGGTTTTTAATTAAAGAAAAAGGTAAAAATCATCTCTGTAAAATCAGTATGGAAATTAACCTTACAGGGTAATCAAACTTAAAGAGCTCAGAGGACTCCCCTCTAGTCTCAGGTTCAAAGTACAGCAAACAAAGATAAACACTCTAGTAAAAGGTACATTTACAAGTTGAGAAAAACAAAGGAAAACTAACACGCCTTGCCTGGCTATTTACTTACAAGTTTGAAATAGGAGAGGCTTGTTTAGAAAGATGTGGAGAACCTGGATTGATGTCTGGTCCCTCTCATTCCCGGAGAAGGAACAACTCCCAAACAAAGAACACAAACAAAAGCCTTCCCCCCCCCAAGATTTGAAAGTATCTTGTCCCCTTATTGGTCCTTTAGGTCAGATGCCAGCCAGGTTACCTGAGCTTCTTAACCCTTTACAGGGAAAAGGATTTTGGAGTCTCTGGCCAGGAGGGATTTATAGTACTGTACACAGGACAGCTATTACCCTTCCCTTTATAGTTATGACACAGCCAGAAGACAGTAAACCCAAAAACAGAAGGCCTGCCACTTTCCCAATTGAAAGTGAGGGTCCAGGAACTGACCTGAGTGAGAGCAAACTACAGAGCATAAGTCAGGATAAACTGAGGCCCCTTGAGAGACTACCCCCAGAGGTGGTGACACCGTCCCAACTTGGAGTCATCTTCAAATTTTATAAAGCTTGCTCTCCACTCCACTATCCAAGCCATTAATATATTGACTAATACCAGATGGAGGACAGACCCCTTTGGCACCACACTAGATATGTCCTCCCAGTTTGAGAGTGAACCATTAATAACTACTCTAAGTACAGTCTTTCAGCCAGTTATGCACCCATCTTATAGTAATTTCATCTAGTTCACATTTCCTTACTTTGCATATGAGAATGTTGTGTGGGACTGTGTCAAAAGCCTTACTCAAATCAAGATATCATATCTACTGCTCCCTCCCATCTACTTAGCCAGTAACCTTGTGAAAAAAGGAAATTAGGATGGCTTGGAATTATTTGTACTTGACAAATCCAGGCTGGCTATTATTTATCATCCTATTATCCTTTAGTTACTTACAATTTGATTGTTTAATAATTTGTTCTAATATCTGTCCAGGAATTGAAGTTAGACTGACTGGTCTATAGTTTACTGGGTCCTCTTTGTTCCTCTTTTTAAAGATAGGTACTATGTTTGTCCTTCTCTTGTCCTCTGGGACATCACCGTCCTCCAGGAAGTCTCAAAGTTAATGGCTAATGGTTCTGAGACTGTTTCAGATAGTTCCTTAAATACTGTAGGGTGAATTTCATTAGGTCTGTTGATTTGAATACATCAATTTATCTAAATATTCTTAAACCTGTTCTTTCCCTATTTTGGCTTGTGTTCCTTCCCCCTTGTTAATATCCAGTCACAATTTACATTTTTAGTGAACACTGAAGCAAAATAAGCATTAAACTCCTCAGCCTTCTTGATGTTGCTCATTATTAGCTTTCCTTCCCTGCAAAATATGAACCTATGCTTTCCTTCATCTTTCTCTTGCTCCTAATGTATTTATAGAACCTCTTGCATCTTAGGGTAGGTCTACACTACAGTGGGAATCGATGCTGTGAGATCGATCCACCGGCGGTCGATTTAGCGGGTCTAGTAAAGACCCGCCAAATCGACTGCAGATCGTTCTCCAGTCGACCCCATATTCTACTCCCGTCGACCCAGCGGTAACTCGACATAAGGTATGTTGACTACAGCTACATTATTCATGTAGCTGGGCTTGCATAGTGTAAGTTGATTTACCGCGGCAGTGTAGACATAGCCTTAGTCTGAAGCATCTGGTGCTGGTCTCTGTTGGAGACAGAATACTGGACAAGACAGACCACTCATCTGATCCAATCTGGCAATTCCTATGTTCCTATTTTTTAAGACATTTTCAGAGCAGCATCAGAAACTTCAAAGCACCAGTTTTCAAAACATACTGTCTATTTCTACGGTATTTCTAAGGCATCTATCACTGTGACAAAATTGGCAGGGACCCCATTTTTAAAGTTTTGGCACCTTAAGAGGACATTCAAATCCAGCATTTGGACACTAATCAGCACTGAGGTGCATAAATGAGTCCATAAATTCCTTTGAGCATCCAAATGCAGGATATGAGTATTCTATGAAAGCAAACCAGGGGATGTTTATTTTCTATGGAAAATAATGAATACATACAGTATGAAAGACATAGAAAATACAGCCAATTTATTATACTAGTATCTTATTCTAGATGCTAGCTCTTCTAGTTTCTGGGACAGCCTTTCAGTTGTCTTTGTCACTATAACCTCCTCTGGCATTGGACCCTGCCACTACCTCAGTTTCCCCACTTTGGAGATTCTCAACAAACTGTCCCAGATTCTTGTGCAAGTTGAGAAAAACACCTTCTGCTACCTAGTTTAATAAAACACAGTTCAGCAAAACAAATATATCCTGCAATCGACTCTGGGTCTTCCTTTGTTCCATCAAGAGCTCCCTCATGGGGCCACATGCTATCTTCACCTTCACTGGGCTCCACGATCTATTACACCTGGTTGGTACATGGCAACTTCCTCTCACCCTCACTGGAAGTCCCAGATTGAACTGTAAACAAAGTGCAAGTATCAACTCCCTTCAACACCCATCTACACTATCCAGTCCAGACAGGTAGCTTTAGCCTATCTTTTCCTCTGGCTGGTCTAGGAGAACTTGTTCCCTGGCCCTCTCTTAAGCTAGGCCTCCTCAGGAGCCTCCCTGAAGGTTTCTCCTCTTCATCCTTGAATCAACAGTCTCTCTCTGCTCCTCAGCCCCCTCTTAGGTCTTTTCTAGTCCCAAGTGTCCCCCTGCATGAGCAGATTCCCTTTAATAGAGGGTCAGAAAGTCTTTGGCTACCATCATGTCATGCCTGTCACCTGACCTGGCCACCAAAGTAAGCCCAAACTCATCACCTGGAAGGCAGATTACTAGGCACAAGTGGGACTGAGACCAAATCCCCTTAAGGAGCCAGGCCGTTCTGTAACAATCATATACTCTCTTTGTTAGGTATAGCAGCAGTTCTCTGTACTCTCAGAGCAGAGATTGGAGATTGGTTATATATAACCAAACAAATAAAAAAGCTTACAGCCACCATTCCCAAACTATAGGGAGATCAGACCCATTTAAGGTTCTCTAGTTGCAGGGAGACAATGACTTGCTTAGTGCTTATTTTCATCTCTCTGCTGCTGCTGCCATTCCCACTTCAGGCCCTGGGTTCTTTCCCTTTGCTTTAGATGGCAAAACACAGCCTTGTTGCCTGCAGTCTCTATGGCAACAGACAGGGAGCCATGTTGTGTAGCCAGGGCCGGCTTCAGGCACCAGCTTACCAAGCAGGTGCTTGGGGCGGCCACACCGGAGAGGGGCGGCACACCCAGTTCATCCGCAGCAATTCGGCAGTGGGTCCCTCACTCCAGCTCGGAGCGAAGGACCTCCTGCCGAAGTGCCGCAGATTGTGATCGCGGCTTTTTTTTTGCTTTTTGGGGGAGGGGGTAAGGGGGGGCTGGTTGGGGTGGCAAAAACCCTGGAGCCAGTCCTGTGTGTAGCATAGGTGACCACATGAGCATAAGAAGGAAGAGACAGGAAAGGGAGAATGGGGGGAAAAGAATCATGAGAGAATGAAGAAGTTGGGGGTGGGGGAGAGCTAAGAGAAAGAAAGTGACAGAACCAAGGAAGGAAAGAAGAGGGAAGATGGAAGGCGAGAAAAGCAGAAGATATGTGAGAAAGGAGATCAGGAGGAAAAACAAAAGTAAAAATAAGGAAAAAGGTAAAAAGAAAAAAGGGTTGTGAAAGAGGATGCACAGAAGCAGTTCAGAGTTAGCACTGACGGCAGGAGAGGAAATAGAGTTCAGGCAACAGTCTCTCCTGGGTTTGGGTAGGAAAGCCTCCAAACATGGAAATTTAAGTGTCTGAATTATGAAGTGTTCTGTAATGTTATTAGGTTTTATTTCTTCCTACAATTGAAGAACACTATCAATTTCTATTCAGGATTATTTTAACAAGGCAGGTGTGGTTCCTACTGGATAAGATACACATAAGTACCCAGTTGTGGCCCATAGCTGTGGTAACATGCACCAGAAAAAGGGAAAAGCCCCAACCAAAAATGCTCAGCTATCTTTAGAGAAAGTGCATTCAAATGACTTAGCTGTAATTGCTGTTCTCTGATGCACACTCACATGTCTTCCTACCCGGAAATGTTCTCTCAGCAATCAGATTTCTTTCAGTCAGAAAAGGTCTGATTCTATAATATGCAATGTACCTAGTGAACTGGCGTTTGTGGATTACCAAATGCTATGTAATGCCTTTAGTCATAACTAAGTCTCTCCTGGGAGTTTTACTGAGGATTTTCAGCTTTCTTATGTGGTGTGGTGAGTGTGTAGGACTCATACATGCAGATGAATTATAAAAGAAACAGACAGTGACATATTGAACAAACACAACTTTTCATGTCTCCCTCACACGTGCAGCTTCTTAACACGACTGCTGGTCTGAAAATACTGTCGTGATTATTATTGTCAAAAATATGCTAGACATTTTACAGATAAACAAAAGAGCAGATTCCCTGCCCTGAGCAGTTTACAATCTAAATAGACACCGTGATGCTTAGACCAAGGACAGGGGAAGAAATGCAAGAAGACCCAAATGAGTGAACCGCAAAGCACAGCATACAATTCTTGTTAATTTCACAACTTCTTTACTCCACTGAAACCAATGACATTAGTGTAAAACTGGAATAAAGCAGTGGAGAATCAGAGCCATTAGAGCTAAAACACAAGATGTTTTACACATTGGGGTACACCACAAAGAATAGCATTTTGCTTGTTAACATAGGGCAAAATCCCGTATTTCCCATCAAGACTATCAAGCTGTATTTTATTTAGATACTAATACCCTTTAACTCTGCTCAAGTTGCTGCTGCAGATCTCAGTAGATGTTATGGGCCAAATCACAGGTGCCGACTTTCAGCTTTCCCTGAGGCCCCAAGGCCCCGCCCCACTTCCCCCAAGGCCCCATCTTAACGCCGCCCCTTTCTGTCCCCATTCTGCCCCTCACCTGCCCAAGGCCCCTGCCCCTTCCCCTTCCCACCCCCACTCCACTCCTCCCCCAAGCACACCCCACGCTTGCTCCAACTCTTCCTGACCCTGCTCCTCCCCCTCCCCCCTAGCACCTCTCACCCTCCACCAAAGAGCTGATCGGAAGTGGGCGGGAGGCACTGAGAGGGAGGGAAAGGAGCTGATCAGTGGGGCCTGCCAAACAGCTGATTGGCAGGTGGCTGGTAGATACTGAGCACCCATGGAGTCAGTGCCTATGGGCCAAATCCTGCCCTACCTTTACATTGCCATAAGGTGCAGAATCCACTCACAGCCATGTGTTAGGCTGCAGAATGTTGATCCTGATTTACAAAGTTGGGACGGTAGAGGGGTTCTCTACCTGCTGCATAGCCATGTTCCCATGCCAATGAACTTCCTGCTCCTCAAACAGCCAACCATGGATTCTGAGCCCAATGAATTCCTTGAACTATGTATCCCAACCAAATGTCTTAGATTCCCAGATCTGCATTTTGGGTGCAATTTTGAGGATTCCTGCACAACTCATCTCTCATTTTTATATAAAAAGAGGCCTTCTTTTTTTGCTGATAATGATTCCGTGCTGGACTGAACAAAAAGAGCCTTGTTCAGCCTTTAAGTCTTTCATGAAATCTTCAGAAGCAGCATACTCCTCATATTAAATAAATTTTCCACTTTTGCAGAATAGAGTGATCATATAGCCAAATCCTGAAATAATGTTTATGCATCTGAAAGACTGAGGTAGTCATCTTTTTTTATTTCACATTATCTTATTTTTACAGCTGTGCAATCTAGATCATTAATGTTCATTAAAACATGCTCTCCTCAGGAAGCCCAAAACCATAAGCCACCATTACCACTCTGCCTTAGCAAGAAAGAGCTTTGCTGGAGCTTAAACTGTGTGCCACACCTGTCTGCTTGATGGACTAGTAAACTCTTTGAGATTCTGCCAGTCTAAACCTCGCCTTGCAGGTAACATTCAGTGAACCCCCCTCCAGAGTTCCCCAGAAACATCTCTCTATAGCAGGGGTCTCGAACACGTGGCCTAAGTTATTTCCTGCGGCCTGCCATAGGTGCCGACTTCACTGGTAGCCAAGCTCCCCTCCCTCTCCACCCCCTCTCCTCTTCCTCCGAACCCCCAAGCGCGCTGCGTCTCCACTCCTCCACCTACCTCCCAGTGCTTCCTGCCGCCAAACAGCTATTTGGAGGCTTAGGACTTTCCAGGAGGGAGGGAGGAGGAGCAGGGACATGGCGTGCTCAGGAAAAGAGGTAGGGCCAGGGCGGGGATTTGGGGGAAGGGGTTGGAATAGGGGCAGGGAGGGAGCTGGGGCAGAGACTTTGGGGAAGGAGTTGGAAGAGGAGGGGCGTCATGGACTAGACAAGCAGTCTGAGGTATGAAGGTCAGCATATATGATTCTTTGCTGTGACTAGTTGGGAAGAATGTTTGTTAAAAGTGGCAACGTATTTTGTATGAATAGTTACTTTAAAAAGTTCCTGCCATTACAGCTATATTGATAGACTGTTAGTGTAGATCATCATCAGTGTTACTGACCACATAAGGAATAGTTACAGGTGTTTATATTTTATTAAAACCCCTCTTCACATTACAGTTTTTAAAAAGTTAATACATTGGCTTTTAAAAGCATACTGTGTTACTCTTAATTTTTTTCATTTTTGACTATACTTTTGTATTGTTGTATGAAAAGGTTTCAGTGATGTGGCCCTTGGGCCAATGTACTAGTCCTCATGTGGCCCTCATGGTGATTTGAGTTTGAGATCTCTGCTCTATAGTGTCCAGTCCCACTCACTACACACTGACAGAAATTAGCAAGTCTACAGTCTCCAAAGAGACAATATTCACAAGCCTATTGGCTCAACTGAGGGTGCACAGCTTACTTTAATATAACAACACTGAGATTAATTTATGATAAAAAAAAATAATTAATAACAAAGATTAAGTGATATTAAGCAGAGATAATAGCCAGAAAATGGTTGCAAACAAACAAAACAAAAAACAAAACAATTTATAGTGTCTAAAATTTAATAGATTATAATCCTGTTCCCAGACAATTTCTTAGCATCTCAACCCACATGGCTGAAGGATCCATCTTTGACAGATTTCAAGACCTCTGGCCTCTTTTGTTCCTTAAGTGCTGGAGAGCTAAGGTGTTCTCCATCCTTCTTTTTATAGTCCAGTAAACCTTTCAAGTGTATCCCCAGATAAAGTTTCTCCCCCCTGCTGCTTGTACTCCAGGAAGCAGATGCCAACCTATATTCCTCACTCTCCTCTCAATTTTGTTTTTCCTGTGGACTCACATGCAAATGAACTTCCATTGTCTCTGGCATCGTAGAATCATAGAATATTAGAGTTGGAAGAGACCTCAGGAGGTCATGAAGTCCAATTCCCTGCTTAAAGCAGGACCAACACCAACTAAATCATCCCACCCAAGGCTTTGTCAAGCCGGGCCCTAAAAACCTGTAAGGATGGAGATTCCACCACCTCCCTAAGTAACCCATTCCAGTGCTTCACCACCCTCCTAGTGAAATAGTGTTTCCTAATATCCAACCTAGACCTCCCACACTGCAACTTGAGACCATTGCTTCTTGTTCTGTCATCTGCCACCACTGAGAACAGCCGAGCTCCATCCTCTTTGGAACCCCCCCTTCAGGTAGTTGAAGGCTGCTATCAAATCCCCCCTCATCCTCTTCTTCTGCAGACTAAATAACCCTAGTTCCCTCAGCATCTCCTCGTAAGTCATGTGCCCCATCCCCCTAATTATTTTTGTTGCCCTCCGCTGGACTCTCTCCAATTTGTCCACGTCCCTTCTGTAGTGGGGGGACCAAAACTGGACGAAATACTCCACGTGTGGCCTCACCAGTGTTGAATAGAGGGGAATAATCATTTCCTCAATCTGCTGGCAATGCTCCTACTAATACAGCCCAATATGCCATTGGCCTTCTTGGCAACGAGGGCACACTGATGACTCATATCCAGCTTCTCATCCACCGTAATCTCCAGGTCCTTTTCTGCAGAACTGCTGCTTAGCCAGTCGGTCCCCAGCCTGTAGCAGTGTATGGGATTCTTCCTTCCTAAGTGCAGGACTCTGCACTTCTGCCTGTTGAACCTCATCAGATTTCTTTTGGCCCAATCCTTCAATTTGTCTAGGTCACTCTGGACCCTAGCCCTACCCTCCAGCATATCTACCTCTCCCCCCCAGCTTAGTATCATCTGAGAACTTGCTGAGGGTGCAATTCATCCCATCATCCAGATCATTAATAAAGATATTGAACAAAACCGGCCCCAAGACCAACCCCTGGGGCACTCCACTTGATCCCGGCTGCCAACTAGACATCGAGCCATTGATCACTACCTGTTGAGCCCAACAATCTAGCCAGCTTTCTATCCACCTTATAGTCCATTCATCCAATCCATACTTTTTTAACTTGCTGGCAAGAATACTGTGGGAGACCGTATCAAAAGCTTTGCTAAAGTCAAGGAATAACACATCCACCACTTTCCCCATATCCACAGAGCCAGTTATCTCATCATACAAGGCAATCAGGTTAGTCAGGCATGACTTGCCCTTGGTGAATCCATGTTGACTGTTCCTGATCTCCTTCCTCTCCTCCAAGTGCTTCAAAATGGATTCCTTGAGTACCTGCTCCATGATTTTGCCAGACACTGAAGTGAGGCTGACTGGTCTGTAGTTCCCCGGGTTCTATTTTTTCCCTTTTTTAAATACGGGCACTATATTTGCCTTTTTCCAATCATCCGGGACCTCCCCCCGATCACCACAAATTTTCAAAGATAATGGCCAATGGCTCTGCAACCATATCGGCCAACTCCCTCAGCACCCTTGGATGCATTAGATATGGACCCATGGACTTGTGCACGTCCAGCTTTTCTAAATAACCCTTAACTTGTTCTTTCACCGCTGAGGGCTGCTTACCTCCTCCACATACCGTGTTGCTGAGTGCAGCAGTCTGGGAGCTGACCTTGTCTGTGAAGACTGAGGCAAAAAAAGCATTGAGTACTTCAGCTTTTTCCACATCATCTGTCACTATGTTGCCTCCCCCATTCAGTAAGGGTCCCACACTTTCCCTGCCCTCCTTCTTGTTGCTAACATACCTGTAGAAACCCTTCTTGTTACCCTTCACATCCCTTGCTAGCTGCAATTCCAATTGTGCCTTGGCCTTCCTGATTACACCCCTGCATGCTCTAGCAATATTTTTATAAACCTCCCTAGTCATCTGTCCAAATTTCCACTTCTTGTAAGCTTCCTTTTTGAGTTTACGCTCACCAAAGATTTCACTGTTAAGCCAAGCTCAATTTACAGTGGAGACACAAGCAAAACAACTTTCTTTTGTCCAGAACAAATTTGCTTATCAACAGCCTCCACAACAATTTTTAAGAACATATTACCAATATACACACTCTTTATACACATCACGCAGAGAGATTCATGACCAACATATCACCAGTTTTTAATGAGATACCTTACAAGATGCTGTTTGGCTAAATATTCTGATAGCAGTGTGTTGGGTGTGCCCTTTGCCCATTGGCATAGAAGGAGTTCTTAAGGTCACAATGTTCCATCATAAATGCACAGAGATCATTTATCAGAGGGTCCTTATTTTCTAAATTCAGGAATAGGTTTCAGACAGCAACATGGCCTTGGGGGAGCTGCCATTCCAGCAGCAGAAAATAGCCAGAGTGCAATGGTGCTCTGACCTTGCTGTGTCAAATTCAGGGGATGAGGATGCAAATGTAATGGGAAGGGGTAAAACGGTGGTTAATAACCACAGTTTATAGTTGATTAATAGCATTCGGTAAGGTAGAAATGAAGACATATATAATAGGTTAAAACTGACAAGAAATTTAAAGGGATGAGTGAGAAGGACAAATGGTTAATGTGAAAAATCAAAAATGGTTGTATCCTTCCCAGCCACTTTGCCCCCAACTCCTTTGTTTGGATGTTGATTTTTTTAGATTGCAAGCCATTCCAGACAGGGACCTGTCTTTCTATATGTTCTGTAAAATGTATACGATTAATAATAAAGTTTCCAGGACCTACATGCCTTGTCTCCTTTGAACAAACTACCTACAAAAATACTTTTAATACTGCCTTACATCTGGCAAAGTGATCTCCTTTCCATCTCTCAGTGTAGAAAGAAATGCAATGCAACATGGGCCAGCTTTCCAGATGGTTTCCAACTTCCTTTTCTATAGGTGTAAATGTGGGGACATTACATATTATAAATATATACCATTCTGTGCTGACTACGAATGAATTAGATTTTCAGAGCTATATCGGTTCTTCCTGCTCTAAAATATATTTTTTGTTACCATAATCATCCTTAAAGAGCCCAGTAAATAAGTTTTGTGCACAGAGAGTTGCAGGCACATTTTCATCTTTTTGATAGTTTCAATGTTTTCTCTCTCCAAAATGTTTTTCATTCTTCTTCCAAGGTGAAACTCCTGCTCCCACCCCCATTCTTCGTTTGGCAAAAACTACTCCAGCTCTTAAGCCCCGCCTGGTGACGGCAACAAAACTATGTCCACTCATGTAGCTCCTATATTGTAGCCACCTAAGAATTCCTAATTTTAAACAGGAATACAATTTAGGACCTTCTGATCTGAAAACATAAGCCCCTATCTCTTGAGCTAGATCCGTAAAACTGTAGTGATTTAGGTGTTTATGAGCCAGATCCAAACAAAAGGAGCAGAAATCAGCCATAACTCCTGCTTCAATGCAGTTATCGTTGAGATCTAAAATGCAAATAATTCAAGCAAAGTAAAGGTTTTCACTGAACCAGAACTATTCAGGATATTGTAGAATGACATTAAAATAAGGTAAAAAAAGAGTGTAATTAACCAGCACATTATGGGCTATATTCTGCTTCCTGAACTGGCGTAATCCTACTGGGGCAAGTTCATCCCTGGTAGAGCTCCAGTGAAGTAAATTGACTTCAGTGGGGTAGACCTAGTGTATATTAAGGCAAAAATTGGCTTTATCTAATTTTTAGTCCTGAGATGTTACTATTGCTAAACCATATTTCTTCAGATATACAGAGATGATTGTCTTAACTGAGTGCTAAGCCCATGTATTAAGTATTCAGTTTTAAATACAAGGGGCCTAATTCATCCCATAACTACATTGACAGTAAGTGATTTGAATATTTAATATTACAAGGCCTCTGCTTTTTATGAAACATGAATATAGGAAGGAAGCAATTGGGAGTGACCTATACATCCAGAACAACAGTGCAGTAAATGGCATCATGTAAAGCAGCTGTTACTGTAATTCACTGTCAGAACAAGGAAGGAGTTTTGACAGCATTTTCTGTTCCTTCTGACTCATGTGATCTCTACAAAAGAGGTTTTCTAATAACAATTCTACCATGTTCCAAATGTAGCTTCATGTTAGACTGCAATTTGGAACTCTAGACAAGCTATTGCATTTCAATTCAGGGCCCAATACAGTACATATACATTTGACTATCAAACTGTAAAATTCTCTGGCTATCAAAACAGGACAAGCAAGACTTCTATGCTGTCGCTGTATGCATTATCTGTTATAGAGTAGAGCTAATTTATTTTTATACTTTGACCATATTATTTTAGACTTGGATTTAGCATCAAAGATTTAAAAAAAACAACAACAACCAAACCCTCTGCTGTGAGTTTTGAGAACCAAAACAGTTCATTACCCATCTGAAAATAAATCAAGAACCAACCAACCATATTACCTGCCAGTTCATGAAAAATGAATCTGATATTCCTGCAGAGCCTGATTCAAAGCCAATTGAAGTTAACTGCAGTCTTCCATTAACTTCAACAGAGTTTGGATCAAGTGCGTGGTGCACAAACTCAGAACTGAAGGGCAAAATAATCAAATCTCTGTGCTCTTCTGATCCTGGAAAAAAATGAGTCCACTAAATTAACTTAATATTCATAAAATTTAAGGAAATAAAGGTGATCAGCCTTGAAAGAGTAAGGCATGATGTTTACCTTTAAAACAGGCTCACATATCATTTTTACACCTTTATTCACAATAAAGACGGAAAATAGGATTATTTTCCAAGCTGCTGAGAAGATGAACCAGATAATATGCTGTCCCTAGACCTCTCCTTGTTAGCATTGTGTCTTCCATTTATTTCTCACTGCCCCGCTTTCTTCTTTGGCTCTCGTCCACAGTGCAATACAGCTCCTTCACAGTGTGTTTGTTACTTGACATCTTTCTCTCTCCTTTAAAACTTCACTGTATCATTTCCCTCCTCCTCTTGACATCTAGCATAATACTATGCCCAAAGAAAACTTTCTTGCATAAAAGCATTGGAGTCACCAGCTTATTTCAAGAATGTTTATTTTTAGGCATTTAACACTGCTCATAACCATAGTTGTCACTGAAGTGTAAGTTGACCCTTTCCATGTGACAGGGATATAACCCTTTGTAACCTTGACCCATGTTAGGTAACTGAGACCACGAAATAAAGTTCAGACTCTCACCAGCACTCCTGCAATGTCTATCAAAGTTATTACATCTACATGCACCTGTGGCTTGTTGTACACTCAGTCTGCCACATTCATTCTAGATTTTCTGTTATTTTGCTGCCAAATTCACTTTGAGTCTAGAGCTGCCGCTCCTTTTGGCCCTATTGCTTCCCTTCAGCAGAATACTCTGATGGGTTTATTGTCACTGACTCTAGAACTAAATGACTCTCTGAAGCTCATGTAGTGGAGATATTGTCGTAGTGACACAGTAGAAAGAGACTTTTACCTATGAAATATTTTATTAGGTCAGATTTATTATTGATTTATATTTAAATACTACCTATTCCAGAGCCCTCACTGAGGGCAGAGTTCTAGAAGTGGGTTTATATTGTTTAGCAGTAGTTTTGAATACTTGTTTGTCTGTTTTGTAAATAGATGTACCCAATTATTCAATAAAACCAAGGGAGCTGTCCCTTTAAAGTCAGGCTGGAGCTATTTGGAGTGGGCCCTTGCAGAGGCCTGTAAGCAGTTTGTGTTGCTGTACTAAGATAGCTGCATGCAGCTGAAGACAAAGGAGGACTTAGCCTGTAGGATTTCCTGCCCCCTCCCCCCCACCCAAAAAAAAGACAGATTAAAATAACAAAAGTTATCTTTCATTAAACCAAAGCCTGGTCCTTGAAGTTGTACAAACACATGACTCTGAAGTAGGGTTGCCAACTTTCTAATTGCACAAAACAAAACACCCTAGCCCCACCCCTTCCCCGAGGCCCTGCCCCTGCTCACTACATTCCCCCTCCCTCTGTGGCTCACTCTCCCCCACCCTCACTCATTTTCACTGGGCAGGAGGCTAGGGTTCTAACTGGGTGTGCAGGCTTCAGGGTGGGGGCCAGAAATGAGGGTTCAGGGTGTGGAAGGAGGCTCTGGGCTGTGGCAGAGGGTGGGGGTGCAGGGAGGGTGAGGGCTCTGGCTAGGTGTGCAGGCTCTGGGGTGGGCCTGGGGATGAGGCGTTTGGAGTGCAGGAGGGGGCTCCAGATTTGGGGGGGGGGGGCTCAGGGCTGGGACAGGTGGTTAGGGCACGGGCTTACCTCAGGCAGCTCAGTGGTACAGTGGGGCTAAGACAGGCTGCCTGCCTGCCCTGGCACTGTGCTGTACCCTGGAAGCAACCATCAGGTCGGCTCCTAGGCAGGGGGGCCAGGAGGCTCCTCATGCTGCTGTCGCCTGCAGACACTGCCCCCCAGCTCCCATTGGCCGAGGTTCGCGGCCAATGGGAGTGCGGAGCCAGTGCTTGGGGTTGGGGGCAGGGCACTGAGCCCCATGCCCCCCCCCCACCACCACCACCACCCAGGAGCCAGACCTGCTGTTTGCTTCCAGGGTGCAGTGCAGTGCCAGGACAGGTAGGGACTAGCCTGCCTTAGACCCGCAGCACTGCCAACCGGACTTTAAACAGCCCGGTCGGCAGTACTGACCAGAGCTGCCAGGGTCCCTTTTCAACCGAGCATTCCGGTCGAAAACCGGACACCTGGCTATCCTACTCTGAAGCCAGAAGGAGCTGCATGCACATACTAGTGCCATTAGACCCACAAATGGCACTCTCTAATGGATAGACAAGGTGGGTGAGGTAATATCTTTTATTGAACCAAATTCTGTTCATGAAAGAGCCAAGCTTTCTAGCTTACACAGAGCTCTTCTTCAGGTCTGGGAAATGTATGTTACAGCTAAAGACAACGTGGGACAGACTGTTTAGAATAAGTAGTTAACAAATCTTTCAAGGGACCATTCAAGGTGAAGTGGCTCATTAACACCCTTCATTAATACCCCTGGCAGAGGCTGGTGTTACTTGAGTTGGGGTGTCCTGGTCTGTAGGGAGTTGCTTCTGATGAGCTTGGAGAGATTGGGGGGGGTTGTTTGAAGGCTGGAAGAGGAGGGTTCAGGGAAGATTTCTTTAGGAAGGGGTCTCCATCAAGTATGGGTGGTAGTTGTTTGTATAGATTCCAATGAGGTGGTAGATGACAACTAGGGGTGTGTGGTCAGGGAATGGGAAGTTATTTCTGTATCAAAGCAGGTTCTCTCAGGATATTTGGGTGGCTCATTGCATCATGTGATCTACTTCTCTGGTGGAGGCAGTTTTGAGTGTGTTATGATGTATATGCTGGACTTCCTCCTCAGAGCATATTCTGTGTATTCTGAGTGCCTGACTGGAGATAACAGATTTCTTGCTGTGGTTGGGGTGGTTACTTGATCTATCAAGGTAGATTGGTGATCCATGGGTTTCTTGTATATGGCTGTCTAGAGGGATCCATTGTTGAAGCTGATTGTGGTGTCCAGGAAGTTGGTGCTAGTGGGAAGTGTTCCAGAGAGTTTAATGGATAGGTGGTGGGTCTTGAAATTTTGATGGAGTAAGTTATCTGTCCAGAGGATTAAAATATCACTGATGTATCTCATCTATATTATAAGTTTTGTAGTGCATTTGTCCAGAAATTCTTCAAGGTGGGCCACTTGACCGACCATGAATGGTCCCTTGAACTGTGTGTTAACACCTTTTCTTAAACAATCTGTTCCACCTTACATTTAGCTGTGCCACCCTGAGTACCTTTCCCAGACCTGAAGAGGTCTGTGCAAGTTTCTCTCTTTTACCAACAGAGGTTGGTCCAATTAAAGGTATTACCTCATCCACCTTGTCTCTCTCATATCTTGGAACCAACACAGCTACAACATTGCATACTCTCTAATGGATGTCCATCAGAAATGTGACCTCCTTTCTCTAAGACTTGTAGTGGTTTTACACAACAAATATTTCATGGTATATGTTCCATCAGTGCTATGACAGAAGCAACCCAGTAAATGGGAAATAAGAAACTAGGAAATCCCTAAAGCTGGGCAAATATTGAGGGAAAATAGTCACTAACATTTTCATGAATTCTGAATTGCTTTTTTATAGAGAGGCCTGTGGGGCAGCATCTTTGTTTGAATATCCATGGCTCTGTTTTTATTCCCCCCCCCTTTTAGTTTGCTTTTCTATAAATAGTTAGATTTTCAAGGTTTCCCTGTGCTGCTTCAAAAGTGATGCATCTTTTTAAGCAGAAAATACTGGCTGTATTGTATGCTATACTGTGTTGTCTTAAGCAAATGCATAGATTTGGCACATACTATCCAGGAAAAGGTACCTGTTCCCTCTGCTGCAATATTGAGGTTAGTGGAACAGCTCTTCTAATTCACTAGATAGAGGCCTGTATTATTCCTCCTAAACCTGAGGAATTCTAGTCCTAATTCTGCATTGATAAGGTGACTTGTATATGGGGATAATTTATGTACCACTGCTGAAAAGTTAGTGTTTAGATACCAACTTTATGGATTCTCTCTCTGTGACAATGTTGTCATCTTCCCCTGTTGTCTAGAGGTAATGCACTTTAACAACCTCTCTAGCATGTTTTGTTTCCTTCATAAGAAGATTCTCTTCAACTCTAAAACTAGAATGAATTGGTAGGAGAAGGTATTCTGATGGCTGCATCTGCCACACCTGTATAAAAAAAGTTGTATCAAAGATTGTATAAGTAATACAGCTCTCTCCAGCTAGAATTTTATGCATTTCGTGAAAATGAAAGAAGAAAATCAGTTACCTGATTCTGATCTCACACCAGTATATTTGACTATGAGAGCTGGCTGGGAATTTAACTGTTTTCCCCCCTACACACAGAAAATGCTGATTCATTGAAATTGGAACACAGTTTCAAAAATTGTTCATGGTGAAAAAAAATGGAAAAAGTTTTGAAAATATATAAATATTTTGACTTTTTTGAATGAAACATTTAGATTGTTTCAAACAACTTTTTATTTAGAAATTTTAGTTACAAAGTAACTTCATTATGTTTTGATAATTTTAAAACATTAAAAATTGAAACTGTTTCAAAATCAAAATGTTTCAATTGACACAAACTGAAATTGGGGAAGGGAGGAGGGTTGTGCACCAAAACTTTGTGTTGTGACTTCCCATCCCAATTTGCAAAGGGAAAAAACTTTTCAAACTCTCAAATTCTCATGGGATGGGAAAACTGTTTCCTGTCCAGCTCTATTGACTATTGCTGAGTTGAACCAGGACTGGTCTTCACTACCCGCCCGGATCGGTGGGTAGAAATCGATCTCTTGGGGATCGCGACGAGACGCGATAATTGATCCCTGAATTGACACACGTACTCCACTAGCCCAGGTAGGAGTAAGCATCGTCGACGGGGGAGCCATGGCGGTCGATTTGCTGCCGTCCTCACAGCAGGGTAAGTCAGATCTGATACGTCGAATTCAGCTATGCTATTCCCGTAGCTGAATTTGCTTATCTGAAATCGATCCCCCCCCCATAGTGTAGACGTAGCCCCAGCTTAAGAGATCAGAATCAGATTCACTGACTAACATGGGGGGGGTGGAAGATGGGCTCAAAACAAATGTAGCCCTTCTCCAAGTCATGGTTTAGGATCAGTCTAGGGAGTACCTGGAAAAGGATGAGTTATTGAGCATGATACAATATTAAAGAATTGCATTAAAATGATAAAATCCTTGAACTAGATCAGTGGTTCCCAAACTTTAACAACCTGTGAACCCCTTTCACTAAAATGTCAAGTCTCATGAACCCCCTCCTAAAAATGAATATTTCCAGCGATTTTCTCCTTTACCTGAGTATAAATTATAAAAAGCCGTGATCTTGGAAATATAAAATGTGTTTTTATGACATGCTTATTACACTTTATCATTACAGTATTTTTATTACATTATGAAAACAGCAACACTCTGCCAAGATCTCACTTTCGTAGCTTGTATCACTTTGAATAAGCCTGTTATAAGACAAGGCTCCTATGTTTCATCAAGGAGTATCAGATGTGAAACAGCATAAATGTATCTAAGAAACCAACTCAAAGAGTTCCTCCTACACAAGCATTCAGGTCTTGAGCAGTCCAGGCAAACAACACACGTTACAACAAAGCTTAAACTTGTTCTTCATAATAATTTATTTTAAAAACAGCAAAAAATATTCACCTCTTTCCATTTCTTATAAGGAGTTTTGAAGTTTAAATCTCCTCAGTGTGATAGAGACGCTTGCTGTGATCTGCTTAGCTCTTGGAAGTCCAGAGGCTCCGGGCTGCTTGCCCCATGCTGCCTGGGGTCCCTATGGACAGCTCTGTCCACCATAAGGGAATTCCCCCCCCCCCCCAAAAAAAAAAACCTGTAACACTTCGTTAACCCCCGGGGTTCACAAACCCCAGTTTGGGAATCACTGAACCAGATAAAGCTTTATACACTATCCAAGGCTAATTATCTCAGTTGTGTTGTTTCTCCAAGCTCAAATAATGAAAGAGCACTTAGATCTTTTGAGCACAAGTTGTATAGACCATAGGTGACAAAATCCTACATAGCAAACCTATGAAAATAAAAAAAATGGCAGACTTAAAATCTCAACAGCTATCAGAGGCTATTAAAATGTATAAGAAGTGGCTAGCATCTCTGGTACTTTTGAAAAGGAAAATTGAAACTTTCTACATTCCTGTTTATTCATTTACTTCAATAGTGCGCAGGATTCCTCTTTGGTGTTTAGCTTCTGGGATCTGTTTCATCCAGAGAAAAGCCAAAATCCACTTGATTAGAAAGAGATGCATGGCTATATGGAACTAATTTAAGCTCTGATCACAAATTTCCTGAAACTCAACACAGCTGGCAGCTTTAGCTCAGAAGGGATTTATGACCGACTAAAACTAAAGAACTTCTTGTCCCCTATCAGAGAGAGCAGCCCTTCCAAACCAGAGATGCAATAACTGGGCCTACAGATTAGGTGAACATAGCTTTAGTATCTCTTGCTGATACACAATATGCATTACATTTATCAGTATCATTATATGACCTTTAAAATTAAGAGTTCCCACATTAAGACAATAGCGTAAAAGCTTTTTTATCCGGCATGTAGGAGGAATGGGGGATGCCTGTAAATGAAAAATTCTGGTTAACTAAGAAGGAGGGAGTTTGGGTGCAGGGCTGAGGGGTTAGGGTATGGGAGGGATTTCAGGGTGCCAGATCTGGGGAGCATTCACCTCAGGTGGCTCCCTGCAAGCGGCGACCTGTCCCTGCTGCTCCTAGGTGAAGGTGTGACTAGGCAGCTCTGTGTGCTGCCCCCACCCTGCCCCGAAAGCTGGCTTCACACCTCCCATTGGCTAGGAACCACAGCCAATGAGAGCTGCAGGGGCGGCGCCTGTGGGTGGAGGCAGTGCGCACCCCCACCTAGGAGCAGCAGGGACAGGTCTCCGCTTGCGGGGAGCCACGTGGAGCCAGGTAGGGAGCCTGCTGGCCCCACGCCAACCAGATTATAAACTGGACTTTCTATTAGGATTAGAAATGCCGGTTTAATAGAGCTTTCTGGTTGATACAGAGCCAGATATCACAGCTTTTACTGTAATATGGTCTTAATGGATGTAAGCATCTGTTTGTTTGGGTCTTTTCCTGCTACTGGTTTGGCAGAGATGCACTACTGAATGAATAGGCATCTGACAGTAGACAGTAAGCTAATAGCCAACACCATCCAAGCCAACACTGAAGAGCACTGCATTTTTAAATGCTGTTCAACTCCAGCTAGGAGCAAATCATAAGCTCAGGTTTTTAACTTTACTGTCTGGTTGATCTTCTTTTGTTATTGAATCACAAGGGTGTTGAAAATTTTAATATAGGATATCACCATAAAACTACAAGATACTTGGCAAGCATTACTGGGGTTCTCTCTATGAACTTAAACAATAACACCTTTCCTACAAGGGCGTATTACTAAGCTTACCTATTTCTAAAGTTGTTTCATGCAGAAAATTTTTGTTTTTGCCTTTCTCCCTACTTTCTGTCCCAGAGACTCAAGTGCTTTTATATTCTGGATTAGTGCTAATAGGGCCCACCTGGTCTGGGGGACATGGTGAATCAGCAGATTGACTATATATGCTTCTACAGACTGGTGAATCCTATTAACTCCTGTTAGGGTGCTAAACATACATAATAAGGAAATAAAGGTCCCCTTAAATTGTAGGGTGATAACACTAGAATTTAAAGCCTATACACAAAATTCAGGTGAACAAGAGTCAGGGGATTGGATATAGAGCCTTTTATCTGCTACCATTTTGAATCCAGGCCAAGCAGATAGTGGACAAAAAGTTAGTATATTCTTATGGCTGCGCTGGGGCTCTGTGAATGAATTGGTGGTCTTAGTCCTGGCCATTGTGGATACCTGTCCATTTAACAGGACATACCTCTACAACTGGTGTGAAGTAGCTTGATTGTTGAGTCTCAGCTGCCAGTTCTGGGGGCATATCCTGGGAAAATGAAGCTTGGACAGGAATCCCTTATGTTATGCCTGGCAATTCCTGGCTGCTGTAATAAACAACCTTTAAAATATTCTAATTTATGTCAGGGACCCGCCTGGCTCCAGGAGAAAGGTGGTGTAATCTACCCTTGACAGCCCACTGCTCAGTGCCACTGAACACTTCTCAGCTGCAGCTCAGGCTCTAGGCCTGCAAGTTGTTCACCAAACTCTGTCCACGTAGGTCACTGACCAGAGCAGCTCCAAGCAGATGTATATAGCTTGAGTTTTGGAACTTATTGTAGGTAAAAGAAAGAATAATCCCCACCTTTAATGAATACACCTTTTTATTCTGTTCCATCACTGCAGTAGCTGAGTGCCTATTTAGGGAGGTTAGGTAATATTTTGTCCAGTAAATGTTTTAAAAAGGGTGGAGGAAAGTGGTTTTACATTTCTTCATTTTTTCCTGCTCTTTTCCTTATGTCCCCACTATATTATTTTAGGGTTCTGCACTTCAAGCCACAGCACCACACAGCCTAGAAAAAACCCAGCTCCTGCAGTTTCCTTAGCAACAGTAAGCACCTGAAAAAAATTGGCAATGCTGTTCATGCTTGGTGAGGTTTTTAGCACTTAGAGCATCTGGTATCAGTGCATTGTGTCAGAAAGATCTGAAATAAATGCTGAATTATCCTTTCAATCAGCAAAAGGTTGCTCTGGCTCTCCTGATTACTTGGGTGCTTCAGGCACAACTGATAACTTTTAGTCTCGATTTCATATTAATGGTTCAGAGCTACATTTTAGATCAACACTTTCTTTCATTCAGACAAGCAAAGCTAAAACTTGTGCTGGAAATTTAAATTCAGTTTAGCTAAAGGTATTTGTGGTAATTGAAAGCTATAATAACTGGATCACATTTCACTTCATTGATAGGAAGTTGTTTTATATGCCATTATGCTGTTTTATATGGTATCATAAGAGAGCCAGTAATGGAATTATATTGACTTTAAAGTGTGTGTTTGTGTAGAATATGCACACTCTGTATAAACACTTCATAAAAAGGTGACTTTTTATTAAATACTTCAGTTAAGTAGGTAAGATCCCATGGGAAGCAAGTCTAAGGGGAAAAACAATAGAAGAGAGATGGCAGATTTCAAAGAGACATTATTAAGGGCACAAGAGGAAACTATCCCACTGCGAAGGAAAGATAGGAAGTATGGCAAAAAACCACCCTGGCATAACCAGATCTTTAATGATCTTAAAAAAAAAAAAATACAAAAAGTGGAAACTCTGTCAAATTACAAAAGATGAATATAAACAAAAAACACAAGTATGAAGGGACAAAATTAGAAAGCCCAAGGCACAAAATGAGAACTAGCTAAAGATAAAGGGTAATAAGAAAACATTCTACAAATACATTAGAAGCAAGAGGAAGACCAAGGACAGGTAGGCCCGTTACTCAATGGGATGGAATATAACAGAAAATGTGGAAATGGCAGAGGTGCTTAATGACTTGTTTTGGTTTTCACCAAGAAGGCTGGTGGTGATTGGGTGTCTAACATAGTGAATGTCAGTAAAATGAGGTAGGAACAGAAGAGGCTAAAATAGGGAAAGAACAAGTTAAAAATTACTTGGACAAATCAGATTTCATCAGGCCCTGTTGACTTGAAGACATGCATCCTAGAAATACTCAAGGAGCAGACTGAGGAGATATGTGACCCATTAGCAATTACCTTTGAGATGTCATGGAAGGTGAGAGTTTTCAGAAGACTGGAAAAGGGCAAATATAGTGCCCATCTATAAAAAGGGAAATAAAGACAACCCAGGAAACTACAGACCAGTCAGCTTAACTTCTGTACCCAGAAAGATAATGGAGCAAATAATTAATAAGATAAGCAACAGTCAGCATGGATTTGTCAAAAACAAATCCTGTCAAATCAACCGGATAGCTTTCTTTGACAGGGTAACAAGCCTTGTGGATGGGGGCGGGGCGGGGCAGGGCGGCGTGGTAGATGTGGTATCTCTTGACTTTAGTTAAGCTTTTGAAACTGCCTCGCATGACCTTCTCAAACAAACTAGGGAAATGCAACCTAGCAGGAACTGCTATAAAAGTGGGTGGAAAACTGGTTGAAAAACCATTCCCAGAGAGTAATCAGTGGTTCACAGTCATACTGGAAGGGCATAATGAGTGGGGTCCTGCAGGGATCAGTTCTGGGTCTGATTCTGTTCAATATCTTTATCAATGATTTAAGATAATGGCATACAGAGTACACTTATAAAGTTTGCAGACAATACTAGGCTGGGAGGAGTTGCAAGTGCTTTGGAGGATAGGATTAAAATTCAAAATGATCTGTACAAACTGGAGAAATGGTCTGAGGTAAATAGGATGAAATTCAATAAGGACAAATGCAAAATACTCTATTTAGGAAGGAACAATCAGTTGCACACATACAAAAATGGGAAATGACTGCCTAGGAAGGAGTATTGTGGAAAGGGATCTGAGGGTCATAGTGGACCACAAGCTAAATATGAGTCAGTGTAATGTTATTGCTAAAAAAGCAAACATTCTGGGATGTATTGTAAGCAAGACACGAGAAGTAATTCTCTGCTCTACTCTGATTAGGCCTCAACTGGACTATTGTGTCCAGTTCTGGGTGCCACATTTCAGGAAGGATGGGGACAAATTGGAGAGAGTCCAGAGAAGAGCAACAAAAATGATTAAAGGTCTAGAAAACATGACCTCTGAGGGAAGATTGAAAAAATTGGGTTTCTTTGTCTGGAAAAGAGAAGACTGAGAGGAGACATGATAACAGTTTTCAAGTATGTAAAAGGTTGTTACAAGGAGGAGGAAGAAAAATTGTTTTTCTTAACCTCTGAGGATAGGACAAGAAGCAATGGGCTTAAATTGCAGCACGGGAGGTTTAGGTTGGACATTAGGAAAAACTTCTTAACTGTCAGGGTGGATAAGCACTGGAATAAATTGCCTAGGAAGGTTGTGGAATCTCCATCTTTGGAGATTTTTAAGAGCAGGTTAGACAAACACCTGTCAGGAATGGCCTAGATAATTAGTCCTTCCACAAGTGCAGGGTACTGGTCTAGAGGACCTCTCAAGGGTCCCTTCCAGTTCTAGGATACCTATCTTGCATATAAAGTCAGAGTCAACAAAATATTTATCCTATTTATTTGCACCATTAGTATTGCAACCGTGGGAGCCAGATAAAGACAAATGCACTGATCAAAATGGATACCAAATCAATTTCTTCAAAGCTAATTTTAGTAAAGTTAATTAGGACCATCTTCTCTACAGAAGGGAATAATTTAACATTTTGGATAAAGCAGGAAATTAATGGCAGAACGGAGATACTGTCATTGCAGTGAAAGTCATCCACTGCCAGTTTAAGTTGGTTCATTTCTAGCAACTATTTGTCTGTCCATTCAGAATCTAGATGAAAATATTATGCTCTTATGAATACAGTTCTGTATAAAGCCTATTGTAGAGGTAAAGTGTATTTCCTTTCACTTGGATTTTGTTGTATTCCCACCCTGGGGCACCTCTGAGGCAAGTGTGGAGTCTGTAGCACAAGAGAAAACTTAAGAGTAGAAGGAATTAAGCATTAATTGGGAAAAATGATTTCAAAAGCATGGAGACACAAAGTAAACACTTACCCCCACAGTATCTTGGACAGTGTCCACAGTTTCCCACCTCTTGGTATGAAAGTTCAGACGTGCCCCTCCCCTTTCCCTCCACTGCATTGCCCTCAGTTTGTTGTTAGATCAACCAAGGCAGAATTTGGGGGTGCATTCTTGAGAGCTCACTGCCCACTCGTGGAGTGGGAATGTGTCAAGCAATGCCACTGCTACCCCTTGCTGCTGATCACCACTGATCACCTCTGCCTGCTGATGTGATGTGTTCTGAGGGTTGCGTGCCCCAGCTTTTAGTGATTTTAGTGTGTAGTAGGAAACCTCACTGCTGCTGCATTCTGTCTCTCACCACACTATCTCCATAGCAGGTTTAAGATTCAGACCCCTAGAGGAAGAGGGCTCTAACTTGAGTCTGATCACCTGTCTTTAAATATTGGAAGGGAGAGCCAAGTGATATCTAAGAGTCTGTGGCACTACCAGGTAGGAACACCTATTCCCACCACCTCAGACTTTCACTTGGCATCACTACCCCCTACTTAACAAATGAGGTTCAAGTTAGTGACACCCCCACACACACACCCCGCAATTAGGGCATGTTAAGGATAAAAACTGTACTTATGTATGATTAAAGGGCAGCAAAACAATTACATTACCCTTGCAGCCAAAACTAAAAGTGAAGTTTAACCCAAAACAGCCAAAATTGATAACTTTAGCAAAGCAGGTTTATCAGATGATCATAGACCAGCGGTTCTCACAACACATTTTTGATGGCTGCACTCTGACTCTTGCTGGTGACCACTCTGACAATTTTTCCTAAAATACATAATTAACTTTGTGCATTTTATTTTTGTTTTTCCTAGACACATCCAAGCGCTGACCCATCTCTGTCCCTGCCTCTCACGGCCCTTCAGCAAGAGTCTGTCCCAGGGAAGGTGGGTCAGGAACTCACCAGCTGTCTGCGGAGCCCCAGGCATCTCATGCCCTGGCTGGGCAGAAGCAGGGGAACTGCCCAGGAAGAACCCTGGTGACTGAATGCCACAGCTGCCTCCACAGACAAGAGCCGCTTCCAGTACCATGCACACCAGCCCCACATGTCTCCAGAGGCACTGCCCAGAGCCCCCACAGAGGCTGTGCAGTGCAAGGCACCAATCTCTGCTGGCAGCACCAGTGCAAACACCAAGATAGTGCATCTCGTTGCCCTTGGTAACAGCTATTCAGGAGCAACAGCTGGGTGCTGCAGGGAAGGAGTGCTGGTTTCCAGGAGGGTAGACTGCAGGGGTGGGGTTGTGAGTCGAGCCATTCAGGGGGTAGCTGAAACTTTAACTTGTGCCCCTCCACTATCAACATATACAGTTTGGGGAAGCAAGGCCCTCTATACCCTTCTCCCTCTCCCCCTCCCCCAATCTCTACCTATGCTTTGGAGGCTGCTGTGGCAGTAAAAAAAGCCTCTGGTGGCCATATTTGAGAAACATTGACCTAGACACACCAACCTACTTCACCTAAGCGAATAGGGTCTGCTCCTGAAATTTCTTCCCCCAGGTCATCAACAGAAGGCAGGCAAGAGCTTTCAGACCTTGGCTTATAATAATAATTATCATGACACTGCTATGCTTGTCAATAAGATATGATATGGGGCACCATTGCTAGTGCCAGTGCAGCTGCACCTTTGGTGGGAGTTGCTATAATACAGGTACACATTTCTAATGTTTCTAATGCACAGAGGGTCTCACTGAAGTAATTCCTGCAAGCTATTCTGAAGGCAAGGGAAAAAGTTCTTGCCACTGGAATGAGGCATAAGAAAAAAAAGGCACTTGACCTGGAGAGTAGATCACAAGCTTTGGGCAGAAGGATGCCTATGAATAGTGCTGCCAAGATACAAGCAGCAATCATGAGGAAAGACTAATGAAAATGGTAGGCACAGCAGGCAAATGGTTACAGGATGAAAGACTCGAGAGGTTGAGAACTAATAATTTCCCTGATACTAAGAACCCCATTTGAAGAGACAATTGGGAAGAAAGCCTTTCCACTACCATTTTATAGCAATGTGCAGCTGAGCAAGCAATATCTCCTTTCATTTTAAGTTGGAATCAACTGATGAAATATATAGTTCAGGACAGACTGAAAGAATTAGAACAAGTCTAATAGTAATTAACTTTCTTAATTTGTGTGTCTAATATTGCAGAGACAAGCACTCAAAAGTTAAGAAATGCAGAATTAAAGATTCCTGCGCGACCTTGACTTGGCCCCTTTGTGCATATATATTATGATGTGGTTTTTAATTAAATGATCACATACGGTTTTTCACAGGACCCCTGACATTCAGTGCACAGGATGGACAATTCTCACCTAATAAGGAGCTACTCAGTATTTTTTTAGTAAATGGCATCACGCCTTGTTTACCGAACACTAGGCACACCCTGCCCTGAAAACAGTATTATTGATTTCCTTGTGGGCTTTTCTGTGGTGCTCATCACCATATTATCTGAGTGCTTTACAAATATTGAGCATCTTCACAAAACCCCTGTGAAATGATGGGATGGGTATTCCCATTTTATAGATGGGGAAAGAAGGCACAAACAGATTAAGGTCAGAAGAGTCCACTAATTTTGAGTGGACAATTTGAGATGCCTAAAACCTGACTTTTCAGAGTACTTATAATTATATAACACAATCTATGTTCAAAGCACAGCTCCCACAGACTTCAGCTGCAGTGGAGAGTGCTCAACACTTCTGCAAGTCAGAGAGTAGGATCTCAGGATATCCAGAAAATAAGGCACCTGCAACTAGTGAACACCTATGAAAGGTTTGGTTTAAGCAACGTAACTAGCACAGAGAATATCTGTGGCACAGGTAGGGATAGAATCCAGTTCTCCAAGGAAGCATTCAACTGTCTTAACACACCTAAGTTCTGCAACAAATGAAGAAGGGGTCCTACAGACAGCTTCCTTCACTACACAACTGGATTCATCTGCAAAGCAGATCCATCCTGTGCACTGAATAAGGCAGCTTCTGTGGAGGAAAATAGTATGATGATGTAATTAGAAACTATCATAAGATGGCACAGACAACCTTAATTTTGGAGCTTCCTAACTTTTGAGTTCTTGACTTTCCAACCTTACTGTTCTTTTAAGAGATGTGTTATTTGCTACATTTTTGAATAAAAAATACAGAAATTCCATCATGTGACATCATATTGATACATATGTACTTCAACAGCAGGGTTGGAACCTTTGTATCTACCATATAAGCCTCTGCCACTTGAGCTAATGGAGTAACTGCTAGCAATAGTAGGTCATCCTCCATGTGGACCTGCACTAGAGGGAATGAGATTCACTTTGCCAATGGCTCAGCTCCTGACCTTACCCCCAGCCTCAGTCCCGGGTCAGGAACAGAGCTGCGGCCAGCAGCCCAGGGATGGTACAGGGCTGGGTGTGGAGCAATGCCAAGGCTGGAGACGGAGCCAGGTGCGGTGTCGGGAGCCAGGGACACAGCTGGAGCAGAGCTGGGGGCAGGGAAAGGCTAGGTGGCACTCCTTTCCCACCCTGTGGGAGTTGGCCCAGGCCTTGCCACACACCCCCGGCAGTCTTCCATGCCCCCCTAGGGGGGCACACCCCATACTTTGGGGATCTCTGCCTTACCCAGTCAGTACTAGTTTTTCCCAGGGGCTCCACATCCAAATCCCACTTTCCCCACCACTCCTAATCTTCCCCCCCCCCCCATCCCTTTGCCCAGCCAGGCCCAGGTTCCTATTCCCAGCTCCTTCTCAAGTTTGTCTCTCCCCTTCCACGGCTTCAAATCCTTCTTCCTTTGCCCCATTTAGGCCTTTATTGGCCAACAGTCCCCGTCTCTCCCCCAGGGCTCCTCATCCAATCTGTCTCCCCCGAACCCCCGCACCCTTTTCCTGGCTCCTTGTCCAAGTTCTCCCCCCCCACACACACCCCTCATTGGCTACTTTTCCCAGTCTCTCTGCTCATCTAGTCCCAGTATTCCCCTTGCACCATCCTCAGATACTGCTCCCCTCCTTATTTACCAATACTGGTTCCCAGTCTCCTTGCCCAGCCAGTCCTATTCTACTCCCCTCTCTCCCACTCTTCATTCAATTCCAGGTTAGTGTTTCCTAGGCACACCCCTTAGCAGCACCTAGACCCAGCCTCCCATTCCCCTCAGGTCCTAGTCGGAGTCTCCCGGCCCAGCCAGTCCCAGTCTTCCCCCCAGCTCCCAGTTAGTTTGTCCCACCACTTCCAGTCCCAGCTTGACCAAGTTCCTTATTCCAATATACTTCTTTCCCTCCGCACTATCCAGTTCTTGTTCCCTTTGGAACCAAGTCAGGCAGCTTCCCCATCCGCATGCCTGGGTGCGTGCAGAGGGGTCACTGGGCACAGAAGAGACAGGCTCACTGCTCTGTTCCAGTGTCCAGCCTCACCCAGGGCTAGAGCAGCTGTGAGAGGATGGAGCCTGCTCAGTTGCTTTGTGGGGATGACATATGCACAGTCCAGAGTCACACTTTCAGTGAGAGGCTGAAGCACGTTCAGTGCACATTGAATCTTCAGCAATTTTAGAAACTTCCTACTGTTTAGCTTTTACTGTTCAAGTACAAAGATTTTTTTTCAAAAGTTTATAACCTAGCCAAACTTGGATAGATTTTTCAAAGGAATAGCAAAAAGCACATTCCTATCACACAGAGGCCATCCCTGCTAAATTGCACTTTCCTGTTCCATAGGATGGGGGCACTCACAGCAACAACAACATCTTTAACATGGAAAAAGCCAAATTGTTTTTTTCCTAATGTTCTAGGAAATTGATAAAACTATTTTGTCTGAAGCTTTTTCCAAAAACATTGAGGCAAAAATGTATCATCAAAATTTTTGGCCCAGAGTTTTGCAAAGTATCTAAAAACAGGGTCTTATAATGGGAAGTGTTGGGCAACCTTAATAGGGCATATGACCAGGCCCACCTACAATAATGATACTTAGCATTTATATAGCATTTTACAACTTCAATGTGCTCTACACTTAACTAATTCTATTAAACCTATATACAGCCCATAAGTGTCTTGTGTATTTCATGTTGCGGCTCGGCAGGGTGGGGGAAGAGGAGAAAAAAGAAAGCCAAAAGGAAAGAAAGGTACCCAGTGGGGTTTATTAGATGCAGAAAAAAATTGGGTTTGTTTAGTCTAGAGAAGAGAAGACAGAGGGGACATAACAGTTTTCAAGTAAATAAGGTTGTTACAAGGAGGAGGGAGAAAAATTGTTGTTCTTAACCTCTGAGGATAGGACAAGAAGCAATGGGCTTAAATTGCAGCAAGGGCAGTTTAGGTTGGACATTAGGAAAAACTTCCTAACTGTCAGAGTGGTTAAGCACTGGAATGAATTGCCTAGAGAGGTTGTGGAATCTCCATCATTGGGGATTTTTAAGAGCAGGTTGGAAAAACACCTGTCAGGGATGGTCTATATAACTTAGTCATTCCTTGAGTGCAGGGGACTGGACTAGATGACCTCTTGAGGTCCCTTCCAGTTCTATGATTTTCATTATCTTGTCATGCCTCTGCACTCCTTCTTAGGGGAAAAACAGTATTCTGCTGAAGATTACCTGAGCTTCCCCTTCTTTAAAGCATCTTACCCAGCTGAGCTTATCATCCTTGATCCATTCCACTGGGAATCTAGCAGTCCCATTTTTCCTGACATGCAGCACAAAGGATTTTTCCCTACTCCCATCACGATCCTTTTCAGCTTTGCATCCATCTCTCATATCCTTGCTCCTGGCAGACACACTCTTCTGTTCTCTGGATCTGGTCTGGTGACAGGCTTCTCAATTCTTCTGAGTTCCCAGCCACAGAGACCTGTCTCTTCCTAGTATTGGTATAAATCTGTCTTATGTTCTCTCTTGCAGTCCTCTTTATGTTTTCCCTTAAGCCAGGGACCAGAGCCATCTCCGTCTCTTCTGCAGAGACTGGCTTCTCTTTTCTTCCTCTGCACCCCATCTTCTGCCTGAATTTCCTTCTTGTTCCCCAACTCTATTTTGCCACCACTAGTGGTCTCTTCATCTCTATTCTCCTCCTGATCACATTCTTCCATGGATCACCCTCCTCTTCTAGTAGTCTGTCCTCCAGGTCCTTTTGTTTGGCAGATGTCTGCAAATCTTGAGTTTGTCTATCACCTCCTCTCCTGCATTATACTTTCAGAGCCCCATTTGAATTCCATCATCTCTGGGGGCTTGTCTACACTACTCCTTAAGTTGATGTAACTTATGTTGCTATAGGGTGTGAAAAAGTCACCCCCTTTGAGTGACGCAAGTTACATCAACTTAAGCGGTGTCTAGACCGCACTATGTTGGTGGGAGATGCTCTCCTGCTGACATAGCTTCTGCCTCCCATTGAGGTGGGATAACTATGCCAACAGGAGAGCGCTCTACCATCGGCATAGCACGTCTTCACCAGATGTGCTACAGCAGTGCATCAATGTAGCACGGGTAGTGTAACTAGTCCTAAGTCTTAGAACTCCTGGCAGAGAAGATCCACAAGTGGCAGTTCCATATAATTAGCTTCTATCAAATACGCACTCAAGGATGATGTACATCATGGATCTTCTGCATCCATGCATCTTCTTTGTCTCTTCTCCTCCTTGGGTCACTTTTACTGCTGCCTCCATAGCCCTATGCCAGTTTACAGAAATTTGGTCTTTAGGCCCCAATTCAGAAATGCACTTTAGTGCATGTTAAGAGGAAAGTTAAGCGTGCATTTAAGACAAGCACATGCTTTGCTGGAAGGTATGCGCAAGGTGCCTCAGGTGGCATGTGACCAGGATTCATCACTGAATTTGGTCCACTGGTTGGATCATTAACTTCCCTGGGCCAGGCTGGGTACTGATGGGGAGTGCAATGTGAATGCTGCTCCATGCCCCCCCAGTGAAGCCTAATACAGTAAAGAGCAACAAGACACAAGGACACTGAAGCCAGTTATCTGCCACTGCATCAGATACAAAAGAGAAGCACCAAACAGAGTCTGAAGAAATGGGACCTTATATGTGGCCATAAAACAATTTCTGTTCCATGAAAAGTCTGAGATTTTGAAATTTGGTTCTCTGATGTGGAATGAAAACCTCAACCTTTTAAAAAAAATAATGAAAGAACACTAAAGCCCTGCTCTAGAATAGCCAAAAAGCCAAGTGAACAGGGCACTCACCTGGGATGTGGGAGATACAGATACCTGTGCCTGCCATACCCGATTCAAACCACAGCCTGGAATGCAGGTCTCCTGCATCTCAGGTGAGTGCCTTAACCATTGAGCTATTGGCTAGTCTGCATCTCTGACTTTTTGGGGAGGAGGAGGAGGGGAAGAGAGGAGAGTGGTATATTTCCACAAAACGTTTCAGTTTTGACAAATTGGCATTCTCCAACAAAAAGAGAATCAAACAGTTCCTGACCAGCTCTACCTTAAATGAAAAATGTGTGGCTTGTGTATGCAGAAACAAAGGAAAGGAGTTCAATGGCTTCCAAAGCCCTGTGAGGAAGTCTGGACATTTTTATTGAATCAGGCTTATAATTAACACTGGTCCACTTCTAAAATTACAACTCTTGTTGCAGAGGAACTAGCTCTGTTACACTGAGTTCTCTGTACTATTTCTAGGAAGAGCATGCTAATCATAGAATCATAGAATATCAGAGTTGGAAGGGACCACAAGAGGTCATCTAGTCCAACCCCCTGCTCAAAGCTAATGTCTCACTCAACACAGCAATATTTAAGAGAACAAGTTGATCTGTTGTAAGATTCAGTGCACAATGCAGTGTACATAGAGACATTTAGCAATGCATACAT
The DNA here is from genome assembly GCF_027887155.1 of Malaclemys terrapin pileata. Lineage (NCBI taxonomy): Eukaryota > Metazoa > Chordata > Testudines > Emydidae > Malaclemys > Malaclemys terrapin. The sequence continues at coordinate 142,584,512 of NC_071507.1, forward strand.
CTGTGCGTGACATTGCTACATTCATGTGGTGCTTGCAATCACACAGGCAAAACTAGGCTAGTTTCATCTTCTGTTTCAAACTTGACACTTAGCTCAAGTCCATTCAAAAGTTCATGAATCTTTGAAGTAGCTGGGTCCCAATTTCAAAAGAAGGGACCAGCCAGTGATTGTTTGCATTGGAACCAGGTGAAACTGCTGTGTTCATTCAAACCTGAAACTTCAGAAATACAAAGCCACAATGGAAGCCCATGAAAGAGGTCAGCTGAACTATTGCAAACAAACAGCTCTTCATAAAACTCTGCTACACACCAACCTATCAATACCAGGGCAAATGAGAGTGTGGAGAAAACATTTCAACTTTAACAGATTGCTGGTGATATTTATGTTTCTTCCCCTTCATGAGATTGGTAAAAATGTAAACAAGATTAAGAACAGGTGAAATCATATCAGGAGGGGGAAAAACTAGATGAACTACACAGACCACAAGAAAAAGAATTACTACAACTGCCTACTCTCCTCCCTACCTAGGTGTATCTGTTGGAACTTCAGCTAAACTATAAACTCCAACCCCAGACTGTAGTGAAAGAGGTAGAAGCCTGTAGTTTATAGGACCCCATATCATTCTCCCTTTCTTAACTATGAAGCTTCCATTGGAAAAAGGAGATGGATATTATTACAAATTGCTTTTCAGTGTAAAACAAGGAAAAAATTCAGATACAAAAACTGGAAAGGAAAATAGGGCATATACAATGAGACACTGTGCACTCTGGCAATCCTGAAACATTACGAAAAATGGCAAAGACATAGGTGATGGCCCTGACATGCTGTATATCTGAGTTAGTGCTGCCACCCAGTGCTGGACATGAGTACTGGAACACCGCTACAAGAAGGGTATCATGAAGACAATTGTGGCAAGTGAGCAGGAATTGCAGCTACGTTCTTCCAGAGGCAGATGGAAAGGGTGTTGCTTATTTGCAGCTGTTGGAACCAATGTCAACCTTCTGCTGTACAGCTGCTTTTTGTCCTTCATAGCCCTCCATGCCATTTTAAGGGTGACAACATCTCAATGTGTTGGAGAGCTACATGAGCCAGCACAGTTCTGTCTTCTCCACCCCCATACCTGAGCTGTCTGGCTCCCTTTTATAATCTCCTCCAGGTGGAGTAGGCTCTGGAGGTTTGGTAGAGCAGAGTCACCTGTGCCCTTAATCAAACCAGTCCCAGTATGGGGTTTATACACCCCCATCACAGGGAGAAAAATGTGATATTAAAAATATATTTGAAAATCTTTGCCTTCTGGCTTTTGAAGTTTTAGGGTTCATGTTTTCAAGCATATCTGCAACCATGAGGGCTAGAAACTTAGCTTTTTTTAAAATTTTTATTATTATTATTAAATGAAAGCTAAAATTGTTGTATCCATATGACTCCCGGAGCTGGGACTTCAAGAAAACACACCAAGTATCACAAGACACATGATAAAAAGAATCACAAGAGTTGGCAACACTGCACAGTAAAAAAAAAAAGTTGAACCTTCATTTTCTCACCTTTATCCTGTCAAAGTTCAGGGCAACTGCACCTGTATTTCCCTTCAGTGGTTCAGAAAGGCCACCCACTCTTAGCTCCCCACCTGTTGCCTTTCTAGGTGGAGACCCACACCTCCCTCCCTTCTCACCAAGGTATTACCAGGCTGCACAGTTTCCCGCCTTCACTGTGTATTTCCCAGCTAAGACATTCTGTCTCAAACCTGCTTGCTTTCTCTTCAGAGACTGATAAGAGTGGTTTCTACAGATATGTTACCTCACAGTTCTTTCAAAGCAAGCCTACTTTATTCTTCATGTAAAAGGTATTACAGAGAAAGCATTCAAATAATAAAAGAACCTGCACATATGCTAATAAGCTCACCAGGAATCACCCCACCCAGGGGTTTCTTTGGGGTTACAAGTTCATCATAGCTTCAGCTCAGAACAAGCAGTCTTATGAGACCGCCCTAGGTCACGTCCTTCCAACCCTCCCCTAAGGATTGGGGGTCTCCATGGACCAGGGATCCTGTCATTTTGCTGGATCAGGAAGACTACTAAATCAGCTTAGGACCCATACTTTTATCCAAGAGTCTTTTCTTTGTCTGTTGGTCTCTGGAAAATCCAGTTTGAATTAGTGTATGCATATCTCCAGCGGGTGGCTTCAAAAGCCAATACAGAGGAAATACATTAGCATCTCCCTTCCCTAGTAGGGGAGGTATATAAATGCTACACCACCACATACACAATTGCATTTTTAATACAATGTACCCCAAAGGTAGTATCCCTAATTCAATAAAGTTTATCTTAATTCCATCAGGTTTGTTCAGGATATCATCAGCCTTTTACAGTCAGCTCTGTATACAGAGTCAGTTCTTGCTTCTGTGCTTGTGAAAAGTTTGTCTGGAAATCAGGCTTTTCCAGTGGTCCAAGTCCCTTCATGCTGTGTGTTTACTCTGTTCCAGCTGCTACTTTGTTTTCTTGTTAAGCACACTTTCTTGCTGCAAGTCACGCTACTGACCACTGCTACCATGTTCCCCTGTGCTGTGTGCTCACGTAATAATGTGAGAGGACTCCATGTTCTGAACACTGGGGAAGACTGGACGAAAGCTAAGGGTAAATGGGATCACCTGGGTAATTATAGGCCTGTCAGCCCAACGTCAATCCCAGGCAAGATAGTAGAGCGACTGATACAGTGCTCAATTAATAATGAACTAAAGGAGGGTAATGTAATTCAGACAAATCAACACAGGTTTATGGAAACTAGAACCTGTAAAACTAACTTGTTTTTTTATGACATACATTTGTTTGATAAAAGTAATGGTGTTGATATAATTGACTTCTGTAAGGTATTGGACTTGGTGCTGCAAATATTGATTAAAAACTAGAATAAAATTAACTTGGCACTCATTAATAGATTAAAAACTGCTAAAATCTCAATGTAACTATAAACAGGGAATTGTCATCAAGTGGGTCTGTCTCCCAGCGGGGTCTCACTGGGATCAGTTCTTAGCCCTACACTATTTAACATCTTTATCAATGACCTGAAAGAAAATAAAATCATCACTGATAAAGTTGGCAGATGACAAAAATTGGGGAAGTGGTAGACAATGAAGACGACAGGTCACTGATTCAGAGTGATCTGGATCGGTTGCAAACTGGGCACAAGCAAACAATGTTTGTTTTAATACAGCTAAATGTAAATGTATGCTTCTAGCAACAAAGAATGCAGGCAGTATTTACGGGATGGGGAATGCTATCCTGGGAAGCAGTGACTCAGAGTGGTTGTGGCAGATACTGGGAACTCATGTTCTGCTGATTATGATCCTGAGGTGCACAAACAGGGGAATCTCACATAGGATTAGAGGGGTTATTTTACTTCTGTATTTAGTATTCCAGCAGTCAGTGCATCAGAGCTATGTCCTGTTCTGGTATCCACAATTCAAAAAGCATGTTGAAAAATTGGAAAGGGTTCAGATAAGAGAATCCTAGAATATTAGGGTTGGAAGGGACCTCAGGAGGTCATCTAGTCCAACCCCCTGCTCAAAGCAGGACCAATCCCCAACTAAATCATCCCAGCCAGGGCTTTGTCAAGCCTGACCTTAAAAACCTCTAAGCCTGACCTTAAAAACCTCCACCACCTCCTTAGGTAACCCATTCCAGTGCTTCACCACCCTCCTAGTGAAAAAGTTTTTCCTAATATCCAACCTAAACCTTCCCCACTGCAACTTGAGACCATTACTCCTTGTTCTGTCATCTGGTACCACTGAGAACAGTCTAGATCCATCCTCTTTGGAACTCCCTTTCAGGTAGTTGAAAGCAGCTATCAAATCCCCCCTCATTCTTCTCTTCTGCAGACTAAACAATCCCAGTTTCCTCAGCCTCTCCTCATAAGTCATGTGCTCCAGACCCCTAATCATTTTTGTTGCCCTCTGCTGGACTCTTTCCAATTTTTCCACATCTTTCTTGTAGTGTGGGGCCCAAAACTGGACACAGTATTCCAGATGAGGCCTCACCAATGTTGGATAGAGGGGAATGATCACGTCCCTCGATCTGCTGGCAATGCCCCTACTTATACAGCTCAAAATGCCATTAGCCTTCTTGGCAACAAGGTCACACTGTTGACTCATATCCAGCTTCTCATCCACTGTAATCCTTAGGTCCTTTTCTGCAGAACTGCTTCCTAGCCATTCGGTCCCTAGTCTGTAACAGTGAATGGGATTCTTCCATCCTAAGTGCAGGACTCTGCACTTGTCCTTGTTGAACCTCATCAGGTTTCTTTTGGCCCAATCCTCTAATTTGTCTAGGTCCCTCTGTATCCTATCCCTACCCTCCAGTGTATCTACCACTCCTCCCAGTTTCAGCAAGTTTGCAGATGACACTAGAGTGCAGTCCACGCCATCCTCCAGATCATTAATGAAGATATTGAACAAAACCGGCCCCAGGACCAACCCTTGGGGCACTCCACTTGATACCGGCTGCCAACTAGACATGGAGCCATTGATCACTACCCATTGAGCCCAACAATCTAGCTAGCTTTCTATCCACCTTATAGTCCATTCATCCAGCCCATACTTCTTTAACTTGCCAGCAAGAATACTGTGGGAGACCATAGCAAAAGCTTTGCTAAAGTCAAGGAATAACACATCCACTGCTTTCTCCTCATCCACAGACCCAGTTATCTCCTCATAGAAGGCAATTGGGTTAGTCAGGCATGACTTGCCCTTGGTGAATCCATGCTGACTGTTCCTGATCACTTTCCTCTCCTCTAAGTGCTTCAGAATGGATTCCTTGAGGACCTGCTCCATGATTTTTCCAGGGACTGAGGTGAGGCTGAGTGGCCTGTAGTTCCCCGGATCCTCCTTCCCTTTTTTAAAGATGTGGACTATGTTAGCCTTTTACAGTCATCCGGGACCTCCCCCAATCACCATGAGTTTTCAAAGATAACGGCCAATGGCTCTGCAATCACATCCACCAACTCCTTTAGCACCCTCGGATGCAGTGCATCTGGCCCATGACTTGTGCTCGTCCAGTTTTTCTAAATAGTCCCGAATCACTTCTTTCTCCACAGAGGGCTGGTCACCTCCTCCCCATACTGCGCTGCCCAGTTCAGCAGTCTGGGAGCTGATCTTGTTTGTGAAGACAGAGGCAAAAAAAGCATTGAGTACATTAGCTTTTTCCACATCCTCTGTCACTAAGTTGCCCCCCTCATTCAGTAAGGGGCCCACACTTTCCTTGACTTTCTTCTTGTTGCTAACATACCTGAAGAAACCCTTCTTGTTACTCTTAACATCTCTTGCTAGCTGCAACAATGATTAAAGAATTAGAAAACATGCCTTATAGTAATAGACTCAAGGAGCTCAATCTATTTAGCTTAACAAAGAGGATTGCTGGGTGACTTGATTTGGCAAAGAAAGGTATAATACATCCAATGGCTAGAAGTCAAAGCTAGACAAATGCAAACTGGAAATAAGGCATACATTTTTGACAAATGAGAAATTAACCATTGGAACAATCTACTAGGAGTTGTGTGGAATTCTCCATCACTGACAATTTTTAAATCAAGATTGGATTTTTCTAAAAGATGTGCTCTAGGAATTATTCTATGGAATAATATTCTAGGAAGTTCTGTGGCCTATGTTATACAAGAGGTCAAATAGATGGTCATAATGGTCCTGTGACAGGGTTCACTCACACTATAGCACCTCCAGCTGGCTGTCTCAGGGATTCAACCTGCTAGCCAGTGTGCCCTCTTCTGGTGGTGTGTTGCTGCTGCCACTTCTGCTTCAGGACCCAAGTCTCTCTCAGGACCACAGTGTCCTCTTCATGACACAGCCTTCTAGCTCTGTCATATTCTGTTCTCCCCCCTTCCAGGGGAAAATGCAGTTTGCTGTCCAGCCACTTCCCTCGGTGGCAACTTCAGCCAATAGTCTGGCCATTTCCTCAGTGATGAGGAGGGGGGACCCAGGGCCACCCACTACTCTGGGTCCCGGCCCAAGGACCCTGTAGATGGCCACCACTTGCGACATCCCCTCCGACCCCTCAGTTCATTTCCCTGGGCCACTTCCTTGTGTGCCCCACCACCCTCTTTGTCCTTGCCTCAGGGCCTCAACTTGCTAATCCCTGCAGCCACCCAGAGTCATCCTTAGCTCCCCCAGGTCCCTGCTAGCAGCACTGCTCTGTCTAGTGTACTGGTGCTCCTTCCTTCTGCTAGAGCCTGATCTTCCTTCCTCGAGCTCCAGGCAGCTACTGACCCTGCTCTGCCCAGCAGCTCTTCTTATATGGGACTGCCCAGGTCTGATTGGAGTAGGACTGCAGGAGCACAGCCTCTCTAGGGTTCTATTAACCCCTTATGGGCCAGCATGGGGCAGATGCCCCATCACAGGTCCCTTCTGGCCTTAGAATCTGTGTTTCTAAAACTGAAGTGGCTCTTATAGAGAACTATTTATAGAGATGCTGCAACTGCAGCTAGCATTCTAGCCAAGTGTGCACAGATTGTTTTCTCAATGCCTCTTCCAAACTCTTCCCTCTGGCAGCCTGTGCTTCTCCCTCCAAGTTCCTTGTAGGTTGCTTCACTGCAAACTTTGGCTAAAGATTTCACATACAAAAAACGAGTTAATATCAAGTGACAGTAACCTTTAATATGGCTCTATAGACAAAGGAGAGTTAAGCATAAGGTTTCTGGAAATGTTTGTCCGTTATCCAGAATCCCCCCCCCCCCCTCGAGACAACATGGTAAAGATACTGTACTGTTAGAATTAAGAAGTGACAAATTGACATGGAAAGGCAAGGTCATATTTGACATTGAGACAAGGAGATTACTTTAAAATGTTCAATATCCTAGTTCTGTCATTCACCAGATGAGGCACTACTGTTCATCAACTAGACATTTTAGAGAAAACACTCAGGCTTTTCTAAAAACAAAAAAATACCACACACACACACACACACACACCAATTTATGTTGGCAACTATAGATTTGATTAACACAGCAATTTTGGGGACTCAGATTTTTAGTTAATGGAGTTATAAAATAAAGAACCTGTGACTAAGTTTATATTCTCAGGCAACTAATTTAAACATTTTTACAACATAACTGATCTTTAAATTGACATTTAAATGTAGACTTAATTCTGCTGAGCCACACTGAGGAAACTACTGAAGTAGTGTGGTTGTTCCAGTGTAAAAGATCACGTTTTAGCTCAGTTTGTTTCTCATTATGACAGTTATTGAGAGCTTAATGTAATGCTCAAAGGTTCTTCGATCACTTTATTAGCAAAGAGGCCTTTTTGCCACATTTGTTTGTTACACGTGTAATGTTCTATGGCACTCAGTATCCCAGATACCACATTATACATTTATCAGCAAACTTGATTTCAAATCAGTTTGAATGCATCAGAGCCATTATTTCTGTCACGGAATTGAGTTTACCTGGTAGGAATTGTCCCCTTATGAGTGAAGATTAGATGAACTAATCAAATTCAGCCTAAGTAGCGTGGAGTTGTAACAATTAAAATTATTTTCAAAATAAACCTTCAAACGTTGAGATAAGATTGTCAATTTAACAGTAAGTTGTTTAGACCACTACCACAGGAAGCCAATGTTAAATAGTTTAGTAGGATCTTTCAAGGGATTACAGAATTTAAGGTCTAATCCTCCACACAGAACTGACATTACACATCTGAGTAAAGTTAATCACATGCATAAGGATTTTCAAGACAGAGCACTGTATGTGTAATAAAATAATAATTTTTGTTATGGACCTGACTCAACCCCCGGTGAAATCCCCAGAAAGGCTCCCTTTGATTTAAAAAGGTATTGGATCATTGGCTAGAGCAAAAATATACAAAGGAAATCTAGCTTCATGTTTTAAGGCACAACCCAATTGCTTGTGAGAGTTGAGAAAGAATTTATCATCCCCTCCAAATAACCATTCATAGTACGTCACATGCATTAAAAGAAATTTGCCTCCTTCTGAAGCATCAAGTATTTGTCACTGTCAAAGGCCTAGTGCTAGAGAAAACAGACCAGTGGGCGAATCCAGTATGGCAAATTCAAGAGATTAATGGTTTGGTTTTAGTATAGTAGCTCTTACGATTGATTATTCCTAATAATATTCTGGACCCAATTATAAATCAAAAAGCTCAAAGTTACTAACTATCTCCAACTCATCCTATTGTATCTAAGTACAGTATGTTGCTTCTAAGGCCATTCACTATTCTGACATCCCTTAGATAAAATACCAGATCCTACAAATTTCAGCTTTAACTTGCTCCATTCTATATTTCCCTTCACCTCAAAAGGTTAGTAAATTTTGAAGGTAGTGGGTGAGGCTCAGAGGGTTCCATATGCCTCTTTCAAATTTAACCCCAATATTATTTTAACATATTTGAAAGCGGTTATTTTAAAAATACCCTAGTCTGAGGCCTGACGTCTCAGCTACACTATTGTTCCTTTAACCAACCAGGTGACAGCCACTCTGCCCACTTTTCACAGAGAGAAGGGCTGGAGTGGCATAAAGGTACACTAAAAGCCCCATATCCAACCAGGGAGGATTCACCCAGTGCAGGAATTGAGGAAGACGGACATAATGCTGTCCTCTAAAGACCACTTTGCTAGCCTTGGGATATGTGGAGGAGGACTGGGATTGTGAGCGGGAAGGACAAATCAGATTCTGGGCAGATTCCCAGCAGCATTGTGACCCACAGAGCAGTCCAGGGTGACTGCTGTAACTTAAATATCCCTTGGGGGCTTGTCTAAGTTACACTGAGAGCCTCTTCAACCCCAGAGCAACCCCAAACTTAGAGGGCACAAAGGTAGTCTAAAGCCACCATAGCACCCCCTCCCCCATGGCTGTGAGTTGTGCTCCACAGCCCATAAATTCACCCTCCGGAGCTGTGTGAAGAGGCCTTGTGTAAAAATGAGAAGCAAGGCCTGAGAGCATTGGCATTTTTCATCGTATTTATAGCTATCAGCTCATGTACAGACAGTGATATAAACCCAGGACTTTTGAAAGACAGTATTCTCTTGTAAACACATACATGTAGGCTAATACTCTTTTAAAAAGCTCTATAAGGGCTTAAAAGGAAGCCGTTAAAATCCATTATGTAAATAAGTATGAAGGTAATTTTTGACCCATTATCACAGTGACAACTCTCTTGGAACTCTAGTCTGTAATTGTTGATTACTGTATATACACGCTCACATTCTGGCCCTGGTCATTCAGACATATATACAGATGTCTAATTTTGCTCATGTGACTAGTCCCATTCAGTGTCAGCCAGCCAAATGAGCCCAATGTATTAAAGTCAGGAACTCCTTAGATTCAGCCCTGACTTTGCCACTAAGTTGCTGTGTGATTAAGCAAGTCACTGCACCTTTCTGCCTCATTCACACCCTCTCCCACCTGTCAGTTAGGGATAATACCTCATAAGCTTGATGTAAAGATTAACAGCCAGGCATTTGTGAAGTACTCTAAATATACAAAGAGCTACCCATTATTATTACACACCAAGAGTGTTCATGTAAATTGGTGAATAACTCAGGAATAAGTGTCTGATCCAGGTAATTAATGATGCTTCAAGGTTATTTTAAATCCTCTATTTGAGTATCCCCGTGTGAGTATCCCCATCTAGTGGTCAGACAAGAGGGATAGGTTGCCGTCCTCTCAGGTATCTTCCTTTCTTACCGCCTATCTGGCCTGTGGTGGTCTGTTCTTCCAGTGACTCTGCCCTCTGGCCAGGTCACATATTCAAGTCTGGCTCTTTCAGGGTATGTATAAAGAATCCAACAATGGGGGAACCTTCAGGATTAAATAGGGGCCTCTGATCTCCCTGCCCCTTTTATCTTCAGGGTCTTCTCCCCAACTAGGTTCACCATTCAGAGATAGGAACAATTGCAGCAGCCTCTTTAGAGGTTAGTAGGGGAGCATAGGCCCACCCTCTCCACCAGGCAACAAGCCAGGGCACAGTGGTAGGCAACTAAATCCTGCACCGTGGGGTGCTATGCAGTTGCTTCCCTGGATTACTTCCTACCAGTTCTCTCTTGCTACAGGGGGAAGTAAAGAGCTAAACACAAAGATAAAGTTTCTGACCTTGAGAGGGTCACAGGTCCCATCTTTGTAGGCTGGGTCAACACACTACAGCCAGCTCTCAGGCAGCAGATGTTCCTATGACACACTGTGACAGGGTTCAACTCACCTCTGTGGTGCCTCCTTTTGGCTGTCGTGGGAATTAGCTTAGTTCGCTCATGCACCCTCATCTGGTGATGTCTCACCACCATCACTTCTGCTCCAGGAAGCAAGTTGTCTCAACAAACAGTGTCCTTCAAGACACAGCCCTCCAGCTGTGTCACACACTGTTCTCCCCGCTTCTGGGGGAACTATAGTCCACTGTCCAGCCACTTCCTCAATAGCAAGTGGGGGGCAGGGGAGAGGGACCCAGGCCCACACACTACTCAGGTCCCGGACCAGGAACCCTGTAGATAGCAGCCACATACTGCATCCCCTCCAACCCCACAATCTACTTCCCCGCAGCCCCAGCACCTTCTCTGCCCTTGTCTCAGGGCCCTAGCATGTCAGCAGTCAGCCAGGAGCTCACTCTTGCTCCCCTGATCCTGCCCAGCACTGCTCTGTCCAAGGTGCTAATTACCTTCTGCCTACAAGGCAACTAGTCCCCTTCCCACTCCAGGGAGTGACTGACCTGCTCTGACCTGCAGCTTTTCTTATATGGGTCTGTCCAGCCCTGATTGGCTGCTCCTCATAGCCCTCTCCAATAGGCTGTCTCCTGCACAGCCACCCTACGGTCCTCTCCAATTGGCTGCCTCTTGCACCACCTCCCTAGAGTTCTTTTAACCCTTTATGAGCTAGTGGAGAGCAGATGCCCCATCACACATGCCTTCTCAGCAGCATGCCATACCACGATCAACTTCCCATTGAGCTACTCTGTTCTCCCTCCCTTTTCTCTAGCCTGTGCAGGCTTTGCAGGTGGGGTGGGGCTGCCTGGGCCCAGAGCAGATCTTTAACCTCTTCCTTCTCATGATGGGGTTTGTACACCCAATCACCCCACCTCATTCAGTTGTGCAATTCACTGTTGTAACTTTTTTCACCTTGATTCCAAATGTAAAGATAAATAGTTCAGTGTGCCCACCTGCCATAAGTATATCGGCAGCCGGTTTGGTTCCAGACTGCGCCACGAAAACATTTGTACACGCTTGTGCTCCACACCCTTCATGTCCTCACCCTCACGTCCTGTCCCGACACTTTGTGTCGGGACCTTTTCCACCTCTGGAGGGTGAGGAGCCCCGGTGGGCCAGCCTATATTCCACCCTGGTCCCGAGGCACACCGGGGATGTCAACTGGCGGATCCTTCACAGAGCCGTGAGCACAGATGTGTACTTGGCATGGTTCACTCCCCTCCCGGACATCTGCCCCTTTTGCGGTGTGAGGGAGACCCTGGCACACATATATCTGGAATGTGCTAGGTTGCAGCCCCTATTCCGGCTCCTCTTGGATATATTATTACGTTTTTGGTTGCACTTTTCCTCTCACCTGTTCATCTACGTGCTCCCCATCCGTGGCCCCACAAAGTCGCGGGACCTCCTTGTCAACCTCCTCCTCCTTGTCAACCTCCTTTAGCCCTGGCCAAAATGGCCATCTACAAAACCAGGGAGAGGAGGTTGGCCGACAGGGTTTCCTGCGACTGTGGGGCCTATTTCCGCTCCTCCATCTGTTCACGCATCCGGGCAGAGTTCCTCTGGGCGGCGTCCGCTGGCTCCCTTGACGCCTTCGAGGAGCAGTGGGTGCTGTCCGGGGTTCTCTGCTCAGTGTCCCTGTCCAGTTCCCTTCATTTAGCCCTGTGACCTCACTCCCATTCCTGTTCTCTCATTAGTTGTCCCCCACAATTATTTGGTATCACGGACCTGTGGATCCTCCTCTTAGGCTGGGAGGAGGTACGTTAGCAGTGGGCGGGCTCTGCCAGCCCACTTCCTGGATACCAACAGGACAAGTATATCGGCTATTTGAAAGTGTCTTTTAAAAGCTATTCCCCACCCAGCTTGTCTCTCTTTTAAAAGGTCAGGGAGTTACTGCCAGAAGCCCTGTTTCTTCAGGGTATCATATATTGTGCTAATTCCTTTCTAATTTACCTACAGATTTCACATTCATGAGGTATATTTTGTTATAAAATATGTCTTTATTCTCAATATTACTGATGTTGTAGTAATGGATCATAACTAGCCTGGAGATTAATGGTACAGTGGTTTGTGATGCTCCCACAACCTACGTCTAACCCTCATGCTCATAAACCCAGTCAAGCTGTAAGAATAAGATAGTCTAGGTTTCAGTCCTGTGATATTATGTAGGAAATACGTGGCTAAGTGGGAACAGTGGGGGAACTTACGTGCTGATGGTATTGTCCGTAAAGATGACTGAGCCCAGCAGAAAGTCCTAGTCATCCCCATGATGTTCTGCATGTGTGTAGGCCCAGTTCACTGTTTCCTTGGTGACTGCCAGCTGTTCTTCAGTCCAAGCAGCATGCTCTTGTCTCACTGCTTTTATTTCTAACAGGAACTTTTGGTTACAGGACACCAGCACCTCCCCTTCATATGCTGAAGGCACCGGGGAAGGGACCATCTGGCAGTACTTGCAAGGTTAGTTATCTTATCTGCTTCAGATATTGGTCCTGCAGGGAAAGAGACTGTTCTTCTTCAGTTAGATGGAGGTGCCTATGCTGGAAAATATTGTGAGGTGGGTGTTAGTGTCAAGGATGGTGGGGGGATACTAGTCTAATTTCTCTGCCAATAGTCAGTGGCATGGAGATTTTAGCTTTGGTAGAGGGTTGTTGGGGTAGGGTGAGAGTTCAGATGTTCCATATCTCATACCAGTGTCATAGCCTCTCTCTTCCTCTCCTGTGGTCAGGCCCCCTCACTGTTGGGTGCCTTTGGAGTTTCTGCCTGAAGGCAAATGGCTGTTGCTTAGGGGAAAGCTGCATCTGTATCACTTTGGGGCAGATATAAAGATTTAAGGAAAGCTTTCTATGGTTACATTCTTATATTTGCAAGAAACCAGAGACAAACTAAAGGAAAGCATTGTTAACTTTTCAGTTTCTTTCAAGAAACAAGAGACTTCACTGCAAAATGCACACACTGGACCAGCTGCAGCATGCCACAAGTTACCTCACCATCTGCTCATCAGGTACAAATTACTTCCATCAGCCTTTCTGAATATCCCAGTTAAGCATAGCCCATGTCTATACAAAATTATGTGACTGGAATTTCAAAATATATGAGTGCTTAACACAACCTCTGAAAACACCTTACCAAAACTGCACTGGGCATTCATCTATCTGGTTTAGACAGTATGCTTGAGTTTTGAAAATCTGACTGCAGAATACCCCATGGCCTATATTATGTATTTCTATAAGATATAGACCCAGCCCAAAACCCCAAATCCAAACACTGCCAGACTCAGAGGAAGTTTGGATCTGATTTCTGATAGGATTTGAGCTACTTATATTGTTTTTTGCAAGGTTAATGCCATGAACAAGACATCTATTTACTGTAATACCTTGGAAAAATAACTGGAGAAATACAACCTACTGAAGATTCAAAAGGCTAATGGTGTTAATGTGTCTCATTAATTGGTGTGAATGTAACCTAGTTAACTCAGTGATGCTGAGGAGGTTACTACTGCTATAAGCAAAGTTTGCGTTGGTAATCTATTTTGATGAGAATAATGGATCTCCACCCATTGACTGGAATCCCCAGGTGCCATAAGGACCAGCATAAGGGCTCTTATGACACTCTTCTCTTGGGGTAAGGAGGCATGGTTGGAACACTTCTGCACCCAGCCAATCCCTGGCTGGTGAAATGGCCCGTTGGGAAGTTGGTTTAAAAAAAAATTTTTTTTTTGGACCAGCTGTAACTACTATCCCTGTTTTACGGGTAGGAACAGAGACACAGAGAGATTGTATTTTTCCCAAGGACACACATAAAGTATGTCTCAGAGCTAGGAACCAAAGCTAAACCTCCTGAGTTACACCCTATGCCTTAACCATAAAATCATCTTTGCCCTAGACAGCCTGACATTGGTATTAATTATTGTTGTATTAATTTCACTGTGTTATTCTTTGCATTTGCTTATTTTTGTCCTTTCTTGGGGAAAAAAAAAGAAAAGAAATGAGGGGATATCCTAGTCTGATATCATCGCTGAAAGAAGGATATGGTTTCCAAGCATAATCCCAGGCAGCCCAGCAGGCCACTGCAGTCCCCTGCTTCAGTTTCCCTCCAACTGTCAGAATGGTTTACACACCACCCAGAATCTTTAAACAGTATTTCCCCTCTCCTGGTGTTGGAATTATCATTATTTATGCGGGGTATTACCTTGTCACTAATTTAACCAAAAATTCTTTTTATTAAATCCAAAGGCCAAAAGATATTTACACAATTGCTCTAAAGATGCCTAAAAGTCCAAATAATAGGCAATTTACTACATCCAAACAGCAACAAAACATTTGTAAGCATTTGATCAAGATACTTACAAAACAGGCTAAACCTAGAGGTGTTTCAACCGATATTGGTCAGCTCCAATTTAGGCAGGTATTAGCAATGAACCCTTTAAGAGTTTACTGGTTTTATATCTTTTAACAAACAAGTGATGTCACTGCTAATTATCAGACCTTAGCTAAGGCCAGATGAAGGAGTTTCTTAGCCAGTAACTTACTGCACCTGGTACTCAGTTAACCATGTTTTATTTCTGTTACTACAGCCCCAAACTTAAATAGGGTAACACTGCTATTTCACAGGATCACTGCCAGTTTAACACAACTCTTCTTTCTTGTGATCTCATTCTTTTTGGTTACATGCTTTGGGCCCATTGCTCATACTAATATCCCAACTCAATTTAAAACCATAGTTTCACCCAAATTTGTGGGACTATATTCCTACACCCAAGGTATAACTTATTAAACAATTTCCAGCTCCAGAAATAGCCCCCACTACATCCCCATCTAGGTTGGATACTCCATCATCCTTCTCAGGATTGTATGGTTCCAGTCCTGGGCTTCCCAGCCTACCCCAAACCTTCCCTTTATGTTCAGGGTTTACACAACTGTTGTTCTGGGGCTTGTGACACCTCTGAGTTCTTTGTCTCTGCAGCTCTCCGTAACTGGAGTTGGACCCCAGTCATCTGACCATGTTCTTGATCCTTCCCAGGTGTCTAATAACCCCAAACACCTGTCTGGGGCCATCTGGGAGAGAGGGGAGCCTTGTCCCATCACTCAACCAGGCACCTGGTCCCAGGCTGTTCCTTAAAGGAACAGTGGCCTGAGTTTTCCTACTCCTTTCTCCTTCCACAACCATCTGCCTCTCACCCAGTGTCCATTTCAGTTATTCTTTCAGTACTTCATGCACTTTCCTTGGGCATCTGGCAAAGATGATGGAATAACTGGCCTCTCAGATTGCCTCCTCTTGCCCTAAAGGGCTGTTACTCCATTACAATCCCCAAGAGCCTGATTGCCACACCGAGCTGGAAGGACTTTATTGTTGAGAAAGAGAAATTTCAGAAAGCCACATTTGGTTTTCTGGAGCCACTGAGAAAGGCTGACATCTCCCTGAGAATACAGATCAGCTTCTGTGCTCTTGTAGTCCAGGAGACCCATTGCAGAGCTTTCATGGACCAGCAGCCCCAGAAACTAACTTTGGCTTAATCAAACCCTTTAAGGAGAAATTAATTCTTCAGCATCTGCTACAAAAACAGATAGTTTTCCACTAGATAATAATATCTTCCCATCCCTGCAGCCTACTCTAATTATATGTAATTCAACAACTATATAGCTTGTCTTAAACTGCCCCCTAGAGGTGACAAAAACTGATATTAATGTCAAAATCAATAAAGGCAAGCAAATATTAACAAATTTATGAAAGAGCTAGTATGAATAGGCAATCATGCCCCGTAGTTATTCAGCTGCATTTCTTTTTCTATTAATTGAAAAAGAAATCTAATGTCCAGCAATGCTACATTTTATTCTATGTCAAGAAAATAACTTCTTTAAAATAAAATAATGTAAAATAAAAATCAGACAGTCATATTTTCAAGATTAGAAGGAAAATCTACATTGATCTAAGGTAGCTATTTCAATCTGTACTTTCTTCAGCCAGCTGCACAAAACAGAGATAATTAACTTTAAAGAGGCATCTAGATCAAGTACCTCTGATTAGAAATGAACCTGCATTGATCTTACTCAATTGTTTTAACAGTTATGTAGCTGTTTCACCTTGAGACAGTTTTTTAAAGTTTTAATATGTCTCCTTAGTACTATCACTGGACAGATGGCATTACAAAGGTAGTCCCCAAGAAAACAATGACCACAAGCTCTTTGTTTCTGTATCAGGAATCTATCATTTCTGTCCCAATTTTTAAAAGTAGGTTTATTAAAAAAAAAATAATTTGAAATACTAAATTAACCCTCACTTGGGCCTTTACAGTATTGCAGAATCTTACGGTCTACTTGACTCAAAAAGAAACTGGTACCATGGAAAGAAAAGATACATTTGGGGGAGAAATATTTTCCATTTGTGAAAACAGGCTTGTACTTTCATGAAGAAAAATTGCTGCAGCAAATCATTTCACTACTTTGCAACCCTTTAAAAAATCTTTTTCTTTTCTAGTTTCACTGCTGAGAAGAATTTTGTTTGAGTATCTCTAGCTGAGGACATATATTACACCTAGGAAAAGGAAGCATTCTGGTTAGGGGAGACAGAAGGACTACAGCATGATAACCATTAGTCATAGACAGATATCTTGGTGCAAAATCATCCCTAATGCAAGCTTGTTGCTATGGGTTTACACTACGGCTGAATTTGGCTCACTTTGTTTTTGTAAATCACCAAAGTGCACATTGTTACATATGCTAAAATAAAGCATTGGCCATATTTCCTTACATGAAGTGAAGAGCTCTATCAACCTATCTAGCACAGGGGAAGTTTTTTCATAATTGCATCAGCTTGTAACCTTTAATATGAGGAGTTATATTCCTTTTTTTAAAAACTGTGTTTATCCTATCTAATATAATTGTGGATATTCCCTTAATTGTCTTTTAAATTCTGCTAAGCTGTTGGCCTGTACATCTTGTGGCAATTAATTCCACTGGTTAATTGTACATTGTGGAACAGGAAATACATCTTTTGTGTTTATACAGTACCTGTCTCAATAAAGCCCCAATTCAGACTGGGGTGCTTTGAAGCTACCACAATACAAATTAATTAACCAGTCAATAATAATTAACATAGTACCATTTTTTTTAGTATCTCACCACAATTCATAAGTATTAGTTAAACAATTAAGCTTCACATGTTCACCCTGTAGGGTACATACATCTACAGCCATAGGTAACCTGAGAATGGGAGGTTAAAACCCAGATCCTCAAAGGTATTTTGGCACCTATATACCTTTGAGGATCTGGGTGTAACAGAGGGCTTGGAGGACCAGTCAGCCTAGTGGTTGGAGTGCTTGACTTCCTGTCCCCTACTTCTGTGGTTGAGGTGCCTCAATATTTAAGGCAAGATGGTAGAGGGTCCTGGGCCCTCCCATTCCACCAGGTCTCAGCCCAGGGTTCTGTATAATCCCTGAGTAGGAGAGCTCCCAGCAGTGAGACTACATTCTCTGCCCTGAGCTACTTCCTACTGTTGCCCCTTTAGTTTGGGGCATGGAAACTATATCCAAGTCTGTGGTGGCTTGTCTTTAGTAGTTGTAGAGAGATGTTTGTAGAAGACTATAATTTGGAGACGCTCCCTCATAGGGACAGTATTATGAACATAGGAATTCGGAGATGTGCCCTCAAGGCAGGGGTTGGGAACACCACATGGCTGTGTGTGCTGCAGGGCCGGCACCAGCTTTTTTGCTGCCCCAAGTGGCGAAGGAAAAAAAAAAGATAAAGCTGCAATTGGAGCCACTTCGGCGACAGCTCTACTGTGCCGCTTGGTTCTTCAGCGGCAATTCGGCGGCCAGTCCTTCCCTCCGAGAGGGACAGAGGGACCCGCCGCCCAATTGCCGCCAAAGACCTGGACGTGCTGCCCCTTTCCATTGACCGCCCCAAGCACCTGCTTCCTGCGCTGGTGCCTGGAGCCAGCCCTGGTGTGCTGCAATTCACCAAAGACTCTCTCTGGTTTGTTTTATTCCATTCTCATTCACTGGTTTGTTATTTAACGAACCCCAAGCTGATTACATGGTGTCAGAAGTGCTGAATGAGAAGGAAACTGCGGTCATTTTGAAGTAAACGCCTGTGTTTGCCACTGAAAGCAGAGCCAAAGAAGGCAACAGAGCAGCACGCAGAGCACCAGGCACAGAGGCTTTTGCATGTATTTGGTGAGCACAATAGTAGCTTGGCTAGCTTAAGATGGGGGGGAAGCCAAAAATGGATGTGTTGTAACCTCCATCCAGTCTGCAATTGTCAGGCAATGTGGCAGAGAACTGGAAAAAAATCAGACAGAGATTTGAGTTGTATTTAGTAGCTATAGGGGCAGAGAAGAAAATTGATAAAGTGAAATCATCAATCTTTTTGCATGTTGTTGGGAAGGAAGCATTGAATATTTATAATAACTTTAAGTTTGACAAAGGTGAAAGCATGAAGTTAAGTAAAATACTGACTACATTTGAGGAACATTGCATGCCAAAAAGGAATGAAACCTTTGAGAGACATAATTTTTTTTACATGCATGCAAAAGACTGATGACACCATAGAGCAATATGTCACAAAATTAAGGAAACTCAGTAAAACCTGTGACTTTGGTGAGATGACAGAGACTCTGGTCAGAGATAGAATAATTTGTGGCATTAAAGACAATGTGTTAAGAGAGAGACTGCTCCATTAAGGAGACTTAACTTTAGAAAAAGCTCTCCAAATATGAAGGGCAGCAGAAACTGTGACCGCACAAGCCAAATGGCTGAATTCATTAGAAGGGGTTATCCATGTGCTTCACCACACTGGGCCTAAGTGATTTAACTGTGGTCACTAAGAAAGTCAGCGACAAAGCTGGGAATAGAAATAAATAATATGGATTTCCAGTTTCCCACTCTAACCACCAGAAAACACAGCCTGCCCTAGCATGACATTTATACTCACATTACCTTAATACTAGAAAGAGTTTCCTAGGTTTCTTTTGCATAAACTTCCTAAAACTGAAGTTGTAGCATTTGTTGTTACACTGTTTATATCTTTGTTGAACTTCAGATATAACTTTCTAATGTCTGTATTTTAGTGTGGGCTGCCATTAAGTTATTTACATCATTGCTATATTGGAAACAGTGAACTGCACTAAATAGGTTCTCTGATTGTCTGTGTGAAACAGTTTTTATATGGAAGTAGATGAACATAGAATTTTGAAACTTGAAATAATAATTCCAAATACAAGACCCAGGCCTGCAATCTGCTCTGAGATAAATCTCTCGTTGTAATCAAAGGTTTTGACATCCTTGGCAGAAGAGGGCAAGTCACACTCTCTAGAACTCCATCCAAGGGTCTGTAAATACTTGAGAGCATTTGAACATCATTCTCCTATTTATATCACATTTCAAACAGAGCAGTGTAACAAAAACATAATGCCATCTCGTTACTGTGGGGGCATAAAACATTTTAGCATTACACTGATCATCCACGATATCTGCATTACATTTTATGGGACTATTTCTAAAATTGTAGAGCATCTCACTGCTGGCTGTCTATGGTATGTAATGTGTTGGATGGTGGTGTTGTGAAAAATGCATTGGGGAGCACATTCTAAAGCATATTAAAATTCAAACCACAACCTCAGATATTTGAACAGTTGTAGAAAATGCACAATAAAAGGAAAAGGCAGTCAATCTAAATGTAAGGTATATCTTCACTACAGAGTTACCTCCAGTTAGGCTAGCTTGAGTGAGAGCATCCACACTGCAGAAGGTAACTTGAGCCACACTCAGGTTGCTGAGTCCGCACTGGTGAGGCAATGAACCAAGTGAGGCACTAGGCCTTCTAGGGACGTATCCCTTGGTGCTTAGCACTGCACTAGTGTGAGCTGCTCTTCGAAATCTTTTGTGGGGTACTACGGGAAATGTTGTCTGTGATTCCTGGGCACGTGGGCAGAAGTGGTATTAGCTTCGCAACTCATTTCAGTTCACCACTTCTGGTTTAGTGTTCATGATGGGAAGGCATGGACCCCCCAGAGAATAATGACCTGGACCAATGCTGGCGTTAATGGAATTCTCTTTTCAGGAACAAGAGGCAGATACAGGGAATGAGATACGATAGAGGGTCTTTCTGCAGTGGCAATCAGACTCTGTAATTTGGGAAGTTCCAGCCTATTCTCTACTGCCCTGGCTAATGAAGCCCTACCCTGCTGTGGCAGCATCTGGCAGAAGTTTAATTACACACTGCTCAGTTGCAGAATGGTGGTGAAGTGTTCACTTGGCCGGCTGAAGGCCAGAAGCTGCTGTCTACAGAACCATCATTTGGCAGCATTTATAATGCCATTCATGTCATTGGGGCATGCAGTGTTCTAAACAATGTATGTGAGGATAAGGGGAAATTACATTGGTCACAATTTAATGACCAATGATTGTGTTGCTTTAAGGGCAGTGGGTCTCAACCAGGGGTAAGTGTACCCCTGAGAGTATGCAGAGGTCTTCCAGGGGGCATTAAAGACAATGTGTTAAGAGAGAAACTGCTCCATTAAGGAGACTTAACTTTAGAAAAAGCTCTCCAAATATGAAGGGCAGCAGAAACTGTGACCGCACAAGCCAAAGGACTTATATCCTAGGCCCGTGTTATTTTATTTTTTTTATTTTTAAGTTTTAGCTTCCTTTAAAAATGGTGTAACACTAATGCTAGTTTGAGGAACGCAACCTGCAATTTTGCTTGTCCCAAACCTGTCCTTGTGCTTGCTGGCATTGTTCTGCCTGCTTTGCACACATGCAGCAGCATATGCCACACTAAATCCTTGCTTGCATGTTTAAACTGTTGTTTTCCCCACTTGGAATCCATCTTGGATTGCACTTACCTAGCAGGAGCCGGTTGGGAGGTGAGGGGGAGAGATCAAGGTGACGAATGGTGGTTCATCCATCCTCAAGTGAAGCTACTATCGGCATTGCATAAAAAGCCCACTCTTCAGCATGCAACATTCCCTACTACAGTAATAGAGGTTGGTCCTGTACAGGCAATAATGGCCCCCTATGTTGTCATATCCCCCTAAGCATAGCGACAATGGAGAATCACTTCCTTACCCAGGTGAGGCTATGCTCATTCCTCTTCTGTGTTCTCCCATGACTATTCCCCTGGTCTATTCCTTCATCTCCTCCCTGAACAGGTCCTGGGAGTCTTGGGTGAGATAGGACAGGCTGTACACAGAAGTGGGGAGCATCTGCTCTGCCTCAGCTGAGACCCCGGTGGCTGGCACCAGCCCTGCTTCAGCTCCTTCTCTGCACTCAGTGACCCAGGAACATTCAAAGAATCATAGAAATGTAAGGCTGGACAGGACCTCAAGATGTCATCTACTCCAGTCCCCTGAGACAGGTCCAACAATCCCTTCACCATCCCTGACAGGTGTTTGTCTAGCCTGCTCTTAAAAACCTCCAATGACGCTGATTCCTCAACCCCATCCTCTTTATAACAGCCCTTAAAATATTCCCTAAGCAAGTAAGTTTCGGGCATGCACACTGCTGCCTCATGCTAGGTGTTGAGATACCTATCTATACCTAAACCCCAGCACTCTTCCACCTATCTGTGGGGCCTGATCATGTAGGTGTGCTCAGAGGCCACCTAACCCCCCATAAAACATGCCAATGGTTAGGGTACTCAGCTCGCCTTGGGAGACCCCAGTGCAATTCCCTCCTCTACCTGATGAGGAGAAGGGATTTGAACAGGGATCTCTCAGGTGAGTGCCCTAACCACTGAGTTATGGAATATTCTGATCTGGGTCTCCATCAACCTCTCATGCTGAGGTTGTTCCACTTTAGTTAAATATTAATCGAGCCAAAGACTGACTCTAGCAGATAAGGCACCCACCTGAGATGTGTGAGGCCTCTGTTCAAATCCCTTCTCTTCATCAGGCGGGGGGATGGGGAGGAATTGGACTGGAGTCTCCCACCCTGGATGAGTGCTGTAATCACTGGGCTAAATATTATAAAGGAATCCCCAACCCTCTAGCCAGCTGTTTCATGTGGAGTTAGACACCTGCCTAACTCATCACTCTCTCAAGAAACAGCATAAGAGCCTAAGCCGCCTGACTCCAGGAGAGGGGTTACCCGTGGTGGATCACAAGCACAGAATAGGTGCCTCCCTGCAGCCCAGACTTAGGTGACTAACTGCTGCTGCTGGTGGCAGTGCTGCCTTCAGAGCTGGGTGGCTGGAGAGCAGCAGCTGGTGGGCAGGAGCCCAGCTCTGAAGGCAGAGCCGCCACCAGCAGCAGCGCAGAAGTAAGGATGGCATGGGGTATGGTATTGCTACCCTTGCTTCTGTGCTACTGCCTGCAGAGCTGGGTCTCAGTCAGCAGTTGTCACTCTCTGGCCACCCAGCTCTGAAGGCAGTAGTACAGAAGTAAGGGTGGCAATAGGGTCCCCCCCCAAAAAAATAACCTTGCAACTGCCCTACAACTCCCTTTTGGGTCAGGACCCCCAATTTGAGAAACTCTGGTCTCCCCTGTGAAATCTGTATAGTGGAGGGTAAAAGCACACAAAAGACCAGATTTCATGTAATATGTTTTTAATGGCCGTGAATTTGGTAAGGCCCTACCTATACCCAGTGCTTAATTTGTGCCAAGGCTGAGCTCTGGCATCTCTAGGCTTGGCAGTTCATAGCGCCAGCAGTTCTGGGCTTGCCACATCAGTTATGAAAATAAAAAAATTGTTTGAGCCCCAGGACCTCTTTCACTACAAATTAAGCACTAGCTATACTCCTGTCATTGGCATCTCCCATTGGCTATCTTAAGTGGATTACCGCCTAGCTGTGTGCCATCCCTCAGGACTCTGCCAGCAAAGTAAAAGCTGGCAGAGTCCTAAGGAGTTTGTCTGGCTGGCTAACAGACTGGGATGGCACACAACTTAGCACCAACAAGTCCCTCTTTTGCTAAGGCAGAGGGCGAACAGGGTGAGTTACTTTCTTGGGGTGTTCAGAAGTGTGCCAAAGGAGTGGCAATGGCAAGGAGATGGAAACCTTTAAGTGGGTGCCTTCGGTGGACCACAGCGGGGGAATACAGGTGCCGTTGCCCTGACACTATGGGTATGTCTACACTACGAAATTAGGTCGAATTTATAGAAGCCGGTTTTATAGAAATCAGTTGTATACAGCCGATTGTGTGTGTCCCCACATAAAATGCTCTAAGTCCATTAAGTCGGCGGACCGAGTCCACAGTACCGAGGCTAGCGTCGACTTCCGGAGCATTGCACTGTGGGTAGCTATCCCACAGTTCCCGCAGTCTCCACCGCCCATTGGAATTCTGGGTTGAGATCCCAATGCCTGATGATGCAAAACAGTGTCACGGGGGGTTCTGGGTACATGTCGTCAGGCACTTCCCCCTCCGTCAGAGCAACGGCAGACAATCGATTCGCGCCTTTTTACCTGGGTTACCTGTGCAGACAACATACCACGCCAAGCATGGAGCCCGCTCAGCTCAGCTCACCATCACCATATGTCCTCTGGGTGCCGGCAGATGTGGTACTGCATTGCTACACAGCAGCAGCTAATTGCCTTTTGGCGGTAGATGGTGCAGTATGACTGGTAGCCTTCATCGGCGATCTGGGTGCTGGCAGACGTGGGGCTGGCAGACGTGGGGCTGCATTGCACACAGCAGCAGTCCCTTGCCTTTTAGTAGAAGATGGTATATTACAACTGATATCCGTCATCGTCGTACTGCAGTGGCTGTCAATCATGGGCACCTGGGCAGTCTCGACGATGATGGCTATCAGTCGTAGTATGCTATTTTCTGCCAAGCGCCCAGTATTTTCTGCCAAGCACCCAGAAGATGCCGAGGGCTATCAGTCATGCTGCACCGCCGTCTGCCAGCTTAAGATGTAAAAAATAGATTTGTTCTGTATTCATTTGCTTCCCCTTCCTCCGTGAAATCAACAGCCTGCTAAACCCAGGGCACCCTGGGTTTTGAGTTCAATCTCTGTGGGGGGGCCATTCTGTGTGACAGTTATTTGTGTTTCTCCCTGATGCACAGCCACCTTTGTTGATTTTAATTCCCTGTACCTGTACGCCATGTCGTCACTCGCTCCTCCCTCCCTCTGTCAGATACTAGTTTCGCGCCTTTTTTCAGACCAGATGCCATAGCACTGGGATCATGGAGCCCGCTCAGATCACCATGGCAATTATGAGCACTATGAACACCACGCACATTGTCCTGGAGTATATGCAGAGCCAGGACATGCCAAAGCAAACCCAGGACCAGCCGAGGAGGTGATTGCAGCGTGGCGACGAGAGTGATGCGGAAATAGACATGGACATAGACCTCTCACAAGGCACAGGCCCCAGCAATGTGCAAATCATGGTGTTACTGGGGCAGGTTCATGCCATGGAACGCCGATTCTGGGCCCGGGAAACAAGCACAGACTGGTGGGACCGCATCGTGCTGCAGGTGTGGGACGATTCCCAGTGGCTGCGAAACTTTCGCATGCGTAAGGGCACTTTCATGGAACTTTGTGACTTGCTTTCCCCTGCCCTGAAGCGCCAGAATACCAGGATGTGAGCAGCCCTCACAGTTGAGAAGCGAGTGGCGATAGCCCTGTGGACGCTTGCAATGCCAGACAGCTACCGGTCAGTCGGGAATCAATTTGGAGTGGGCAAATCTACGGTGGGGGCTGCTGTGATCCAAGTCGCCAGGGCAGTCAAAGACCTGCTGATATCAAGGGTAACGTGCAGGCCATCGTGGATGGCTTTGCTGAAATGGGACTCCCAAACTGTGGTGGGACGATAGACGGAACCCATATCCCTAACTTGGCACCGGAGCACCAAGCCACCGAGTACATAAACCGCAAGGGGTACTTTTCAATGCTGCTGCAAGCAGTGGTGGATCACAAGGGACGTTTCACCAACATCAACGTGGGATGGCCGGGAAAGGTACATGATGCTCGCGTCTTCAGGCACTCTGGTCTGTTTCGAAAGCTGGAGGAAGGGACTTTCTTCCCGGACCAGAAAATACTCATTGGGGATGTTGAAATGCCTATAGTTATCCTTGGGGACCCAGCCTACCCCTTAATCCCATGGCTCATGAAGCCGTACACAGGCAGCCTGGACAGTAGTCAGGACCTGTTCAACTACAGGCTAAGCAAGTGCCGAATGGTGGTGGAATGTGCATTTGGACGTTTAAAAGCACACTGGCGCAGCTTACTGACTTGCTCAGACCTCAGCGAAAAGAATATCCCCATTGTTATTGCTGCTTGCTGTGCGCTCCACAATATCTGTGAGAGTAAGGGGGAGTGCATCTGAGTTGAGAGTGCTGTCCAGAGCGGTCACAATGAAGCACTGTGGGATAGCTCCTGGAGGCCAATAACGTCAAATTCCATCCACACTACCCCAATTCTGACCCCCTAAGGCTGATTTTATCGCTAATCCCCTCATCGGAGGTGGAGTAAAGAAACTGGTTTAAAGGGCCCTTTAAGTCGAAAGAAAGGGCTTCGTCGTGTGAACGTGTCCAGGCTTAATTCGATTTAACACTGCTAAAGTTGACCTAAACTCGTAGTGTAGACCAGGCCTGTGATAACAACGTCTAAATCCATTTGTGGATTTGGACCAATGTGTTCCAGCAGTCAGATCTGAGTGAGAGTCCAGCAGTGAGGCCCTTTATGCCCCAGAGGGCATTCCCTCTGATTGAGGAGGCAGCAGCTTGCTTCTCACCTGCGGGAGGCACTGTGGGAGTAATACTGAATCAGTGAATTTCCTGGCTCTTCTGACCACATCTCCTTCTTGGCCATCAACACCAATGTTTGAGGCAATGCCACTCTCTGAACAGGACAGTAGGCAGCAACTTTGAGCCACAGCATCCTGGTCTCCTGAAAGACTCTTTGCTGCCAGGGACCTCCACCATGGTTTAAACTGGCATATTTCGGTGTAAATCCTGGAGTCAATCTAGCCTCCAATCTAGGTGAATGCTATTGTCACTGTAAGTGGCAGCCTGTTCTCAGTAGGAGAGGGAGCCTGAAAGAACTGGTGTGTACAGCAGGCTGTCCTAGATCTGTAAGAACCAGTAGTGGCCCCTGCTGGCAGGGGATCAGGACAGCGTAGGTGTCTTGCCATGAGGAAACTGGAGCTGAAAGTTTAAGACTTTGGGAACTGACTGACTTGATCGGAAGGAACCTTGAGGGAAACCAGACTGGAGGAGGAGGCTCAGAATGGGAAGATTTCCGTACAAGAATTGGACTAAAATGCCAGGGTTAATGAATAAGACCACAGGAAGGGAGATTTTGTGGTGAACTTGAAAATATAGTGTGTGTTTATATAGAAGAGGGAAATGGAGGCGCAGTGGCACTGGGTGTCAGCGAGATGAACTGCACCCTCACAACTATATAACTAATATTGCAGCTTTTATTCAAAACATTTCTTGAAGTGCACTTTAAATGTGTTGGGCCAGATCCCCAGTTGGTTTATATCAGAGTAGCTCATTGGTTTCATGACACTACACCAATTTACAACAACTGAGGATCTGGCCTATTGTTCTTTGGAACTCAGTGTTATGATCATTAAGTTAATTTTTTGTGTCAAGTCAAAGCAATGGAACTGCCATGGAATGACTACCTCAAAAGATGTCCAAACCCCTCAAAAACTTGTTCTAAGACAGCAATAAAAACATGTATAAATAAGAGCCATAAACTAGGTTATACTGTTTTGTACTGTTTGTTAACTTTGATTAATAGTGTACTTAAAGTGTCTAGCACTTAACAATGCATCAGAATTTATAAGAACAGCAACTACACAGTGTACCCTCCAGGGATAAATAACCTCTCAACATTATGGGTGTATTGAAGTTAAAGAGAATTTTGGTTGAGTAAGGATTGAGTGAATGACCTTGTGATTATGTACGCAGAAATTTTTCATCTTCAATCTCTGGTGAAAACAGGAATTGCTGGAATGAAGGAATTGCTGATACATGCATTCATAGAATTATGAATGCTCCATTATGTGCTACTAAATGTTTTAATGTTCAAAAACAATAAACCACACTTCCTATTGGAACATATTCTGATCTTGTTTACAACAGAGTGACTGTTGAAATCTGTAGCATCACTCTGAACTGAATTAAATCTGGTAAGTGATAGCAGAATTTGGCCTATTTTGTTTAATCAAGTGCCAGTCATTTACTCTCTAAATTTACAAAGCAAATTGTACATACAGTCTGCTGAGGCAGATTCTCACCCCTGCTCTACTTTCTTTGTACTGCTCTGCTGGCACACAGAGAGCAGAGACTGCCCAGAAATCCCATTCTGGGATTCCCCTGGTTTGGTCCTTTGCAGATCATAGCTAGGCTGGCATAGGTTAGAGCAGCACTAAGGGGGCTATATATTACATGTTAACAATTATACTGAGGAAGGTTCATTTATTATCATTGAATTCATTCCTGCTTATTAGATTGTTAATGAACATGTTAAATAAGATCCAAAATGTATCCTTGCAGAACCCCCCTAGCCATCTCTGCCAAATCAATATGCTACCCCCATTTTATCATTACCATTTGTTTTTGGTCTTTAGTCACTTTTCACTTCATGGGACAATCCTTCCTTCCAAGCCAAACTTTGCAGAATGTCATGAAACATTGTACCAAATACCTTATTAAACTCAAGATAGATCATATCTCTTGCATTTTCTTTATCTGCTAATTTTGTAGCTTTATGTAAAACAAACAAAAAACAAACCAATCAGGTTTGTCTGCCATGTTATGTTCATTATAAACCCATGTTGCTTTTTGCACACAATTCTATGCATTATCCTTTGATGGGCTGATTTTCAAAGGTGCTGAGCATCAGTGCCTCCCACCAACTTCATTGAGATTTGTGAGTGCTTAATTCTTCTGAAAATCAAGCTAGAGATACATACAGATTTTTTTCTCTTACCATTTGTTTTATGTTGTTCTTATTGTTAATATTTATACTAAGCCATATATATATATAAGGCACTGTACAACTGGTGGACTATGCCAGCCAAATTACGATACTCTTAACTGTATGGTTTTTTTATACCAATAGCTATTTTACACAGTCTTCATTATTTCCTAAAATGTCCATGTGATGGGGTATACCAGAGGGATCTCAGAATCCCACTTCTGATATCAGTGATCACAGGGTCTGCCCAGTAGTGCCCCCTGCTGATCTTGTGGTGCTGTAGACACTCATGCCTCAGTTTTCCCCTTTCTCAGGGCTCCCCAAGAACTCTGCACAGTCTAAGAGTATAAAATAAAAGTGCCCTGCTGAGATTCCACTTTACTCAATCCAAATGAACTTGATATAAAGTCTTGCCCCTTCAGACCAGGGGGTTGTGTGTTTCTCAGTCCTGCCCTCGGCCCAGGGGGCAATACAGCCCTCCTATCTGGGGGCCCATGGTCTCTGGGATTGTCCTCCTGCCTCCCAAACAGGTGCTCCTCCCTATAACTGATCCCTTTTTCCCAGGTGCTAGTTATTCAATGAACTGCCTAGATGGACTCATTCCCCTTATATGACCTCATCACATTATCTGGGCCTGGACTTGTTCCAGGATTGTTGTCTCCTTTAGAGCATCATTCAAATCCAAGTATGCAGACTCCAGGCAGATTGAGTACAGAGGTGTCAGGGAGATAAAATTCATTCTCTTCCTTTGGAAACTCAGAGCCAGGGTAGGAGGCTACTATGCAGCTACTTGCAGTTGCTCTTCTAGCTGTGTGGGTGCCGGGGCCAAAGGATCTATGTTAAGAGTGTAAAATAGGCAACCATATTACTTAGGCAACCATCCTCACACCAAAACCTGCTTTCATAACACATTTGAGGGGACCATGGGCAGACAGAATCAATTAAGTCAGATACATAATGATCAAGAGGCACAATTATCCACCATAATCTGACCTGCTTGGTCTGCACTATACATGTTCCATATATTGGAGTATTTTTTATTTGAGTGGAATTCACCAGGCTCAGAGGCTCCATGCGAGGCACACTGAACTTCTGTAAGCCTTGCATAGTTTCTCAGTGCAAGGGTAAGAATGGCTGTCAGGCAGATGGCAGGAAACATCTGCACTCCAGAGAGGCCTCCTGCTGGCCACAAATTGATCCAGAAAGGGCTGTTGAGGGAAGGCCAAGATGCATCTTATGTGAATCAAGTACTCCTGAGGGAGTTCTGCACCAAAAAAAAATTCTGTGCACCATATTGTAAAATTCTGCAAATATTTGTCAAATGTGGAGGCTCCAACATGGCAGTGGGGAGCACCCTGCAGCCACCCCAAGGACATGAACTTGGCAGGGAGGCTGTACCCAACCCTGACACAACACAAGGGCCAGGCCTGCCCCAGAAACACCATGGTGTCCTACCCCTCTGTTCTGGAAAAAATGCAAAATACCAATTTAAAGTTACCTTTATAAACCTAATATTAGTGGTATTCCCTACAAATTGGCATTACTGTTTGCAAGTCAGACACATTTTAAAAACAAAATTCCATTTTCTATTCCTGGGTTTTCATTACTGTATTGGATACTTTTTAAAAAAAAAAAAAAAAAAAAAAGGCAGTTTATTTATCCACAGAGGAACAGCTTCAACAGTAGAAATTGAGGGAGACTTGCCTCAAGCTATGACCTCCTAGCCAAGTGGCTAGGGCACTCACCTGAGTGGTGGGAGATACTGTTCAAATTTCTTCTCGTCAGGCAAAGGAGGGACCCATAGTTCACCCACATCCTGGCTAACCACCCTACCCTAACCATTGTCCTAAAAGTTGAGGGAGCTCTTCCCCCTCACCTCACCCTCCATCCCCCACTTGCAAGAAATACCTTAAGCGCTGTCACTGTGCCTCTGTGGGTCACAACTGAATACCAATTTTATCAAACAAAAGGGTTCTTCTGATCCCAAAGGACCAGCCACATACCCAGGTCAATATATAATAATCATACTGTTGCCAATCCTTTATCTAAAATTTAAAGATTTATTTCAGGGCTGTTGATTGATCTGTTAACTCATAAGATTAACAGTACAATTAAAACTGCAATTAGAGTTAAACAATTGAATAACTGAAATGTATTCAATATTTTAGGTGTTTTTCTACATTTTCATATATAGTCTGTGTTGTAATTGAAATCAGTGTAAATTTTATTTTTGCACTGTAAAATGAAAAAAGTATTTTTCCATTCACCTCATACAAATACAGTAGTGCATGCAATCTTTGTGGTGAAAGTGCAACTTACCAATGTAGGGTTTTTGTTGCATAACGGCACTCAAAACAATGGACTTGTAGGCTCTGAAGTTTTCCACTTGGTCCTACTTGTTCAGCCAATCGCTAAAAGAAACAAGTTTGTTTACATTTACAGGAGATAATGCTGCCCACTTCTTTTATACAATGTCACCAGAAAGTGAGAACAGACATTTACATGGCACTGCTGTAGCCAGCATTGCAAGGTATTTATGTTCCAGATATGATAAACATTCATATGCCCCTTCATGCTTCAGCCACCATTCCAGAGGACATGCTTCCATGCTGACAGTGGTTTTGTGTTTTAATGCATTAATTAAATTTGACTGAACTCTTTGGAGACTTGTATGTCCCCTGCTCTGTTTTACCCACATTCTGACATATATTTCATGTTATAGTGGTATTGGATGATGAGCCAGCACATGGTCATTTTAAGAACACTTTCACAGCAGACTTGACAAAACACAAAAGGTACCTGTGATAAATGAAGGGGTGGGACAGCCAGCTATAAAGTCCCTCTTGGTTTACCTGTAAAGGGTTTAAAAAGTGCCCCCCCCCCCAGGTAAAGAAAAGGGAGTGAGCTCCTGACCAAAAGAGCCAATGGGAAAGCTAGAACTCTTTAAAATGAGAAAATAGCTTTCCCTTTGTCTCTAGTCCCTCTTGGCTGAAGAGACAGGCAACAGGAATGCTGTGTGATTCCATACTTAGAATGATTCATTGGGACAGGGGGATGTTTAGATGGATGTGCTCAGATTTCTTTATTTTGGCTTGTGGACATCTTCTGTGCTAAGCTCATATGTTTTTCTTTGTAATGTTAAGCTGGACCCCAGGGAGCCATTCCTGGTGTTAACCCCTTTTCAGTTGCTCTATAACATCTGGAAAATCAGGCTATTGCTAGATGTTTCATTTCTTTTTTAATAAAATTTATCTTTTCAAAAACCTGATTGGTTTTGTCTGTGCATATGTCTACCAATTAGCTGGTGGCAACAGCTGGGTTTCCCTTTGTTTTTTCTTCTCCGCTTCCCCACAGGAGGGGTGGAAAAGCCAAGGGGCCTCAGGGGAAAAACTTCCCAAGTGAGTTTTTCCAGGATTTGCAAGAGGCAGCTTTTTCACTTGGGTGGTGGCAGTATTTACCAAGCCAAGGTCAGAGAAAAGCTGTAACCTTTGAAGTTTAATACAAGCCTGGAGTGGCAAGTATTGTTTGTTTTTAGAATCCTTGCAGGCCCCCACCTTCTGCACTCAAAGTGTCAGAGTGGGGAATCCACCTTGACATGGTGGCAGAGTGGTAGGATCACTTTGAACCAGAAGGACACACTTTTCCTTTTGGCTACTGCAAAGCCAGGAAGTCCAACAAGCAATTTTTTTTCTTTGTGGCAATGAAATAGCTAGGCTAGAGTAGAGCAGCCTGTGCATGAGGCTGAGGTCAGACACCAAAATACCAGAGCAGCACACCATGGAGGAGACAGACACAGATCAAGCCCAGACATCCAGCTACATGACAGAAATGCAGGGAGGGGATGGGGCACCAAGAACTTCCCAGGAGGGAAGGGTCAGCCCTCCCCAACCCAAGATCTAGGTTCCAGGATGGAGGGATGCCTTTAACTCAGGTTGAGTTCTAACTGAGGCAGAAAGGAATTTCTTCCTAGAGATGAATCTGGTTGCTTCCAAATCACTGGAAGAGCCTCAGTCCTTTGGTTAGAATGCTCCCATTAGTAGAAGTCCAGAGGCTGGAGTAGGAAAGAGGCAAAAGGGAGATGTTTCCAGGGCCTATTCTAGCTTCTGCGAAATGAGGGGAATCCCATTGTTCTCACTGTGGAAAATTACAGGTATCAAGATGGTGTTTGGAGTCACATGGGCAAGTCACATGTCCATGTGTGATTTCACTTAGTGGACTTTCCTGTGATGGCCTTGGCTATGACTAAGTGTAGAGAGGCATCTTCCATGGTCCTTTAAGAGATAAAAGGCTCATCAGGAACACTTAACTTGAATAGTCCCTTCAAGATGTGCAGGCTAAATATAGGGTTACCATACGTCCGGATTTTCCCGGACATGTCCGGCTTTTGGGGGTTCAAATCCCCATCCGGGGGGAAATCCCCAAAAGCCGGGCATGTCCGGGAAAATCGGGAGGGAGGGATGGAGGGCTCGGCCGGGCACGGTGCCGGGCCGGGGTAGTGGGGGGTGCGCCGGGCTGCGGGGCCGGGCGGGGAGCCGGTCCGGGGTAGCGGGGGGGGTGCGCGGGGCCGCGGGGCCGGGCGGGGAGCCGGGGGTGCGCGGGGCCGCGGGCCGGTCCGGGGTAGCAGGGGGGGGTGCGCGGGGCCGGGCGGGGAGCCGGTCCGTGGTAGCGGGGGAGGGGGGGTGCGCCGGGCTGCGGGGCCGGGCGGGGAGCCGGTCAGGGGTAGCGGGGGGGGGGGTGCGCCGGGCTGCGGGGCCGGGCGGGGAGCCGGTCCGGGGTAGCGGGGGGGGGTGCGCGGGGCCGCGGGGCCGGGCGGGGAGCCGGGGGTGCATGGGGCCGCGGGCCGGTCCGGGGTAGCGGGGGGGTGCACGGGGCCGCGGGGCCGGGCGGGGAGCCGGTCCGGGGTAGCGGGAGGGTGCGTGGGGCTGCGGGGCCGGGCGGGGAGCCGGTCCGGGGTAGCGGGAGGGTGCGCGGGGCCGCGGGGCTGGGCGGGGAGCCGGTCCGGGGTAGCTGGAGGGTGCGCGGGGCCGCGGGGCCGGGCGGGGAGCCGGTCCGGGGTAGCGGGAGGGTGCGCGGGGCCGCGGGGCCGGGCGGGGAGCCGGTCCGGGGTAGCGGGGGGGTGCGCCGGGCCGCGGGGCCGGGCGGGGAGCCGGGGGCGCGCGGGGCCGCGGGCCGGTCCGGGGTAGCGGGGGGGGTGCGCGGGGCCGCGGAGCAGGGAGCCGGTCCGGGGTTGCGGGGCCGGGCCGCCGGGGGGTGCGCTGGGCTGCGGGGCCGGGCGGGGAGCCGGTCCGGGGTAGCGGGGGGGTGCGCCGGGCCGCGGGGCCGGGCGGGGAGCCGGGGGCGTGCGGGGCCGCGGGCCGGTCCGGGGTAGCGGGGGGGTGCGCGGGGCCGCGGGCCGGTCCGGGGTGGCGGGGGGGGGTGTGCGCGGGGTCGCGGAGCCGGGAGCCGGTCCGGGGTTGCGGGGCCGGGCCGCCGGGGGGTGCGCTGGGCCGCGGGGCCGGGAGCCAGTCCGGGATAGCTGGGGGGGTGCGCTGGGCCGCAGGGCCCGAGCCGACCCAGGCTGGAGCCGCCGGGGGGGCCAGCCTGGGCCGCGCCTCCTCCCCCCACACACACCCCCCTTACCTGCTTCAGGCTTCCCGCGAATCAAATGTTCGCGGGAAGCAGGGGAGGGGGCGGAGACTTTGGGGAGTGGGCGGGGCTGGGGGCGGGGCCGGGGCCCGTGGAGTGTCCTCCATTTGGAGGCACAAAATATGGTAACCCTACTAAATATCATGTGGGTGTTACCACAGGAGCAAATATCTGAAATACAGGTACATTGTTAATATTCATAACTTCAGATACAAAAATATACATGCATACAAATAGCATAAGCTTCAAATCATAACCTTTCCATAGACACCTTACTTGACATACTTTGTACAAGATTTGTTGCAATTATCTAACAGTGGTAGCAACAATCTACATGGTCATATTTTATCAGATAATGTCACATGTGCATAACTCCAGGAGAGGGTTCATTGCAGAGAATTGCAAGCAGAGCTATGGTTCTCAGTAGCCTGGACTTAAACACCTAATGCTGATGAGAGGAGTGTCCTAAGCCCTCCCCCTTTCAGAATCTCCCATTGCTATTTTAGTAGTGCCCTGCTTTAGTATGCTGGCTTCTGTGAATTGCAGGTGCCTCTCTCCTCATTCATTGTATAGGGAGGCTAGGTGCCTAACTCTGTGATTCACAAAGCCTGTATTGTTCCTGTGATATTTTAGGTGCTTAAAAGTTAGGTGTTGCAAAGCTTAGCATCACAGAAATTCAGACCCTTTATGACTTTCCATAATACATTTAATTTTTCAAATTTTCTATACACTTTAAGTGAGGTGTGAGTGCCCTCTTGTGTTTGAACAAATTATTTGAATGCAGTTCAAGATAACTAGTTCATGTGCCTTGTGTGTATATACTTTAATAAAGTTATTTCAAGCCTTGACTTGCTCTCAAAGGCCTGATCCTGCTGTCCTATGTGTGAATCTCCCAATGAAATCAGGGGGAACTATTTGTGCTAATGAACTACTGGATCATTAAGACAATTTAAACAAATCAATTAACATTTCCTGTATCTGAGATCAATCCTCTCTGCACATCTATCTATGCTAGACAAATGCTTAAATAGACCACTTACATCTTATTCCTTGAAGAATCTTAGATGTGGCAAACAGTAGTTATAACTACTAATATTGGCTCAATGAACTAGCATTATTTCCTACCTGCATGGAATATTTTAAGTAGATTTGATACCTGAGATGATAGGGTATTTCTATCATTAAGATGTGATTCCCACTTAAACACCCTTCAAAACTATTTCTTTTATTGTGATCAGATAATCTGACCACCTATATAATACAAGCAACAGAACTTCACCAAAATAATTTCTTTTGAACTAGAGCATTATGAAGTGCTGTGTATAAAAAGCTTAAAGTACAATTAGTTCAAAATATGAGTAACGAAGGAATACTAGCATTATTCAAAACTGAACCATAGTTTTATAACACAATTTAAGGCAAGAATGATGGTAACAAATGGTTACCTACCTTTCTGTAACTGTTCTTCCAGGTGTGTTGCACATGTCCATTCCCCTGTGTGTACCCTGTCTACTTGTCAGGTTTTTTCCGCTCTGTGGTACCCATCAGGGTGGCTCAAGCACCCTCTGTTGCACACACCCCTGTGTGCTGGTATAGGAGGGCAGGGCTGCCCCTATTCCCCCTGAGTTTCTTCATACCAGGCGAATAGGATCCAAAAGAGACTAAGGCGGGAGGGTTGTGGAATTGGACATGTGCAACACCTCTCTCAGAACAACTGTTCTAAGAAAAGTGATTACCTATTTTTGTGAGTGACAGCACATCCATTTCAGTGTAGTTGATTCACAGGCAAACCTGCATGGAGGTGGGCCTGGATCTACCTGAACAGTGATTGTCAGACAACCCGTCCAAAACTGGCATCTCTGGACTAACGGGAAATGGCATAATGAGAAGCAAAAATGTGGCCTAATGTCCAAGTTGCTGCTTTACAAATGTCTACAAGCAGCAATCGTGCCAAGAAAGCAGCCAAAGTTGCCTCTTTAGAAGAATGTGCCAATACTCTAGCTGGTGAGGTTATATTAGCCTGTTGGTAGCACAGAAAAATGCAGGAAGAGATCCAGGATGAGATTAAGTGGAAACTGGTAGCCCTTAGCTTTGTCTGCAACTGCAGTGAACAGAAATCTAAAGTACTTCTGACATCCAAAAAATAAAGTTTTTCCTTGTCCCTGTGTGCACAGGGTTTTGGAAAGCACATCCACAAAAAGATTTCCTGGTTAACATGAAAATTAGACTGCTTTTATGAGAAGTCTGCCCTCACCCAAAACACAAACTCTCCCTTTATGGAAAGCTGTATAGAGAGGCTCTGATAATCAGGCTCTCAACTCACCCACCCTTCTGGCTGAGGTAACTGCAACTAGAAATGTTACCTTCATAGAGGGGTGTAGGCAGCAAGTTGCAAGGGGCTCAAAGGATAGTCCTAGCAAAGTTGATGGGACTAAGTTCAGATCCCGAGGAGGGATGGGATTTTGTGGGTGGGAATACAATCTTACTAAGCCCTTTAGGAATCTGACAATGGGGTTGGAGAAAAGGAATCTACTATCCACTAAGACATGCAAAGCCAAAATTGCTATTAGCTCTATAAAAGTGAATCTGGCAGCTAAAGTCTGGTTTTAGAGCTAGAAGATAGTCCAGCATGAGGTCCAGGAGTGTCTGCTCTGGACGTACACCTGTCTGATGAGACCAAATAGCTGGCTAAGTGAAGCACTTCTCAAAGTGTTCCTAGTTGAAGGACATTCTGAATAGCAGAAAACCCACCAGCTGGACCCTGGGAAGTAAAGGAATTGGAGGGAAGGCATACAGGAGAGAATTCTACCAAGATAGGAGAAAATAATCGGTCACTGAGCCCTCCCCAGGAACAGAACTGATGAACTTTCTGTTTTTTGTTGCAAACAGGTCCACTGGGTAAGTCCCCAGAGCTGGAAGTTGGATCTGGCCACATCTGGATGTATTGCCCACTCATGGTGATCTCAGAAGGCCCTGCTCAGATAATCCAGGGAAACAGAATACATTAGCAGAAGGTAAGCAGCCCTGAGATGAATTCAGTTGGTTATACAAAAGTCCCATAGGCACATTGCCTCCTGGCACAGTTTGGTTGATGGTGTCCTTCCCTGCCTGTTTATGTAAAACATGGTCACCAAATTGTGTTAGAATTAATTTTTTCTTACTACATGGAGGAGAAAGGCCAAGCAGGCTATACATACCACTGATAATTCCCTGATATTTTTGAGTTGTTAGACCTGGAGATGACCAGTCACCCTGAGGCTGCAGGGAACCCCTATCTGTGACTAGAGTGAGGGTTTGTAATGGGGCGGGGGTGGGGCAAAGAGAAAACCCTACACAAACTTTCAGAGGGTCCATCCACCAGTCCAGAGATGACAAAATTATTATTCCAGAGCTACCAGTGTCCCTTTTCAGCTAGGCATTCCGGTCGAAAACCAGACACCTGGCAATCCTACTATTGGCCCGAGTCAATAGCATAGCCCTCGCTGTCAGGGCAGTGTGGCCTAGAGGCCAGAGTCAATAGTATTGATGAGCTGGGTCACCACCCCAGGGTGGGTGGTGGCTACAGTAGGGGGACCCAGGCCCTTCCTCTCCACTGGGTCCCAACCCAGGGTCCTGTTGGTGGTGCGGTTGCTCACCACCAGCTTAGCTGGGATTCTGCCACAACAAACCAAGCTAGTCTCCAGTTCTACAACAGACTCCCCACAAAGTTTCCCTGAGTCACTTTCTACCTGATTCTCCATGGCTTGCCATCTTAGGATTTCCACAGTCTCCCCTCTTTCAGTGGTGTCCTGAGCATGGAGGTCATGAGGAGTCTGTCTAGATGGCCTACGCATCCTGGAGTGCAGGCAGTCCTTTGACAGGAGTCAGCGGTGCACTCCTTCCTCTCAAGTGGTCAGTCCAGACTGATCTGCTTGGTTTCCTTTTTATATCTTGTTTTCAGCTGGAGCATGCCCAGCATAGCCAAGAGGGCATGGCCGCCTTGGCCCAAAGAAGGATTAACCCTTCCTGCACCAGTGCAGGATTGGTACACACTGGCTCTTTGGGGTTCAGAACATTTTGTATAGTGAGCAGAGTTTTTTAAAAACTCCTCACCTTACTGAGGGTATGTCTACACTACGAAATTAGTTCGAATTTATAGAAGCCGGTTTTATTGAAATCGGTTGTATACAGCCGATTGTGTATGTCCACACAATAAAATGCTCTAGGTGCTCTAGTCGGCAGACCGCGTCCACAGTACGAGGCTAGCGTCGACTTCCGGAGCATTGCACTATGGGTAGCTATCCCACAGCTATCCCACAGTTCCCGCAGTCTCCGCCGCCCCTTGGAATTCTGGGTTGAGATCCCAATGCCCGGATGATGCAAAACAGTGTCGCGGGCGGTTCTGGGTACATGTCGTCAGGCCCCTCCCTCCCCCGTCACAGCAACGGCAGACAATAGATTCACGCCTTTTTACCTGGGTTACCTGGGTTACCTGTGCAGACAACATGGAGCCCGCTCAGCACAGCTGAGCTCACCGTCACCATATGTCCTCTGGGTGCCGGCAGACGTGGGACTGCATTGCTACACAGCAGCAGCTGCTAACTGCCTTTTGGCAGTAGACGGTGTAGCATGAGTGATAGCCGTGGGGCTGGCAGCCGTAGGGCTGCATTGCACCAGCCCCTTCCAGGCGATGGTATATTATGACTGGTACCCGTCGTCGTCGTACTGGAGTGGCTGTCAATCATGGCCACCTGGGCAGACATGCTACTGTCTCGATGATGACG
The DNA here is from genome assembly GCF_027887155.1 of Malaclemys terrapin pileata. Lineage (NCBI taxonomy): Eukaryota > Metazoa > Chordata > Testudines > Emydidae > Malaclemys > Malaclemys terrapin. The sequence continues at coordinate 142,622,974 of NC_071507.1, forward strand.
GTTACCAGTCATAATGTACTATTTTCTGCCAATTGCCCAATATTGTCTGCTAAGCACCCAGAAGAGGCCGAGGGCGATGCTGGGTGCTGGCGGACGTGGGGCTGGCAGACATGGGGCTGCATTGCTACACAGCAGCAGCCCCTTGCCTTTTGGCAGATGATGGTATATTATGATTGGTACCCATCATCATCATACTGGTATGGCTGTCACTCATGCTGCAGCATCGGCTGCCACCTTAAGATGTAAAAAATAGATTTATTCTGTGTTCATTTGCTTCCCCTTCCTCCGTGAAATCAACGGCCTGCTAAGCCCAGGGTTTCCAGTTTAATCTTTGGGGGGACCATTCTGTGTGACAGTTGTTTGTGTTTCTCCCTGTTCCTGTACCTGTACGCCATGTCGTCACTTGGCCCTCCCTCCCTCCCTCCCTCCCTCCCGCCCTCCTTCTCCTGGTCCATCAGATACTACTTTCGCGCCTTTTTTCTGACCAGGCGCCATAGCTAGCACTGGGATCATGGAGCCCGCTCAGATCACCGCGGCAATTATGAGCACTATGAACACCACGCGCATTGTCCTGGAGTATATGCAGAGCCAGAACATGCCAAGGCGAAACCCGGACCAGGCGAGGAGGCGATTGCAGCACGGCGACGAGAGTGATGAGGAAATTGACATGGCCATAGACCTCTCACAAGGCACAGGCCCCAGCAATGTGGAAATCATGGTGTCACTGGGGCAGGTTGATACCGTGGAACGCCGATTCTGGGCCCGGGAAACAAGCACAGACTGGTGGGATCGCATCGTGCTGCAGGTATGGGACGATTCCCAGTGGCTGCGAAACTTTCGCATGCGTAAGGCCACTTTCATGGAACTTTGTGACTTGCTTTCCCCTGCCCTGAAGCGCCAGAATACCAAGATGAGAGCAGCCCTCACAGTTGAGAAGCGAGTGGCGATAGCCCTGTGGAAGCTTGCAACGCCAGACAGCTACCGGTCAGTCGGGAATCAATTTGGAGTGGGCAAATCTACGGTGGGGGCTGCTGTGATCCAATTTGCCAGGGCAATGAAAGACCTGGTGATAGCAAGGGTAGTGACTCTGGGCAACGTGCAGTCAATAGTGGATGGTTTTGCTGAAATGGGATTCCCAAACTGTGGCGGGGCCATAGACGGAACCCATATCCCTATCTTGTCACCGGAGCACCAAGCCACCGACTACGTAAACCGCAAGGGGTACTTTTCAATGCTGCTGCAAGCCCTGGTGGATCACAAGGGACGTTTCACCAACATCAACGTGGGATGGCCGGGAAAGGTACATGATGCTCGCGTCTTCAGGAACTCTGCTCTGTTTCGAAAGCTGGAGGAAGGGACTTTCTTCCCGGACCAGAAAGTGACCATTGGGGATGTTGAAATGCCTATCGTGATCCTTGGGGACCCAGCCTACCCCTTAATGCCATGGCTCATGAAGCCGTACACAGGCAGCCTGGACAGGAGTCAGGACCTGTTCAACTACAGGCTGAGCAAGTGCCGAATGGTGGTGGAATGTGCATTTGGACGTTTAAAAGCGCGCTGGCGCAGCTTACTGACTCGCTCAGACCTCAGCGAAAAGAATATCCCTATTGTTATTGCTGCTTGCTGTGCGCTCCACAATATCTGTGAGAGTAAGGGGGAGACCTTTATGGCGGGGTGGGAGGTTGAGGCAACTCGCCTGGCCGCTGATTACGCGCAGCCAGACACCAGGGCGGTTAGAGGAGCACAGCAGGGCGCGGTGCGCATCAGAGAAGCTTTGAAAACGAGTTTTGTGACTGGCCAGGCTACTGTGTGAAACTTCTGTTTGTTTCTCCTTGATGAACCCTCCAACCCCCCCCCCCCGACCCGGTTCACTCTACTTCCCTGTAAACCAACCACCCCACCCCACCCTCCCCTCCCCCTTGCAGAGGCAATAAAGTCATTGTTTTTTCACATTCATGCATTCTTTATTAGTTCCTTACAGAGGTAGGGGGATAATTGCCAAGGTAGCCTGGGATGGGTGGGGGAGGAGGGATGGAAAAGGACACACTGCATTTTAAAACTTTAACTCTTATTGAAGGCCAGCCTTCTGATGCTTTGGCGATCATCTGGGGTGGAGTGACTGGGTGGACGGAGGCCCCCCCACCGTGTTCTTGGGCGTCTGGGTGAGGAGGCTATGGAACTTGGGGAGGAGGGCTGTTGGTTACACAGGGGCTGTAGCGGCGGTCTCTGCTCCTGCTGCCTTTCCTGCAACTCAACCATACGCTCGAGCATATCACTTTGATGCTCCAGCAGACGGAGCATTGCCTCTTGCCGTCTGTCTGCAAGCTGACGCCACCTATCGTCTTCAGCCCGCCACTTGCTCTGTTCTTCCCGCGATTCAGCCCGCCACCTCTCCTCTCGTTCATATTGGGCTTTTCTCATCTCCGTCATTGACTGCCTCCACGCATTCTGCTGTGCTCTATCAGCCTGGGCGGACATCTGCAGCTCCGTGAACATCTCGTCCCTCGTCTTACGTTTTCTCTTTCTAATGTTCACGAGCCTCTGTGAAGGAGATACATTTGCAGCTGGTGGAGGAGAAGGGAGAGGTGGTTAAAAAGGACACATTTTAGGGAACAATGGGTACACTCTTTCATTACAAGGTCGCATATTTCGGCTTGCAGGCAGCCATCGTAGGCCACAGTGTTTTGGCTTTTTTAACCTTCTTAACATGCGGGAAAGGATGCAAACAGCAGCGCATTTCCCATATCAAGGATGAATTGGGTTGTCCATTTAAAATGGGGTTTCAATGTAAAAGGAGGGGGCTGCGGTTTCCCGGTTAACATGCGGCACAAACACAAGTAAACCACCCCCCCCCACACACACACACACACGATTCTCTGGGATGATCACTTCACCCCTCCCCCCCACCGCGTGGTTAACAGCGGGGAACATTTCTGGTCAGAAGAGCAGGAACGGGCGCCTCTGAATGTCCCCTTAATAAAATCACCCCATTTCAACCAGGAGAGCTTTCTGGAGATGTCCCTGGAGGATTTCCGCCCCATCCCCATACACGTTAACAGACTTGCTTGCTTTTTTTTTGTAATGTTTACAAATATTTACAAAGTTACACTCACCAGAGGTCTCCTGTGTGCCCTGAGGGTCTTGGGTGAGTTCGGGGGTTACTGGTTCCAGGTCCAGGGTCACAAACATATCCTGGCTGTTGGGGAAACCGGTTTCTCCGCTTCCTTGCTGCTGTGAGCTACCTACAGTACCTCCATCGTCATCTTCCTCGTTCCCCGAACCGTCTTCCCTGTGTGTTTCTCCAGTGAGAGAGTCATAGCACACGGTTGGGGTAGTGGTGGCTGCACCCCCTAGGATCGCATGCAGCTCCGCGTAGTAGCGGCAAGTTTGCGGCTCTGCCCCGGACCTTCCGTTTGCTTCTCTGGCTTTGTGGTAGGCTTGCCTTAGCTCCTTAATTTTCACGCGGCACTGCTGTGTGTCCCTGTTATGGCCTCGGTCCTTCATGGCCTTGGAGATCTTTTCTAATACTTTTCCATTTCTTTTACTGCTACGGAGTTCAGCTATCACTGCTTCATCTCCCCATATGGCGAGCAGATCTCGTACCTCCCGTTCGGTCCATGCTGGAGCTCTTTTGCGATCCTGGGAGGACTCCATGACGGTTACCTGTGCTGATGAGCTCTGCGTGGTCACCTGTGCTCTCCACGCTGGGCAAACAGGAAATGAAATTCAAACCTTCGCGGGTCTTTTCCTGTCTACCTGGTCAGTGCATCTGAGTTGAGAGCGCTGTCCAGAGCGGTCACAATGAAGCACTGTGGGATAGCTCCCGGAGGCCAATAACATCGAATTCCGTCCACACTACCCCAATTCCGACCCGCAAAGGCCGGTTTTATCGCTAATCCCCTCGTCGGAGGTGGTGTAAAGAAACCGGTTTAAAGGGCCCTTTAATTCGAAAGAAAGGGCCTCGTTGTGTGGACGTGTCCAGGCTTAATTCGGTTTAACGCTGCTAAAGTCGACCTAAACCCGTAGTGTAGACCAGGCCTTAATCTATGGGCTGATTGGGAGCCAGAGAACTAGAATGCAATAAAGGGGGCTGTGTGATTACTTTTTTTCAGCTCAATAACCAGTGCGGGGGATCAGGAGCACAGTTTGACTGGATAGTGAATCTAACTTCAGTGTTAACCACCAGTTCTGGGAGAATATGCTCTCCTTTTGCAGCCTGCCCTGACCGTGGCATTTTCAGTGAGGGCTACACTAGGCACCCCAAGTCACAGTAGGTGACAAGTGTTCTGGGGAGATCCTCTCCCCTGAATGCTTTGCAGAGTCTCTGCCTCTGTCTGGATTCAGTACCAATACAGTCGAGTGAGGACTTAGATCTTCCTCAAGCTTTCTTTGGTACAAGCTAATGGGACTGAGGAGTCACTATATGAGGTGGTGCCACCCCAACTCCCCTCAGATCCTTCACACTGAACATCTAGGGGAAGACTCCAATTCAGAGGGGATGGAGGGCAGGTTGTGGAATACACATCTGCATCACACCTCAAAGAACCACGCTTACAGTTAATAACCATTTCCTTTTTTGAGTAGATGCAGATGTGTATTCAAGGTAAGTGACTCATAAGCAGCCCCACCTGTAAAGGATGGGACTCAGTCAATCAAAGTAGGTATTGTCGGACCATTCTTCCAACATTAGCATCTGCCCTGGAAGATGCAGTGATTGCGTAATAGTCCGTAATATGTATCTATTGATTGCCATGTGGCTGCCCCATAAATGTCCAATATGGAAATGTCAAGGAATGCTACTGATGTTGTCTGCACCTTTGTCGAGTGAGTCAGTGTCAGCTATGCCTCCTTAGCACATATGATCTCATATGCAGTGCTAAAATAAGAAGTTTCCAAGGCAACTTGTTGGGGGCGGGGGAGTGCATGGAGGGTCCAGTGCCTCCAGAAGCTGCCCTGGTGGCAAGAGGAAGGGGTGGGGCCAGAGCAGCTGCCTCAGGGAGAGCTTGACTGCAGTGGAGGCAGGCTTCCCTCTGCCTGCAGGCTTAGCTTCCAGGGATAGCGGTTGAGTGAGCCGGAGTGTGCGCACGCACACTCCCCTGGCATGTTCAGCACATCCCCAGAAGCCGAGCCCGGGCAGGGAGCGGGCTGCCTCTGCCCCCCACCACCCAAGCCAGGCTCTCTCCCAAGCAGCTGCTGCTGTGCACAGAGCATGCTGGGGGGGGGGGGGGGAGCTCAAGCTCAAGCTCACTCAGCTCCTGTCCCAGAAGCTGAGTCCAGGCAGGTAATGGGCTGCTTGCTGCCATCTCTCCCAACCAGGCTCTCTCAGAGGCAGCTGGCTATGCTGCATGGAACAGCAACTGGGAACTACTTGTGACATTATTAATATAATCTGGGACCATACAGAACATGGTTGCAACCAAAGTCCTGTAGTGCCCCCAAATCTTGTATAAAGGGGGTCAAATGAGGTGTCTTAGACAAGGTTATGGTTTACTGGCTATGATTATGCTGTCTATGTTTATCAATTTTGTAGTTGAAGTTGTGAATATTGGCTCTATATTTTCTGTATTTCAAACTTATGCTATGCTTCTAGGAGACATCCCAGACAAGTTGGTGTTAGCTCTGCCTAGCCTGCTTGATGGCCCATTAAGGACCATCAGCCATACAACTGACCCATGGAGAGAAGGCAGATATGCCTTGTAACTCAGCAAAGTAGGCAGGAACTTGCCCATGTGACTCCAGGCTCCATTTTACTGTAATTTTCCACAGTAAGAACAAAGGTGTTCTTACACCTGGAAAAGACTATAAAAGGCTGATGCCTCGTCTCCATCTGGTCTTCAATCCTGCTTCTTACCTCTGGAGAGACTCTACTACAAACTGAAGCTCTGAAAAAAAGGACTGATGACCCATCCCAGCTGGGGATGTATTCCAGAGACTTGATTTGAACCTGCAGTTTATTTCATCACTGCTACAAGCCTAAACCAAGAACTTTGCCATTACTGTATGTAATTGATTCCATTTAACCAATTCTAGCTCTCATCTCTATCTTTCTCCTTTTTATGAATAAACCTTTAGATTTTAGATTCTAAAGGATTGGCAACAGCGTAATTTGTGGGTAAGATCTGATTTGTATATTGACCTGGGTCTGGGGCTTGATCCTTTGGGATCAGGAGAACCTTTTTTCTTTTATTGGGGTATTGGTTTTTATAACCATTTGTCCCCATAACGAGTGACACTGGTGGTGATACTGGGAAACTGGAGTGTCTAAGGGAATTGCTTGTGTGACTTGTGGTTAGCCAGTGGGGTGAGACCCTCTTAGTCTGGCTGGTTTGGTTTGCCTTAGAGGTGGAAAAACCCTAGCCTTGGGCTGTAACTGTCCTGTTTAAGCAACTTGTCCTGAATTGGCACTCTCAGTTGGGTCCCGCCAGAACAGCATTGTTACACTGCTCCGTTCCACTCCCCACCCAGGCCTGGCTGCCAGGGAGGGTGACCAAACGTGCCTCGGGGGAACCAGCACAGCAAGAGGACAGAGCCCCTTCCTGCCCCCACATCCCCTGGTAACATGGGGCACAGCACAGGTGCCAGGCTGGGGGCAGGGAAGGGAGATGATGTGGGGAGGTCATGTGTCCTCCACTTTAGCTGGTGCCCCCAAGTAGAGGGAGGCACCAGTCATGGTCTATGCAGAGACGGCTTGTATCTTTGTGGTCCACATATAAATAAATTAATGGAGATATCCCATCTCCTAGAACTGGAAGGGACCTTGAAAGGTCATCGAGTCCAGCCCCCTGGCTTCACTAGCAGGACCAAGTACTGATTTTGCCCCAGATCCCTAAGTGGCCCCCTCAAGGATTGAACTCACAACCCTGGGTTTAGCAGGCCAATGCTCAAACCACTGAGCTATCCCGCCCCTCTCATACGATATGAACAGGCAAGGCAAAGCACAGAACTGTGTAGTCCTGCTCAGATAAAAGGGTAGACAGTGTCCAATATATGGAGGCATTGCTCCTCCAGCTTAGGGGAAAATATAGGCAAACACACAGCCACTGAGAAACCACCTTGGATAAGAGCATCAGGTGTGACTGGAGCATTACCTTTGTCCTTAGCAGGACCTCCTTACACACATTTCTATCAGGGCCTGTAACTCGCTCACCCTGCCTCCTGGCAGAGGTAATAGCAATCAAGAATGCAGTTTTCTTGACATGGGGGGCAGTGGACAGGGGAAAAGAGGCTTGAATGGAGGCCCTATTAGAGCTACTAAAACCATGTTCAGGTTCTACAAAGGGACCAGCTCTCAGACTGGAGGATGCAGGTAGAGAAGTCCTTTCAGAAATCTCATCACCATGGCATTGGCATTTTTCTTGGATATTTCTGCCAAGTGCACTCAGAGAATTGAGTCAGACACTATTTCTGAAAGTATAGCAGATACTACAAGGTGTCCTGGATGGAAATCCCTGCTGGGTAGGCCCCACAGGCCCAGGACCACTCTTATTAAAAAAAAAAAAAAAAAACACACCTCTTCTACTGGGGGGGGCAGCAACAACAGCTGCCCAGGCTCTGATTCTGGGGACAGGAGCTGACTCTGAGCATGCTGGCAGGCAGCAGGGGTCACTGACTTGCTCAGCCGCTATCCCAGAAGCCCTGCCTGAGCAGGAGGCAGCCTGCTGCTGCCACAGCCAGGCACTCTCCCAGGCAGTTGCTGCACCGCACCAGGCAGCATCCAGGAGTGGCTCTGTCCTGTTCCCTGCCTAGCTCTGGCTGTCAGGAAGAACAGCTGAACGTGCTGGGGGGAGGGAGCCAGCACAGTGGGGGGACAGAGCCTCTGCACACACAGGTAACATGAAGTGGGGTGGAGAGAGCATGGGGTCTGGGGGCAGGGCATGAAGGGGAGGAGATATGGGGAGGTCACGTGTCCTCCCCTTCAGTTGTTTCCCCCCTTCACCCCAGTTTGGGGGGCACCAGTTGTCACAATGCTCTTCCTCCTCGTTCACCCAGGCAGCAGCCACCTTGTAGGGGGCAAGGAACCGATCGCTGGATGCACAGAGTGGTTGCAGTCCTGTGTGAGACGGTCAGGAAGGAGAGGAAGCAGTGTGGGAGGCACAACTGACAGAGCAAGGAGATCCAAGAACCATCACTGTCTCAGCCACGCTGTGGCAACCAGGATGAGCCTAGCTCAATCCACCTTGAGCTTGGCGTTTGAGATAGGAAGGAAGGCATACAGAAGAGTCAACTGCCAGCTGCAGTGGAAGGTGTCCGAGAGGGAGCTTGGGCTGAGACCACCCCAAGAACAGAACAGGTGATGTTTCCTGTTGTCCCTTGTCACAAATAGGTTGCTCATGGGGCTGTCCCACTCTGAAAACAATCTGAGGGACACCTGCCTTCAGAAACCATTTGCTGCTCAGGGAGAAAATCCTGCTGAGATTGGTTTTGGGCTCCCCCTTAGCAAGTCAATAGCTAGTGGGGTGATGTCCTCTTTAGTGCTGAACTGGCACAGGTTGATCATCTCTAGGAAGTGAGATCAGGAGTGGGCTTTTTTTTTTTTTCTCACACAGTACATTGCAGAGGTATTGTCAGTGAGTATGTGAACCACTGAATGCCTGATACAGTCCCAGAAGGCATGACTCATGTTGTGGGTGGCCCAAAGCTTCAACACATTGATGTGGAGTGAGGCTTTGTGTTCCAGCCATTGGCCCTATATCCTCAAGTCCAGATGCACTCCCCTACCCAGAAGGGACACACTGGTAATCGCTGACTTGGTCAGAGAGAGTTAAGCGAAGGGGACTTCTTGGCATACATTGTGTGAGGCCCCCACCAGTGCAAGGACTCCAGGGCAAGTGGAGGAAGGCAAAGATGCAACCTAGAGAACTGGACCACCTGTGTGCAAGTGGACATGTGACCCAACAGGCTCAGCATATGCAGACTGTCATGGAAGGTTGAGATTGTAGACTGAGACACAGCTGTTGAATTTCCTGGAAGGGATCAGTCAGCAGAAACACTCTACTTCATGGAATCCAACAAGGCCCCAATAAATTCTATTTGTTGAGTGGGAGCCATGGTTGACTTCATGATTAGAATGAGTCCCAAATGGTTGAGTAAATGCAGTGGGGTGTTGACATGGCCGGGAACTTCCTCTCTAGAGCAGCCCTTCAGTCATCAAGAGGGGAAGATGTAGATTCACTTCTTCCTGAGGTACGGCATGACCACCACCATGCATTTGAGGACTCAAGGGGCGGAAGAGAGGCTGAAGATGTCATGCTGACAATGACGTTCTCCTGCTACAAAACACAGAAACTTCCTGTGACTCGGTAGAATGGCCACATAAAAATAAATGTCCTGAAGGTCCAGAGCAGCGAACCAGTCATTCTGAGACCAAGCAGGGAGGATAGCTGAGAGTATGACCATGAGGAATCTCATGATGAACTTGAGTCTGTGAAAGTTGAGGATGGGCCTCATCCCACCCTTGAATTTTGGTATCAAGAAATACTGGGAGTAGAACCCATGACTCCATTACTCTTGCAGAATTTCGTCCACAGCTCCCAACGTTAGCGGAGAGCTGACCTGCTCAAAGAGCTGTGTCTCGTGCTGAGGTCTCTGAAGATGGATAAGGAAAGGTGGTGGGGAGGGAGCGTGAAGAGGAACTGGATGATATAGCCTGATCTGACCGTGTCAAAGACCCAGCTGTCAGATAATTGCGACCCAGGCATTGTCAAAGCAGGTCAGTCTGTTCCCAAACAGAGGGACAATGAAGGTGGAAGAACGACAACTGGAATGGTGCCCTGGACTCACTGAAGAGTCAAAATGGGCACTTAGCAGGCACTGAAGAAGAGTGAAAATACTGGCCAAGCCTCGAGTTCGAGCAGTTCCTCTCTTCCTCTTCCTGGGATAGTCTCACTGTTTTGGGGGGAAGGGTTGCATGAAAGGATGCTGTGGCCTATATGACTGTTGTTGCTATGCATCTCTGCATGGGTGACCTGTATAACCCCAAAGACACTCTTAAGGCCATTTATGTGTCTCTCAACCCTGTTGAGTTGTCAAGTTCAGATGGTTTTTAATGCCTTTGTGGTAGATTGGGTAATCAGTGAGTTGGAGAAGGATGCAAACCCTACCGCAAGTGGCAATCTCTGCCAAGATCTAAGTCCTCTTTCACACTCCCATTAGGACTCAACATTAAGCTGACAGAGACCCCCTCAGTGAGGAAAGCCTCTGGATGGCAAGTCCCACCACCACCTCCTCATGATGAGTCAGTAACTGGCATAGATCACCAGGCAGAATGGCAAGGGTGAACCCCCCCTTATTGTGGGGTGGGATAGGCAGCCCCAAGAAAATCTGCTCCCCCTGGCAAGGGTAGCCTCCTCCAGGCATGGGTGAATCCCCCTGGTAAGGTGTAGCCTCCCCCTGTGAAGGGTAATCTCCTTTTCCTTATGAAGAAAAGGAATTTTAATATTCATACTGTAGTGGCGCTGGACCAGGTAAACAACGCCCCCGCTGCTGGTTTTGATGTCACGGCAGGCAGTGTCAAATATGTTAGGGAACTAATTTGGGTTGCTGGACTGATGCATAACTCACTTTTTGTGAGTGGCTGCCTCACTAGACTGAGATGATATGGGAGTGGGGAATTTTGGCTGGTTAGGTGAGGACCAGGTTGATGATGATTTGTTATTTTATGAATAGCTTTTTTAATAATTTGGATGTGGACAATTTTAATCCTAGTTAAGTATTTAGGTACTTTGGACACTTTTTAGCACTAATTTAACTGTTTTTAATAATGCAGATAATTTACAAAATAGCAGCTCATGGAAGGATGAAATTTTTTTTATTTAGAATATTTCGTTGAATGTTGTTGTCCTATATGCCCACAGACTTTAGCAACCTTTGGTAAGTAGGCTAAACATATCAATGTAGTCCATAAGAGTACGACCATTAGAGTTGTATGCAAAAAATGTGGTAAACACTCAGTCCCATAATATAGCTTGCCACTACCCCAAGTGTGTGCCCAAGAACATGGCCACCCCAGATATGGGTTATGCCTGTTTGTTCTGTGGGTCGGCTTTCACGCTAAGTTAGGACTGAGCCAACATACTAGACATAAGCATCCTGAAGTTAGAAATGAGCAAAGGAAGGAAAGTAAGGTGGTTAGGAAGGTTGTTAGTGAGTCTACTCACTCTCAAATATGGACTGAACAAGAAGTTGAACTTCTTACCCGATTAGAGATTATACACATTTGTATTTCTCTTACCTGCATATTTAGAGTTAATTAGGGACTAAAACTAATAAACAAATTTCAGATAAAAGACATAAGTTGGCTAAGAGGGTTAGTAAGGATATTGTTCATTTAAGTAATGAAGGAGTTTGTGATAAGTGTATATTCCCCTAGGGAAAAAAATTCTCCTTTAAGAGAATCCATCGGTGGATAATGTGGTTACATTGTGTAGGCAAGGTAGACAAAGTAGAAAGGCTGAGCAGACTTTAGGTAGTCTGGAGGAAATTGAAAAGTTATTGAGAGAAGCTCATATGGTTTCTGTTGGTTGAGAGATGGTAGAGGAATTGTGTAAATCAGGGGTTGGCAACCTGCAGCACACGTGCCAAAGGTGGCATTTGAGCCAATTTTTACTGGCACGCTGCTGCCAGCCAGGGTCTGGCCACTGGCCCCGCTCAGCCTGCTGCCGGCCTGGGTGAAGGGAACCTCCAGCCAGCAGCAGGCTGAGCAGGGCTGGCAGCCAGGACCCCAGCTGGCAAGAGCCAGTAGACGGAACCCCAGACTGGCAGCAGGCTGAGCCGCTCAGCCCACCGCCGGTTCTGGGGGCTGGCCACTGGCCCCTTGCCAGCTGGGGTCTCTGCCGCCAGCCCTGCTCAGCCTGCTGCTGGCTGGGAGTTCCCTTCACCCAGGCCAGCAGCAGGCTGAGCGGGGCCAGCAGCTGGGACCCCGGCTGGCAGGAGCCGGCAGACGGAACCCTAGACCGGCAGCGGGCTGAGCCGCTCAGTCCGCTGCTGGTCTGAGGTTCCAGCCACTGGCCCCTTGCCAGCTGGGGTCCCAGCCATCGGCCTCGCTCAGCCTGCTGCTGGCTGGGATACCAGTCGCCGGCCCTGCTCACTTCGCTGCTGGGGTACCGGCAGCCAGCCCAGGGCTCTGCTCCTGGCCTGGTCCCAGCACTCTGCAGCCCTTATAAAAAATTACACTAAAATTAGCTTTAAAAACTTGAAAACTGAAAAACTTTGTATATTACAGTAATCGTTAAAACATGTATAATGTTAATACATAAGTTTGATGAAACAAAGTAGTTGTACTTATGTGCCTGTGTTTTCAATGATTTACCTTTTAAAAAAATCTCGCATGCCTCGCACCCCCAGGGGGTGCATGCACCCCAGCTTAAGAACCACTGTACTAAACTAATATCTGCATTTAAATTTAATTTTAAATGAAGCTTCTTAAACATTTTAAAAACATAGTTTACTTTACTTACAATAGTTTAGTTATATAATAGACTTAGACTTCTAAAAACGTTAAAACTTATTACTGGCACACACAACCTTAAATTACAGTGAATAAATGAAGACTCGGCACACCACTTCTGAAAGGTTTCCGACTTCTGGTGTAAATCCTTGATGTTGATTTAAGCAGTGATGCTGAGGAACGAGATGAAGAATGGAAATAGGATAAGGAATAAAGGGAATGGAGATGGAAAGAAGCGGTTGATCTCTACTCAAAGGTATGCTACTAAAAAGGCCCAATACAAATTCTATCAACAGTTATTTCTTAAAGATAAGAAAAGATTGGCATGGATAGTTATGGGAGAACTAAAAGCCAAATGTAGTACTCCCCTGACTGAGATCAAACAATATTATGTAGGTATGTTAGATAATATTGGACATGGTATTATGAGAGGATGGCCCCCCAGATGTTGAGAATGCAGATAATTTATTACTGAGTCGATCTCTATGGAGGAAGTTGGGGAGGCCTCGAGTTATTTGTAAAACTAGTGCCCCAGGCCCTGACAGGGTAATTATTAATTATTTATGGGAAATATTTAATTTGGACTCTCAAATTCTCACACTTTGTATATTTTTTATATATACAGATCCTTATTTATTTTAAAGAAAATAAAACAATTTTAATCCCCAAGGTACAGGATGAGGAAAAATTGGCAAAACTGTCCTCTTGGAGACGGTTGACCATTGCATCTATTTGGATTAGACTGTATACAAAAATGTTAGCCAAGAGATTGACAACTGCAGTTAAAATATGTAACAGACAAAGGGGATTTATTTCAGCCCCAGGGTGTGAGGGGAGTATTTCTATTTTGGATAATTAAATTAAGAGTGAAACGGAATGGGGACAAGTTAGCTATTTTTGTTGATTTGGCCAAAGCCTTTGATTCTGTTGGACGTGGGCATATTATATCTGGCCTTAAGAGGTTTGGCATTAGTGAACATTTTATAGAAGTTATTAGGGATTTGTATAGTAATTGCACTACTAAGGTATAGGTTGGTGGTGATAGTGCTGAGTCCATTTTTATACAGAGCGGGGTAAAACAAGGAGATCCTTTGTCTCCAATTTTATTTAATATAGCTACAGATCCCCTGTTAGTTAAATTAGAATCAGTGGGGTCTGGGTTTTATGTTCAGGGAAATAGTATTACATCATTGGCATTTCCTGATGTGGCAATTTTAAGTAGCTCTTATCGGGGAGGCATAAAAATCTTGATATTTTAGACTGATTTTGTATGACTACTAGTTTACAGGTCAATCTTAAGAAGACCAAAGGGTTTCACATATTACCTAAACATATGACTTATGTGATTAACCCTAAGGAGAATTGGAAATTGGGTAGCGAGAGTATCGACTATGTGCAACCAGGTCAGTTTGAAAAATATCTGCAGGCAAGAATCAACCCCTGGATTGGAATGGGCAATGTCTCTAGAGGTTAAATTGACCGAGTGGTGCGATAGTCTATGCAGGGCTCCCCTTAAGCCTGCCCAAAAATTGGTAAAAGTATGTCTGTAAAATCACCTAGGCTATTTTAGAATTTGCTTTTAGTCAAGCCTCCCTTTTATATTAAGTGGATTGGATGTTTTGGTTAGGAAAGGTGTTAAATATTTTACATCTCCGACAGTGTACTACAGATGGGTTATTTTATGTTCAGGAAAGAGATGGAGGGTTAGCATTAACAAAATTTAGTGTGCAGATTCCCAAAATGTTGATTCATAAATGGAAGAAGCATATAGTCTCAAGGGATAATGGGATTGATTTATCTTTCATTTACACAGGAGAAAATTTAGTGGATTAGATCTTGATTTATAGTGCTGATACTCCTAACCTGAGGAAATGGAGAGATGAGGAATTTTCCAGATGGTGTAGTTTGAGATGTTGGGGTGGGGGTGGTAAGAGGAGGCCCTGAGATATAAACCTTGGTATCAGAGGCCCAGTATGAGGCCTAAGGCCTGAACTAAAGTAATGATCAAGACTTTGCTAACATAAAGCAAAGTTAAGCTGTGAGCCAGAGGCAGGCCCTGCTCACAGAAGCTGGCAAGGAAAGGGCTGATGCTGCAAAAAGAGACATACCTAAAAGATACTGGACACCAGATATCAGAACATTCGTATACTTGTACATTCCACACAGATAACTAGGAACAAGCTGACCCATCCCAATGACAGGGCCAAAAGGGTAATATGATGGATAGAGTTGTTTTGTTCAAACCAACATGTACAAGGTGAGAGGTGGTACCTTACTTTGTAGTGGGGTTGTACCTTGCTACACAGAGGGGTTGCACCTCAAGAAGTCAGGAGTGATGTGTAACTTGTTTGTACCTGTGTAAAAGAATGCACCCCTGGGGTGGTATCTTTGTCTGGCCTAGGGGGCAGGGGAAAGTCTCACCACTGCCTGAGCCGGTCCATTGTCAGGGAGCACATAAGTACTAACTAGCTGCACCTTGGATCTCTGATTCAGGGAGCTGGAGACAGTTTCTCTTCAACAATAAACCTGGCCCAGGTGCCTTCATACCTTACTAGAGTCTGTGGTAATTGGGTTTTCTTGGAGTCTGCTGTGTCCGCTATCTGCACAGACCTGGGGCAGCACACAGAGGGAACACACACACACAGCCAACTGTTATCAACATTGAGCAGAGTACCACACCAGTAGCAGCATCTGACAACAGTGGCTATTAAGTAGGGTAAGAATATTATCAGTAACTTCTTCTTGAAGAGACCTTGTATAGCTAAATCTTCCTCCTTAATTGCTGCATTACAAATGAGGGCTAACATTTATCCAACTAGGGAGACTTTAGTAAGAGGAAGAGTTAATGCTAGGTGTCGATGGGTGGGGATGATCCCCCTAACCTTTCCACATATATCTAGACAGTGCTATAAAACTAAAGATGCTCAGATTAAAAGACATAAGAGGATAGTCTCAGCTGTGATTGATAGTTAGTAAACTTGGGTGGAAGACAATAGTGGAGCCCTATCTTAGAAATACTGAAGGGAATTTTCATAAGCAGGATGTTTTTGTGAAGGGGTGATACTACAGTGGTAATAGATGTTACCATTTGTTGGAAGGACAATTCTGACAGTTTGGAAAGGGCCCCCGGGGAGAAGGTTGACAACTATTACTCCAAGTTGGAAGATCACCCCTTGTACAGGGAGCAGCAGGCTCCTTCCTATTGGACAGAGTGAGGATCACTGGATCACAGCCCCATCTTAGCCCTATGCTCCCAGCCCTCCATGCCATCCCAAAGCCACCTGCCTGGTCCCCTGCACTCCACCCCCCACCCCAGGCCATCCCAGCCTGCATGGCCTATACAGTCCCCCTATGCTCCACCCCTGCTCTGCAACCCCTGCCCAGTCTCTGCACCCTCAGCCCACACCTTTCCTATCCCACACTGTGGTAGCACCTCCAGAACCCAGCCACAGTGGGGTTGAAGTGGCAGAGGCAGCCATCACAGGGGCTGGCTGCTGCCTGGGTAGCAGAGCCCACATGCTGACAGGGAACAGGGCGAGTCATTGTATTAGTGTCTGAAGCCCCAGGAGCAGCCCTGAGTCATGATCTTACTGCACTGGGGGCAGGAGTGCTTCCCCAGCTGGGGGCTGCTTCCTGCTCCTTGGAGTGCCTGTTAGGGGATGGCCCCTGCCCAGGGCAGCCCCACCAGCCTCCATCTCAAAAATCTGCTATGCTAGGCTGTGGCCTAGTTTGTCTACACCTAGAGCAATTCCTGACTGGCAGCTATCAATACTCTTCAGCATAATAATACTTAAGTGGGAGGCATTGTGCACATATAAGTATATTTCTAACCTTTATAGGTCTCTTTATTAGCAAATAAAAAGAGATTCACCTTAGGAAAATGCAAATTAATACAGGTGGGGAATAATAATCTGAAAACAGATATTCAGTGGGTGGGTCAAACCTGGAAAGTAGCCTTCCAGCAGTGACTGGGAGGGACAAAGAAAGAAATAAGACAATAGTGTAGGATGGCAGCAAAAAATAAAGAATGTCAATATGATTTTATGCTGCATACAAGAAGATGACATGTTCTGGAGTAACAAATTATAATCTCTCTGTGTATGACTCAGTTGAGACAACACCTTGAAATATTTATTACTTCAGTGTCAGGAAATTTGATCAATAGCCAGGTGCTGAACAGATTAACAGGTGAAGAATGATTAAAATAACTGTATTATATAGCTTAGCCAAGTTATTAAACAGGGATGTATTAACCATTGTACAAGTATATGAAAGGTGTAAACACCAGGCATGGAGAACAATAATTTAGGATGGTGTAAGGAGGTCACCAAGGATAATATTTTCAAATAAAGAAAAGGGATTTTACAATATCAGGAAAAGTGCTTTGGGAGCAATTGTGGATCTGGATCCATTGCACTTCTTAGAGAAGGCACAACGTGCCTCAGGTGGCATATGACTAGGATTCATCACCGAATTTGAAGCGCTGTTTGAATCATTAGCTTCCCCAGCTTGGTACTGGTACTGAGGGGGAGTGCGATGTGAACACTGATCTATGTCCGTCCCCCCCCCCCGCATCCATTGCAATTATGAGCAGTTACACAAGTAGGCCTACTGTCTTCAGTGGAATTGTTTTTGTGGATAAATAGTCATCCATGTAAGGGGTGAGTGATCTAGTCCTGAAATATTATAGTGACTGACCATGCAACTTATTAGACTGCTGAGTGGCCTCTCTTGTGAATTAGTGGAAGACCTATCACTAGGGATATTTAAAAATAAATTAGAAAATGTACTGAAAATAAGAATACTAAATTTCATAATCCTGAAGTAAAATTCCATTCAAGAAAAGTTTAGATAACTAAATACCTATTTCGGCACCTAAATAAGTAAGAGATCTGCAATTTCAAAACTACCACTGAAGACATTGGATTTTTATGTAAGCTTAGGAACACAAGTTTTAAACTTTTGGCCTTCGTGCTGTTTATTTAGGGGGATGGTCCTCCGGTTGGCCAACTGGCATTTATGTGCTTATTTTGGCTAGTATATAAAATATTAAAGAACGCAAGCATTATAATAAAGAGCTTGTGAAGCTTGCCTTAAAATTGTAATGCCTCTATAATGTGGACAGAGACAGAGTACACAATTCATAGATATATTTACTATTTGAAAGAAACCCAGCCACATATCTCACTGTTTTCATACCTACTTTGAAAAATATACAAGAACCAGCAGGGAAATTACTAAAAATTCATCTTAAGCCTATTTCCATTCACATTGTGTCTTTTCATAGCACCCTCTTAACTATGCTACAGGAGGATGCACTGTTACCTCAGATTCAAACACAGCCCATGTTCACCTTTTCCCTGTGTCTGTAAGAGAGAGGCAAAGTTGATCAACAAGAAAATTTGTAACAACGAGGAGTCCTTGTGGCACCTTAGAGACTAACAAATTTATGGGGCATAAGCTTTTGTGGGCTAGAACCCACTTCATCAGATGCATGGAGTGGAAAATACAGGACCAGGTATAAATACATGAAAAGATGGGCGTTGCCTTACCAAGTGTGAGATCAATTACAGGTAATATGATCACAGTTTCTTAATGCTGAAGCTATGTAAAACACAAGTAAGGGCAGTTATAGCAATTTAAGCAGCAATAGTGATTCTCACCTTCTGAGCATTTCAGGTCATATACTGTCCCTTTTTTCACATTAAAAAAATCACAATAGTTTGCCCATGCAATTGTTGAGAAAACACTTTATCTTCTTTCCTCACTTAGGCTGCCACAGCTGAAAACGCTGCCATAACCCTAACAAACACTATTCTGGCACTAATTAGACAATGCACAAATAGATTCTGTTTAATAATTTTTTCTCATGCAAATTTTTCTCATGCACTCTGAGAAACACAAGGCAGGGAGGTCAAGTCATAACTTTTATTGGCTCAACTTCTGCAGGTGGGAAGCAGGGCAGGGAGGTCAAGTCATAACTTTTATTGGCTCAACTTCTGCAGGTGGGAAGCAGGGCAGGGAGGTCAAGTCATAACTTTTATTGGCTCAACTTCTGCAGGTGGGAAGCAGAGCAGGGTCCAGGCACCAGCAAACTGAGCAGGTGCTTGGGGCAGCACATTTTCAGGGATGGCATTCCAGCCAGCTTTTTTTTTTTTTTTTTTTTTTACGCTTGGGTGGCAAAAGCCTAGAGCGGGCCCTGGCAGCAGCAGTGCGTCCTGCACCGGGGACACCCTGGGGCCGCTGCAGTTTGCGTCAGGGAGCAGTGCCCGCACCTTATGGCCGGGCAGGCTCTGAGCACGGGACAATTAGGCTGGGGGCCATCCCGCGGGGACACGGAGCCGCCTGCAGGTGCCGCAGGGCGGCCACCCCCCAGCACCGCAGCTGGGGCTGGGCGAAGCGGCCAGAGCTGCCCAGGGACTGCAGCAGGGCGGCCAGGAGCAGCAGCAGGGGCGGGGCTATAGAGGGCGGGGTGCTGCTGGGCGGAGCCCACGTCCCGCTCTCAGGGGCTCTGCTCCCTCTGGGGCTGCCCTGCCCCGGCTCTTCAGCCCCCTGCCAGGGTGGGCCCCCGGCTCTGTCCTCCCCAGTCCCGGCCGGTCCTAGAGGTGGGAGCCCCGGCTGTAGGGACCCTGGGCTGAGGCATGGCCCGGGAGCCCCGCTGCTTATCCCGACCCTGCCAGTGCTGGACTGGCTGGAGGCAAGGGGGGAGTGGGCAGAGTCAGCACTGGTGGGGGGGATGCCCAGCGGTGGGGTGGCCGCAGGGGGTCAGAGGGGAGAGCCCACGTTGGGGTGGGGGGACAGCCAAAAACTTGTTTGCTTGGGGCAGCAAAAAACCTAGAGCCGGCTCTGGTGGGAAGGACACGCTTTGGAGCATCACAGCGCTCTTCTCCGGGGGCGGGGCTGTAGACTGAACCACAGTTTGCCAATGCAATGCCAGTACCCAAGCTCTGGGCGGAGCTAACCACTGGAACCTCACCCTGCGCGCGAAGTCTCTGCTGCGCTGAATCCTCGCGCCGCTCGGACGCGCGCCCTCGGCGCGAGGGGCGTGGCTTTGGCTGCACGATGAGGTAATCGGGACTCAAACCCTCCCGCAGAAAACTCCGCCCCTGTGCACGCTGCCCAATGGGCGGGTAGGGGAGGAGTCGGCCTCGCTCTGGTTCAGGCAGCTGCTATATAATAGTCTCTGGGGGACGGTCCCTTCCTTTTCCTGCGGAGAGTCAGAGATGGTGGCTCAACTAGTGGGTGAGTCTGGGGAGTCCTGCGCCCGGGGAGGGAACAAGCTGGTCTGGTCCGATCCGGTCCCTGTTCGCGGGAGACCGCGTTTTAGGTTTCTCCGGGAGCTCTCGCCGCGTTTCCCCCGGCGCTGGCGGAGCGGCCAGCCGCCGGCTGCACCTGCCGAGGCCGGGTTGTGTGATTCGCGGCGGCGGCCGGATGAGGGCTGCGGGGACTACAAGTCCCAAAATGCAGCGCTCGTCTGAGCCGCCTCTTGCAGGTGGCGCAGTGCATGCTGGGGTCGGCGGGCTCAGTAGCTCCTAGAGGCGCTGCGTGATTGGGCGCGGCGAGGCTGATCCGCGCGAAATGTGGCTTGGGCGGTGGGTCCCGGTCTCTGTCCCGTACCTTGCGGAGCGGGTGCAGGGTGCTGCGTTCGTGGCGGCGCCGCGTTTGGGCCGCGCCAAGAAATAGCGCAGTGTCACGTGCTGTGCCGCGCCGCAAGGGGAGCGCAAAATAAACTTGGCCTGGACAACAAACAGTCTGCTCCTGTGCAGCACCGGGTACTTCGTCCCTCTTCTTCCTGTTCGGGGCCTGAGCTGTTCTCCGCGGCATCCAGCGGTTAGTGTTCTAAGCAAAACAAGGGGCCCGTTTTATGCTAATCTCTGGTCCTGTGAAACTGCGTTGTTACTGCTCAGCTGTATGATGTGTGGAGTTCACACTTGCCCAGGCATCCGTAATATGGTACTAGTAGCTGTGTGTGCGCAATAAACTTGCTTTAATCGTGTAAATGTGTTTCTGTAGTCATATTAAGTTGAAAATGTATTAAGGTAGAAATTTAAAAGCATCTCAATCAATTTAAATGGGCTATTTCATGGATCCTCCGTGGCTATAAACTGATAGCTTTAATTCCTAATCCTTATGGTTGTTGCGGTATTTCATATTGAAATCCCCTTTTAGTGCAATTGTACAGTTACGACTCCCACCTAGTATAATTTAGTGGCTGATGCTTGAATTAGTATACCTATAACCAGAGCAGTACACAAACTGAAGTCAGCTGGGTATCTTAGTTTTTGGAATATTACTGATTAATCTTTAGCTCTAGGGATTTGAAACTACAATCAAGATGAGTAACACATATTGGAGTTTTTCCTGACTATGATATCATCTCACTCGAATTGGCCTAGTACTCTTAGATGTGGAACTGGCTTGGAGGAGAGGGGTGGCAAAGAAACAGCCCAGAACTTTAGCAGCTAAGGCTCTCTAGACTCCTGAAGGACAATGAGGGGTGCTACAGCAGCAGCCTTGGGAGAGGAAGTGCTCCAACAAGCAATTGGGAGGTGGTTGTATTGATTTGGGAGAGTTGGGTGGGCTGCTTTGATTGAATATTGAGGCAGCTGGGGTGTGAACACCAAAATGTGGAACCACTATTGTATAAAACTTTTGAATTAAGATTATTCAGCTGTAACAGGACACCCTCCAACAATTAATCTGTGAGATTGCCCAATTTAAAGCTGCGTAGTTGAAACATCCTTAATTAAGTAGGTTGTGTACTTATTATTGTCAGTTACACATTTCTGTGGCTTGTCAATTGGGAGACAAGACTATATAGAAGACTAAACAGCCTCTCAGAATTTGCCAAGAGCAGGAACCAAGGTAGAAGCACAAACTTATGTTTTAACAAACTTTTTACATAATAACAAATATTTAAATTAGGTGACTCTGCTGCTTAAAGGGACATGTGAACTTTTAAATAACACACATTAGCCACTTTTGTTAAGCCCACTACTATTCTGTCTAACTCTTAAGATTGTCTTTGACAATGTTTCAACTGTCTGTATTTCAAGTGGGTAGTGCATATAACTAGTTCTGTTGCAATTTTGTTTATTCTAGGAACTATGGAGATAAACTTCATGGTGATATCCTGGAAGTTGTGCAGAATAATTAAGGTATGACTGAGAATATTTTGAGTTTGGTTGGGCTGGAAAGGGCACTATGTCTTTGGGTTTGGTCAAGATTGAACACTCCAAAGTGCTTCAGTTGCATAGTATGCTCTCCACGTCTTCATCTATTTGAAAGTAATTCCCTCTTATGTACGTGCCAGAGAGTCAATTACTGTGTCACAGTATTACTGGGTAGAGCGGCATGAAAAAATAGTTATGGTAAATTAGTGGATTCATTTCATATAATATTCCATGTATCAGCTCTCTAGCATCTTATTGCTTCTGCTTACTTATTCTTAGTAGAGTAAAGCACTTTGGTGCTATTACCAGCACTGTACGCTATATTCTGGACTCTGGAGCACCTGTTTATCCTGGCACTATGTTGTTCTATGTTTGTTTTTAGACATGTACCTAGGTTGACCTAAATTTTAGGTGTATAACATTGCTCAGGGCTGGGAAAAATTTCACACCCTGTGCAATGTAGTTAGGTTGACCTAACCCGCACTGTAGATGGGTTGACAGGTATTCTTGTTGACCTTGTTACAGCAATGGGAAAAACTCCATCTGTCACTGTAGTAAATGTCTACACTACAGAGATGTGGCTGCAGCTGTGCTGTGGTAGTGTTAGACATACCTTTAGGGTTAATATGTGAATTGGCCATATGGACTAAGCCAGGTAGTTGACTATCATCTGCAGTAATTAGGGCCTCAATCCTGCAAGTATCTGAGCATGAATAGCTTTACATATGTGGCTAGTCCCATTGAGTTATTTTGTGCATAAGTGTTTGCAGGATTGGGGCCTAAGTGTATGTTTGATATGACTTGGTTTTTCAGAAATCCCCTGTCATTGCATAGGTAGACAATACTTCAGGTTAGCATAATACACCATGTTAATTTTGAGTGTCTATTGATTAGATGTAAACTTTTTCTCTGACACATGAGCTGAAGCTTTGTTTTGACTGACTTAAATTATAAATTCTTTGGGGCAGGAAACATCTTACTCTTTTAAACAGTTTTTATGGTGCAATATGATTTAGTGTTGTATCACAACAAAGACAGCATAAGTGTTCCCATATTATAAAACTTTGAATTTGCTATTGATTTTTCTACATTGAAATCTGACCTTCTGTTTAATTTTAACTGCAGCCCTTCATGAAAACATCAACAGTTCTAGAAGACTATATGATGTACAGTTGTGGATGTTCCTGAATATTTAAGACAGAAGTATGTTTGTGAATGGTCAAGTGGAGGAATAAATATTAAGATGGGGATAAATGGATTGGCAAAAATCTAGACTTTAATGCATTGTTTTGATTTAATTAATCCATATTTAACTAAATAGTTGAGGTAAAATTGTTGCTTTCAGTCCTATGAGGTATCACGTGGTCCATCTTGACATTGTGAACAGTTGCGAGATTCATGGGAGTAGATGTGGTGGTGTAGTTTATTTTGATTGTAAACCATATCCATTTGTGGAGTTGCCCCACTAGGCTTTACAACCATGTTAATGTATTGTCAATTAACCTGAATTATCTAACTCAGAATAGAAGTTTAGTGTTCTCAACTCTTAAGAGGGTGGGAACAAAACTGACCTACTCAACGATTTTTGTTGGTGGTAAATTCAAATCTATCAGAGAAAATGAACATGTATTGTGGTGTGTGGTTTTAATAAAAATATGCTCACTTATATGCAAACTAGCTTTGGTTTTCAGGGTCTTGGCCAGTGACCCTGAATGGTGCAAACTTTGGGCCACTTTTTTTATAGCTTTCATGCTGGTTAACAAGAGTATCTAGTATTTCCCTTTCCTGAAAATGCTTGAGGGGAACGTAACTTGTTTTGTTAAGTCACTTTCAAAATGCTGTATTATGCAATATTTATTAGTAACAATTTAAATGGTTACTTTATCCTTCTTTCTAGTGTGACTTATTAGCAAGTATCCAGTGGATAATGACTCAATGAATGAATAACTGACAGCGCAGTTGGGATATAAAACTACTTGCAACTCTAGTACTACTAAAACAGGTATTCTTAACTTAAAACAATTGAAAAATACACTTCTGACTATTTTGACACAACACAATATACTAATCTTCAAAGCACAAAATACTTTCAAATACTGTAAAGTGTGGGACATAGCCAGAGCTTACTCCATATCTTAGCTTTGTCAATTGAACCTTTGAGTAGTCTTTCTTAGGAATGTATAGGCAGTTCATGCCTCTTATTCTATAAAAGAAGTGATTTAGATATTTCTAGCTTATACACCTCTACCCCGATACAACGCTGTCCTTGGGAGCCAAAAAAATCTTGCACGTTATAGGTGAAACTGCATTATATCAAACTTGCTTTGATTTACCGGAGCGCACAACCCCGCCCCCTTCCTGCACGCGAGCACTGCTTTACTGCGTTCTATCCGAATTCATGTTATATCGGGTCAGAGGTGTATAAGCAGTTCCAATCTTTTTAAATCAAGAAAAGACATGTAATAGGGATGGATCTGTTAAGTGCTTTCCTTTGTCAGGGCATGCATGCGCTACATATATATAAAGAAAAGTGATTTTTATTTATTTTTTTCCCCCAACAGACTCTATTGTATCTATAAGTTGCAGAGCCTTGTATTGATAAAGGTATCTGGCCCAAATGGATAAAGGGCACTGTTCAACTTGTTGAAAAATAATTTAATTCTAGGATAGTATCTAAACTGAGTTATAGTTCATTTTGGTATAGTGTTCCAGTATAACAAAAAGTGTCTTATTTTTGAAGTGGTCTGTCAGTGATGAACCTATCCCGAACCTATCCCGAACCTGACTTGCTGATGAGAAATTTTATACGGATCTGGCTTCTGAGATGAGACCACTGGCATTCAGAATTGTTAACCTGGTTACACCTCTGTTCTGTGCACTACTTAAACATGTTTACTGCTACCACTAGAAAAGTATCTGTCAACTGATGCAGTTACTCAAATTGTCATTTTTGTGCTGTACTAGCTGTACATGCAGTTATGAAGTGTTCACACTTGGGGCTGTGCTGAACTGTGGTACACTGCTGTCTGGAAACCTATCCCAGAATTCCTGGCAAGGCTTGTTGGTGTGCTGCATTCTGGACACTTTGCTCCGGATTCTTTTGGCAAATCTGGGAAATTATAGTAGGAGGGGTCAAATACCATAATTCCCAGAACACTCCTTTAGTGAAGAATAGTAACTAGGCTGGGATTTTCAAAAGAACTAAAGAGTTAAACTCTCAAATACCATTGATAACTATCAGATTGTCTCTCCTTAGTCAGGAGGTTTGAAGATTAGTTAAAATACAGTATTGTGGATTTAATGAGTGGAGTATCTGCATACAGCATTGAACCAGATCAGGAGGAAAAGCCCTACAGCAGACAGCCTGCATATTTAGAGGCCAAAAGCATGGGCAGATCCTTAGGGACAAGAATTGATTAGGCCCTGTAGCACAACTGCTGGACCCTTGCGTGGCCATTCATACTTTTTCCACTTTCAGGAGCCCATCCGAGATTTCTAAAGCTAACCTTCATAAATAAAATGCCAATATCAAATTTCTGACTTGGTGTAATCCATACTACATCTTTAAAGTGTTCATGTAAAGTACTTACATAATCCTAACTTCCTGTGCAGTCAACTCCTGCATCTGGACAGGTAGCAGACTAGTGGGAAAGTGTGGCATCTTCATGACAGTTGCTCTAGGGAAATACTTATTTAAAATAATAAATGAACATACTAACCCTTGGAGTATTCAATTTCACCAAACTACTGTGCAATTTGTCTTGTTGCAGAGATCTCTGAAGGCTGACTCAATATTAAAGGTATGTATTCTAATAAAGGTTGATATTGATGAAGTATGAGTAATTCTGGTCTGATCAGTGATGATACTATCCCGAACCTGATTCCTTGATGAAAAACTCATACGGATCTGGCTTCTGAGATTAGACAACCATGATTCATATTGCTTTTTCTAAATACTAGAGCTGTGTGAAAGTAGTATTTCAAGCAATTAGATTTTGTTTACTTGGTAGATTTCATGTACTGACTGAAAATTTGCCTATTGTATCCCCACTTACTGTTTTCCACAAGGCATGATTCTTGCCTTTGTTTTCTTCTAAAACTGCACTGTTGTTCCCCACTTCAGTCTGATTTCTGAACTTGTGATGCATGGGCTGTTGCATGATCAGTGGCTCATTTTATGTACTTAAATGGTTTGGTTTGTATGCTTTCTTTCCTAATAGGATATACTGTGTGATTGATCATGAAATATTTGATATTTCAATCTAGGATGAGGCCACTTCAGTTTCCATTTATGTTGCAGTAATAGATTAAAATGCATTGAATACCTGACAGTGCAATAAAAGTGGCCTGGATGTAGGCCTTTAAATACCTGCTGTTTTTTAGGCCCATTTGGGATTTTATTGTTCATCATAGGCTGAGAATTAACTTATGCTTTGGGAGTTCCCTCCAGTTCTAATCTCTGAAGGATGGGAAAATAAGAATTTTAGTAGTCTAGTGTCATGATCACATTTGTTTGCTTGTTGTTTACTCAGCCTTACAAAGGTGCCAAATTATATGTGAGCCAGAAAAGCAGATCTTTTAGGATAAGAAAGGGATGTGTAATCATGGTGTTACACATGCAACTCAACAGAATTTGCAGAATGCTTAGATATACTATATATTTAATACTACGGCTTATTGAAGTCTTGTATGAAAGGATGAATAGCTGTTAGACTTGTCCATTGAATGACGTTGGCACATTTTCTTGCCTAATCTAAGAATTAAAAATGAATGATTTATTAACTGAATCTTTTTTTGAACAGTGAAATGGTGGAAAATGTAGGAGCAGATGCATTTAGTTATTCAGGTATGTACTTGAAGAAAATGCACCCTTTGTTGTTGAAAAGTGCCTTGTATTGGTAATTTTGGGTTTCTCATTTCACAGATATCTATAGGCTTAAATTGGTCAGGAGCTGATCTCAATTTGTCCTGAACTGAAAGGACATCCCTCCTTTTTTCAAGGCCCTTAATATGTCAGTAATCTTAATTAGCCTTGGAATTAATCAACACTGCCCTCTTCTAATCTGTAGAGGTGTTTGTGAAATGTCAGTGTGCCTTCCTTCTATGGGCTGAGCATATTGTTTGCACTGTTTTGTTTAACTTAAATTTATGAACCAGATAACTTATACACTTTTAAGTACTGTACTTTAAATGTGGGTTGAATTTTAATTTATTGGGGTCTTTATGATCCTATTCTGAACCTGATTTTGTTGCTGAAAAACTATGGATCTAGCTTCTGAAATAAGATCTTATTTTAAATTTCTCTATTGGCTAAATCTACCAACTATTTACACCATAAAGGCACACTTTCAGGTGGAATAGCTTAATTTGCTTAAGAATAAAATGTAAAATGTCTAACACTTTTTTTTCCTTTGTGGATTCAGTTTCTCATGTAAAATAAGCCATTTTATTTAGTTTGTTTTCCCTTTTTAGTGATGAGGTGGAATTTTTGTATCACTGGAAGAAGTCTGACACCTGAAGATACCCAGATACCAAGATTTTAACAACAAAAAATGTTACCAGGTTTATGCTTCTGAAATAGTTTGTGGGATTGTTTGGTAGTTAATATTTCTGAAACTTCACATGGCACAGAACCAGTCGGTCTCTGCTTCTCTTAAAACAGTGAGCAATCATGTTTTGTGGAAATCTAAAGATCTTTCCAAATTTTTAGACCCAGCTCCCTCTAGTGAAACCAAAGCGGTCTTATAATAGGGAAACTGCATGTGGGATCAAAGAAGAGAAAATTCAGTTTTGCTAGAATCAGTCAGATTTAACATCTTCTGTTTTCTGACATGACTTATCAGGAGATTATGGTGGCTGAAGGGAAATAGAGCATACTTTAAAAGTGTAGCATAAAATCTATTTTTTCCCACTGTTTATCAGGAGAGGCTCCCTTACTCAGTAAAGAAAATATTAAGGGCAACAAACAATAAGCTTGGTGGATGGGGGTTGGAAAAAAACTCCCAGTGGCTAGCCAGTTTCCTCTGAAGGAGATAAAAGCACAACAAAGAAATAAAGCACACTTTGATATTACTGGGGAAATGTGTATGCCCTGAACAGTAATAAAATGGGCAAGGGAAAACCCAGGCACCCTGTGTAGAAAGATGGCGAGAGTACCAATTAATGCAGAAAATCATAGTAATGAGGCTTCCCCCTTTTGAGTGCAATTTCATTCAGGAAGTGAAAGAGGAATGTCAGGTGGTGGTATTAATCAATGAAGGCATTGAGGAAGCAAACAATATCAGACATTTGTAAGAAAGCAAAATTCACCAGTCATCGTAGGAGTTGTGGTCACAAGAGAAAACTAGACTTAAACCACAGCCTGGGTTCTGTTTATGCTGATGAGGAAAGAAGTTGGTTTTTATGCACCGCTGCCCAACTGCATGATAAGACCAATGCATTGGTGTGGAACTTCTTTTTTTCTCGAGCAGAAAGCATTGCTACCCTCTATGTTTTGTGTGGAAGAGAGGCACACCTGGCAACTTCTGCTTTAAGAAACCTCTTGAAAAATAACCATGCCATAATGTGGGAGAAACATCTCTGCTGCATTCAACAACTAAGCCTTAATGCAGTAGGGAAAGAGATGGAGGAGACAGATCATAACATCTGATAAAGTAGGGTCCACAAATACTCCAGTCAGTGGCATAACATCCAGTATGCCTTTTAGTGTTAGGAAGGGAAGCACAATGAAAAAAGATACACAGGCAAACTACCCAGCGCCTGACACAACCTACACTTAAAGACACATCAAACTATAAGGAAAAAACATCCTACAATCCCCATGCTTAATACAAAACTGCCACTAATGCTAGTAGTGGATCTGCAGCCCTTTTCATTTGGCAAGGCACTAAGGGAATATACCATTCCCAAGTGGCAAATACCTAGCAAAACCTACTTTTTTGGCTAAGGCAATACCATAGTTGTACAAAACTCATATTGCAGTGTCCAAGGCATTGAGGACGTCAACGGTGAGGAAGATCCATCTGACCACTGAAATGTGGACTAGTGGCCAGACCATGGACTGTGTATCAGCTCATTGGGTAGCTCTTCCTGTTCAGTTACCTATGGTAGCAGGTAGCCAGACACTTTGCTACAGACTACAGCCCAACATGCAACACTGAAGTTTTGAAAAACCCTACACTCCATTGTGTATTGGAGAAATTGCAGAATGGCTTTCTCTTTGCTCACTTTTAGCAGGATTTATTACCACATTAGTCCCATTATCAGATGTATGTGCAATTAAGGAAGGGGGATACTTCCATGTGCCATGCTTTGTACACATTCTTGATGCAGTAATTCATTCTTTTCTGCACAAAGATGAGAATGTGAAGTGCCGGTCATTGCATGTCAAGTCTGCAGTTACTTCAGCTATTCCTTTACAGATGCTTATACTTTACAAGAACTGCAAAGGCAAAATAGCCTTCCGTTGCACCAACTCAAACACTATGGGCCAAACAAATGGGATTCACCTCTCTGTGCTTGAGCAATTACTGGGGCAATACAAAACTGAGTGTAGTTTTAAGAAAAACCTATGTAGTAGGTGGAGACCTTTTGATGAAGCATTTAAAGGGTGAGCTAAAACGATGCTAGTTTTAGCCAAGTCATTCTGCTCACGTGCCTCCTAGAGGGGGGGGAAATATGCTGCCTGCAAGAACAGTTTAGAAAAGTGGATGATATTGCAGCAGTCTATTTGGTAAATAGTATATTAGCCATTCTGAAAGAAGACTTATACAATTTATATTAGGGGGTCTGAGGAGTACATTTTTGCTACTTTTTTTTTTTAGATCCATGATTTAAAGATGCATTATCTATCTTTCTCCCATGGGGTGAGTCTAATATAGAATACCACCAAACTGTTCTCAGATACGGTTGCTAAATGTATTTCTACTAGAATGGTAAGAAAATAAGCTCTTCTAGCATCAGGGATCAAATAGAAGAAAGTTGGAGCAAAATTGAAAGATTTCAACCTTCAAAAGGTGAGATCTTTTTGGGATCCCCCAGTACCTCACATGCATCATATTCCAAAATGTCACTCTGGGATTTGCTCCTTGATCTAGGTTTAATGAAAGTAGCAGAAAATGGTATCATGCCAGAAAATCCTGCTATCGCCTGGAAGAATTAAATGTAAATCATGGCAGTTTCTAATGCACAATGAGAAAATTCAGTCACTTACATGATTTTATAAAATTACTGTTCAACAAGATGCAAAACCTTTTAAAGTTCAGTTGCTTTGTAAATGAAGCATTAAAACATTACATGCATCATGCAAAACTTTGTTGACATCCTGTACCAATAGTCATTGGATTTGAATGTTGTCTGTTGCAAGCCAGTAAATGAGAAGTTAAAGCTACATTACTCAGTTTTATTGTACTTTGATACATCTGGGAATAAACCATGTACCTTTTCTCAGGTAGATTTTTTTTTTTTTTTTTTTTTTTTTTTTGCATCATAGAGTGAAGGGAGAAATGTTTTGCACTCTTCCTTCCCTCCCCCATGGCCACTGTTAGGCAACTTTCAGGAATGGTATCTTCAATTCCAAACAGAATGAAGAGATTAACTGTTAAGTTGCTGGTCTGAGGCCTGGTCCCCACTTAGTCCGGACTTCGGACTAAGGTACACAAATTCAGCTACGTTAATAACGTAGCTGAATTCGAAGTACCTTAGTCCGAACTTACCGCGGTCCAGACGCGGCCGGAAGTCTCCCCCTGTCGACGCCACGTACTCCTCTCGGAGAGCTGGAGTACTGGCGCCGACTGAGCACTTCCAGGATCGATCCCAGAACATCGATGGCGTGCCGCCGAACCAGCCGGTAAGTGAAGACTAGGCCTGACACTGAGGGGACATTAGTTAGAAAGAACTAATGTCTCCCATTGCACACATTCTTCACATAAGCTAGGGGCCGACTAGACACTAAACATTTAGTGGGCAAGAGCAAGTTAGCCCAGGAGAATATAAAATTTTAAATGGTAATAATATAGCAGATACTCACCATGATGAAAAATTTAATTGCAAGAATCCTATTACAGGGAGCCATGCCTGGATTCTTAAGAGGTAAGTGGAGGTGCTTCTGACAAAAAGCAGATTCTGCTGTAAGTTCTGACAGTAGTGAAAATACTGAAAAGGATACAAAAGAGGCAAAAAAATGGTGTTCAGGTATCCAGTCCAAGCAAGTTTTGAAGTTTTAAATGCAGAAATTTTCAAAGAACTTAGTATTGATCTGGAATTCTGTATTGACCTAATGACCTGATCCAACTCCTAATAGAAATCATTTGGGCCCTGAGCCTCTATTTCTGGTTTATGTTTTATAAAGTACATGCTTATTTAATAGCTGATAAGGAGGGCATTCATTATGGTATATACTAGCATTGTGTTTCCCCCGTTCTCCATCTAGACATAAAAATGTAAGTGCTCAGAAACCACAGCTCAGAATGGGAATCCTAAGGTCACTTCTTTACTCTGCTTTCCCACATGAAAGTGGGAGCAAAAAAGTACATAACAATCAGTTATATATAACTACCAATATACAGCTTTGCAAATATAAGGGCCCAATTCTACCACCCTTATGCACATTGAGTAGTGCTGTACATCATGAATGGTCCCATGGATTGCAGTGGCACTAATTCCAGAGGAAGGTTCTTCTCAACATGAGATGATACATAGAGTAAGATGTTCACTGCCCAAAAGCGTTTACAGTGCTTCTGGGTCAAGGGAAGATCTCCTGTGATTGAATTTTAACTTTAATATACTTCATAAAGTAAGCCTAGCTAAACTAGGACAGTCATATCAAATTACTGAATGTTTTTATGATTAATATTTGCATGCATGAATATAGAGAGCAATAAAATACCACCAATAAAGAGCAACTGATATTTCTTCGAGTGGCTCTGTGTATTTCCATTTCTGGGTAATGCACCGCCTGGTGCAGTCATCTCAAAGAACTTGGGTTACAAATAAGTAACTCATTTTCTTTTAAGTTTTGTATCTGTAATAGTCGCAGAACCCTAATGTTTAAATAAAATTAATTCATTTAAAAATATAACTTTATCACTTCACATACATATTTATGCTAATTGTAATGTAGAATAATCAGCATCTGTAATACATTTGATAAACTCCATCCACATTGAGAATTGGCCACTGTTGGAGAACAGGATACTGGGCTAAGTGGGCCTTTGGTCTGATATGGTATGGCTGTTCTTATATTGGGATAACTTGCCTCTATAGCAAATTAAGCTAAAATAATTAATGTACAGCAAATATCAGAATAGAATTGTCACAATTTCCATCAAAAACACAGATACCATATGAAACAAAATTATATTGAAAATATTAAAATAGATAACATCAATTTTTTTTGGGGGGGGGGGGGGAGAAACTGAAATGTAGATCTTTGACATTTGATGGAGGTTTCCTATCCATGTATTACCACAGCCAGGTCTCCCAGCCTTCCATATCCTACAATATCAGTTTCTTGAAGTGATTGTATATGTGCATTCTACTCAGTGTCCCCAGGGGTATCCATTGGGCAGCTCAAGCTTCCCCTGCTGCCATGTGCCAGTGCATGCAGGCACAAAAGGAGTAGCTGTCCTTAGGCCTCCTCAGTTCCTTCTTGCCCTAACTGATGACGAGGGATAGGAGGGTGGCTCATAGAATGGACATGTACAACACATTTTGAAGAACAGATACGGAGCAGGTTAGTAACCTGTTTTTCTTTGAGTGATTGCACCTGTTTTTTGGACTTTTCCCCCGTTTTGGGTTTTTCCTCTATTCACAGTACCAAGGTATGCCCCACTCACTGGGTTTCAAGCCATGTGCTTCTTGTTCCAGCCCTGTGCCAGTGAATGACCCACACAATAGCTGCCTAAAGTGCTTGGAGGAAGCACTTGGGAAGCACCAATGCCTTTGCAGGTATAGGGAGGCTAGGCTGAAATTCCTGCTGACGGAGGTGGCATTTAGGCCACCATTGGAGCCATCCCACTCTGACTCAGTACCAAGGTGCTACAGTTTCAGTGAGTAGTGCACCTACAGCTTTAGCAGAATCCTGGCACTTTCTTCCTTGCCCATTCCAAGAAAAAAAAATACAAAGCTTCCAGGGAGGTACTAGTCAGGGAGAAGTGTCCCCCTTCTAAATCTGATAAGAGGATTGAGAAGGTGTCAAGTAGAGTGCACCTGAAACCACTCCACCACCAAATTGGTGCCTAAGTCAGCATAGTTGGTTCCAGCTTTGAAAGGAGCACTGTTGGAACCATCAACTTCTTTGGCATTGCAACAAGAGACCATCTCGGTGCCAGCTACCCCAGAGGTGTTTGCAATGGCAGGAAATCTCTGCTTCCTGTCCTGCGCATCAGAATTCAACTGCAGTTGCCTGCTTTCTGGACAGGCAGGTCTTTGGTACCATCCAGGAGAAGCCTACAATGACGGTATCACTCCACCCATCACCAGGCTTTTGGCACCAGTCCCTGGTACCAAGTGGATCATCCCCACCATGGTCAGAGGTAGGGGACTCTTTGTTGTCAGACTTGGAGGTGGGTTCTTACATCCATCTCACAATCCTGAAGCAGGATCTGCCAGTCTCCTCAAAGATCCTCTCTTCTGACCTACCAGCATGTCCCTTCAATGGGACCTGCCATGGGAATGTGGCCAGGGCAGTGGCGCCCTGCCCCATACCAGTGGCTGTTTTGGAACCCTTAGGGTTTTCCCACAGCTTCCAGATCTTCCCCACACCATGCATGCTCAGTGCCTTCATCTAGAAGGGCAGAATCTATGCACTGAGTGGCTCCATCTCCAGAGTCTGATACCTTGCCCTGTACTAAGCATGAAAAAGAGGTTCCAGAGCAACTGCTGATAGAAGAGATTTTGCCCCCTCCAGTCTTAGTTTCCTCTTTGTCCTGTCCAGATGAAGCCATTTTGTCTTCAGCAACTTCACCCCCTACTGATATTTTAAAGTTTATCAGACATAGTTAACAAGAATGGCTGCAGACTTAGGTGTACAGGTCAAGGTGGTTAGAGAGTTCTTACATTGGCTGGTGGACATTTTGTCATTTGTGGGTTCCACCAGGGTACCTCTGCCAATTAACAAGGCAATACTAGAATTTATAGAGGCTTTATGCCAGATTCCACCCTCTTTGTCTCCCACCTCGGTACCATATCCCCTCCCAAGGTTTTGACTACCTTTATACTCATCCCCATCCAGGCTCATTAGTTGTTACAGCAGCTAATGAGAGTGCAACAGGGGCATGAGGCTGCCACCCTCCAAACCAAAAGATGGTAAGAGGCTAGACTTATTCAGCAGAAAGATTTAGTCAATGAGGGTTTGCAACCATGGCTTCCACAGTTGCCATGCATAGATCATCCTGGTTGCAGTCTTCTGGTCTTCCCTATGAAGTCCAAAATACCATACAGCACTTGCTATTTGAAGGTTATTCTCTAGAATCATAGAATATCAGGGTTGGAAGGGACCTCAGGAGGTCATCTAGTCCAACCCCCTGCTCAAAGCAGGACCAATTCCCAACTAAATCATCCCAGCCAGGGCTTTGTCAAGCTGGGCCTTAAAAACCTCCAAGGAAGGAGATTCCACCACCTCCCTGGGTAATGCATTCCAATGCTTCACCACCCTCCTAGTGAAATAGTGTTTCCTAATATCCAACCTAGACCTCCCCCATTGCAACTTGAGACCATTGCTCCTTGTTCTGTCATCTGCTACCACTGAGAAAAGCTGAGCTCCATCTTCTTTGGAACCCCCCCCTCCAGGTAGTTGAAAGCAGCCATCAAATCCCCCCTCATTCTTCTCTTCTGGAGACTAAACAACCCCAGATTCCTCAGCCTCTCCTCATAAGTCATGTACTCCAGACCCCTAATCATTTTTGTTGCCCTCTGTTGGACTCTTTCCAATTTTTACACATCCTTGTAGTGTGGGGCCCAAAACTGGACATAGTACTCCAGATGAGGCCTCACCAATGTCGAATAAAGGGGAACGATCACGTTCCTCGATCTGCTGGCAATGCCCTTACTTATACAGCCCAAAATGCCGTTAGCCTTCTTGGCAACAAGAGCACACTGTTGACTCATATCCAGCTTCTCGTCCACTGTGACCCTTAGGTCCTTTTATGCAGAACTGCTACCTAGCCATTTGGTCCCTAGTCTGTAGCAGTGCATAGGATTCTTCCATCCTAATCTCGGACCAGATGGACGGTAAGCTCCATGGACTTAAGGAGAGCCACCTTGAAGTCCTTAGGTCTATACACACCTGCCCTAGTTAGGAACCACTATCGGCCACAGCAGATGCACCAATATTTCATACCTTTTCCTCAATAGGACTTGTCAAAAGAGGTCCAGGGGTTACAGGCATAGGCCTCTCCCTCCTGCTGGTTTTGCTCCAGCTCCACTCCAGGCCCTTCAAAACACCTGGGAAGTGCAAAACAGTTATTTTGCTGGGCCAGTCAAGGTCGACATACCAGTCTCCATCTCTCCAGACCCAAGGTCCCTCACCTTCACAAACTGTTTTGTCCTGTTTCCACAGTGCTTCATCCCAAGTTACTTCAGACCAGTAGATCTTGAGCACTGTGGAAGTGGGATATACTCTCCAATTTGCTTCTACCCCTCCCTCTCTGTCTCTCTTCAGGGACCACTCATGAGAAACTCCTCATCCAGGAAGTACAATTGCTCCTTCACTTGGGAACCATAGAGGAGCTTCCATATGGTTTCAGAGGGAAGGGGTTTTATTCCCAATATTTCCTAATTACAAAGGTAAAGGGGGGAGCAGGGTCTCAGACCAATTTTAGACCTGCATCAACTCAACAAATTCTTAAAAAAGACAAAGCTTCTCATGGTCACCCTAGCTTCTATTATCCCTTCCCTGGATCCCGGGGATTGGCATGCCACCCTTGACTTAAAATATGCTTACATCCACATGGCAATCAAACTCCAATTTCTGATAAATCAAAATCATTACTGGTTCACTGTACTGCCTTTCGGCCTGTCAGCAGCTCCCAGAGTCTTTACAAAGGTCACGGCCATAGTAGCTGCATTCCTCCATAGATCAGGAGTTCAAGTTTTCCCCTACCTGGACAACAGGCTGATCAGGGGGCAGTCCAAACTGCCAATACAAAACAGTGTTGCCTTAATCCAGTCAATGTTCAATGCTCTGGGACTGTTGATTAACAGAAAAAAATCTCTCCTCTCCTTGGTAGAAAGGATAGAGTTTATAGGGGCCGTAATAGACTCATCACAAGCCAGGGCCTTTCTTCCAGACTTCAGGTTCCAGGCTATCCAATCAATTGTTACAGGTTAGAAAGCTCATCCAGTCACAATGGCATGAAACTATTTGAGGCTTCTAAATCACATGGCCTCTTGCCACTTATGTTCAATATGCAAGACTGCACCTCAAATCTCTGCAGAGCTGGCTGGCATTAGTTAGACTCAGTGGTAAGAGTGCCCTCCCATGTCCTCACATCCCTAGAGTGGTAGACAAATCCAGTCAAAGTACGTGTTTACCCACCCACAAATGACTCATGCTCCTGACAGGCTTTCCATCCAGAGCAGAAGCATCTATCTGGGTTCTCTATAGACACAGGGTCTATGGTCCTCAAAGGACTTAGCTTTACACAGTGTCAGAGAACTTAAAACTGTCAGAATGGCGTGCTAAGTATTTCTATCATAGATCAGAGGAAGCAGCCTGTTAGTCCTCAGACAACAGGGTGGCATTGTTTTACCTCTACAAGAAGCAGAGAGCCCACTTTAAGTTACTTTATTCTGGGAGCTCTGTATTGCCAACTCAATAGATCTAGAAGCATCTTACCTGCCAAGGGTACAAAACGACCTGGCAGACCACCTAAGCAGATCATTTACAAGTCACCATGAGGGTTCTCTTCGCCCAGATGTGGCCATATACATATTCCAGCAGTGGGGGTTTCCCCAAATAGATCTGTTTGTTACAAAGTCCAATAGAAAGTGTCAGCAGTTCTGCTCTCAGTGGAGTCACAGCCCAGGTTCTACAACAGACGCCTTTTTACTGACATCGTCAGGCAGACTTTTCCACTTTCCCACCAATCCCGCTCATTCACAGAGTATTTCTAAAGATAAGACAGAACTAGGCCAGAATCATATTTATAGCCCCAGCCTGGGCCCATCAGCACTGGTTCTCTACTCTCCTGGCACTGTCAGTGAAACCTCTAATTTCACTTCCACTACAATTGGACCTAATCACTAAAGATCACAGTCACTTACTCCACCTGAGCCTACAGTCCCTTCACTTAACTGCATGGATCCTCCATGGGTAGACACTAGAGAACAGGCTTGCTCAAAAGACATTCAAGAGGTCATGCTAAATAGTAGAAATCCCTCTACAAGAGATACTTACCTTGCAAAATGGAAGCGTTTCTCCATCTAGTATTGTCAGTATGGGCATCATATTCTGGATGACTTATTATACCTGAAATACCAAGGTTTGGTAATTAGTTCCATCTAAGTACATATGGCTGCCATTTCAGCATTCTATCCTAAAGTGGACTATTCTCCACTTTAGATAAGGAAAAGTTATTTACTTATTCCCATAATACAAGAACTAGGGGTCACCAAATGAAATTAATAGGCAGCAGGTTTAAAACAAAAGGAAGTTATTCACACAGCACACAATCAACTTGTGGAACTCCTTACCTGAGGAGGTTGTGAAGGCTAGGACTATAACAGCATTTAAAAGAGAACTGGATAAATTAATGGAGGTTAAGTCCATTAATGGCTATTAGCCAGGATGGGTAAGGAATAGTGTCCCTAGACTCTGTTTGTCAGAGGGTGGAGATGGATGGCAGGAGAGAGATCACTTGATCATTACCTGTTAGGTTCACTGCCTTTGGGGCACCTGGCATTGGCCACTATCAGACAAGATACTGGGCTAGATGGACCTTTGGTCTGACCCAGTACAGCCGTTCTTATGTTCTTACATTTCTCCATTTTCTTCAATGACACATCCATAAAATTTTTTAAAGAGTTTAGTAAAATTATACCCTCAAGTGCAATTCCCCATTCCCCTGTGGCAGTGCTTCTCAACCTATTTACCATTGTGGGCCACATATGCTGCTCTCTGTGTTATGTGGGCTGCATCCACACAATATATATACACACACTACCGGTATAGTCCGTCCTGAGGATGTGACATGGGTCACAACTGTGTGCTGATTGGACTGCAAGTGGGCTGCAGGTTGAGAACCATTGCTCTGTGGGATCTAAACTTAATATTATCAAGACTTCTGGGTCCTCTGTTTGAACTGTTGGTATCTGGTTGCTGCTGCATCTATCAACAAAGGTGGTAGGGGAAGCTCAAGCCACCCAATAGGTACCACTGATGGAAGAAGTTTCTGATGGCTGTGCACTGGGCATACCAACACCAAGAGTGGAATGTGCAAGTGCAACACATCTTGAAAAACAAACAGTTTAATAACCATTTTTTCCTTGAAATCTTGATAAAGTTGAATGTATAGTATATTTTTATAACATGATCCAGTTTTTTTTGTGTGGTTCCATTGTGAGAAGTACCCACAAAAATAGCATAGTGGGGATTCATCATTATGTTTTTTAATAATTGCCATAATCAGATTTACTCAGTTAAGTGTATGCATATATTTATTATATATACATAAAAATATTTTTTGCCTAACTTCGGTCTCTGCATAGAGAACATAAGGTTTGAAAGGTAATTTAGGTTCTTTCCTTGATCAACACCAGTAAAAGATTCCACAAACCAAATTCTGTCCTGAGTTATACTTTTGAAAACCTATTATCTTTAAATTAAGTCCTTAGTTAAACCTCTGTAATCTTTTTGTATCCAGTGGGGCTTGGATAGGTGCAAACTAGTTCAGGATTTTTTCTGCAGATTCTTTGTGGGTGATGATGCATCAACCGGGAGAAATAATTGTCTTTCAAATTCCAGGCTTAGTATGCAGAGTTGGCATTAGGAATGAACATGGAAACTGCCCTCCGCCATCCACATGCCATTTTTAGTCCCTTCTCAAAGCAAAATTGCTATTTAAAAACTGTTGATTACATGCAAAGGGAATAGAATTGTGTTCTTAGTTGTGTCAGCTCTTTGCAGTAATAATAGAAGTAGAAAGTAGTAAAAACTTGTGTCACTAAAGTAAACAGCTAAAACTCAGTGGATTGGGAGAGTGAGTTTGATTAAGATGGTGCCAATTTCAGATAGAATCATAGAACTGTAGGGGTGGGAAGGGACCTCAAAAGGTCATCAAGTCCAGATCCCTGCATTGAAGCAGGATCAACTATACTAGTCAAACCCTGACAGATGTTTGTCTAACCTGTTCATAAAACTCTCCAATGACAGGAATTCCACAACTTTTCTTGGAAGCCTATTCCAGTGCCTATCCTTATAATTAGAAAGGATTTTCTAATATCTAACTGTAATAAGATCCTTGATGGGCTGGGTGGCCTAGTGGTTAGCATCCACCCTGTAGTGGGGGCAGTGATAAGGGAGCCCTGGCCCACCCACTCCTCCAGGCTCCGACCCAGGGCCCTAGGAGGGTCAACAGCATTTGGCCTCTCAGGGGACCCTGTGAGTTACCCTCTGTGACGTTGTGCAGTCTATATGGTTTTATAAAAACTTGATAATAAGTCAATATAATGTAATGAGCTGGTTTTAGAAAAAATACGGTAATAAGTGAATGTAACGTAACTGGGATATGCTTCATGCAAAAGGTCTCTTGTAAGATATCATTACAAAGCTTATAATCTACTGAGTATGATCATCTGATTTGTATAAATGTACCACTCTTGTATCTAAAACTAGAAATATAAAATGTAACTCTGAGGGCCTATTGTAATTGTGTAAAGTGTGGACCATTAATGATGGTTTGGAATCTTGATGACTCCCATTGTCTGCAGATGGCTGTATTTACCTGTGAGTCTTCCTGTATATGTGTGTGCTGGCAAGTGAGTAATGAAGTCTTGCAGTGACATGTGATCATGTCACCTGAACTGGAATCCATCTTTAACCTGGTGCTTTTCCAGTGAGGGGGGGTGGAAACCCAGAGAGACAAAGAGTTCCCGCCTTATGCAAAAGATATATAAAGGGGGGAAGAGAAGAGAGAGAGGGAGAAGCCATCATGAAGAATCCCCTAGCTACCACCTGAGCTGCAACAAGAGCTGTACCAGGGGAAAGAATTGTGCCCAGGCCTGGAGGGTGTCCAGTCTGAGAAAAACTTACTGAAACATCTCTGAGGGTGAGATTATCTGTATTTAGTTTGATTAGGCATAGATTTGCGCATTTTATTTTATTTTGCTTGGTGACTTACTTTGTTCTGTCTGTTACTACTTTGAACCACTTAAATCCTACTGTCTGTATTTAATAAAATCACTTTCTATTTAGTAATTCACTCAGAGTATGTATTAATACCTGGGGGAGCAAACAACTGTGCATATCTCTCTATCAGTGTTATAGAGGGCGAACAATTTATGAGTTTGCCCTGCATAAACTTTATGCAGGGTAAAACGGATTTATCTGGGTTTAGACCCCAGTGGGAGTTGGGCATCTGAGTGCTAAAGACAAGCACGCTACTGCGAGCGGTTTTCAGGTAAACTTGCAGCTTTGGGACAAGTGATTCAGACCCTGGGTCTGTGTCTGGAGTCAGACGGGAGTGTCTGGCTCAGCAAGACAGGGTGCTGGAGTCCTGAGCTGGCAGGGAAAGCAGAAGCAGGGGTAGTCTTTGCACATCTGGTGGCAGCTCCCAAGGGGGTTTCTGTGATCCAACCCGTCACACCCTCCCTGGGTCATTTCCTACTGCTACTTTCCTCCTTCGCCTTCAGGTCCCAGATGAGGTAGAATGAAGAAAACAAACCATCAGCCCCAACTAGAGTGACCAGACAGCAAATGTGAAAAAGCAGGATGGGTGGCACCTATATAAGACAAAGCCCCAAATATCAGGACTGTCCCTATAAAATCAGGACATCTGGTCACCCTAGCCCCAATTGGGCCCAGCATATAGTTCTATTCCTTCAAGAAGGAATCTGGTGCCTTTGTCAGGAGCCTTCAGAGTAGGATTGTCCTCTTCCCCAGCCTCCCCCCTTCTGAGCTGCGTTGCTCCCTTTTCAACCCTTTCTCTGCAGGGTAGGAGGGGCAAAGCTATCTAGGCCCAATACTATCCTTTAACCACTTCTAGCCCAGTGTGGCATTTGTATACCCCATCACATTAACCTAAATCTTACTTGCTGCAGATTAAACACATTACTATTTGTCCTATTTTCAGTGGAGATGGAGAATAATTCATCACCATCCTCTTTATAACAGCCCTTAACATATTTGAAGATGGATCAGGTTCCCTTTTAGTTGCCTTTTCTCAAGGCTCAACATGCCCAGTTACTTTAGTCTTTCCTTGTAGGTTTTTTAAACCTTTTATAATTTGTTGCTTTTCTGTGAATTCTCTCCAATTTGTCTGCTTCTTTCCTAAAGTATGGAGCCCCAAACTGGACACAATACTCTAGCTGAGGCCTCACCAATGCCAATTAGAGCAGGACAATTACCGGCCATGTTTTACGTACTATATTCCTGATAATACACCCCAGAATATTAGCCTTTCACACAAGTGCATCACTGTTGACTCATTCAATTTGTGATCCAATATAACCTCCAGATCCTTTTAAGCTGTATTGTGCCCATTTTGTAAGTGTGCATTTGATTTTTCTTTCCTAATATAGTGCTTTGCACTGTCTTTATTGATTTTCTTCTTGTTGATTTCAGACCAATTCTCCAATTTGTCAATGTCATTTAGAATTCTCATCCTCTCCTTCAGAGTCCTTGCAACCCTTCCCAGTATGGTGTCATGTGCAAATTTTATATGTATACTCTCCATTCCACTAGCTAAGTAATGGAAATGTTGACTAGTAGCAGACCTAGGACAGACCTCTGTGGAACCCTACTAAATACATTCTCCCAGCTTGACAGTGAACCACTGGTAACTGCTCTTTGCATATGGTCTTTCAACCAGTTATGCACCCACTGGCATGCTGTCTAGAGTGACTCATGACCGTGAGTGCCTACCTCAGGGCAGATGGTCAAAAACAGGGTATATCTCACAAACTCCTGATATGTTCTATACAGTAAAACCTCAAAGATATGGATTGACTAGTCAACCAGACACCATGTGAAACTGAAAGTAACCAATCAGGCAGTAGCAGAGAAAAAACCCACAACAAATACTGTACTGTGCTTGTATTTTATCTTAAAGGTAGGCACATCTGGACTGCCTGTCCCCACCCCCACCATGCAGGGCAACCTCTTACAGCAAGATGTGGGCTGCCAGAGCCAGCAGAGCAAGAGCAGGGCTGGGGTCTGCATGGCTTTCACCTCTTCACCAGGAGGGGGACAAGATGATTTTAGCTCCTCTCCCCTGGCTGGAAGGGACACTCACACCCACCCACCCTCCCTGGATGGGGGAAGCTTGCAGTCTCATGCCAGTGCTGAGTAGGGAGCTCAGCTTCTGCTGATGCCTGGCCTGGAATGTTGGCTGCTGAATCTGGAGCCCAAACTGCGCTTTGTTCAGAGTTATGGACAACCACCATTCCTGAGGGGGGCCATACCTCTGAGGTTCTACTGTAATTGGATTTCACCAACCTAGTAACAAATCTGAATTCCTGGATCCACTATATCAGTCTTACCATGGAGTCACAGACCATCCCCTTAGACTGGAGAGTCTATCTTGCCACCCAGGCAAGCTGGACTTAGTGATACTTCCAGCAAAAACAATAAAATATTCAGGTTGCTTCCAGTCCCAAGAGACCAGTCACTTACCACAGGTCAATGGGTACCCTAGATTTTACACCAAAGACAACACCTGTAGCCAATCCTGTAATAAACTATTTACATGTTTATCAATAAGGAAAAAGAAATGAGTTATTTACAGGTTAAAATATGTAAACAGGGACACACAAATGAGTTGCAATCTAAAACCTCAGAGTGACAGAATTGTAGTGATCTACCAATTCATAATGTCCTTCAGGATGGACCTAGAGGTAGCTGCGGGAGATCTCTAGCTTCAGTTTAGCATCTCTGGCCCTGTGAGAGTTCAGTCTGCAAAGACATGCAAAATTTTCCTGTGTCTCGTATGTCCTTCATTCAGCCTCCAAGGCCATAGGATGAGCTTCCTTGCATGTAGCATTTCCAAGATCCAACAGGGCCATTCACCAATCCATTGTACAGTAACCCCTCGCTTAACAATGTAGTTATGTTCCTGAAAAAATGCTACTTTAAGCAAAACGATGTCAAGTGAATCCAATTTCCCCAGAAGAATTAATGTAAATGGGGGGGAGGGTTAGGTTCCAGGGAATTTTTTTTCGCCAGACAAAAGACATTATATACATATACAGTATAAGTTTTAAAATAACTTTCAAACAATCTAATACTGTACTCACCAATGATGATAGTGAAGCTTGGTTGAGACTGGCATAGCGGGGTCAAGGAGCAGGGGCTTGCCCAGTTCCACCTGCCCGGCACTCCTGCTAGGGAGTGGAATCGGCTGCTTGCCCACTCCCCAGCTGGAATGCTGGACGGGCAGAGTGGGGTAAGCCCCAGTGCCCCGACCCCACTCCCCGACTGGAACGCCAGGCGGAGCAAGGCAAGCCCGCATGCCCTGCTCCCCAGCTGGAACGCTGGGCAGGCAGAGTGGGGCAAACCCCCTGTGCCTGACCCCGCTCCACAGCAGGAGCGCCAGGTGGGCAAGCAGAGCGGGGCAAGCCAAACAACCTTATCAGGGAACATTGTGCGACTTTAAACGAGTATGTTCTCTAATTGTTTCATTATTAGGTTGCTGAGCTATGTTAACTGCAGTGACTAAGTGAGGAGTTACTGTATTCCAGTAACTTGGCCCATCTGATTTTGATATTCTTCTGGATCAAGAGAAGGGGTGGGAACATGCTTCCCATCTGAGTTCACAAGTTTAGAGCAAACATTTTCAAAGTTATAAAGCATAAATTACATATTTCCTTATAGCAGGGAATACAGACTTTACAAATAAGACTAATACATGCAGCAACTTACAAACATTCTACAGAGTCTAAACACTAAGTACATTCTTATAAAGCCAATACCTTTTTTGAGCAACACTAAGATACAAGTGAACTGGTCTGGTCTCCAGCAATGAGTATCATTTCTTAGCTAATGCCTGCAGTCTTTGCAAGAGCTGGCACCTAGCCTGTCAGCATCATGCCCACCATATAGCAATTTCATCTAGACCACATTTCTCTAGTATGCCTACGAGAATGTTATGTGCGATTGTGTCAAGAGACTTACTAAAAATCAAGATATCGCATCTACAGCTTTCCCACCCCCATCCACTAGGCCAGTAATCCTGTCAGAAAAGGAAATGGGGTTGTTTTAGTATGATTTGTTCTTGACAAATCCATGTTGACTATTACTTCTAACCCTATGATTTTGTAGGTCTTACAAATTGATTGTTTAATAATTTGTTGCAATATCTTTCCAGGTACCAAAGTTAGGTTGACTGGTCTATAATTCCCCATGTTCTCTTTGTTCTCCATTTTAAAGATAGGTGCTATGTTTGCCCTTCTCCAG
Source organism: Malaclemys terrapin pileata (assembly GCF_027887155.1). Taxonomy (NCBI): domain Eukaryota; kingdom Metazoa; phylum Chordata; order Testudines; family Emydidae; genus Malaclemys; species Malaclemys terrapin. The sequence goes on from NC_071507.1 coordinate 142,667,201, forward strand.
ACCTCAGGGACCTGACCAATCTCCATGAGGTCTCAAAGATAATCAGTAATGGTTCCAAGATTGCTTCAGCTAGTTCCTTAAGTACTCCAATGGAGGAATTTCATCAGGTCCTACTGACTTGAATACATCTAACTGATCTAAACATTCTTTAACCTGTTCTTTCCCTATTCTGGCTTGCACCCCTCCTTTTCATTATTTAATATTAATTTTGTTAAGCATCTGGTCATAATCAATCTTTTTAGTGAGGCAAAATAGGCATTAAACACCTCAGCCTTCTCAAGGTTATCAGCTCTCCTTCCCCACTAAGTAGTGGACCTGCATTTTCCTTCATCTTTCTCGTGGGTAACTTAATATTTATAGAACCTCTTCTTATTGCCTTTCATGACCCTTGCAAAATATAACTCAATTTTGTCCGAGCTTTTTGGATTATGTCCGGATATACTTGTGCTATTCTTTTGTACTCTTCCTTCACAGTTTGTTCCTGTTTTGAATGTTTAGGTCCTTAAAGTGCTCCTGATGGCCTCTTACTATTCATCCTATCTTGCTTCACATGAGGATAGTTGGCTGTTATGTCTGAAATATTGTCTATTTTAAAAAATGCCAGCTATTCTGAACTCCTTTTTCCCCTTAGATTTTCTTCACAGGGAACCTTACCTACCAACTCTGAGTTTGTTAAAGTCCTTTGTCCTAACTCTGCTGCTCTAACGCTTTCATTTTCTTAGACTCTTGAAATCTATCATTTCATGATCACTGTAACACAAATTGCTTTCTACCTTCAGATTCAAACCAATTCCTCCGTTAGCCATTTTAACCTTGATTCTGACTATCCCCCTGCTTGTTTCCTCCACCTTCTGAAGTTATTGATACATTCAAACACCTTTTTGTATGGACATTTTGTATTTTGCCATATTGCCTTCTTTCAGGACACTTTATAGTTTACCAATCCTTGCTATATAAATATTGGAAACAAAACAATCTTTACAACAGTAAGTTTTTGTTTAAAGAGATGTTAGATAGGAATATAACCATCAGATCTTTCTATTTAACAGGGTCTTAGCATATCAGAGTGAGCATCATTACAACATCTGTGGTGTTTCTAGTGATTTTATTAAATTGACTGAAGTCTCTATATACACATGACAGGGTTGGGACTCACCACCCGGCGCCTCCTACTGGAGGTCTTGGAAATTAGCTCTGTCCAATGGAGCACCCCCTTCTGGTGGTGTCCCGTCCATCGTCTCGCCCTCGGTTGGCATGTCTGGACCTGCGTTGCTCCCAAGCTCGCGGCGTCCTCTTTGAGCCACTGCCCTCCGACAGTGCCCCTTAGTCCATCCTTGCCCCCTTCCAGGGGAGGGGGAAGAGATCAATCAGCTGCCTCTGTGTCCTGGCCGATGTGGCCAACTGCACCCTCAAAGTCACTCCCCTCTTGGCAGGAGGTTGGTGCAGCTCTAGATGGCCGGTCCGTCGGCCAGGTACAAGGCAAGGGGGGACCCAGGCCCACCCACTACTCTGGGTCCCAACCCAGGGACCCTCTAGTGGCAATCATCCTGCCCTCCTTCTCTCCCGCCATCTGTCCACATCCCTGGGACACTTCCCCTTTGGCCCCTAGCACCAGCTAGGCCCTTCCCTTCAGGGTCTGCAGCCTGACAGATTCCGGGTTGGAGTTACCCTCTGCTCCCCGGGGCCTGCCCAGCACTGCGCTGTCCCAGGTGCTAGTCTCCCAGCCTGGAGACAGACCTTCCCCTGTCAAAGGCCTGGAACAGACTGCTTACACCTGTCCTGAGCAGCCCTCTTATAGGGCCAGACTCAGCCCTGATTGGCTCCCTATAAGGCCTTCCCTGATTGGCTCCCTGTCTGCGCAGGCCCACTGGCCTGCTACAGCCCAAATTCAGGGAGTGGGGCAGCCGCCCCACTATACACCCTCCCCCTTAAAAACCCTCTCAAGGGGGGATTCCCTAGTGCCCCTGTGCTCCTCACAGCTGAGCCCTCAGGGAATCTCTTTCAAAGCACAGGCCCTCCACTAACTGAGCAACCTGCCTCCTTCCTCTATTGTCTGGGTCCCCACCGTAGACCTCCCTGGTCCTACGCGGGTTCCCTTTTTAAGGTGGGGCCTCCCTACCCCAGCCCCCTTCTCTTTGAGGGCCTCAGCCTGGACTACCCCTTCCTGACAGCTAGTCCCAGACTGAGCCTTGGCTTCAGGCACTCCCTCTTTCTGCCTCAGGGGGCAATACCTCTTTATGTGGCCCTTGGTGTGGCAGTGGACGCACCCTCGGCACCTTCCCCCTGCCACAGCCCTATCCCTACTTGTTTGGGCCCTAGCCCTTCCTTCTGGGCTGGCCCAGGCCTTGGGAGCCCTGTAGGGGCACTCTCCTTAGGTGTCCCTGCTCCGCACAGGCCCAACAAGCTTGGGCCCCCCCCGTTACTCTCACAGGGGCACCTTGTCTGGGTGGGGCCTCACTGCCCTCTCCCAGTAGGTACACTCCCTCCTGAAGTGGCCCTTTTGCCCACAGGAGAAACATTTCTTGAGCCCAAGCCATGGCCTCTTGCCCTTGGCACCTGGTCCCCTATAGGGTCTGGGTGCCCACCCCGGCAGCAGCCAGAGCACCTTGCTCTGCTGCTCGGCAAGCCGAGCCACCCAAGCCCTCCAATAAAAGTCTTGATTCTCCAACATTTTGTCTGTCTCTTACTGTGGCACAAGCTGCCTAGTCCTTTGCTCTGCCCCTTGTGTCAGGGGCGGACCGCTATGCCCACATTCTCCACCACATGTGACGTTTGGGACTCACCACCTGACACCTCCTACTGGTTGTTTCAGGAATTAGCTCTGTCCAGTGGAGCACCCCCTCCTGGTGGTGTCCCATCAGTCATCTTGCCCTCAGTTGGCATGTCCAGACCCACGTTGCTCCCAAGCTTGCGGCGTCCTCTTCGACCCACTGCCCTCCAGCAGTGCCCCTTAGTCCATCCTCGCCCTCTTCCGGGGGAGGGGGGAAGGAAGGGGGAAATCAATCAGCTGCCTCTCTGCATCCTGGCCGATGTGGCCAACTACACCCTCAAAGTCACTCTCCTCTTGGCAGGGGGTTGGTGCAGCTCTAGATAGCCACTCCATCAGCCAGGTATAAGGCAAGGGGGAGGGACCCAGGCCCACCCACTACTCTGGGTCCCAACCCAGGGACCCTCTAGTGGCAGCCATCCTGCCCTCCTTCTCATCTTCCATCTGTCTATGTCCCTAGGATGCTTCCCCTTCAGCCTCTAGCAGCAGCTAGGCCCTCCCTTCAAGGCCTGCAGCCTGACAGACTCTGGGCTGGAGTTACCCTCTGCTTCCCCAGGCCTGCCCAGCCCTGTGCTGTCCCGGGTGCTAGTCTCCCAGCCTGGAGACAGACAGACTTTCCCCTGTCAAAGACCTGAGACAGACTGCTTGTGCCTGTCCTGAGCAGCCTTCTTATAGGGCTGAGCCTGGCCCTGATTGGCTCCCTCCAATCTGGGCCCTGATTGGCTCCCTGCCTGTGCAGGCCCACTGGCCTGCTGCAGCCCAAATTCAGGGAGTGGTACTCCAACATATTTAACAGACCAGCTATGTCTATCAAATGTTAATATTAAAAAAAAATGGATAGATGTGTGGGTTTGGTTTTGTTGTTGTTTTTTGCAGAGGAAGTACTTTGAGTACTGAATAAAAGGTAACCAAATATCTAAGTTTCTATCTATTCTTTGTCTGTTTTGCTGGGTTTGTAATTGGTGCATTAATTTTTCCATAACTACAATATCCCCTTTCTTTTTATTTTTTGAACCATTCCTCAATGGTTGGGCTATTCTTTTTTTTTTTTTTTTTTTTTTTTACAAGGAGAGGCTACCAATAGCAGAGCAGCTACTAGCAGATGAGAGATTCATTCTTCATTTCCCTTTATATGACTATTTCCACTAGGCTGCCCCAGGAGTATTACCAAAGGAGCATTTGGTAATAAATATCCAACAATTTGTGACGTGGTTACAGATTGTATCCCAAGACTCTCTAATGACTGGACAGAAGGTAAATACAAAAAACATAGAATTTGTTATTTAAAAAAAAAACACTCATGATTTTTAAGCTAATCTCATGAATTTTGGAGGCCTGACACATTTTTTGAATATTTGGGGTTGTCAACTGAGATCTTTTCTGTTTCAGTTTCTTGTTGGAATTATTTTATTAAACACAAGATAGTCTGCCATTTAACGTTTATTATCTTGGTTACCTTCCTGTGCTCCACACACTAGGCTTTGTGTGTTATTGTGTTGGGAGAATGCACTTATGCATTAACCATTTTAATTATCCAGTTAGCATTTATGCATTAATACACTTGTGTACATGGTTAAATAGGGCAAGGAAGGCGAGAACTGGAAATTTGGATAAGCACATGCTTTAGCGGAGATGAAATTTCCATTATGATTATTGATGTTATAGGGATGATTAAATGAAGTAGTCATTTAAGCTCTTTCTTCAGTCCCTTTTTTATATGCAAAAATGTTTAGAAATATTTCTCCTTTTAAAAATGCTATTTAGAAATATTTTAAATAGGGGTTTATAAATTTACTCTGCAAATGTTTATGCAATATTAAGTTTTAGGTTTTAGTGGCACAACATTTAGAAAAGCCACTTAAGCATAGCTGATTGACATTTTTGTAATTATTTTTTTTAGTCAAAAAAGGGCCTTTTATTTTAAAGCAAAAGATTTAAAACAAATTTTGCTCAATTAAAACTGAAAACATTTCCCCCTTTCTCCTGCTTTTATCCTTCCCCAGACTCCATTTTCCAATGGCAAAATTGGAAAGGGGGAGGAGGGCACAAAGGGAGAAATGAAAAGCTGAACATTTTTAGTACAACAAATAAATTGAAAAACTCCCCCCAAATTAGGGTTTTTAAAAAAAAAAAAAAAACCTTCTAAACAAAACCAAACATTTTCAACTTTTTTGAAAATTTTTGTGAAATATTTATATTTCAACAAGCTGTAATTTAAAGATTCATGAAGGAACAGTTAACTTTGATTTGTACTCTGGCATACATGTGATCCCTTGGCGCTTGTATTACCTGATCTCATTGGCTTAAGGGACTGATTGATAATGGGAGAGAGACCCTGTTACCTCTAGGTTCAGTTTCATATCAAGACTAGTTTGCTAATGTCCAAAATTTGCTGCCATATATAATGCTAATTTGGGTAATTAACCACTTGTAAGAAAACAAAAAGCCTCACCCCACAAGAGGAGCTCAGAAGGAGACTGAGCTGGAGGCTAAGGATATCATGGTTGCAGAGATAGCTGCACCTCTGTCCCCTTCATGGTTTTCTCTTAGTGCCCCCTTAGGTGTCAGGCCTCATGCCTTTCCTCTCCTGGGATGGAAAACATGATTCTTCTTCAAGTGCTGGTCCCTATGTGTATTGCACCTGTGAGTATGCATGTGCCCAAGATGGGAAATTCTTGCAGGTAGCATCTGTTGGGCAGTGCCTGCACCCTGAATCTCCTCATGCTCACTAGTGATAGATAGTATAGCTGGAAACCAGTCTGGCTCACCTGTGTGTTAGTTGCTGCATGCGTTAATTTTACTTATAATATCTGCATCCCATGTTATAAAGTGTTTGCTCCATAACTGTAAAAGTGTGTGCTCTGAAACTGTTAACCACCAGTCATGAGAAAAAGAATTACCAAGAGTAAAATACTATTTTAAAACAGGAGGTGTTATCTCCTTCCCAACAAAAGAAGGCACATAGACAAACCATTGAGGAACATCAGAGGACAAAAGACTTGGTTGATTGCTTCCCCCCGTCAGATTCATGAAGAGGAGACATGGATGTGGACTTGTCCCATCAGCTTGACCTCTGAGGGGCAAGGGAATAAAAATCCCTGACAAGAGGAAGCTGAATCGTTATGCTGCTCGATTCTTGAGGCCTGGTCTATACTACAAAATTACATCCATATAACTGTGTCACTCAGGGGTGTGAAAAATCACACCCCAACCAACTTAGTTATACCAACCTAATCCCCGGTGTAGATATCTCAACAGGAGAGCATCTCCCATGCATTTAGCTACTGCCTCTCCCAGAAGTGGATTAACTACACTGACGGGAGAAGCTCTCCCATCAGCATAGTAGCATCTTCCCTATAACGCTACAGCAGCACAGCTGCAGCCCTGTACATATAGACAAGCCCTGAGGGGCAAGGATTACTAGGCATAAGCTAAAGATCACCAGTGCTTGGCCTGGGTAGCCCTAAAGGACATATAGAGCTTGCTTATTATAGAAGCTTCTACCACCTTTTGGAATGTAAGATTGTAACTCATTTGTGTGTATATGTTTATCTGCTTTAACCTTGTAAATAACTCTCATTTCTTTTTCTGAGTTAATAAATCTTTAGATAGTTTCCTATAGGATTGGCTACCAGCAGTGTCTTTGGTGTGAGATCTGAGGTGCAATTGACCTGGGGTAAGTGACTGATCCTTTGGGGCTGGGAGTAACCTGAACACTGTTGTGACGATTTTTTTTTTTTTTTAAATCTAAGGGACCATCTATCAAAAGACAAGCTTGCTTAGGTGGCAAGATAGTCCCTTTGGGTATCTCTCTGTGATTCCATGTTAAGATGTTTATAGTGCATGAGGAATTCACACTTGATGCTTGGTTGGTGAAATCTAAATATAGAACTCACAAGCAGTTTAGGGTTTGTGCCCTGTTTTGTAACAGTCTGCCCTGATTTTGGTACTCATCCTCTTGAGCCACTCCAGACAGCTTGACAGGGTCTTTCTATTAAATTGTTGCTAGGTGGACCCATAGCAATCAGTGCATTCCACTCTCTGGTGGTTGGCTATTCTATATTTATTTACCCAATAACAGCCAGTTTTCTAAAGGGTCTAACTAGGACCTTCCCACTAGTAGTGAAGCCAACACCACAGTGGGACAATAGTCTCTTACTTTCAGGCAACCTTTCAAACTGTTGACCACATGCTTAATGTCTCACTGGTTCATAAAGGTTGCCTAATCCTGGTTGCCACTACATAAGCCAGGATGGTGGTTCAGGGATATAGGCAAGGCCATTGTTGTGAAAAATGCTATATCTTTGGGAAGGATTTTATCAGGCTTTCTGTAAGCATATTATGCTTTGTGTAAAGATTTCCTCATGCTTTGGTTATGGATTTTATCATGCCTCATGCAATGATTTTATGAAATTTTCAAACAATATCATGACACTTTTTATAATTTTGGTAAATAATAACCAAGTTGTAAGTAAGAAGAATGTTTGTTGAACATGACATGGTGCAAAGTTTAAAAAGCAGGGCAAAATTAAAAACAACTAAAGGGCTGAGTGACGCATGTTTGTGCAGGTGAGGTCACAAACTTATGTAGGTGGAGCAGTTCTCTGCGTCTTGGGGTGTGGGATGGTGATAGAGGGGCTTGCCCCTTGTAGTTGTCCTAGTATTCACTGTTCTCCTTGTGTGGGTTTTTTTTTTTTTTTTTTTTTTTTTTTTGGTAGTGTGGACTGGTCAGGACCTGTTACTTGGAGTTGTGGAAGCTGGGTGTCTCCCAGTGTGCAGAACTCTGAGGGCTGCAGGACTTAGGTAGGTTATGGTAGTGTCGTGAACGTAATACTACTTTGTTCTGCAGTAGGATTGTCTGCTGTGGCCCTGTTCTCATCTCTCTCCTTAGCATCATGAGAAGGAAACTTTCCCTGCACTTTTCTGTTGTCTTCTCCCTCTCCTGGGATGCAACCACAAGGTCACCAAATGTGTCATCCCTTATTCTCTTTCTCTTCCCTCAGACTTGCCATGCATTCACCTGGTGAGAGCACCAGGGTTGTTGGGGACCATGACATGCCAGGTGCTAAGAGAGGGGACAGAGAAAAAGCACAAGTAGTTCTTACCCAATTTTAGTGTCCTTGCCAACACTGATAAAATGTTTCTTTTTTCTTCAATTGAAATTCCAGTCCCAAGGGCTCTTTTCAGTCTGGGTTGTCTTGGAGCTAGTAAGATGTTTTCCAACTTCCTTCCCAATTTGTATAGACCTCTGGGATGGGGAGTGTATTTTTTGTGGGGGAGAGTTGGAGAGCAGTTGGGGGTAATTAGTAATTGCATGTACATGTCTTCAGACTGTCAGTTGGCTTGGGGTTGGTTGGTTGATGGGGGTGGGAGAGCAGGGACAGGTAAGTAACTGCATGTGCACCTTTGTAAGCTGACCTAGGACATTACCCTGAGTTGTCACCAAGAAGGGGGAAAGGATCTTGTTCAAAAAGGTAATGGACAAACCAGGAGATATGCCTGCTGTTTGCCAGCATGGTGCCCCCAGAGTTGGTGTATGAGTGAAAGGAAAATCACAAATTACATGGGCAGTCATGAGAGCTGCATTGCTTTGCAATGTATGACCCAAAATAGAAGCACTGTCTTTGCATAAAGTTCTCTCTTGTGACACTTGCAGATCAGCATAAAGTGCACTGCAAAATAAACAGAACTCTGCAGTAATTGCTCTGGATCTAAGAGGGATAGCTATGAATGCCTTATGATATCTGACAATCTCAAATTTACCTCATAAAATCACAAGTCAGCTAAAAGATGAGGGCATTAATGAAACTGTGAGCCAAAATATTACTGTTGCTTTTTCTTGTCTGTATCTGGCGCTACAATAAACATGCCTGCCATGCAATGCTTTTAATTTTTAACCCACACAGTGCTGCTATTTTCAGTAGAGGGAGGGAGATGGAGCAATCAGCAGTATGGGAAGAGGATGTCAGGGGGATGCCCAGCATATTTGGTCAATGGTTGTGGAATTTGAGATTTTGGAGAAATAAATGGTATGTATGGAGCTTTTGAATTCTCTTGTGTGGCCATCATTTTGAGTATGCTGGGGGATGGGGGAGAGGGGAGGAGGAGAAACACTATAAGAAGAGGAGGCAGAGAGAGGGTAGCCAAACAGCAGCACCCTGACAGTACCCAGAACAAAATTGCTTAAATTCCCCAGTTCAGTTGTACTGTAATATACCACATACCGCTCTACCTCGATATAACACTGTCCTCGGGAGCCAAAAAATCTTAATGCGTTATAGGTGAAACCGCGTTATATCGAACTTGCTTTGATCCACCGGAATGTGCAGCCCCACCCCCCGGAGCACTGCTATACTGCGTTATATCCAAATTCGTGTTGTATCAGGTTGCGTTATACTGAGGTAGCGGTGTAATACTTACTGAGAGAGGCTGCCTCCCAGGCACTGGCAGGTTGATTCTTCACACGTGATTCAGGTTGGTTCACTGCCCTGTGATTTGGGGGTCTCCTGGATCTGTAGCACCGTCTCTGACTCACGGTTTAGCAGTTCAAAGAGATCTGAGCTGTCCTTTTAAGTGGTGTCCTGGATGGCAACTGCAGAGGTGTTCTTAATGGTGTACACAGCATGCTGTTATTCTGTGGTGGCTCCCTTTGTGTAGGGTGACCAGATAGCAAATGTGAAAAATCGGGACAGGGGTGGGGGGTAATAGGAGCCTATATAAGTAAAAGACCCCAAAATCAGGTCTGTCCCTATAAAATTGGGACATCTGGTCACCCTACCGTTGCAAAAATATGGTCCAGCTTCTCGTAGTAGCTGCAGACCTTGTAAACTGTGCCAGAGGTCTTGTTATTTTCCCTGAGATTTCTATAATCCTGCCCGAGCTTTGTGTCTTTGTCACAGCCCTCTCTCTAGAGGACAAGAAAATCTAAGACCTAAGCACGGGATCATGCAGAAGCACTATATGAGAGCTATGTATAATTGGTATGTGATTCCTGGTGTGTGAACTCAGCATGAGCTGGAATTGCAAAGGTAGGGTGACCACACGTCCCGATTTTATAGGGACAGTCCCGATTTTTGGGGCTTTTTCTTATATAGGCTCCTATTACCCCCCACCCCCATCCCGATTTTTCACATTTGCTGTCTGGTCACCCTATGCAAAGGGGTGCACCTGGCTGCATGCCAGCCTTTAAATTAACCCCAGAAAGTGGAGAGCACACAGACTGAACAAACATGCCAACCCAGGTATCCAACAAAGCAGTGTAGAATAGTGGGAGTAGGACTGCCAGAAGTGGAACAGTTGGTTCAAAATGGGGATGCATCTACTGGTTGAAGGAAAGCATCCTGAATTTCAGTAAACTCGCTTTCAAAGAAGGTTAATTAACACAGATTAAAACACAAGATAATTCAGAACAAGAACTTTTGTGTATGAATGTAAAGTAGTTTATCCAAAAATCCTCAAGTTAACCCAAAACAATTGTTAAATGTAGACAAGCCCTGGGGGCTTGCCTTCAAAAGGATGTTATTAAGGAAGAGCTGCTGTTCCTGAATAACCCCATGTGTGGACCCTATTATTGCAGAATAAGCCCTAGTCTACACTATGAGTTTAGGTTGAATTTAGCAGTGTTAGATCGATTTAACCCTAAGACTGTTCACACATTTGTGTTTGAAAATTAATTAAATCTAATTCAATTATGTCTCTAAAAGGGCCTGTTCAGTGAAAAATAATGTGCTTTTGTCTCCAGTTGATAAATTTATATTGTAAAAATTAGAGTAATTGACCTAAGCCCTGAATCTGCAAACGCTATGCTTAACTTTATTTGTATGTATAGCCTCATTGACTTAAACGGTAATACTTAACTGAATAAAGTTAAGCACATACTTAGTTTGCAGGATGAGAGCACACGTTTTTAGAGAGGGATTAAATGTATGAGGCACAGAGTTTGATTTTGTTTTTTAATCAGGTTTATTGTTGCTATATTTGTTTAGCTATACAAACACACATTGACAAATGTGGCAATCTCAGCAGAGAGGCCAAGGGCTGAATAGATTTGGAAACTGAACTACCATCTAATCCAAAGAGATGGCTCGTGCAGCTCAAGATTGAGGCGAAGTAGCATGTGCTGCTGCTAAACCATGCTGTGTCTGCTCTATGAATAGAGAGTTTCTCCCCCCCAACACTATGAAGCTAGCATGTTTAATCAGTTCAAATATAATTGTGCAAGTGAGTCTACATTTCCAATGGAAATTTGCTCAAGTGAGAAATCATAGGACTGAAAGGGACCTCAAGAGGTCTCCTAGTCCAGTCCCCTGCACTCATGGCAAGACTAAATATTATCTATATCATCCCTGAAAGGTATTTGTTTAATTTATTCCAGTGCTTAACCACTCTGACAGGAAGTTTTTCCTAACATCTAACCTAAATTGCCCTTGCTGAAATTTAAGCCCATTGCTTCTTGTCCTATCCTCAGAGGTTAATGGAACAATTTTTCTCCCTCCTCCTAGTAACAACCTTTTATGTACTTGAAAACTGTTATCAGGTCACCTCTCAGTCTTCTCTTCTGCAGACTAAACAAACCCAATTTTTTCAATCTTCCCTCATAGGTCATGTTAACTTTGTGTTGCTCTTCTCTGGACTTTCTCCAATTTGTCCACATCCTTCCCGAAATGTGGTGCCCAGAACAGGGCACAATACTCCAGTTGAGGCTGTAAAATCACAGTGTAGAGTGGAAGAATTACTTTTTGTGTCTTGCTTACAACACTCCTGCTAATACACCCAAGAATTCTGTTTGCTTTTTTTGCAACAGCGTTACACTGAGTCATATTTAGCTTGTGATCCGCTATGACCCCCCCAGATCCCCTTTCCACAGTACTCCTTCCTAGGCAGTCATTTCCCATTTTGTATGTGTGCAACTGATTGTTCCTTCCTAAGTGGAGTACTTTGCATTTATCCTTATTGACTTTCATCCTATTTACCTCAAACCATTTCTCCAGTTTGTCCAGATCATTATGAATTTTAATCCTACCCTCCAAAGCACTTGCAACCCCTCTCAGTTTGGCATTGTCCACAAACTTTATAAATGTACTCTCTATGCCATTGTGTAAATCATTGATGAAGATACTGAATAGAACTGGACCCAGAACTGATCCCTGTGGGACCCCACTCGATATGCCCTTCCAGCTTTACTGTAAACTACTGATAACTACTCTCTGGGAATGGTTTTCCAACCAATTATGCACCCACCTTATAATAGCCCCATCTAGGTTGTATTTCCCTAGTTTGTTTATGAGACGCTCATGCGAGACAATATGAAAAGCCTTACTAAAGTCAAGATATACCATGTCTACCACTTCCCCCTTATCCACAAGGCTTGTTTCCCTGTCAAATAAAGCTATTAGGTTGGTTTGATACAATTTGTTCTCGACAAATCCATGCTGACTGTTATTTATCACCTTATTCTAGGTATTTGCAAATTGTTTGCTTAATTATTTGCTCCATTATCTTTCCGGGTACTGAAGTTAAACTGACTAGTCTATAATAAGAACATAAGAATATAAAAATGGCCAGACTGGGTCAGACCAATTATCCATCCTTCTAGCCCAGTATCCTGTCTTCCGACATTGGCCAATGCCAGGTGCTTCAAAGGGAATGCACAGAACAGGGCAATTATCAAGTGATCCATCCCCTGTCATCCACTCCCAGCATCTGGAAGTCAGCAACTTGGGGACACCCAAAGCATGGGGTTGCATGCCTGACCATCTTGGCTAATAGCTGTTGGACCTATCCTCCAGGAACTTATCTAATTCTTTTTTTAATCTAGTTATAGTTTTTGCCTTCACAACATCCCCTGACAAATTCCACATGTTGACTGTGCATTTTGTGAAGAAGTACTTCCTTTTGTTTGTTTTAAACCTACTGCACATTAATTTCATTTGACCCCTGGTTCTTGTATTATGTGTAGGGATAATAAATTCTATATTCTCTTTCTCCATACCTTTCATGATTTTCTGGACTTCTTTTCTCCCTCAGTCGACTCTTTTCCAAGTTGAATAGTCCCAGTCTTTTTAATATCTCCTCATATGGAAGCTGTTTCATACCCCTAATCATTTTGTTGCCCTTCTCTGTACATTTTCCATTTCTAATATAGCTTTTTTTTAAATGGGGTGACAAGAATTGCATGCAGTATTCAAGGTGTGGGCAGACCAGGGATTTATATAGTGGCAATATGATATTAACTGACTTATTATTTATCCTGTTCCTAATGGTTTCTAACAAACACTCTGTTAACTTTTTTGACTGCTGCTGCACATTGAACAGATGTTTTCAGAGAACTATCCATAATGACTCCAAGATCGCTTTCCTGAGTGATAACCGCTAATTTAGACCCCTTCATTTTGTATGTATAGTTGGGATTGTGTTTTCCAATGTTCATTACTTCATTTATCAACATCTAATTTCATCTGCCATTTTGTTGTCCAGGCACCCAGTTTTGTAACTTGTCGCCGTCTGCTTTGGACTTAGCTATCTTGAGTAATTTTGTATCAGCTGCAAACTTTGCCACCTCACTGTTTCCCCTTTTTTCCCAATCATTTATGAATATGTTGAACAGCACTCGTCCCAGTAGAGATCCCTGGGGGAGACTGCTATTTACCTCTTTCCGTTCTAAAAACTGACAATTTATTCCTACCTTCTGTTTCCTGTTTTTAATCAGTTACTGATCCATGAGAGGATATTCTCTCTTATCCCATGACTGCTTACTTTGCTTAAGTGCTTTTGGTGAGGGTCCTTGTCAACAGCTTTCTGAAAGTCCAAGTACACTATATCCACTGGATCATCCATGTCCACGTTTGTTCACCCCGCAAAGAATTATAATAGATTGGTGAGGCATGATTTCCCTTTACAAAAGCTGTGTTTAGTCTTCCCCAACAAATCGTATTCATCTATATATCTGAAAATTCTGTTTACTGTAGTTTCAACCAATTTCCCTGGTACTGTAATTGCCCGGATCGCCTCTGGAGCCTCTTTTAAATTGGCATTACATTAGCTATTCTCCAGTTAGCTGGTACAGAGGCTGATTTAAGTGATAGGTTACATATCACAATGAGTAGGTCAGCAATTTCATATTTGAATTCCTTCAGAAATCTTGGGTGAATACAATCTGGTCCTGCTGACCTATTACTGTTTAATATAACAATTTGTTCCAAAACCTCCTCTACTGACGACTCAGTCTGGGACAGTTCCTCTGATTAATCACCTAAAAAGAATGGCTCAGGTGCGGGAATCTTCCTGTGACATCCTCTGCAGTGAAGACTGATGCAAAGAATTAATGTAGCTTCTCCACAATGGTCTTGTCTTCCTTGAGTGCTCCTTTAGCACCTCAATCATCCAGCGGCTCCACTGGTTGTTGGCAGGCTTCCTGCTTCTGACGTACTTAAACATTTTTTTTGCTGTTAGTTTTTGAGTCTTTTGCTAGTTGCTCTTTAATTTTTTGTGTGTGGCCTGCCTAATTATACCTTTACACTTCACTTCCCAGAGTTTTTGCTCCTTTCTATTTTCCTCAGTAGGATTTGACCTCCAATTTTTGAAGGATGCCTTTTTTCCCCTCTAACCACTTTGTTTACTCTGTTTAATCACGGTGGCATTTGTTTGGTTCTCTTACTATTCTTTTTCATTTGGGAGTATACATTTAATTTGAGCCTTTATTATAGTGTTTTTGAAAATTTTCCATGCAGCATTTCACTCTTGTGAGTATTCCTTTTAATTTTCATTTAACTAGCTTCCTCATTTTCATGTAGTTCCCCTTTCTGAAGTTAAACGCTACTGTTGTGGGCTTCTTTGGTATTTTTCCCCGCAACAGGATGTTGCATTTAATTACCGTATATTATGGTTGCTATTACCAAGCGGTTCAGCTATATTCTCCTCTTGGACCAGATCCTGTGCTCCATTTTCTATTAAGTCTATTAGGACAAAATCAAGAATTGCCTCTCTCCTTGTGGGTTTCAGCACTAGCTGCTGCAAGAAGCAGTCATGAATGGTGTCTAAAAACTTTATTTCTGCATCCCATCCTGAGGTGAAATGTACCTAGTCAATATAGGGGATAGTTGAAATCTCCTATTATTACTGAATTTTCTATTTTTATGGCCTTTCGAATCTCCCTGAGCATTTCAGAATCACCATCACCATCCTGATCAGGTGATCGGTAGTATATTTCTACCACTATACTCTTATTATTCAAGCATGGAATTTCTATCCATTGAGCATCTGTGGTACAGTTTGATTCATTACAGATTTTTACTATGTTTGACTCGATGCTTTCTTTCAGCTACAGTGCTACTCCCCCACCAGCATGACCTATTGTGTCATTCTTGTATATTTTGTACCCTGGTATTACAGTGTCCCATTGACTGACTGTCATCATTCCAGCAAATTTCTGTGATGCATATTGGTATTAAACAAGGATATTAATATAAGCATTCAAGTTCACCCTCTTTGTATTTAGACTTCTAGTGTTTGTATATAAGCACTTATACAATTTGTCTCTTTTTAATTGTCTGACTTCATGTGATATAATTGAATGGAACTCTTTTTTTCATTTGACAGTTTCTCTTCAGTTCCTACCTGTATTTTATCTACTTCTGTCCTCTCCTCTTTACTACGATATAGAAAATCACACTTAACATATCCTCCCCTATCAGCTGTCTCTGTCCTAACCGTGTGCTTCTCTGCACCTGATGGCTTTCCTCCAGCACTTGGTTAAAAATTCCTCTATGACCTCTTTAATTTTACATGCCAGCAATCTGGTTGCATTTTGGTTTAGGTGAAGCCAATTCTTCCTGTGTAGGCTCCTCCCTTCCCAAAAGGTTCCCCAGTTCCTAATGAACCTAAACCCCTCCTCCCTACACCATCATCTCATCCATGTATTGAGACCTTGCAGTTCTGCCTAATTGACCCTGCATGTGGAACTGGAAACACTTCAAAGAATGCTACCATGGAGGTTCTGGACTTTAATCTCTTACCTAGCAGCCTAACTTTGGCCTCCAGGACCTCTCTCCTACCTTTTCCTATGTCATTGATACCTACATGTACCACGATCACCGGCTCCTTGTTACACCGCACATAAGTCTGTCTATATGACTCAAGAGATCTGCAACCTTCGTACCTGGCAGGCAATTTACCATGCAGTTCTCCCAGTCATCACAAACCTACCTATCTATTTCTAATGATTGAATTTCCTATTACTATTACCTGTCTCTTCCTAATAACTGGGATTCTCTCCCCGGGAGAGTATCCTCAGTGCGATAGGGTACCATGACATCTGGAAAGAGGGTCCCAACGTTGGGTCATTTCCCTCAGCTCCAGTTTGATGTTTTCTTTCTCTGAGACTTTCATTCTCCTCAACAGCACAGAGGCTGTCAGAATGGGGCTGGGACCACTCTATTGTGTCCTGAAAAGTCTCAAGCTATATGTCTCTCTGTCTCCCTTAGCTCCTCCAGTTCAGCCACTCTGGGGTCTCAAGAGCCTGTACTTGGTCTCTGAGGGCCCTGAGCTCCTTGCACCAAATGCACACATATGCCACCTGCCCACAAGGCAGATAATCATGCATGCTGCATTTAGTGCAATAAACTGGATAGGTTCCATTCTGCTACAGGACTTCTGCCTGCATTCATTTTACTCCTGCTGCTATTTTTTGTTTTGTCACTTTTGTGGATGCCATGGTATGCATCAAATAGAAAGTGAAGACAAGATTGCTGCTACACTTAGTATTTGAAGGATTTTCATTCTTTAAATGTACATACTTTATAACTTTTTAAATATATGCCAGTGGATCAGAAACAAAATTTAGACCTTTTTGAAAACTGGTGAAAATCCAGTTTTTGCTTATCTGCTTTAATTGTTGGGCCTTCAGCATTCTTCTTCTGCTCATCCTGTCTCAGGCCCTGATCTTGCACATGGGCAGACCCATATGGCCATATAGAGCTCTGCCGACTCCAATAGGACTTTGTACAGGCACAAGTCTTTTTTTCATGTATTCGGCCTTAGATGCTAAGGAGACTCCAGGTACAAGCACAACTTTCTATATATTAGAGAAAGTCAGTTAGCCACACGAAATAGAACTCTTGGTGAAGATCCCAGGTTACCAAGTGCTACTGTTCTAGAATACACACATTGCATACAAACATTTCTGATGTCTGTTTTTCTTTTTCCCCAGGAGCTGATTCTGCATGCTAAAATCTTCCCGGCTGGCTGGCTTCAGGCAGGGCCGCAGGGAGGTGTGGCAGGGGTTGGCAGGGCTGGAGACAGAGGAGTGCGGGACTGGCTGGCTTCAGGCTGGGGGTGTGGAAGGGGTTGGCTGCAGGCAGGGCAGGGGGTGCGGGGCTGGCTGCAGGCAGGGGGTGCGGGCCTGGTGCGGGCAGGGCATGGGGTGCAGGGGAGTGCGGCAGGGGTTGGCTGGAGACCGGGCAGGGGGTGTGGCAGGGGCTGGCTATGGACAGGACAGGGGGTGCAGGGCTGGAGGCAGGGCAGGGGGTGCAGCAGGGATGGCAGCGGCCAGGGGGTGCAGGGCTGGCTGGAGACGGGCTGGCTGCGGGCAGGGCAGGGGGTGCGGGGCAGGCTGCGGGCAGGGGGTGCAGCAGAGGCAGCTGGAGCCCCAGCCCTTTAAATAGCCCCCAAGCTCCCCGCTTCATCCCAGGGCTCTGGGGGCTATTTAAAGGGCCTGGGGCTCCCCTGCTTCTACTGCCCCGGCCCTTTAAATAGCTGAGGGAGCCCTGGGGAAGCGGCAGGGCTCCGGCGGCTATTTAAAGGACTGGGGCGGCAGAGGCAGCTGGAGTCCTGGGCCCTTTAAATAGCCCCTGGAGCCCCCTATTACCCCAGGGCTCGGGGCTATTTTAAAGGGCCCAGGGCTCCCCTGCTTCTACCGCCCCCCCCCCCCCCCCCCGGCCCCTTAAATAGCTGACAGAGCCCTGGGGAAGCGGCGGGGCTCCAGCAGGCTATTTAAAGGGCCGGGGCGGTAGAGGCAGCGGGAGCCCCGGACTTTTTAAATAGCCCCCTGCAGCCCTACCCCAGGGCTCCAGCAGTGGGGCTCTGGTGGCCATTTAAAGCTCCCAGCAGGGGCTGGAGCCCCAGGCCCTTTAAATTGCCCCCTGGGGAAGCTGTACCGGGGCTTGGGCGCGGGGCCCTCTTAGGTGCGGGACCCGATTCAGGAGAATTGGTTGAATTGGCCTAAAGCTGGCCCTGAACAATAGCATAAGTTTGTCGGAAATAGGTTCTAGTGGCAAAGTTCTTTTAACTTAATCTGATTTCATAACTCTGTGTTTCACTGTGATTTTTTGATGGGGAATATGAAGACGATGCTTCAAGTGAAGTTCCCCTCTGAAAAGTGAGTCTACATGGGAATTTCTTTCTCAACAAATTTGCTCCATGTGTATATTCAGTCATATCTGCTGAGTTTTTTATGAGAACTTTAGTGACAAAAGTAAGTTTTTACTATTTCTGTGAATACTGCAGAGCTAAGCCACAGTTATGGGTGAGAGGTGGGTACTATCTGGCTCAGAATTTCATCAGCTATGAAACACATTCCAGTTTAGGGTCAAATTCTGCCCACAGAAACCCCATTGAAGGCAATGCACTCTCTTATGTAAGTAATGCTCTATATTAAGATGCAATTCTACCGTGCAAAATGACTTAAAATGGTATGTTTGTTGTGTCTTAATAACTCCAGATCAAATTTGTTTTGATTCCAAGTAAAAGAGATACCTGCTAACTGATTAGACACTGTGGTGATGAGTGCTATACAAAAATCCTTAGATAAGCGTCTAATTCAGAAGAAAAACATGTTTTACTTGTAAATGTAGTAAATTTAATTTGGTGCAACTGGAGCAATAGGGAATCAATCTCATGATACCATTTTTGAAGTCACGTTCACAATAAAACTGAACTGTAATAGTTACATGTTTATATAAGATAAATAATACATTTTCATGCAACATTTTCCCTGAAAATTGGCTCCAAAACATCCTTCCCTTGACTATAGATGTCACCTGTATGTAGAACTGACTGAAATTTTGTAAACAATTATTTGTCAAAAAATGGCCTTTTGAAAAAAGTTTAATGAAGAAATGTTGACATTGTTAAAATTTTTTGTGAATAACTGGTGTGCTTTAGTTTTTTTTTAAACTAATACATCAAAATTTTTGATTGACTGAAACCTGGGTTTTCAGAAAACAAAAATATTCAATATGTTTTAGAAAAAAGTTGTTTGAAAAAAATCACAAGTTAGAAAAAAGTCTATTTCACTGAATCAAAAACAAATGTGATTAAAAATCCATTCCCATTTTTCCCCATCAATGTACCTCTATAATGAAATAGTGTAATCTACAATGTACTTGTATTTGTTTGTCCAGATAGATTACAAGCACTGAGATCTTTTAAATTAAATACTAAATTATTTTTACATGTGCATTTTGATCTGTCACTTAGGTGGCTAATTACTAGTTGTGGTGTTTAGATTCTTAACTCACATATGCAATTACTGTATATCTGATATATTTATATATAGGTATTTCTTAAAAGTGGACTTTTGACCTAATTAGCTCTACTTGTTCTATCATGTAGACTTATTTATTAGGTATTCTTGGTGCTGTGCGGACTATGGGAGAAGGCATTGTACCCATACCTCTTAGTCTACCAGACTAAGACCTAAGACCCCACTCAAGGTCGGGGACAAAAAACAAACAAAAAACCATCCAGAAAGCTTCAAATGATGTTGGATACATTAAAAGAGTATACATGATTTTATTACCTCAGTTTTGTAATTTTTTATTTTTGATATAAATTTTAAACAATAAAAGTGAGGGGATGCTATATTGTGTGGAACATTATATAACACTGTAACTATAATAGGTGATGTCTTTTAAAAGAGGTACAGCTAAGAGGCAGGGCCGGCTCCAGGCACCAGCGTAGCAAAAAGGTGCCTGGGGCGGCCAATGAAGAGGAGGGCGGCATGTCCGGCGGCAAGGCCATCACTCCCTCTGGGAGCGAAGGACATGCCGCCAAATTGCCGCCGATCGCAATCACGGCTTCTTTTTTTTTTTTGTGTGCTTGAGGCAGCAAAAGCGCTAGAGCCGGCCCTGCTAAGAGGTATGATACTGATGTGGAGAACTTACAGTCTAAGGGTCTGCTTGTGCTGTTACTGTGCTGGTTGTAGAACCCCAGTTGATGTTCGTGGGAGCTTAGTACAGAAAGGTTAGGCCTAATTGTTCTAATTCTATATTAAATGGCAAAATGCTGAATTGAGCAAAACTTCGGAAAACCAGGAAAAGCAGCCCATGCAGCCCTTAATTCTGTTCTTTCAATAATGCCCTACATGCCCCTTTACTACACATACCTTTATTTGGCCAACCCTGAAATATATAAGCTCTTCACCTCCTTTGACAACCCATTTACTCTCACCCATGGGATTCCAACACAAACAAGCAAAAATGGAGGGGAAAAAAGTTGCCCATGTCATCTTCCCTCTTTCAGCAGTGCCTCAATATGCACATAGCACATGCTTACAGGGGTTCCTGGTGCTAACAGTTACAGATCCTGGTGTACTCACAGCCTTAGCCAACTCCACAGAAAGAATACATGTGTACAATTTCAGAACTTTACAACTCCCCTGTGCTTACTCACAGGATAGCATCTACACTTTCACTTAACTAGCATAGAAGCATTAGAATCCTCTCATATTCCACCTAGTCTGGAGTTGCAATGGCCTAAATGAAATAAAATTTGGGCACTGAAATCTCTTTTAATTTTAAATTATGGGCACATAATATGCACCTCCCATAAACCCATCCTGGATTTTTAGCTTCCTTACAAGCTAATGACTTGCAGAATCTCAGTTTGAAACCACCACAAATTAGATTGATAAACTTTTCGAATTTGGCCCCATCCTGGAGTTGAAACCATGCAGAAGCCCCCTGCTGGTAATGCAGTGATGCCAACTGGGATCCAGGCATGCAGAGGTATCTACCAATGCAATCAATTGCAGGATAAGGGACTTTGAGTAGGGTGACCAGACAGCAAGTGTGAAAAATCGGGACGGGGGTGGGAGGTAATAGGAGCCTATATGAGAAAAAGACCCAAAAATCGGGACTGTCCCTATAAAATCGGGACATCTGGTCACCCTAACTTTGAGTAAGACACGGAGAAACAGACGGCACGCTCCATCGGAAAAGGGAAACTCTTTTAAATGCTCACTATAAACCTAAATGAGTCGTTTCTCTCCCAGCGCGAGAAGACAAACCCTGCGGAGCTCTCAGGAGTACAAAGCAGCACAACCACGAAGCACACAAAGCGCTAGTGTTGCGCCGCCTTCCCGATGGCTCTCAACCCGCTGCCGTGCACGGTACGGCGCGCTGTGATTCACACTTGTGCAGCGTGGGCACCGGCGTGCTCCGCTTTGCACCCGAGCTGCACGGGTGCAAATGCCTGACGTACAGTGAGGCAGAGAAGGCTCCGCGTTCCCCGGACCGGCCGTGCCGCCGGCTCTCTCCCCCGCGTGGGGAGACGGGATTCCTGGCATGCCGGGAGCGAGGGGTACGCGGAAGCCGCGGCGCCCCCGATGCTGGGCGCCGGGGCAGTGTGTCCTCGTTCGGCCCCCGGGACGCGAGGAGGGGGAGGTCTCGGGCTCGCTCATTCACACTCTGCCCAGGCGGAAGGGAGGGGACAGCCCCAGAGCGCCCTTCTCCCGTGGAACCTACAGCGCGCGGCAGGAGGAGAGCGAGGAAGAAGAGGAGGGACAGGCGAACGCGCGCGCACGCTGGCGGCCCAGCGGGCGGGGCGAGGCGATAACCCTTGCGGAACTGCCTGGGAGACCCCGGGTTTGGGGCTGCGCCAGCGCGCGCGGCGCCTCTCCGCCCCCCTCCTCCCCGAGCCGAGTGGAAGGGGCTGGGGTTGGTGCCAGCAGCGGCGTGAGCGCTCGAGCGGCCGCCATTTTACGCCAGCTCCAGCACACTGTCCGGACACGCCGCGGGAGCGGAGAGGGGCAGCTCCTCCGCACGCCGAGCCGCCAGCCGCGCCCCGAGCCCCTTCGCTCGGCCTTCTCCCCCACAGCGACAGGTCAGACACCAGGCCGGGGCGGGCCGGATCCGCGGCCGGGGCTCCCTCCAGGCAGCAGCAGCCGCCCCACGAGTGGGGTGGGAGCGGGCCTGGGGCTTTCGGGCGAGGGGAGCCGGCTCCCTGGAAAATGGAGTCGGGCGGGGAGTAGCACGCGGAGCCTAGGCCGCGTGAGCCGCTCCCGGGAGCGGGGGGCCCGGCTGCCAGCTGCTGCATGATGGGCGGGGGAGCTGGCTGCTTTCGTGGCCGCTCTTGCCGGGCGGGGGGCGGGCGCCCCGAGCTGGTGGTCGCGCACTAGGCCCCGCAGCGGGTGGGGCGCGTGGCTTTCGCCTCATTGTCCTGCCGGCCCGGCAGCTCCATTCATTGCCATGAGGCGCCGGGCCGGGCCCGCCGGCGGAGGGGCTATTTGGTTGCGGCCTCGGCGCCCAGCGTGCGGGATCGAGCCTCGCCTGCTACGGCTCACGGACTGGGGGGTCGGGCGGCGGCTCTGCCCAGCGTGGCGTGGGAGCCGGGCCGGGCCAGCTCATTGTTTCAGGGCCGGAGGAGGCGGTGGAGTAAGGAGGCGCGGCGAGCTCCCGATGGAGGGGCGAGATCGGGCCCGGGGTGTTGCAATTGCTGTCCCGGGGGTTGGGGTGAGAGGGGGATGGCTGGGGGGTGAGGCTGCATCTCTGAGGGACTAGGGAGGGAGGGGGAAGTCGGTCACTGGAGGAAGTTGTAGGACATCTGAACGCGCAGCAGAGCACGTGTTTCCATTGGGCTCATGGCGGCTACCGCCGCCCCCGTGGGTGCGGACTGGGAAGCGCTTTGTTCCTCCTGCCTGCTCGGCAGACCCCGAAGCGGAGGAGGGATAGACCCCGACCCCGTGCACGGCCAGGCGGGATGGCCTGTGATTTACTCCCAAGAGATGGGGGGCTTGAAATAGGCGATCGAGGTGGAAGCAGTAGTGAGTGTCAGTGACTGTATCGCGCGGTAGCGGCTGCTGCATGTGGCAGATTTGCTCTTCCTCCCTTCCCCCTTCCTCCCCCGCCATTGGCGTCTTGCTCCATTTCTAACTTGTTCAGGGCTTCTTAGGGAGTGTTAAGAGACAGAGAGGGAGGTGAGTCAGAGTGTCTGGCTGGCTGGATTGTGTAAAACCTGCAGTGAAGGCTACCCTACCCCCTATAGGCTGTGGTGCTAGGGTATTCCTTTGTGTTAGTGCTTTCTTTTGAGGATTTTTGTGGATCTTCCGAAATCAAAAATAGCAGGGGAGTGGTCTGAGAAATTTTTGGAAGCATAGAGCAGGCGGTTGCATGTATTGTCACTTGAATTGTTCTGCTTGAAGATTTCTAGCTTAATTATGATGCTTATTGCGTTTGAACAGATATCTGGAAACATGGCTACTGAACATGTTAATGGGAATGGTACTGAAGAGCCCATGGATACTTCTGCTGCAGTTACCCATTCTGAGCATTTCCAGACATTGCTTGATGCTGGTTTACCACAGAAAGTTGCTGAAAAACTAGATGAAATTTACGTTGCAGGTAAGATGTAAAACTTGCAAAATCACTTTTGGTTTTTTTATTGGACTCTTCTGGCTTTGGGCTAAAATAGCAACTTTTTGTGGTTTCCAAAAGTATGGGGACTGCAGTCGTATCTTTTAGTACTGGTTTATGGATTTTTTAAAATCAAATACTATAACTGATTCCTAGTATTACCAGTGAATAAGTCTGGGACCAGTCATTAAAGTCACTTGGAGTGGGTAGGTGGGAAGGAAGGAGGTCAGTAAATCAGATGGGTAGGTACAAGACAATACCTACACCAGCTGTTGCTAACAGCTGTTCATAGTAGGAGCAAGTGATGTGCTTGGTGCATATTAATAGTTGTAAGTAACTTTTCAGTAACTGAGGCACTGGTTATATTCTCTTGTTGTAGATGATACTCTGATTTAGTATTTGGACTCTTGGATGCAGAAGTTGTGCTGCTTAAGCATAGTATTTGATTTTGATTGTGGTATCAATTTGAGCGCTTACATCTCTTTGAGCTAGATGGCCCCTTTTCAAAATGTACCAAGTTACTGTGCTGTTCAAGCTGAAGTCTGTTGCTTATAAACAATTCCACATTCAGTTCAGGATGATGAAGATAATTTTGGCCCATGTAATATCTGGATGCCCTATGGTATTAAAATAAGTACATAAATACAATAACTATTTCAGTAAATATCTTTGTTTTTATCTTAATGGGGAAATGGTAATAATTTTTATCATGTGGATGAGTTAAGGAGGAATGGTAGGTTGTGTAATACGAGCCTTTTTACTTGTTACAGAAACTCAGTGATTGATCTTGGACCACTAAAATTTGATGAATATAGTTAACCAGAGATTGCTGCTCAAATATAATTAGTAATTTTTTTTTCTTTTCCCTAGGGCTAGTTGCACACAGTGATCTAGATGAAAGAGCTATTGAAGCTTTAAAGGAATTTAATGAAGAAGGTGCATTGGCAGTACTTCAGCAGTTTAAAGACAGTGATCTTTCACATGTTCAGGTAATGTTAAGCAATTTGGTATATAACTGGAAGAACAAACTGCTGCTAGATTGGCAAGAACTGTACCTAAGTCTTGTCAGTGGTCTGTGTTTTGATGTGTAGAACTTTGCGCAATTAGAATCAGATAATCACTTTAAAACAAATTGGGTTCTGAGCTTCAGATTTACAAATATGAAAATGTCAACTCTTTTTCAGAACAAAAGTGCCTTTTTATGTGGAGTCATGAAAACATATAGACAGAGAGAAAAACAGGGGACCAAGGTGGCAGACTCTAGCAAAGGACCAGATGAGGCAAAAATTAAGGTATGTGTCTGAAGTTGTAAAGTATGTGATAGTATCCACTCTCTCTTTTTAAAAATTAAAAAAAATTCCAGGTCTGACTTTTTAATTCCTTCAGTAACTGTGCTTTGCCTGGTAAATGTTAATTCAGATAATTCATGAACCTGGTAATCACAAATATTAGATGTATTTTGGACTAGAAACTTTTTATCAAGTAAACAGTAGCAAATTCTTCATATCAGTGCATGTATAATTTACTTACTTTATTGGAGTGAGTTATAATATTAAATGTAAAAATACCCCTTTAGCAGGTTGCTTAGCTATAAAGACATGCCTCTTTTAGGTTGAAAAGTACTGTGTGCCACTCTTCCATAATTCGGGGCAAATGTTTCCACCCAAAGTTCTACTGTGCAAGTCAAGAAATACAGGATTTTTTTGGAATATAAAGATCAAATAATACACCTTGTTTTTAATTAAGGATAAATCTGTTCTTTGTTACCCAGACTTAAATAATGAAATTTAGCCACTCATTGTAAAGAGGGTAGCAATGGTGCTATCTCTTTTTAGACACATCCAGTGGATTTGAGAGTTAGCCCAATTGTAGATCACATGATCTGTTAAAAAGCAACAGAGGGTCCTGTGGCATCTTTAAGACTAACAGAAGTATTGGAGCATAAGCTTTCGTGGAGTAAACTTTATACAAAAATTAACTTAAATTTCAAAAACAGTTTCAGTGCACAGAAGTCTGTCTCAGCAGTAAAAGGCTGAAAAATTAACTCCTTGATGTCCAAGGACCCTTGATAGTAAATGGACTCAAGCTAAAAGTTAAGCTTTACCGAGGCTGCTCTAAATGGATGGTTAGGGAAAGGAGAACAGTTTGTCATCCTTAGCTTTTTTGTATGAGTGTAGAATGATGAACTTGTATATTCTAACATTACCAGTAGTGGGGTACTTCTCAGAACTTCTTACTTTCCTCAGCTTGAAAATGGGTGAAAAAGCAGGCTGTGACCTGAGTGCCTTAATTAGAAAACTTTAAGGGCTTACTGGGATTTATATCACCACTTCTTAAAATTGACTTGCATTTGTAATTTTTCAGGCTGTGATTTGTCAACAGCTAGAGTATTAATTACATTCATTTTCCTGGAGTAATACAGCTTTTGCTGTTCATGGTTACAGCAAGTCAATGCCATACCATTCAAAATCGTATTCAGCATGGCTCCAGTTGTGAAAAAATCAGTGTTCTTGATGTAATTAAATTTATTTAATGCACCTCTTCCTCATGGGTGACATTTTATTGTTTGTGGAAATATTTCTGGAAAGAGAAATAATCGAACGTTTTTACTACTTTTATAACAAAGCTGTTCCAGATAGAGGCTTGATGAGGTATTTAACATATCAAATATTAAACTATATTTGTCTATTATCTAGTATTTCTGTTACGTTAGTATCGAGATTTTCCAGCCAAGGTCAGTCCCTTGTACTGGGGTGCCGTACATACATGTAGGAGATACGCCCTGACCCTAGCTTGTAATTTAGACAAGACAAAGGGCGGGAGAAAGGAAGTAGTAGCTGCATTTGACAGGTGAGGTAAGGCTTCAGTTCTGCAAACAACTCACATGTGCACTTTAACTTGATGTGTGAGTAGTTTCATTGAGTCATTGGAATACATGCATGTATGTGCAGGAAGGTGTAAGCAAAAACAAGGGTATCTGGCTGAGATGTCTTTACTTGGTTTCATTGTTACATTAAAAATAAAATTTCCTGGATCTATTCTTATGAAGATGCACCTTGCCTGTTTCTCGGAACTAACTATTCTGCCTCAACCCAACAGCATTAATCATATTAAAATATTCAGTATGGTTACACTTGTTAACGGTTCTGGTTTCATGTGCATATAAACCTACAGTGTATTGTAAGTTTCAAAGCAGTAATATTAACATGGAAATACAGACAGAGATGCCAAAGAAAGGTATAATGAATGGTATGGAGAAAGTGAATAAGGAAGTATTACTTACCCCTTCACATAACACATGAACCAATGAATCATTGGCTCACCTAATGAAACTTATAGGCAGCAGATTTAAAACAAACATAAGGAAGTACTTTTTCACATGATGCACAGTCAACCTGTGAAACTCATTGCCAGGGGATGTTGTGGAGGCCAAAAGTATAATTGTTTAAAAAAAGAGTGAGATGGCAAGAATGAGATGGCACACCCACATTGTAAATACTGCATGCTGATCTGGTCCCCCCATCTCAAAAAAGATATATTGGAAAAGGAACAAAAAAGGGCAACATAAATTATTAGGGGTATGGAACAGCTTCCATATGAAGAGAGAGTAAATAAGACTTTTCAGCTTGGAAAAGAGACGACAAAGGTGGGATATAATAGAGGTCTATAAAATCATGAGCGGCATAGAGAAAGTAAATAAGTGTTGTTTACTCATAACACAAGAACTAGGGGTCACCAAATGAAATTAATAGGCAGCAGGTTTAAAACAAACAGAGGTTTGTCTTCATACAACGCATAGTCAACCTGTGGAACTCTTTGCCAGAGGATGTTGTGAAGGCCACGACTATAACAGGGTTCAAAAAAGAACTGGAAATACATTTATGGAAGATAGGCCTATCAGTGGCTGTTAACAAAGATGGGCAGGGATGCAAAACCATGCTCTGAAGTGTCCCTAGCCTCTCTTGCCAGAAGTTGGGAATGGGTGACAGAGAATTAATCACTTGACGATTACCTGTTTTGTTCATTCCCTCTGAAGCACCTGGCATTGGCCACTGTTGGAAGACTGGATACGAGGCTGGATCGACTATTGGTCTTGACCCAGTATGGATGTTCTTATAAATTTGTGGAGGATAGGTCCATCCATGGCTATTTGCCAAAATGGTCAGGGACGCAAACCCATGCTCTGAGTGTTCCAAACTTCTGACTGCTAGAAGCTGGAACTGGATGATGGGGGATGGATCAGATCACTCAATAAATTGTCTTGTTCTGTTCTCTCACTCTGAAGCATTTGGTGCTGGCCACTGTTGGGAGACAGGATACTGGGAGAGATGTGCCATTGGCTGTTCTTATGGTTACTTATTTGTTATAGTCTATTTGTCTTGATAAATTGGGAATTGTACGTGACCTAAGATATTCAACTTCTTCTTGAAGGCACTCTTGGAAAGAACAGGATATACACTTGATGTGACTACTGGACAGAGGAAGTATGGTGGTCCTCCTCCAGATTCTGTGTATTCAGGACAACAGCCTTCTGTTGGTACAGAGGTAAGTAGGAGATCTTTTTATTCATGTAAAGAACAACCCACTTATACCATGTTTGTTTGGTTTTTTTAAACAATGTTAAATATGTTTGTTACTTAGATATTTGTGGGCAAGATTCCAAGAGACTTATTTGAAGATGAGCTTGTTCCATTATTTGAGAAAGCTGGGCCTATCTGGGATCTGCGCTTAATGATGGATCCACTAACTGGTCTAAACAGAGGATATGCTTTTGTCACTTTCTGTACTAAAGAGGCAGCTCAGGAGGCTGTTAAACTGGTAAGTTTTCTTTGCCTTTTATGAGATCACTCCCTAATCCATAAACAATTACTATAATCTCTGTTAGTAAGTGGCTAATAAGTTCCTTTGAGCCAGTCACACACGTAATGGACTTGTAGGTAGTCTATTGCACCTTTCTCTGAATTATTTGTTACTGGCCAATATCAGAAACAGGATACTAAACTAGATGCACTGCTGGCATAATCTAGTAGGGCAATCCAAAATTTCAAATTAGTAAAAAATCCTTGATGCCCCATTTGTTGAACAAGAGGTGGTGTTTGAGGAGGGTTACTTTGGATTGCTTTCTTCTAGAAGAATTTCTTAAATTAGGTGTTTGTGTGGATCCAACTGCTGGCGCACACTTTGTGTGCATGTGTGCTGATAGTGGGATACATAGGGACAAAATATATTGAAGAACCACACTTATTGTAAGGTAAGTAACTGTTCTTAAAAAGGTATTGAATTTTGTGAGAGACCTCAGACAGGTTGTTCTTGGTAGCAAACTATTCTACCTCTCTTGTTCAAAACTCTTTGGATGGTGAGATTACCAAAATCTAAAGAAAGAGAACACAGTATTTAATTTGAACAAAAGTACGAAATATTGTGAAGTAAATTATGGACCACGGCCTTTCAGATATGCAGCATGAACACTGAACCACCTACTGTGTGTCTCCTCCATTCTACCAAATAAATAAATAAAGATTTTTCTTACGGTGTCCTGGCCATGCCTCTCCACCCCCAAATTAAGGCTGAATACAGATCAGAGGCTACTCAGTTAATGCTGAATAAAAATCACAGGCCACTCAGTACTGAGTATTTTCTGGACAGCATTGCATGATGTTACCATCCTCTCAGTGTTGAGCATGTTGTCACCATTGTGGTTTTAGTTTTTTCAGCCTAGTGAAATCTGGATCTGAACTCTGCATGATTCACAGATACTAGATTGCCAGCTTTCTGTTGGGACACTCATTTAGGAACTAAGATAATTTAAACTTTTGATAGAATACATTTTAAATAATGTCCCCAAATTCTTAACTTTCTTTAAAAACATAAGGGTTTTTCTGCGTTTGTCTTTTTTTATAAAAGATTTTGGTGGGCTCAAAGAACACCAACCAACATGCTTGGGGTAAATCCACTTTGTCCGTGCACATACCTGCTTGTTGCCTTTTTGGTTTCAGCTTTGCTGTTAAACACCCTGTTGCATGAGTTCTGTCCAGATTAGTGAACCAGAGTGATGCAACTGACTAACAGCAAAACAATGAAAACTGACTGAATGTTTAGTGCTATCAGATGCTGCAAGTAAACTGGAAACACACTTTTTTTCCCTCAAATGAAAAGATTGAATCTTAGAAGTTACTTAACTGTAGGTTTAAAACTTGACTTTCAAATAGATGGTGTCTTTAAATGCACCATACTTGTAGATTTGGAAGGCCATCTATATTGCTATATTAAGCTGATATGATTAAGCTCGACTTGATCCTCCTTCCCTTGTGTATAAAGGGTCTCTAGTGCTGCAAAAGTATGAGGCTTTCCATCTAAGATATTTATATAATCAGACATTGTATAAAGAACCATATGCTGTTTAAATTGTTAGACGGGGTGGATTAGGGAAATACAAGGGAAAATTTGGGGTTGGCAGGGAAACCTTTCCAGCCTAAGTACTAGGACATGACAATGTGGTGTTCTTGACAAATTAGCAGCGTCCATTCAGCTGAGGAGTGGGTATGGGGAAAATATACTAATTTAAAGCAAGTACCTTGGCATTAGTTGGTTTTGTATAAGGTGCCAGCCACACTTGGCTGGTTAAATCATGATTTGGAAAAACTTACCAGGTGCATACTACCCAGAGGCCAATTCAGAAGGTAGGAGTATGGGGATACCAGTAAGATCGGGGCACTGTGCCTTGGTGAGAAGCCTCTCTGTCATGGGACTAGGGAGGCTGCTCAGTGGCAAACTTTTTGTATAAACCTTAGATTTTGTGGAAGTAAATTGAGTTTGTGGAATTTGTAATCTTTTTTTTTTGGCTTTCACCCTTATTTCTTGTAATAAATCTGAACGGAATAATCAGTCTTCACACACACTCCTGTTTTTCAGCATGTTAAAGTGAGCATTTGTCATATTGTGTTTGCTTTTCCCCCTTAATCTCAAGTAGATTTCAAAGCAGTACTTTAGCAGGAGAATCGTGTGTGGTTACATCTTTTTACTTTTAGCACACTGTATTTATCGTCTGATAAACTGGCTTAACATTTTACTATGGATCACTGTTGAAAGTGAGTTTGGGGTCATCCTAGTCTTTGGTGAACATGTGTGTTCATCACAAGTCCACTGCACGACTTGGAACTATTAACAGACTTCACTCAGGAAATCCATGACTAGAGTAACTTGGGTGATTGTAAATTGAGATTGAGGCACTGCAATGGAGTGTGTGATTAAAAAATATTCCATGCCATTGTTCTGGATTATAGTTTTCTTTATTTACCGCTACCCAAGATTATCAGGCCACTTTGTGAAAGATTCCATCATTCTAAACTTCTCCCATTTTAGAAGCCTTTTTGCTTGCTTGAGGAACCAAATTTCTTACTGTGACAATCCATAAAATTATGAGTATGGTTTTATTTAACTCTGTAATGAAAAATCTAGAACTAATGCAAAACTGATGACCAGTAGCTCAGATAGAAGTGAGATTAGCCACAGGTGTCTTGAAGTAATTTGTGCCATCTGCACACAGCAGTGTAACTTACTGTTCAATATAGGAAGTGAATACGCTAACTAAAACTGCTGTTGGAATTCTCGGTGGGTGAAATGACACAGATTTAGTCTCATCAGAGCTGTTGGATTAACGCATTTAGTTTACAGAAAGAAGTATGGGATCTTAGATGACTGGCCCCCAAGAGGTCAGACCTGTTTTGCATGCTCAAAAGACACTTCAGTTGTGTGCCTAATACCAGTTTGGGGCATTGATTCAAAACTGACTTGGGAGAAAGCATAAATATGTTGAATTGGCAATGCTGCTTCTGTTGTCTGTGTTCCATGGCAATCTCCCTTGTAAATACTGGGCTTGACCCCACTTAATGTAAAATTACAGGTGGTATGTTTAAAGGGACTCTGCTGGTTTACAAAACTTTTTAAAATCATATGTACATTTGTAATACCCATAGATATTAAACTAAAGATCTGATTTATTTTTTACTATGCTATTAATGTTTTCTGCTTCTCTTAGATTGGACAGTGAGACTAGGTTACTCAGTTTTCTTGTTAAATTAGCGCTTTGCTGTAATGTCTTTGGGCTGCAAACACTTCAGGGAATGTATATTAAAACTTTTAATTTTAAAAAAAGGAAACATTCCTGTTGCCTTAAATTTTGTAAGTACTTTTTCTTACAAAAGCTACTTTTGGGGCCCGACTTGATGCTGGCTAACCTTTAAGGTCCTTTTTAATGGTGATATGCAGTGTTCGATCTAATATGCCTGTATTTAACTGAGGCTGTCTGACACATAAAGTAATGGACTTTTTTCAGCTTTGAGGGATATTGGCCATTCACCTGAATTTCCAGGGAAACCATACTTAGTAGTTCCTAGGTAGAACATGCTGTTTATCAGTAGCATAATAGCTGGTACTACCGTAGTGGATATGCAAGCTCTGGAACTTCATTGACCTTTTTGAAGCTTTTTCTTTGTAGCCTGTGAAACGGGAGCGACAGATACTATTAATGGTAATTTTTAGGTTTTGGTTTGGGGGTACTTCTTAAATGGTTGGGAGTTACTACTGCAGCCAATAGAGAAATGAGAATCCTCTCCATGCGTGGAAGTTTGTACTTAAGAATTACCTTGTAGTTCACTGTTGGTTGTCAAGCATTGGTGAAAATGTTCAGCAAGACGGAATCAGTGTTCTACAGGATCAGAGAATTGAGCTAGCAAAACCTGGAAGAAGCAGACTTAAGCATTCACTGCAGAGGAAGTATGGGAGAACTTGGTCCTACAGAAGAAAAACTACCTGTGTCAATCTCTCAAACAAAATATCACTTGCAGAATGAATGGCAAGCTAACTGCCTTGAGAAAATGTTGGCTAAGAAACATCAACTTTCCTAACTGGAGAGCAGCCTATGGTGAAGCTTGCAAGGAAAATAGCTAATTTGTGCGTGGTGTGTGTGTCTCTCTTGCTCTAGTTTTTTGTCCAGAAGCTGCTTGAATTGGTGGTGAGGTCAAACAGTGTATGCATATTGTTTATACGAGAGCCATATTTTTTTTTCCAATAGAAGGCTTTTCTTGGACCCCGACTTGTTGAGGGTTTTGTGAACTGAACCTGAATACCTGCTATTATGTGCTTTGTTCAGTTTAAGAAGAGCTTATAGTTGGTAACCAGGGGAAGTTTTGCTCTGCAGTGTGACTGGAAGCAGTACCTTTATTGTCAACACTTTAGGTAGAATAAGCGCCAACTGCTGTAGTTCTGCATAGTGCATTATCTAGTGAAGACTGAGATAGTAGAAGCTCCTTCCAGAAGTAAAGCTTGATCTCGAGTCAAGACATAGGGAGAAATAGTTGTGGGCTGAAACTGGGGACCAGTGGCAAAGAATATGAATATACCACAAGTGTAGTAATCTTAACAGCTGTTGTATGCACACATCAGGCCACTGAAGGGTTAATACCTCACTGTTCATCACAGCTGTAGGGAAGTAAAATACCTGCTGTAGATGCTTTTGAGTAGGGAAGAGTGAAAGATTGGTAATAACTTGCCATTTTCTGTTTTTCTTTCAGTACAATAATCATGAAATTCGTTCTGGAAAACACATTGGTGTATGCATCTCTGTTGCCAATAATAGGCTTTTTGTTGGCTCTATTCCTAAGAGTAAAACCAAGGAACAGATTGTTGAAGAATTTAGTAAAGTAACAGGTAAGTTAGTAAGTGTATTGGGAACTGGGTAAAATAAATGTGAGTGATCAATGATGATTTTTTTTTTTTCACCATCTTTCGGCTGATGTTGAATGATGACAACCTTTTAAACTGAGATCGCTTAGCTTTGTCCTGAGTGTTCAGACTTCTCACTTCTGAAAGAACCAGGAATAATGTATCCTTGCCTAAACCATTGTGGTGTTTTGGAGTAACATATTTTGTTTTATTTGAATCTCTGTAACTAAACCTTAGATTATATACTTATGAATAATTGGCAAATACAATAAAAGGAAAGTTTCTTTCAAAGAAATGCATTGTTCCGCAACTCACCAAAATTTCTTCAGTATCAAAGAATGTATTGGTCTCCTTTTTAAAGGTAAAATGTAACCAATATGAAGAGAGTTCTGTGCTTGAGTCCTTTGCATTAGTGGATTAAAGTTACTGACTTTCCTTTAATGCTGAAGGGTTACTTCTGCACAAAGGCATCCAAAAGAGCAATGTGAAGCAAGGCTTTCAGAAGTCTTCTAAACACAAAACAGTGTTACTTTTTATGGGACAGGAATAATTATGTCCATTGATGCTAAGATGCTGCAGTGATATGTGATATAAAAACTTAGTATTCTGAAAGTACAGAAATGTATCTTGGCGTTTCTTCACACCAATCTTTGAAGCTCATCCATGCTTTCAGATCGGCTTGCAACGTACTTATTTCCTTAAGTAGAATCATTCCTTCGCTTTATAGTATAGCACATCAATTGAAGCCAAATTAAATATTCTGCTTAATTTCACAGAGGGTCTCACAGATGTCATATTGTATCATCAACCTGATGACAAGAAAAAGAACAGGGGTTTTTGTTTCCTTGAATATGAAGATCACAAAACTGCTGCTCAGGCCAGACGTAGGTTAATGAGTGGAAAAGTGAAAGTCTGGGGAAATGTTGTTACAGTTGAATGGGCTGACCCTATAGAAGATCCAGATCCTGAAGTTATGGCAAAGGTAATAAAGCAACTGAGAAATATAATTATACCTACATCACTTAAATTGTCATAAGGTAAATATTTCCAGTATTAGCACTATGTTGAAATACCACTTTCTAGATAGAGGAGTTAAAGCGGGGTTGTAAAGATGTGAATGCGTTCTAAAACACTTGAAAATTAAAAGGAGCTCTTTTAGTCTTAACAGGAATTTCACTGGCAAGTAGTATTTACTACTGCTTGGCCCTGACTTATGATCTTTGTTTCCTGCCAATGCTGAAAAATCTATGCCATGATTCCTGTAATCTGCCTGTACTCTAATAGTATGTAAGTGACATAGTGGCTTCAGAATCAAAGTTGCCTTGTGGCTTCACACTAATGACTTGATTCAAAGGAATCAATGGGAATATTTGGTTCAGCCCGTAAAACTGAGTTTAAATAAACATGGAGCTTCATATCTGTAATTCTTGAAATGGTATTACTTCAAGGAACATAAACCTGAATTTTCTTAACTCCTTGTCAGAATCCAAAAAGCTATAATTTCACAATCAAGCAATTACTTCTCTTAGACATTATTTCAGTTGTGGTGGTGTGTGTGTGGGGTTTTGTCACCCCCCCCCCCTCTTTCCCCCAGACCCCCTGAAACAGTAGTGACAACATTCTGGAGTGCAATTTCCATGTAGCTTAAGTTCTTCATGTCAAAATACTAAGTTTGGGGAGCATTTTTAATAACAAGAGAACAGTTCTTTGTTGTGACTTATATTTTGCCACAGTGGAAGCCGATTAATTGATTCTTACCTGAAAACTTCTATTCTCAGATGTTGTTCAGTCCTGTCTCTTTGGTTCTGTTGCCCAGCCACTAGCACAACTCCCCCTAGACAGCCCTTTTCTGAGTTCCTTTTTCTCTCTATCACATCTGCCTTTCCTGACCTGAGATGGTTGACTAGTAGGCATCCTAGTTTGATGGACTTGGTAAGCTGTCTTGGATGGGGTCACCTCTTTGAGCCAAATGGGGTTCATCTACTAGAAAAGCAGCTATTTCATAAGAAGTATAGAGCCTCTTAAACTCTTTGCCTGCCAGGTTTAATATCATCATATCCCCCCCTTCCCCCCCCGCTTTCTTGCCCAGTGTTGTAGTCACTCAACAGCAGGGAGTGTGCCGAGTCTTGCAGATAGTTTGCCTGCAAACTGGCACTTCCTCTCTAGTGCGGCTTCTCCCTGTGATCAATCTCCTGTATCACAAGAGAGGAGCCCTGATCCATCTAACTTTTTCTGTGACCATTGGTGTGGGACTCCTGCTGGTGAAACTTATCAGATGAGTAGGAAGTGAAGGGAGCATGGATAGGAAGAAAGTACTTGGTAGCAGGCTTCTGGGGCAGAGCTATGGAGGTGGGGAACATAAGAGCTAGAAAGCAATGTTTCCTGGTTCCCTATCCCATTCCACAGAAAGTGATTTTGACTAAACTAAAAACACTTTAAATGCTGAATAGGGCAGGGGGATAGCAGGGCATTGAAAGGATCAAGGGAAAGAGCATGGAAAAGATGTAGGGGATCAGGAGTGCCATAGACTTAGTGCGGTGGACCAAGAGGTGTGAATGGAGATTCCAAATTAAACTGCAGGAAAGGGAGACTACCTGATGGAGAGGACTGGGGAAGAAAAGGGGTGGGGGGGGAGGTTGTCTCAGGTCTGAAGGCTATAGAGAGATGGTGGGAGGATGATTGAGGGAGTGATTTTTCCATGTGTTAAAGACTTTAAGTAATTAAACATGGAGAAAAGTCTTTTCCTCCACTCCTTTCCCTGCCCAAATCCCAAACAGCTATAATTCTCTTCTTGCACCGCACCACATGCAGATATATAGAGCTCTGAAGGAGGGGAACTACACTAGTAGGCCTTAGAGCAGGAATGCTTGTCTGTAAACTTATCCACAGACCCACTTAAGTTTTGGTGCTCTTTAAAATAAACAAAAACAAAACCTTTTCTCGTGCTAACTTACAGTTAAGGTTGCCAATGGCTTATCTAAACATATAGCACTGCATTGGCACAGTTGCACCAGTGCTGCTGTAGCACTTGGTGAATATGATATCTATGCCGATGGGAGAAACCCTCCTGTCGACATAACGTTGTCTACACCAGGAGTATGGCATAACTGTGTTGCTCAGGAGTGTGGATTTTCCACATCCCTGAGTGACGTGGTTGTACCTACATACGTCTGTAATGTAGGCTAGGCCTCAGAGTGCTGTACATATGTGTACACTTCCTACAAATCATGGAAACTGCAAGGTAAGACACGGCTAACCTTATGCCTGAAGTGGTTTTAAAATAGATGAAGGGTAAGTTGAGGTTGGAGAAGTTGGACTTGTGCATTATGGAGGCTTGCTTGTTAGCAGTCTGAGTCTGTGGTTGATAAGGCATGTGAATTGAGGATTGTGTCGTTATTATTTCCTTAACCGGCAAATTACTAGATTTTTCAATACTGCATAATGATAAACATTTCCTTAAGTTAATGTTTTTTGTACATTGATGGTTTTGGCATTCTCAGCATCCTGACATATCATAGTGCCGGCAAAATTCAAGAGGCAATTCAGTAGTTACTGTCGCATGGACCTTGCAAAGCACAATCAAGGCTGGCAATTTAAGCAGCCAGTTAACCTGACCGATGTCTTTGAAATCTTGGACACAGTCATGTGGCTGCGGGTACATGGCTCATAACTTAACTATTATTTCGTTATGTCCAAACTAAAAGGGAACTTTTATTTTTTTTCTCTCCCATTTCAACTCAAAGGGGGAAGGCATGTCATCTGAGAAGACTGTCTTGTCTTGACTTCCTAATGCTTACACTGACCTGTCCGTTAGTGCGTGGTTCTCAACCTTTTCAGACTACTGTACCCCTTTCAGGAGTCTGTGTCTTGAGTACCCCAAGTTTCATCTCCCTTAAAAACTACTTGCTTACAAAATCAGACATAAAAATACAAAAGTGTCACAGCACACTATTACTGAAAAATTGCTTACTTTCTCATTTTACCATATAATTATAAAATATATCGATTGGAATATAAATGTTGTACTTATTGGACAGCAACAAATTTAAAACTGAAATCCTTTCACACCGCAAACTTAGATTGTGAAATTCATTGCCACAAAAGATCATCGAGGCAAAGAGTTTATCAGGATTATAAAAGGACTTGGATGCTTACATGATAGCAAGACTATCCAGAGGAGTTAAGGTTTAAAAAAAGGTTTTGGAAGAGACAAGCTCTTGGAGTCAGGGCAGACTCTAATGTGGGTTAAAAACCTTCTTTGGGAGTAGGTTATTCTGTTGTTGCCTACAATGGATTTTTTTTTTGCATTTCTTCTGTACCTGCTGCCATTTGGCCATTGTTGAAGTCAGGATACTGGACTAGATGGACCACTGGTCTAATCCAGTATTGCAATTCCTATGTTCCTCTGCTTCCTCCCCCATAGCTCCCATACACTTTCTCTGTGGGCCTTTAGCCAAGGATTCATCTATAGATTCCTGTCTGAGTCTGCAGTTTCTGCCCATCCATGCCCCCCATCCCGCAAGATACTGCTTTTTAATATACCATGCATAAGTACACAGGTTATGCCATTTTTCATCCTGATAAGCCACTTGTGATTCAGAATGAGAGAATCAGGTGCTGGCTGGTGCTACTGCAAAAGGAGTAGAGCTGACCACTGTGTTCCTCACAATCCCATAGCCTGCTCTCCTTGGTCTCTCCGTCTGCTCTGGAGGGGCCATAGGGAGGGGGAGCTGGTAGCTAAGGGATTCTGAAGCATGACCACCAGCTGCACTGTCCCTGCTGTATTTTCACTGGTTAAAAGTCTGTGGATCACTGAATGGTGCAACCTGAGGCAGTAAACTACTGGGAAGAGGGCTGGGGCAGAAAGTGCAATCTTACCCATTTATTTGCAACTGGATTTTTTGATAGAAAACTTGTGGACTGAGCTGAGGAGCATTTATGGGCAGGGGAATAGAGACTGGTCTGGCATTACTAATAAGGGGTATAGTGGATGGGGATGGAGAAGATACTCAGCTGCAAGCAAATGAGGCTTATGGATTGAGGGAGCTTTAGTACATCCGCTCTAGGGCTGCAAGGCATATCTTAAACCAATTTGAGGGTGGCTTGTGTGGATGCTCTTGGTGCTTCATTGAGTACTGCACAGCATAGCTAGCTGACTGCTCTAATATAGACCAGCCCTTACGTAACTTTCTCCCATACTAGGTAAGGTTGCTAAGCCTGAAGCTTTGTATTTCAGGTTGCCCTCTTACTGTTCTGTATTTCCTTTTGTCATAGACAATAAAAGTGTATTCTAACCAACAATATTTGATGTGATAGCTTCAAGGCACCTGAAGGTGGAGGCAAAATTGGCTAAGCAAAGAAGGCATGCTGAGTGATTATAGTGATGGGTGCTTAAACTCTAATACTTTGAATAGTTAACTTCTACATATAATTATCCTTAGTTGCTAACTTTACTTTTTGAAACAATTAAAAAAAGGTTCCTTCGAGGTAAAACTTACTGATAGGACTTTTTTCAGTAACAACGCTGATTAGAATGATGTATTTGTAGTGATTGTTCAGTAATATTAAATCATTTTATCCAACTGTCAAGTCAGCAAACTGATTTTTCGAACTCATTGCAGAATGTTGCGTTTAAATAGAATGAATGGATATTTTTGATATCAGCTGTAGTTCTAACGTTTTGTGAAATTAATTGTGTTAGACAAAACTTGTGTACTGAAACTTGACTTTTGTTTTCTTTTAGGTGAAAGTGCTGTTTGTGCGTAACCTTGCCAATACTGTAACAGAGGAGATTCTAGAAAAGGCCTTCAGTCAATTTGGAAAATTAGAGCGAGTGAAGAAACTAAAAGATTATGCTTTCATTCATTTTGATGAACGGGATGGTGCTGTAAAGGTAGGTTAAAGGGACCTTAATTTTATGTGTATAGAAGTTATGACCAAATTTGAATTTTAAAAATTGGATACTTATGGGGAAAAGATCAGTCTGGAGGATTATGTGAAGCATTAAATTGTTAATTAGTAACACCATAAAATGAAGTTACATGTTGGGTCTTCCCATAGAATGTTCTACACTATCTGAATTCAGGGAAGGAGAATGCTTCATATAAATTGCTGTTAATGTTGGTGATTATTTTCTTATCTGTTAAAAATAAAAGATTCTGTTTTAAGCTAATGGCCTTCTGTGAAAACAGTAACTGGGATGCCAGAACTTTTTCATCCACTTGTAATCAACCAGAAGGAAGTTCCTTTGGGGTTAAAAGACCAATTTTGCTACCTGAGAATTGTGGTAGAAAATTTTGTTAGTAATGTAAGCACTGAAACACAAAACAAACTTCCTAGGAGCAGAGTTAACTGTGTCCTTTTTTGCTGGCAGGGATTATCCTAGTGAGTATTTACTCTCTCCTTCTTTCCTTCCTTGTGACATACTCTCTTTGCCAAGGAGAAATCCAGGAATAACTCCTTTGTTTCATCCCTTTGCTTTGTGTTTCTTCCTCATTTGGTAGAATGACCGGCAGAATTTGTTCACATACCAGATTTCTACACCTTTGGGTGAAACATGCACATAGGTTTGCAAATTTCCTCACTTGTCCAGATAGCTTGGAGAAGAAGCTTGGGTGAACAGAGTAAGAATCCCCTACCGTTCATGCATCCTCTCAAGGCCGGGTCTCCTTTGCAGTCCAAAGAATCTTTGAAAGTGGTAGGATCTCTCAGAACCCCCCCTTTTGAAACTCACTTGCAAACATTTGGTGGGAAACTTTTATTGTATAGATAGAATGACAATATCAACTTCTGTTACATGAGGCTGAGGTGCAAATTTCCTTTTGCACCTAATCAGTAAAGAAAAAGTTATAAATGGAAAACAAAAGAGAAAAAAGTTCTTCGACTGATTGCTCATGTCCATTCCAAAAGATGTGTGCGCACTGCATGCACGATTGTTGGAGGGTTTTACCCTAGCAGTACCCGTTGGGTCAGCTGTGGAGCCCCCTGGAGTGCTGCGTTTATGGGTCCCTGCCAACCCGCTGCCTGCTCGGTTCCTTCTTACCGCCAGTGACTGTCATTGGAGCAACTGGTCTCTTGCTTTGCAAGTGTTCCCTAGCGTTTTTCGGTATATATAGTTGTTTTTCACTAGATCGTTAGTTTTATTAGTATGTTTAAGTGGGGGGGGGGGAGTTTCCCCCCGATATATTTCCCCATCACTGGGGCATGCTGCGGCCCCAGGGGTTTAAGCCATGTGAGAGGTGCGGTAAGCCTGTGGCCAAAGGGGATCCGCATGCTGCTTGTCTGAAGTGTTTAGGGAGAGGGCCATTTGCAAGACAAGTGCACCATTTGCAGAGGATTCAAGCCCAGAACTGAGAGAGAGACTATCGCCTCAAGCTCCTCTTAATGGAGTCTGCACTTCGGGCCCCAACCGGATCAAGAGTCTGAACGGGCAGCCTCGATGCGGGACACCTCAGCACCTAGGAAGGACTCACATAAGTAGCATCGACACTGCTCCCCCGCATGGAAACCCGGCTCATCGGTGCGGCACCATTCACAAACCCCAGTGCCGCACAAACAGGAGGTGGCAGGGGGGCAGCCCTGCTCCACCAAGAATAGTAGGCAGGCCTCCACTGCGGTGCGTGCTATGTCGGAAAACCAGAAGGCTGGCTCGTCAGTCCCAGCACCGTCAACTCTGGCCTTGAGGGCAGGTCCGTTGAGTCTGCTGTTGGTGGACTCCCCGCTCTGGGAAGTGTTGGATGGGGACCTGGACCTCCCCTGCACACCAGATACTTTCAAGGCCATGTGGGACTTAATTGCTATGACAACACAGTCCCCAGCCTCTCATTCCCATGTACCAGGCAGGGCAGGTCCAGGCGGTGGCACTGTCTGCGGCACTGTTCTCCATCACTGCGGCATCGCTCCCCAGCACTGTTGGGATTCATTCCTTCCTGGTCAGGCTTGGACTACTCATCAGAGTCTGAGGCAGAGTTGTCCGTGTCCTGACACAGCCAGTACTGCTTGAGGTCTCGGCACTGTGGGGTGCAGGAATCCTCGGTACCAATGGTGTCCTGGCCTCCCCAGTGGCAGGGACCAGTACAATGGCCCTTTTGGATACCTTGGGCCTACCGGCAGGGCTCCAGGGCAGCATAGGTGGTCTCCGCTGCCTGTGCCCCACCACCTGCGACGTCCGTTGCCCCTGACGAATCCAGGACTCCCGAGGACCCACCGCGGAGTTCAGACCTTGGGCCTCCTGCACCGAGTGCATGGTCGGAGCCACCTGTGCCGGCAGCTCCCCTACCACCAGTGATTGCATTATTGGATGTTCCTGAGGTCACCACCTCCCTTCCAGCAATGGACATGAAAGACCTCCTCAGGATGGTTGCCCAGACCCTTAATATGGCCACGGAGGAGGTAGTGGAAGACTCAGACCCCATGGTGGACATACTTGCCCAAGAGGGTCCTTCTAGAGTGCCACTGCCGCTTATTAAGACTGTCCAGACCACCATGAAGGTGCTCTGGCAAACCACAGCCTCTGTCACCAACGGCCAGGGTTGTGGAGAGGCAAGAGTCTGTCCTATCTCGGGGACTCTCTTTCTGTCCCACCATCCCCACGAACACGATACAGTTCTGCGGTGATCTGGAAGCCTACTTTCGTCGTCTCTGACTCAAGGAATATTTTCAACGCACCACTGAACAGTGCACTGACCCACAGGAACCCTCCTACCAACACTACAAGAAGAAGAACTCTTCGACTGTCAGGAGGAGTCCACGCAATGACAGACTGGACCTCTACATAGAGTGCTTCCGCAGACGTGCACAGGCTGAAATTGTGGACAAACAACATCACTTGTCCCATAACCTCAGCCGTACAGAACGCGATGCCATCCACAGCCTCAGAAACAACTCTGACATTATCATCAAAGGGGCTGACAAAGGAGGTGATGTAATCATAATGAACAGGATGGATTCTGAACAGGAGGCTGCCAGGCAACTCTCCAAGACCACATTCTACAGGCCACTATCCTCTGATCCCACTGAGGAATACCAAAAGAAACTACACCATCTGCTCAAGAAATTCCCAGCTACAGTACGGGAACAAATCTACATGGACACACCCCCAGAACCCCGACCAGGGGTATTCTATCTACTACCCAAGATCCATAAACCCGGAAACCCTGGACGCCCCATCATCTCAGGCATTGGCACTCTTACAGCAGGATTATCTGGCTATTTGGACTCTCTCCTCAGACTCTACGCTACCAGCACTCTCAGCTATCTTCGAGACACCACCGACTTCCTGAGGAAACTACAATGCATTGGTGTTCTTCCTTAAAACACCATCCTGGCCACCATGGATGTAGAAGCGCTTTACACCAACATTCCACATGAGGATGGACTACAAGCTGTCAGGAACAGTATCCCTCATGAGGCCTAGTGGCTGAGCTTTGTGACTTTGTCCTCACCCACAACCACTTCAGATTTGGGGACAACTTATACCTTCAAGTCAGTGGCACTGCTGTGGGTACCCGCATGGTCCCACAGTATGCCAACTTTTTTATGGCTGGCTTAGAACAACGCTTCCTCAGCTCTCGTCCCCTAGTGCCCCTCCTCTACTTGCGTTACATTGATGACATCTTCATCATATGGACCCACGGAAAGGAGGCCCTTGAAGAATTCCACCTGGACTTCAACAATTTCCACCCCACCATCAACCTCAGCCTGGACCAGTCCACACAAGAGATCCACTTCCTGGACGCTACAGTGCAAATAAGTGATGGTCACATAAATACCACCCTATACAGGAAACCTACTGACCGCTATACATGCCTCCAGCTTCCATCCAAGACACATCACATGATCCATTGTCTACAGCCGAGCCCTAAGATACAACCGAATTTGCTCCAACCCCTCAGACAGAGAGACCTATAAGATCTTTATCAAGCATTCGTAAAACTACAATACCCACCTGGGGAAGCGAGGAAACAGATTGACAGATCAAGACTGGTACCCAGAAATCACCGACTACAGGACAGGTCCAACAAGGACAATAACAGAACACCACTGGTTATCGCATACAGCCCCCAGCTAAAACCTCTCCAGCGCATTATCCACAATCTACAACCTATCCTGGAAAATGATCCCTCACTCTCACAGACCTTGGGACGCAGGCCTGTCCTCGCTTACAGACAGCCCCCCAACCTGAAGCAAATACTCACCAGCAACTACACACCACACCACAGAAACACCAACCCATGAACCAATCCCTGTAGCAAACCTCGTTGCCTACTCTGTCCCCATATCTACTCTGGCC
Source organism: Malaclemys terrapin pileata (assembly GCF_027887155.1). Taxonomy (NCBI): domain Eukaryota; kingdom Metazoa; phylum Chordata; order Testudines; family Emydidae; genus Malaclemys; species Malaclemys terrapin. The sequence goes on from NC_071507.1 coordinate 142,710,609, forward strand.
ACACCATCAGAGGACCCAACCACATCAGCCACACCATCAAGGGCTCATTCACCTGCACATCCACTAATGTTATATATGCCATTATGTGCCAGCAATGCCCCTCTGTCATGTACATTGGCCAAACCGGACAGTCCCTCCGCAAAAGAATAAATGGACACAAATTGGACCTCAGGAATGGTAACATACATAAGCCAATAAGTGAACACTTCAATCTCCCTGGTCATTCTATTACAGATTTAAAAGTCACTATCATTGAACAAAAAAACTTCAGAAACAGACTTCAAAGAGAAACAGCAGAACTAAAATTCATTTGCAGATTTAACACCATTAATCTGGGCTTGAATAGGGACTGGGAGTGGCTGGCTCATTACAGAAGCAGCTTTTCCTCTCCTGGAGTTGACACCTCCTCATCTATTATTGCGAGTGGACTACATTCACCCGGATTGAATTGGCCCTGTCAACACTGGTTCTCCACTTGCGAAGTAACTCCCTGCTCTCCATGTGTCGGTATATAATGCCTGCATCTGTAACTTTCACTCTATGCATCTGAAGTGAAGTTTTTACCCATGAAAGCTTATGCCCAAATAAATCTGTTAGTCTTTAAGGTGCCACCAGACTCCTTGTTGTTTTTGTAGATACAGACTAACACGGCTACCCCCTGATACTTGTCCCGCAAAGGGGGTCCGAGAACCACTTCACCCACCCCCAACCCAGGACATTGGTGGCTGATGCAGCAAACCACGAAGAGTGGCGTGGGCAGCTGGGACTCACCTTTCGACCAAAGAGGTCCAGCTTCTTAGCTTCCTTATTTTTAGGGGTATGCTCGACTGGGGTGCTCCAGCTTAAATCTCCAATCAGCAGGCAGTACTTAGCTGCTATGCATACAACTCCTGGAAAGCCCTCTCCAAGTTCCAGGAACTGCGCCCATCAAACTAACAGGAGTTTGCGGCAGTCATAGAAGAAGGCAAGGTAGTGGCTAGAATCTCGCTCTAGGCGGCTTTGGACTCCGCCGATTTGGTGGCACGAACTATGGCTACGGCCATCACCATGAGGCTCACGGCTGCAGGACTCCCGGCGGAGGTCCAGAATACTATAAAGGACCTTCCTTTTGACTACAGGGTTGTTTGTGGACAAAACAGACTCCAGACTTCACAGTCTCAAGGACTCACATGCAATCCTCAAATCTCTGAGTATTCATACGCCAGCACCCCAGAGAAAACCCTTCAATCCTCAGCCTCCTTCCAGATTCTATCTGGGTCCCCGTAAGCAGGACTATAGCCGGAGGAGGGGCAGAAACAGGAGACGTCCCCCGCAGCCCTCAGTCCAGGGTCAAGGCTCCTCCCAGCAGCCCCCTTGGCTTGAAGCCAAAACTTTTTGAAGGTGCACCCAGGGATGGAGCACTAGCCCAAATCCCAGATCCTTTCCTTCCCTTTCTGAATCATCTGTCCCACTTCTACTGTGCCTGGGCCCAGATTACTTCAGAACGTTGGGTCCTGAGCATTGTAGGGGTGGGATAGTCTATCCAATTCTGTCCCTAGCCGCCCTCCCCATCCCTCTTCTGGGACACCTCTCACGAGCATCTCCTGCTACAAGAGGTGCAATTGTTTCTCACGCTGGGGGCAATAGAGGAGGTTCCTCAGGAGTTCAAGGGTAGGAGGTTCTATTCCTGATACTTCCTCATCCCCCAGGCCAAGGGTGGGCTCAGGTCTGTCCTGGATCTGCAAAACCTCAGCAAGTTCATAAGAAAGCTGAAGTTTCGTATGGTCTCTCTGGCCACCATCATTCCTTCCCTGGATCTGGGGGACTGATATGCCACCCTCGACTTGGAGGACGTGTCCTTTCATATATTAATTTATCCCGGCGCACAGGAGATTCCTGAGATTTGTAGCCTACACTGCCAGTTCACCATACTACCATTTGGACTTTCAGTGGCCCTGCGTGTGTTCACAGAGTGCATGGCAGTTGTGGTAGCCTCCCTGCACAAATGCCAGGTACAGGTCTTCCCATACCTGGACAACTGGCTCATCAAGGGCAATTCCCGAATGCAAGTGCTGGAGCACATGGCCCACGCATGAACAACTTTCAGCAGGCTAGGCTCATTCTGAATGCACCCAAGTCTACACTGGTCCCAGCCCAGAAAATAGAGTTCATCGGCACTCTCCTGGACTCCACTCAGGCCAGAACCTCCCTACTTGAGTCCCGGTTCCAAAGCATCAAGGGCATCCTTGATAGCCTCCACCGGTTCCCAACCACAACGGCCAGAAACTGCATGAAGCTTCTGGGGGACATGGCAGTCTGCACGTATGTAGTGCAGCATGCCAAGTTGCGCCTTCGCCCTCTCCAGGCTTGGTTGGCAAGCGTATATAGAGCCAGCCATGACTCTCTGGACAGACTAGTTACCCTCCCGCCCCAGATTCTCGAGTCCCTCAGGTGGTGGCTACAACCTTAGGTGGTCTGTGTGGAAGTGCCCTTCGCCAAACCTCAGCCCTCACTGTCGCTGGTCACTGACGCATCGGAGACAGGCTGGGAAGCAAACCTGGGTAGTATCAGGACTTGAGGCCTGTGGTCACAACCAGAACTATTGCTGCACATCAGCGTCAGAGAGCTGAGAGCGGCTTGCCAGACGTTCCAGGCCCAGTTCTGCCAGACAACACCATAGCGATGTTCTATATAAACAAACAGGGTGGTGCTCACTCCTCTCCCCGGTTGTGGGACTTCTGCATCACACATTACATCCAGCTACAAGCATCATATTTACCGGGGGCACAGAATGAACTAGCAGACCATCTCAGCCGCTCATTCAGCACTCACAAATGGTCACTCAGAGTGGACATAGCCCCACCTGAAGAAGATTGAAAGGGCAATCTCCACGTGGACCTGTTCGCGACGCAGAGCAACGGGAAGTGCCACCTGTTGTTCTCCTTTCAGAACCACAGCTATGGCTCCACAGTGGATGTCTTTCACCTACCATGGACGACTCAGCTGCTATATGCATTCCCGCCCTTCCAACTCATACACAAAGTTCTCCTAAAGATCTGGCAGGACAGGGCTTCAGTCATCCTCATAGCATCTGCGTGGCCATGATAGTACTGGTTCACCACGCTGCTGAACCCATCAGTGGATAGGCCAGTGGCCCTCCCCATGCTTCCGGACGTCCATCACAGCGGACTACAATATCCCAACCTAGAGTCCCTCCACCTCATGTTAGGGAAGTTCTTTTGGGAAGCAGGAAATCCTCTACTCACACAATATAGCTGGCAAACTGGAAGTGCTTCTCCATTTGGTCCCTACAGAAAGGTGTCTCTTCCCTTTGTGCTTGACTGCCTCTGTTACCTGAAGTAGCAGGGGCTGGCTATATCTTCTATTAAGGTGCACCTGGTGGCCATCTCGTCCTTCCACCCGGGCGTAGGGTCAGGTCAGTCTTTAGCAATCCCATGGTGGGCTGGTTTCTTAAGGGCTTAGATAGGCTTTATCACCAGGTGAAGCAGCCTGTTCCGCAGTGGGACCTTAACCTGGTTCTTTCTAAACTTATGGGCCCCCCTTTTGAGTTACTGGCGACCTGCCCCTTATCCTCTCTCGCCTGGAAAGTGGCTTTTCTGGTGGCCGTAACCTTGGCCAGAAGGGTCCCCGAGCTCAAAGCACTTACTTCTGAGCTCCACTACATGGTCTTTTACAAAGACAAGGTGCAGCTATGCCCACAACCCAGCATTCCTACTGGTATTCTTTCCTAAGCCTCATGCCAGCAACAAAGAACGAGCACTCAATTCCCTTGATGTCAGGTGTGCCCTAGCCTTCTATATTGAACGCACTAAGCCGTTTTGTAAGTCACCACAGCTCTTTATTGCAATCGCTGAGAGGATGAAAGGGCTCCTCTTCTCTGATGCAGGTGTGGATCACATCCTGCATCAGAACGTGCTACGACTTAGCTAAAATTCCAGCTCCGCTGTTAACGTCACACTCCACAAGAGCGCAGGTGTCATCCGCCTCATTCCTTGTGCAGGTCCCTATCCAAGACATGAAAGACAGCAACGTGGTCTTCCATCCACACCTTTACTTTGCACTACACCATCACCCAACAGGCGAGGGACAATGTGACCTTCAGCAAGGCAGTACTGCAATCAGCAACTCGGTGAACTCTGACCCCTCTCTGTCGAAACTACTTGGGAGTCACCTATTGGAATGGACATGAGCAATCGCTCGAAGACAGTTGCCTACCTTTCGTAACTGTTGTTCTTCGAGATGTGTTGCTCATGTCCATTCCAAATCCCGCCTGTCTCCCCTCTGTCGAGCAAGAAGGAACTGAGCAGGCAGCCGGTCAGCAGGGGCCTATATACACTGCCATAAAGGCGCCACTCCAGGGCACTTCCTTGTATACAAATATTTTTCACTTAAAGCTAACTAAGCTTTACTGCTACCCCATTGTTGTAAATATGATTCTTAATGAGATCCCAGAGCTGAATTGTGGTACACTATTTGCAGAGATTGCAATAGTATGTCCACAGTTGTAAGTGGAAGAAATTTTAAGAACAGGTAAATGCTATCTTGGTTTTGAAAATCAAGCTTTAGTAATTCTTTGAAACCCCAAGAGTAATCTTCAGTCTGACTTCCAGATCCAGAACTAGCCATGATTGTGTGTGATCCCATTTAAAAAAATTCCTCTATTCTTTTTCTGCCCCTTAAAGTGTGTCCCTGAATGCCCTTAAAAGTATATCTAAAATCTGGTTACTTCCTTCAGGCAATGGAAGAAATGAATGGCAAAGATTTAGAGGGAGAAAATATTGAAATTGTGTTTGCTAAGCCACCAGATCAAAAAAGAAAAGAACGGAAAGCTCAGAGACAAGCGGCTAAAAATCAAATGTAAGTATAAATTTGTGCATGTTGTGTATTGATTTTTATTACACAAAAATGTGCTTTTTACAAAAAACATAGCATGGGGGTTATGTAGCAAGTATGATGAAGTGTATTAGTGTCTCAAATTTCACTTCCATAGGTGTAGGATACATTTTAATAGTTATATAGAGGAATTACTGGTATATCACAATAGTGCCTGAAGGCCAGCCTCAGTCAGGATTGGGGTCACATTTTGCCAAGTGCTGTCCAAACCCAAATGAAGATAAAATGGCTGCCTTGGAGAATTTATAGCCTATATTCAGTAGTGACTGAACTGGATGCATGTCCACTTATCCATGTCAAATTTGAAGATCATGGGAGCAAATTGGGAAACATGAGCTGGTCACCTTCTAAAGAGCCACATACCTTTGTACTGTCAGGTGCACCCATGTGAGATGCATGCTCATCTGATCACACTTTGAAGCAGTAATATGGTGGCTACATGTAAATTATTGGTGTGATTGCTCTCTGTCCAACAACGTTTTTGCCACTTGTGATGATCAGTAAGCCTGTGAAGATTTTAAAAACGAAAGTAAGGATTTTGCACTAATGTGAAGATTTTGCAGAACAGAAAATGAGTGGCTTGCCACTGTAGCCTTTAGTGCTTTCATATATTTTTCTACTTGGGTTTAAATTGGATATCCTGCAGTTTTCCTCGCTCCCACCCTGTATTTCCAAAAATATCTGTGCTGCCAGTGCTGCTGCTTGACATCCAAGAAGACGGAATGGCTAGGTAAAACCGAATAATACAAATCTTTAGATGGTGACCTCATGCACAACTGGAATTGTTTAAGATTGCCTTGCTTGCAGCTGCCCCAAAGTTCTCACTGGCCCTGCTATTCCTTTCCCTGGTCATGTTAGCCATAGGCTTCACTATTCTCTTTTGGACTCTACTCTTAGTGTCAAGGGTTTTTTTTTCTGCTTCATTTACATCTTTGTTAGGCAAACCAAATTCCTTTGTCCCTCCTGTATTCTGTGTCTCAGATGCAGCCATAAGAATACCTGTTTTGTGAAGAACAGTTTAGAGTAGTATTGGAAGTTACATGAACATATTTGTATGTAGAGTCTGAATGTCTCTATTTTGTTGATACTTATTTGACATCCTGTTCTCTCTCTCTCTCCTTCCCTTCCCTTCCCTCCACTACCCCCATCTCCGGTGTCAAAAGGAAAAACTGGTGTCAAAAGGAAAAAAGTTCCCATAGTGGAATGGGCCAATAGTCTCCTTTTAATCCTGTATCTAGGCTCTAATAGTGCCCTGTACCTCATTCTATAGAGGAAAGTGTGATTTCCTCAAAAAAGGCATCTGATCAATTATACAATACTGTACTCTTCCCCCTCCCCCTCCCCCCCTGGAGAGAAGAGTGGATTCCTGTGTAACTAGCTGGTCATCAGAGTATTCTCTAAAGCTTAACTATTACATCAGCTGAACATGCTCTTTTTAGTGCAAGTTGCTTATATTTTTATTAAATATCTAAAACTTATTGCCTTAAGTGTACAGCAACAAATTTCCCTGTTGATCTCATACTGCATAAAATTATTTCATTGTATTATCTATTGTATTACTATACCAATTCATTTATTTTATGTGCCTCTCTCTCCTATTTTGCATAAAAGTGGTGATAGGTGCCTTGTTCAGTCCCTCTTTCAGATCCGTTGATTAGACTAATTCTTAGATATCTATCATTCCTCTTTGATGTGCCAGGCTAACTAAAATATCACTACAAAGGCAGACAAGCAGTTCTATTCAAAGACTCATTCTGGGCATATTTGTATTTTAAAGTGCTACTTACATGTTGAATTGCAAGAGTTTTTAATTTTTCTAGGATTCAAAAAGATGAAGGGGCAGGGGAGTATATAGCCATAAAATGTGTGTGGTTAGTGCTGTCTTTACTTGAAAGAAGCTGGCTGTGATTTCTCAGATCTTAGGGAGGCATTTTGTAAATACATCGCTACCC